>NC_089505.1:330131593-330785522 GCF_036850995.1 Saccopteryx leptura
TTTGAAATACCAAATATCCTCACACAGTTATGTATTATTTAAAGCATAAAAAATTCAACCACATAAAACTGCCACCAATGACTTATGAATAGTATCTCCAAACCAAAAAAGTCTTACCTGAAGAGAACAGGATATGGATCATCCCTTTCTGGAGGTCCAGTAATACGTGCCATTGTTGGGAACGACTTGACAGGAGGTTGGATCATTGTATGAGGCGCAGTTTCCATTAAATGGAAAACTTCTTCCAAGAGATTAATAAGCTTTTCTATTTCCCCTTCACTTATATTTGAAGATTCCAAAAGATCCATATCCATTGAAGCCTCTGCCTCACTTTCATATTCTGGGTTTGTTCTTTCAAATCCAGTATCTGTGTCATGATCAGGTTCACTGTGGTTAGGAACAGATGAAGTCTTCTCTGCTAAATGGTCACCAAGTCTTTTAATCTCTGACAAAATTTCATAGAAATGGCACTTCTGAAGGATAGCTGAACCAGCAGTGACAACCCTCACAGTCTGATCTAAAAGTATGAGCTCCAAAAGTTTTTGATAGCCAGTTTTTTCACTCTGCTTACCTCTTAAAAAAGCTTCCATTCCTTCTGTCATACTAATGACACTGTCCAAAGCTTTAAAAGCATTTAACTTAAGAGAAGAGGAGACATGATCAGCAAACAGGAGCTCAAATAATCCATTGATCACGCCTGCTTGTAGCAGTCCCATGACTCCTTGAGCTCCACATTCTGCTAGTGAGGACACTAATTTGGTCCCAGCTTTGAGTTGTCGAACATTTAAGGCAATGGGTTGGCGAAGGGCTACTTGTAAATTTAATGCTTGCATAGTCCAGTCTACCAACTGGCCAAGGGAGTCTTGTTTTGTGTTTTTTAACTGCAAATAACTTAATCCTTTTATTATTAAACTTGGAATTTCTTCTAAAGCTGTTACCCATTTTGCACCTCTATCTTCCTGATATAAATCTAACAGTTCAGTTAACTTCACTGAGGCTTCTATTGCCCCTGAATTTTCTTTATCTGGACCTTGATCCTTCATTCTACTGATTTCAATTTCAAAAGTAGTCTTGTATGGACAGCTGAAGTATAAAAGTGGCACAAGTTCCCTATCATACGGATCATATGTCATAGGAGGAACTGAAGCTAAGTCTTCAGCAGTGTATTCAACATCAAAGTTTGGATACTTAAATGTTTCACGTTCCAAGTCAGCAATTCCATCTTCATCACTGGAAATTTGTTCATAACCATCGTCTCCTGAAAATTAGTTTGAATAATATTTAAATATGACATCACTGTTTAATACAAAAATCTGATTAAACAAAAAACAATTTACTTAATAGTATGGAAAATAAGAATTAATGATTTCCTCAACAAAATAAATTTCTGCCCCCATATCTTAACAATTACCCACATTTATCATTTCTAATAATTACAAAGAAACTTCATAAGCAAAGTCTTCTATTTTATCTGTTCACCTTTACAACTACAGGTATCTTTTCCTCACAGAAAAAATAGAAATAATCTAGCTCCATTCTCTCAACTTTTCCACTGTATGTTCTCTGATTAAGAAAACAGCCTGGCCTGACCAGGTGGTGGCGCAGTGGATAGAGCGTTGGACTGGGATGCAGAGGACCCAGGTTCAAGACCCCGAAGTTGCCAGCTTGAGTGCGGGCTCATCTGGTTTGAGCAAAGCTCACCAGCTTGAACCCAAGGTCGCTGGCCCGAGCAAGAGGTTACTCGGTCTGCTGAAGGCCCACGGTCGAGGCACATATGAGAAAGCAATCAATGAACAACTAAGGAGTCACAATGCGCAACGAAAAACTAATGATTGATGCTTCTCATCTCTCACCGTTTCTGTCTGTCCCTGTCTGTCCCTCTCTCTGACTCTCTCTGTCTCAAAAAAAAAAAAAAATTAAGAAAACAGCCTGGCCTGACCAGGCGGTAGCGCAGTGGATGGAGCGTCAGACTGGGATGCGGAAGATCCAGGTTTGAGACCCCGAGGTTGCCAGTTTGAGCGCCGGCTCATCTGGCTTCAGCAAAAAGCTCGCCAGCTTAGACCCAGGGTCGCTGGCTCGAGCAGGGGGTTATTCGGTCTGCTGTAGGCCCACAGTCAAGGCACGTGTGAGAAAGCAATCAATGAACAACTAAGGTGTCACAATGCGCAGCGAAAAACTAATGATTGATGCTTCTCATCTCTCCATTCCTGTCTGTCTGTCCCTGTCTATCCCTCACTCTGACTCTCTCTCTGTCTCTGTAAAAAAATAAAATAAAAAATAAAAAATAAAAAATAAAAGAAAACAGCCTGCCTGAAATCTCACTATTTGCCAAATACAATAAATCTAAAAAGGATTACTTGATGATCTGGGAATGGAGGAAGCTAAAAAAGTATCACTAATCCTAGTTATTTATATTTTGTAAAAGGGCCTTTTTGATACTAAAATAAGCCTCTCTTACTAGACTAACCCTCACCTTTACTATTTTAGAAAAACCAAGGCAGATTATCTGTCGTTTGCATAAATGCTTTAACATTGCGTGCCATTTCTTAGACAAATTAAGAGTCCAGGCCCTGGCCGGTTGGTTCAGCGGTGGAGCGTCAGCCTGGCGTGCGGGGGACCAGGGTTCGATTCCCGGCCAGGGCACATAGGAGAAGCGCTCATTTGCTTCTCCACCCCGCCCCCCTCCTTCCTCTCTGTCTCTCTCTTCCCCTCCCGCAGCCAAGGCTCCATTGGAGCAAAGATGGCCTGGGCACTGGAGATGGCTCCTTGGCCTCTGTTCCAGGTGCTAGAGTGGCTCTGGTCGCGGCAGAGCAACGCCCCGGAGGGGCAGAGCATCGCCCCCTGGTGGGCAGAGCGTGGCCCCTGGTGGGCATGCTGGGTGGATCCCGGTCAGGCGCATGCGGGAGTCTGTCTGACTGTCTCTCCCCGTTTCCAGCTTCAGAAAAATACAAAAAAAAAAAAAAAATACAAAAAAAAAAAAAAAAAGTCCAATAGCTTGAGTATCTCTTACTTTTTGTTTCTAAAGAAGTAAAACCTATTGTAATTAGTCTTCAGCATCATGCTGTCACATATTCCTGTATTGAGATATCCCCCCCCCCCGAATTTCTAAAAATAATGTAGCATTTTGCTAAACTATTTAGGTGGCAAACATCTTTAGGAATTCCACTGAGTTTACACCATCATTCCTTACTTTGAAAACAGCCCACCAAATTCCCAGTCACTATGTATATATTTGCTGCATCACCCTGCTCTGACCAAAGCTGATGCTATCAAGGGGCAATTTATATCATAGCGGGCCAAACAGAATCTCTCTCTCAGGAAACTGGAAATAGAACTGAGATACAGCCAGGTAAGCTGGTTGATTAAAAGATTAAAGCTGTGGGGTGAATAAAGAAACAACAGTTAGTTAAGAGAAAAAAGCAGCAACATAAAGCAAAGAAAATATGAAAACCCAACCTCTAGTCAAAGTCTTGAAGCCCAGTTATATTTCAACCATTGGGTTTCTTGAAAGCCAATCTTAGTTATAAATTCTTCTGCATTGTTCAAAGGCACATCAAGTTAGCTTCTAGCACTTAAAACCAAAAAGTCTAACTAATATAACTTACCTTCACCTTCCTCATCTTCTTCACCTTCCTCCTCTTCATCTTCTTCATCCTCTTCAGGAATACTGTCTACTGTATGACGATCATCCTCATCCTCATCCTCTTCTTCCTCTACATCCACATCATCTTCATCATCTCCTTCCTCTTGCTGTTCCTCTTCTACTTCTCCTTCATCAGAATACTGACCTTCCTGGGGAACAGAATTCCGATCAGGAGAAATGGGCTCAAAGTAATCTTCTCTATGTGGAGCATCCTCTTCCTTGTCACCAGGCACTGAAAATTGATTTAAGGCACAGATTACTTTTTTAAATTATTTTTCAATTACAGTTGACAAACAATATTATACAGCAGGTGTCCCCAAACTACAGCCTGTGGGCCGCAAGCGGCCCCCTGAGCCATTTATCCGGCCCCCACCGCATTTCTGGAAGGGGCACCTTTTTCACTGGTGGTCAGTAAGAGGAGCACTGTACGTGGCGGCCCTCCAATGGTCTGAAGGACAGTGAACTGGCCCCCTGTGTAAAAAGTTTGGGGACCCCTGTTATACAGTGTGTCCGTAAAGTCATGGTGCACTTTTGACTGGTCACAGGAAAGAAACAAAAGATGATAGAAGTGTGAAATCTGCACCAAATAAAAGGAAAACTCTCCCAGTTTCATACCTATTCAGTGCAGTTCGATGTGGGCTCACGCACAGATTTTTTAGGGCTTCTTAGGTAGCTATCCCATATAGCCTCTACAGACTCATCACTGACTGATGGCCTACCAGAACGGGGTTTCTCCACCAAACTGCTGGTTTCCTTCAACTGCTTATCCCACTGAGTAATGTTATTCCTATGTGGTGGCGCTTCGTTATAAACACGCCAATATTCACGATGCACTTTGGTCACGGATTCGAATTTAGCGAGCCACAGAACACACTGAACTTTCCTCTGTACCATCCATATCTCGACTGGTATGGCCACGGGCTGCTCCACTGTATCCACGGTATTACGTCTTCATCTGCGCATGGGCACATGCTGCCACATCATCCTACAGAAACTGGGAGGGTTTTCCTTTTATTTGGTACAGATTTCATTCACATTTCTATCACCTTCTGTTGCTTTCCTGTGACCAGCCAAAAGTGCACCATGACTTTACGGACACATTGTATTAGTTTCAGATATAAATCACAATGATTAGACATTTACATACTTTACAAAGTGATTGCCCTGGCACCATAGTTATTTTAATACTGCTGACTATATTTCCAATGCTGTTCTTTACCTGCCCATGACTACTTTTATAACTGGAAATCTATACTTCTTAATCCCTTTCACCTTTTTATCCATCCCCCCACCCCTCCCATCTGGCAACTATCAATTTGTTCTCTGTATCTTTAAGTTTATTTTGTTTCTTCATTTCTTGCTTTTAGATCCCACATGTAAGTGAAACCATGCATTATTTGCCTTCCTCATGGCTGGGTAAAATACCACTGTGTGTGTGTGTGTGTGTGTGTGTGTGTGTGCAGGCGCGCGTTGTGCAGGCACGCGTTGTGCATGCACGCATATATATACGCACCTCTTCTTTATCCATTTGTTTAGCAATGAACACCTAGATTGATTCCATATGTTGGCTAATGTAAATAATATTGCAATAAACATGAGGTGCTTATATCTTTTTAAGTCATATGATAGTTCTATTTTTATTTTTTTTGAAGAACCTCCATACTGTTTTCTATAGGGCTGTGCTAATTTACATTCTCACCAACTGTGCGTGAGAGTTTCCTTTTCCCCCCTCCACACATTTGTTGTTTGTTAATTTACTGATGATCACCACTCTGAAAGGTGAGGTGATATCTCACTGTGGTTTCAATTTGCATTTCCCTGATGATTAGTGATGTTGAACAACTTTTCATATGTCTATTAGACATCTATATGTCCTTTTTGAAGAAATGTCTATTCAGGTCCTCAAAACACAGATTATTTTAATAGTTTAAATAACTTGAGGCAGCAGAATTGGATACTGTAATTAATGACATTTTGAATAATCTAGCTTATAAATACATTTTTTTTAGCAGGCGCGTATGCGCAGGAGCAGGAGAGAGAGGAAGGGAGAGGGACATGGACAGAGACAGGAAGGGAGAGAGATGCGAAGAATCACCTTAGTTGTTCATTGATTGTTTTCTCATACATGTCTTGATAGAGGGGAGGGCTCAAGCCAGTGACCATGGGGGCATGTCAATGATTCCATGCTCAGCACTTAAGCCAGTGACCTTGGAGTTTTGAACCTAGACCCTCAGTGTCCCAGGCTGATGCTCTATCTACTGTGCCACTGCCTGGTCTGGCAATTTAGCTTATACATTTTTTTAAAAAGGTTGCTTTAAAAAAATTATTAAGAGTATACATTCGCTGACCAGGCGGTGGCGCAGTGGATATAGCGTCGGACTGGGATGCAGAGGACCCAGATTTGAGACCCTGAGGTCGCCAGCTTGAGCGTGGCTCATCTGGTTTGAGCAAAAGCTCACCAGCTTGGACCCAAGGTTGCTGGCTCAAGCAAGGGGTTACTTGGTCTGCTGAAGGCCCACAGTCAAGGTACATATGAGAAAGCAATCAATGAACAACTAAGGGGTCACAATGTGCAATGAAAAACTAATGATTGATGCTTCTCCTCTCTCTGTTCCTGTCTGTCTGTCCCTGTCTATCCCTTACTCTGACTCCGTAAAAAAAAAAAAAAAAAGAGTATACACTGTACAACTTTATATAGTCAGAATTAATCAAGTATATACTATTTTATGTTCTAATACCATAACCTTAGTTCATTTCTTTTGATCGATTGAGTAACTATGCTGACTTTTACTTCTTCTAATACAGTATTTTTACTGATACTCTTCTGTATATACAACATAGCACATTAACACTTTTTGTTTCAAAACAAGTTGGCAACACTTCAAACAAATTAACTGATATTTTAGAAATAAGTTTATCTGCCAACATAAAAACACAAGAAAGTACTGCACAGTAAGAAAAGGGAAGGAATAATCAAGATTTGATTACTAGCATCTAATTTTTTTCTTTAATAAAAGCACTTAATATTAACATTAATCAAGACGGTAAAATAAAAACTGCCCTGGCCGGGTTGGCTCAGTGGTAGAGCATCGGCCTGGCATGCAGGAGTCCCGGGTTCGATTCCCGGCCAGGGCACACAGGAGAGGCGCCTATCTGCTTCTCCACCCCTCTCCCTCTCCTTCCTCTTTGTCTCTCTCTTCCCCTCCCGCAGCCAAGGCTCCATTGGAGCAAAGTTGGCCCAGGTGCTGAGGATGGCTCCATGGCCTCTGCCTCAGGCACTAGAATGGCCCTGGTTGCAACAGAGCAACACCCCAGATGGGCAAAGCATCGCTCTCTGGTGGGTGTGCCGGGTGGATCCCGGTCGGGCACATGCGGGAGTCTGTCTGACTGCCTCCCCGTTTCCAGCTTCAGAAAAATACAAAAAAACAAAAACAAAACAAAAAACAAACAAACAAACAAAAAAAAACTAGCACTGATTTTATTTGTACCTGGTAAAGGCATGGGATCATCATCATCATCATCATCAGGTGGAGGGGGTCCTGGTGGAGTTCTTGGTCCCCTTGGCTGTGGTCTTGGAGGGCTTCCATTAAACTGCTCTTCTTTTTCTCCATCAGCTAGAGTTTTATCAGAGACAGAAAAAGATTTCAAGTTATGGCCCTGGCCAGTGGCTCAGTGGATAGAGAGTTGGTCCAGCACGTAGATGTCTCAGATTCAAATTCCGGTTAGGGTACATATTAGAAGGCACATAGGTAATTTGCTTCTTCCCCACCGTCCCCCTTCTCTCCCTCTTCCCTTCCTGCAGCCAGTGGCTCAATTTTTTCAAGTGTGGCCTCTAGTACTGAGGATAGTTTGGTGGTCAGAGCGGCTCAGCCTCAGCCGCTAAAAATAGTTCGGTACTTGAGCTAGCCCCATATGGGGTTGCCAGGTGAACCGTGGTCAGTATGCATGCGGCAGTCCACCTCACTATCTCCCCTCCTCTAACCATAAAAAATACACACACACGCAGTATGTATTTTTTCAAGTTATTGAAGTATATTGAAATGAATATATTACAAAAATACAGGCCCTGGCCGGTTGGCTCAGCGGTAGAGCGTCAGCCTAGCGTGCGGAGGACCTGGGTTCGATTCCCGGCCAGGGCACACAGGAGAAGCGCCCATTTGCTTCTCCACCCCTCCGCCGCGCTTTCCCTCTCTGTCTCTCTCTTCCCCTCCCGCAGCCAAGGCTCCATTGGAGCAAAGATGGCCCGGGCGCTGGGGATGGCTCTGTGGCCTCTGCCCCAGGCACTAGAGTGGCTCTGGTCGCAACATGGCGACGCCCAGGATGGGCAGAGCATCGCCCCCTGGTGGGCAGAGCGTCGCCCCTGGTGGGCGTGCCGGGTGGATCCCGGTCGGGCGCATGTGGGAGTCTGTCTGACTGTCTCTCCCTGTTTCCAGCTTCAGAAAAATGAAAAAAAAAAAAAAAAAAAAAAAAAAATACAGTTCATCATTTTAGTTTTTCATCTTCAGCATTTATTAACTTTTCTGTGCTAATGTCTAATAGAAATTTTGCTAATTTATATTAATGAAAGATAGAATTTCTGACTCCTACATACCAAAATAGAATGTATATATTTGTGAGCATTATCCCAGAGAAATGAACTTATTTTCCTTCAGGAAGATGTACATGAATGCTCATACCAGCTTTACATGCAACAATCAAAAACTGAAAACTGGCCCTGGCCAGTTGGCTCCGTGGTAGAGCATTGGCCTGGCGTGCAAGAGTCCCGGGTTCGATTCCCGGCCAGGGCACACAGAAGAGGTGCCCATCTGCTTCTCCACCCCTCCCCCTCTCCTTCCTCTCTGTCTCTCTCTTCCCCTCCCACAGCTGAGGCTCCATTGGAGCAAAGTTGGCCCGAGCACTGAGGATGGCTCCATGGCCTCTGCCTCAGGTGCTAGAATGGCTCTGGTTGCAACAGAGCATCGCCCCCTGGTGGGCATGCCGGGTGGATCCCAGTAGGGCGCATGCGGAGTCTGTCTGACTGCCTCCCCGTTTCCAACTTCAGAAAAATACAAAATAAATAAATAAATAAATAAACTGAAAACTACTACCTGGCCTGTGGTGGTATGGTGGATGGTACACTGACCTGGAATGCTGAGGTCACTGGTTTGAGACCCTGGGTTTGCCCAGTCAAGGAACATACTATAAGCAACCAGTGAACAGCTAGAGTGAAGCAACTACTTCCACCCCCCTTTATAACGTCAATAAATATCTTTAAAAAAAATACAAAAAACTGAAAACTACCTAAATGGTCCTTCAATGACTGAATGGTTAAATAGAATGATACATTCATAAAATGTAATATTGTTAAGCAAGAAAAAAGAATGAAATATATTGATGCATGCGACAAATTAATTATGCTGAATAAAAAAAGCCAATCACAAAAAGATACTACTCCATAAGTCCATTTATAAAACATTTACGAAATAACCGTAGAGACAGAGAACAGATTACTGGTTGGTTAGGGATGAGAGAAATGGGCATGGCTATAAAGAGTACCATTAGAGAACATACCAACACTTGTGATGATATAATCAAGTTTTTTGATTGTGGTGGTGGGTATGAAAGGCTAGACATGACATAAAGTTGCACAGAGCTAACACATGTGCGTAAGTGTACACACACAAGTACATACATAATTGATGAATTTGAACAAGCTCTACAGATTGTATCAGTATCAATTTTCTTATTTTGATATTGTACTACAGTAGTAAAAGATGTTAGCACTGGAAGAAGCAGAGAAAGAGTGCAGAGAACGCCCCTGCACATTTCTTTGCAAACTTTTAATTACATAAAATAAAAAGTTAAAAACATACATACACACATATGCATGAAATGTCAATTACAAAATAAGTTAACAAAATGTTACAATAGCTACTATGTGTCAGCCACTGTGATAAAACTAAAGACAAAAGAATAGATCAATAAAACTAAGATCTGGTTGTTTGAAAATATAAACAAAATGGAATGGACAAACCCTTTGCTAGACTCACCAAGAAAAAGAGAATTCAAATAAATTAAAAAAGAATAAAAGAGGAAATACCAGTATTACAACTGAGACCACAGAAATACAAAGGATCATAAGAGACTACTATGAAAAATAATATGCCAACAAACTGAACAACTAGAAGAAATGGATATATTCCTAGAAACATACAACCCATCAAGACTGAACTATGATGAAATAGAAAATCTGAATACATAAATTACTAGTAAAGAAGTTGAATCAGTAATCAAAAATCTCCCAACACACAAAAGTCCAGGACCAGACAGCTTCATTACCAAATATACAAAGAATTAATAGTAATCCTTCTCAAATACTTTCAAAATTCAGAAGTTTCAAAGAAACCCTTCCAAACTCATTTTAAGAGGCCAAAATTACCCAGATACCAATATCTGATAAAAATGCCACAAAAAAGAAAATTACCAGCCAATATCTGATAAATACAAATGCAAAAATTCTCAAAAAAGTATTAGCAAACCAAATTAAATAATACATTAAAAGGATAACATATAATGATTAATAGGGATTTATCCTGAAGATAAAAGGATGGTTCAACATACTTAACTCAATATAATATACCACATTAACAAAATGAAGAACAAAAATTATATAATTAGCCCTGGCCGGTTGGCTAAGCAGTAGAGTGTTGCCCAGCATATGGAAGTCCTGGGTTTGATTCCTGGTCAGGGCACACAGGAAAGTGACCATCTGCTTCTCCACCTCACTCCCTCTCTTCCCTTCCTGCACTCATGGCTAGAATGGTTCGTGCAAGCTGACCCTGGGTGCTGAGGATGGCTCCATGGTCTTGCCTCAGGTGCTAAAATAGCTTGGTTGCTGAGCAACAGAGAAGCAGCCCCAAATGGGCAGAGCATCACCCAGTAAGGGCTTGCTGTGTGGATCCCCAGTCAGGGAGCATGCGGGTGCCTGTCTGCCTCCCCGCCTCTTATTTAATGAAAAAAAATTTTTTTAAATAAAATTATATAATCATCTCAATATAGAAAATGTATCTGACAAAATTCAACATTTATTATAAAGAAAACTTCAACAAATTGCATATAAAAATAACATACTTCAACATAAGAAAGGTCATACATAATAAGCCCAAAGATAATATACTCAACAGTGAAAAACTTAAAGTTTTTCCTCAAGATCAGAAACATAACAAGGACTCAGTCTCGGCACTTTTATTTAACATAGTATTCAAAATTCTAGCCACAGCAGTTAGGCAAGAAAAAAAATAAAAGGCCTCCAAATTTAAAACATGCAGATGATGTAAATAGTAAACCCTAAATACTCCATCAAAAAATTGCTGGAACTTGCCTGACCAGGCGGTGGTGCAGTGGATAGAGCGTCGGACTGGGACGCAGAAAACCCAGGTTCGAAACCCTGAGGCCGCTGGCTTGAGCACATGTTCATCTGGTTTGATCAAGGTTCACCAGCTTGAACTCAAGGTTGCTGGCCTGAGCAAGGGGTCACTCAGTCTGCTGTAGCCCCCCAGTAAATGTACATATGAGAAAGCAATCAATGATCAACTAAGGTGCCACAACAAAAAATTGATGCTTATCTCTCTCCCTTCCTGCCTGTCTATCCCTATCTGTCTGTCTCTGTGTGTGTGTGTGTGTGTGTCTCTCTCTCTCTCTCTCTCACACACACACACACACACACACACACACACAAAATACCTGCTGGAACTAATAAATGAGTTCAGTAAAGTTGCAAGACACAAAATCAATACACAAAAATCTGTTGGGTTTTTATATAGAAAGAATAAACTACCTAGAAATAACTGAAAAGGTGAAAACTACAAGATATTAATGAAAGATATTAAATAAGACACAAACAGCCTGACCAGGCAGTGGCGCAGTGGATAGAGCATTGGACTGGGATGCTGAGGACCCAGGTTCGAGACCCCGAGGTCATCAAGTTGAGCGCGGACTCATCTGGTTTGAGCAAAACTCACCAGCTTGGACCCAAGGTCGCTGGCTTGAGCAAGGGGTTACTTGGTCTGCTGAAGACCCACGGTCAAGGCACATGTGAGAAAGCAATAAATGAATAACTAAGGTGTCGCAACGAAAAACTGATGATTGATGCTCCTCATCTCTCTCTGTCCCTATCTATCCCTCTCTCTCTGACTCTCTCTGTCCCTGTAAAAAAATAAAAAATAAAAAATAAAAAAAAGACACAAATAAATGGAAAGATATTCTGTGCTAATGAATTAGAAAAATACTGTCAAAATGTCCATACCATCCAAAGCAATCTACAGATTCAATGCAATCTCTACAGAAATTCAGCAGGCATTTTTCACAAAAATAGAACAATCAATTCTAAAATTTGTACAGAACTACAAAATACCCAGAATAGCCAAAGCTATCTTGACTTTAAAGAAAACAAAGCTGGAAAAATCACATTCCCTGATTTCAAACTATATTACAAAGCTATAATAATTAAAAACAGTATGCTAGTGGCCTAAAACAGATACATATATCAATGAAACAATAAAAAACCAAGAAATAAACCCATACATAAATGGTACTAATTTACAACACAGGAGCCAAGAATATACTATGGAAAGTACATATCTTCAATAAATGGTACTCAAGAAATTGGAAGGCCACATGCAAAAGAGTTAAATTGTATTACTAACAAACTATACACAAAAATTAACTCAAACTCAGAATAGAATCAAGACTTAGACATAAGACCTGAAACCATAAAACCGTTAAAAGAAAACATAGGTGATAAGGTCCTTGATATAGGTCTTGGAGGAGATCTTTTTTAAATCTGATACCAAAGCAAAAGCAACAAAAGCAAAAATATATAAATGAGACTACATCAAACTAAAAAGTTTCTGGACAGCAAGGAAAGCATCAACAACATAAAAAGGCAACCAACTGAACAGGAGAAACTGTTTGCAAATCATGTTATCTGATACGGGGCTAAAATTCAAAATAAATAAAGAACTCACATAACTCAACAGCAAGAAAAGAATCCATTAAAAAATGGGCAGAAGATCTGAAAAGATATTTTGCCAAATATATACAGAAGCCTCATAGACATATGAAAAGATGTTCAACATCACTAATCATCAGGGAAATGCAAATCAAAACAAGGTATCACCTCACACTTGCTGGAATGGCTGTTATAAAAAAGACTAGAAATAGCAAGTGTCAGCAGGAAATGGAAGAAAAAGAATGTGTACTGTTGGTGTGAATGCAAACTGGTTCAGTCTCACTATGGAAAACAGTAAGGAGGTTCCTCAAAAAATTAAAAACAGAACAACCATATGATCTAGTAATTCCTCTTCTAGCTATTTACCCCTCAAAAATAGAAACACTAACTCAAAAAGATATATGTACCTCCATGTTGGCTGCAGCAATATTTACAACAGCCAAGACACAGAAATAACTCAAGTGCCCATCAATAGATGAATGATGGCCCTGGCTGGCTGGCTCACTGATAGAGCGTCAGCCCAGTGTGTGGAAGTCCCAAGTTTGATTCCCAGCCAGGGCACACAGGAGAAGTGCCCACCTGCTTCTCCACCCTTCCCCCTCTCCTTTCTCTCTATCTCTCCCTTCCCCTCCTGCAGCCAAGGCTCCATTGGAGCAAAACTGGCCCGGGTACTGAAGATGGCTCCATGACCTCCACATCAGTCACTAGAATGGCTCCAGTTGCAACAGAGCAACGCCCCCTAATGGACATGCCGGGTAGATCCCAGTTGGGCGCATGAGGGAGTCTGTCTCTCTGCCTCCCTGCTTCTCACTTCAGAAAAAATACCAAAAAAAAAAAAAAAAAAAGAATGACATAGAAATTGTGGTATATATACACAACGAAATATTATTCAGCTGTAGTAAATAAATACAACCTCCCAATTTGCAACTTCATGGATGCACGGGAAGGGCACTATGCTAAGTGAAATCAGCCAACCAGAGAAAGTCAAATACTATGTGATCTCTCTTATATATGATATAAAAAATTTTTTTTTCCTTTTATTTTTTCTTAAACCAAGCTCAACGATAAAGAACAGATTGCTGGTTGTCAGATGTAGGGAAGAGCAGTTGGAGAAATGAACCCTTTTTTTTTCGGTTTGGTTTATTTTAGTTTAAATAAATTTTATTTTAAAAAAAGAAAAGACTAGAGACACAAATATAAAATACACTTGCTGCCCACAAAGAATTCAGTATATAAAAAGAGACAAAAAAACACAAAGAGAGGTTAGAAAAAGTAAAAAATAAACTGTGCTTAGCAGGTAGGACAAAAGCTAACCCAGTAGCTCAGTTGGTTAGAGTAACGTCCTAATATGCCAAGGTTGTGGGTTCAATCTCCAGTCAGGGAACATACAAAAAGCAACCAATGAATGCACAGGTAAGTGGAACAACAAATCAATGTTTCTCTCTCTCTCAAATCAATAAATAAGTAAAATTCAACAAATGTTTAAGTCAGAGGGGTATTTCCGCCACAAAGGTGCCCCTGAGGAACAAGGGCTCTTAGCCCCAGGTCAGGCTCCCCAACCCACAGTTCAGTTTCAGGGAGAGAAGCCCCATAACTTCTGGCTGTGAAAAACAGCAAGGATTGTGGCTGAGTGAGACAAAGGGCTGCTGGAGTCCCAGGTATTCCACTTAAAGGGCCTTCACACTGACTTCCAAGAAACTCACTCATTCTGAGCTCCAGTGCTGAGGCAGCAGCTCAAAAGGTGCCAGGGACCTAAAGGGAGGGACTGAATTGTCTGGCTTTGAGGCAGGACTGGAAGGCCAGCTTTCTCCCAAACAGAAGCAACTTCGCTGAACCTCCCCCAGACACGCACTAGAGCCGGCAGGCGCCCTATTTGAGTCTTGCATCAACCTGACTAACACCATTTGCCCTGCCTGCCCTGCCCTGCCTGGTGATTGATTCTGAGACCCCCACCTCACCTAACTAGTAGGCCCACTCAGGTTGCTTCTATTGTCATTTCCATACAAACAGCCTATCTTGGCTCATGCCATGGACTTTCGTAAATTCTCTCAAAGGTTCACAAACCCCAAATAAGCAGCATCTGACCTCAGTGTGCCCAGTAATTCATGCTAAGCAGCCCCAGGCCCAGCACTAGCAGCAGACAACCTTGTTTACAGTACGGCCTCTCCCAGGCACCTCCTAGCTCAGCACAAGTAGTGGCCATCTGCATGTTCCTTTGCAGCTCATGCTGCATAGCCCTAGGCAGGGCATAGGCTGCAGTTGACCTTGGCCTGCACTGTCCAGGAGACCCGAGTCAGCCCACCCCCAGTGACCAGCATGGTACCATGTGTAACAGCACCACCTAACCAACTCCGTAAGTGACACAATCAAGGGGCAGACTTTTTGGGCAACAGAGCCCCACTAAATCAAGTCCTGCTTCGTGGGTCAGCCCCTGGACATCAAGATCATCCACTTTGATCAATGTCAGTCCTCCAAGCAGATCGGCATGGGGCTAAATCCCTCCCATTGTGACATGACAATAGCAATCAAGGCTCAAACGTATCAGGAAATGTACACAGCCTGGAAGGGTAGGGGTGTACTCCTGGAGTAACGAGCTTAGGTGACTGGAGAGGCTTGCACTGCTGGACCTGTAGGATACCAACTACATAAGGCCACTCTACCAAGATCAGGAGACTTAGCAGCTCTACCTAATACATAAAAATAAACACAGAGAGGCAGCCAAAATGGGGAGACAAAGAAATATGTCCCAAGTGAAAGAGCAAAATTCCAGGAAAAAAAAATAAAACAAGAGACAAGAAATGTATCAAATGCAGAGTTCAAAACAGCAGTTATAAGAATGCTCAATAGGCCCTGGCCGGTTGGCTCAGTGGTAGAGCGTCGGCCTGGCGTGCAGAGGTCCTGGGTTCGATTCCCGGCCAGGGCACACAGGAGAAGTGCCCCTCTGCTTCTCCACCCCTCCCCCTCTCCTTCCTCTCTGTCTCTCTCTTCCCCTCCCATAGCTGAGGCTCCATTGGAGCAAGGATGGCCCGGGCTCTGTGGCCTCTGCCTCAGGCGCTAGAGTGGCTCTGGTCGCAACAGAGCGACGCCCCAAATGGGCAGAACATCGCCCCCTGGTGGGCATGCCGGGTGGATCCCGGTCGGGCGCATGCGGGAGTCTATCTGCCTGCCTCCCCATTTCCAGCTTCAGAAAAAAAATAAATAAATAAATAAATAAAAAGAATGCTCAATAAAATTAGAAGAGTAGATGAACTTAGTGAAGCCTTCAAGAAAGAGAGAGGAAGCATAAAAATGAAGACAAAACCCCTAAAAAAAGAACCAGTCAGAAATGAAGAATACACTAACAGAAATGAAGAACACATTACAGGGAATGAACAATAGAGGAGATGAAGCAGAGGGGCAAATCAGCAATTTTGAAGCAGAAAACACTCCATTAACCCAAAAAGAGAAAAGAATTCAAAAATGTGAAAATAGTTTAAGAAGCCTCTGGGACAACTTCAAGAGTACCAGCATTCATGCCTTGGGAGTGCCAGAAAGAGCCAGCAAGAAAATGAAAACCTACTTAAAAATACAATGATAAAAATTTCCCTAACCCAGCTAAGGAAGTAGCCAAATCTAAGAAGTGCACACAGCCCCAAACAAGATGAACCCAAAAAGGCCCACACCAAGACACATCATACTTAAATGCAAAAGGTTAAAGACAAAGAGAGAATATTAAAAGCAGCAAGAGAAAAGCAGTTAGTTACCTACAAAGGAGCTCCCATAAGACTATTAGTTGATTTCGCAACAGAAACTTTGCAAGCCATAAGAGATTGGCACAAATTACTCAAAGTGATAAAAAGCAAGGACCTACTACCAAGATTACATTATCCAGCAAGGCTATCATTTAAAATAAAAAACCAGAGATTTCCAGACAAAAAAAAAGGAGTTCACCACCACCAAATCAGTATTACAAGAAATGTTCAAGGGTCTTCTTAAAGAAAAAAATAAAAAGATAAATATTAATAATAAAATGGCTATAAATACATATCTATCAACAATTTCTTTAATATAAATGTGCTAAATGTCCTAATCAAAAGACATACAGTGGCTGAAGGGATAAAAAAACAAGACCCTTTATATATGGTGTGTACAAGATTCACTTCATATCGAAAGGCAAACAGGCTGAAAGAGAGAAAAAAATTCATAAATATGGAAACAAAAAAAAAAATAGCTGGGATAGCCATACTTAGAAAAAAAGAAACTTGAAAACAAAGGCTACAAGAGGCAGAAAAGGACCCACTAATTCTATTTCTGTATATTTATCTGAAGAAACCCCAAACTTAAGTTGAAAACACATATATATCTATACATTCAATCCAGCATTACTTACAACAGCCAAGACATGGAAGCAGCCTGGATGTACATCAATAGATAAACGGATAAAGAAGTCGTACATCTATATAATGGAATATGACCCATCTGTAACAACATTGATGGACCTAGAGGGTATTGTAGTGAGTGAAATAAGTCAAAGAAGGATAAATGTCATTTGATTTTACTTGTATGTGGAATCTAGTGGATGTGCTGCTGAAGCAAGCACTGTTATGTGGAATCTAAGACAACATAAACAAGCAGACTCAAAACAGACTCAGATGAAGTGAATGAACATTTTGACATTTGCCAGATGAAAGGCGGGATATAAAGGGATGTTGCGTGGAAAAGGTGAAGGGATTAAGAAGTACAAATTGGTGGTTGCAGAATAATCATGGGGATGTAAATACAACACAGAGAATATAGTCAATAATACTGTCATAACTATGTATGATATCAGATAGGTACCAGATTATATAAATGTCTAATCATTGGGTCATACACCTAAAGCTAATAAGATATTGTACATCAACTGTAATTAAAAAATTAGAAATTATTTTTAGTATTCCAAAAATATATACCAAATTTATTGTCTATCAATTCTTACTTTTTAATCTTAGTGAGAGCAAGGGAGGCAGAGAGACAGATTCCTGCCTGTGCCCTGACCAGGATCCACCCAGCAAACCCACTGGTGGATTAGGGCGATGCTCTGCCCATCTGGAGTAGTTGCTCCATTGCTCAGCAACTGAGCCATTTATTTAGCACCTGAGACAGATGCCACGAAGCCATCCTCAGCACCCAAGGCCAACCTGCTTGAACCAATCAAGCCATCCCCGGGGGGTGGGGGGAGGAGCAGATGGAAGTGGAGGGGTAGGGGTGGAGAAGCAAATAGTCACTTCTCTTGTGTGCCCTGAGTGAGAATCGAACTCAGTACATCCACACGCTGGGCTGACGCTCTACCACTGAGCCAACCAGGCAGGGCTGTTTTTTAATTCTTTTAAAGACAATTTTGATAGTAAACCATAAATAACCACTGAACATTACATTTTCATATTTAAATTTTTAAAAACTGCAGGTCAATTTAAAAGGCATTCTAGGAAAGTAGAGGAAGAAAATAAAATGTAACTACATCAACATAAAAAGAAACTCTTACAGGAAAAAATGGAATTCTGACAACTACATTGTCAAGTCTTAAACAAGGTTCAAAAGGTAGAAGAATCTTTGAATGAATTACGGCTTCCTGCTTTAATGAACATAAATGTCACTGACAAAAGCAAATTTAAAATTCTCACCATGCTTTGGATTCCTTTTCAAACTTGGCTGTGGCTGAGGAGGTGGTGGAGGTGGAGGTGGAGGTGGTGGAGAGTCTCTATCATGACTTATCACTCTATCCACTGATCCGTATATTGCCAGTGTCAGACAATTATACCAGCCTCTTAGCACCAAACCATCAGTATTCACCTGATTTGTTAAGGGAAAATATCTTTCAAATTAATGTTTTAATATGCCATAAATAAACTGATATCAAATTACTCTGTGGTTCAACTAAAGTATTTAAAAGTATACTGAAAATACAAAGGTCAGTATTTGTGAAAATTTCACTCAGAAGCCTTTACATGGACCTCAAGAGTTACCATACTTAAACCTGTCTCTACACTTTACGTCAACCCTGTTCAAAATGCATCGCCAGATTCCCAACCAAGGGAACAGAAACAAGAATGGAATTATATAGGAGTACTGCGAATTACCAAATTACACCCCAATAGTTACAGGAGTCATGAAGGTACAAGGTGCACAAAAGTACAAATTGTGCCCAGTCTCAAGATTTATAAAGTCCATTAACTTGTACAGCAGTCTTTTCACATGTCCAAGTCAAACACAAAGATATATTTATGTACCCACAAGCATTAAAAAATTTGTTTTTGCAAAACTTGCTCCTAAAATGATCAAAGAATTTATCAATGCCATTAACCTTCAATACTTTCTAATAAAATAAAAATAACTTTTATCCCAGAACTTATCTACACTAATTCCTCTATCTTCACAATAACTGAGTTAGAGCAAATATTATCAACAAATAAAATCAAAGCGTCCACAGAACCTGGACTGGAAAGATAAACCCCGACTTCCGAGTTCTCTTTACACTCTACTATATTAGGTAAAGAAGTCATAAGTGGTAACGGAACCCCTTCCCAGAGACACAGTAAGGAACAAATCATTATTTTCCTTACTAACTCTATCAAACTCGAGTAAAGGGAAACTTGGAGCCAGAAGAAAGGCTGAAGGACTATGTCCACAGATTGATGAACTCTGAAACAGAAATCCCATTAGAAAGAAGATAAAGAGATAAGAAAACTTTTAGTCTAAACAGGAAGCAGAGGATTAAATATCCATATCCCACCAGAAACAAACAGCCAGCTGAGAAGACCCATAACAGAGGAAAAGTACAGATGCAGACCTCTTCCTGACTCAAGTATAAAATTAGAAGAGTTTTATAAGTTCAGAATCACATTACAGTGTCTTTGTTCATTTTTAAATAGCTTCTAGATACAGCAGGAATCAGATAAGTAATGATATTATGCAGAACTAGAACCAAATAAGATGACATTCGCTATCACTGGTTTATTTGGATCAAAAACTCTGAATGGAGGTAAAAACAATAGTAGTAACAAGTTGAAAACTGACTTTCATAATTACCTTTGAGTTGGGTCTAAAGATGATGGAAGTATTCTCATCATATTCCAGGCTGCCAAAAGAGTAGGAATAAATATATAGACTCAAACATTAAACATCACAGTTCATGAAGAAGTCTTTCTAGATTTATATATTTTTAAAATACCATGCTAAATTTTCATTTTGATTTAATAAACTACAAAGTTTGAATTTTATTTACTCCCTCTAAAATGTTATTTAAAAAAGTATAAAACGCCGTAAGAAATGATGACATCGGATCATTTACAACAAAATGGTGGGATCTTGATAACATTATACGGAGTGAAATAAGTAAATCAGAAAAAAACAAGAACTGCATGATTCCATAAATTGGTAGGACATAAAAACAAGACCAAGAGACATGGACAGAGTGTGGTGGTTGGGGCGGGGGGGGGGGGGGGGGGGGCACAAAGAAAACTAGATAGAAGGTGACGGAGGACAATCTGACTTTGGGTGATGGGTATGCAACATAATTGAATGACAAGATAACTTGGACATGTTTTCTTTGAATATGTGTACCCTGATTTATTGATGTCACCCCATTAAAATTTATAAAAAAAATAATAATAATTGTCAAAAGTGAATGAAAGTACACTTAAGTATTGTGCTTTTAATTGTATATAAATTTTACATCAAAAATGTAGAAAAAAAAAGTATAAAACAAATCCCCTAGACATTCGGATAGAATTGATTTGGGGTAAGGGTATTGGTATTTAAAAAAAGCCATCCAGCCTGACCAGGCAGTGGCGTAGTGGATAGAGCGTTGGACTGTGATGCAGAGGACCCAGGTTTGAGACCCCGAGGTTGCCAGCTTGAACGCGGGCTCATCTGGTTTGAGCAAAAAGCCCACCAGCTTGAACCCAAGGTTGCTGGCTCCAGCAAGGGGTTACTAGGTCTGTTGAAGGCCCGCAGTCAAGGCACATATGAGAAAGCAATCAATGAACAACTAAGGTGTTGCAATGCGCAATGAAAAACTAATGATTGATGTTTCTCATCTCTCTCCGTTCCTGTCTGTCCCTGTCTATCCCTCTCTCTGATTCACTCTCTGTCTCTGTAAAAAAAAAAAAAAAAAAAAAAAAGATTAAAAAAAAAAAAAGCCATCCAAGTAATTCTAATATACAGCCAGAGTAGAGAACCATAGCATTATAGTATTCAAAGAATGTACTATACTGGTGCCAAAATTAAAACACTTATTTTTATCAAGTAGGTACTGACATAAGAAAAACATTCTATAATATTAAAACTTAGCTACTTTCAGATTATCTAGCTTCTTATTTAAAATAAAAAGTTACGTGCGGAGGACCCGGGTTCGATTTCCGGCCAGGGCACACAGGAGAAGCGCCCATTTGCTTCTCCACCCCTCCGCCGCGCTTTCCTCTCTGTCTCTCTCTTCCCCTCCCGCAGCCGAGGCTCCATTGGAGCAAAGATGGCCCGGGCGCTGGGGATGGCTCTGTGGCCTCTGCCTCAGGCACTAGAGTGGCTCTGGTCGCAACATGGCGACGCCCAGGATGGGCAGAGCATCGCCCCCTGGTGGGCGTGCCGGGTGGATCCCGGTCGGGCGCATGCGGGAGTCTGTCTGACTGTCTCTCCCCGTTTCCAGCTTCAGAAAAATGGAAAAAAAAATAATAATAATAATAAAATAATAAAATAAAAAGTTAAAATATCAATATAATTTAACAAAAATGAGTGAAGAATCAATGAAAAAGTCTAAAAAAACTAATTCCTGAGATGGAAATTTTTCCATTTTTAATCTGCCTTTTAATTATTTTACTTTATACATGAATTTTAAAAGTAAACCCATTTAACAGTCAATTATTTTGCAGATATCAAAACTTTTAATAACACCTAGCATGTATTAAGTAATTCAAAAAGGAGGAATCTTTTAATAAAGCTCTCATTTTATAAAATGACTATGAAATTTTAAATTATGCAGTAGTGTAATAAAAAAGACAAAACATTAGCTCTCAAATTAGGTTATAATCAAATCATGATATGTACAAGAAATACATACATCCATACAAAGCAAACAAAAGATGGCTAAAGTTTCACACATTTAAAATTTTATTTTGTAAATAAACTCAACATCTTCCTAGGAGTATGTAATTTTTTAAATATTGCCAACTGATAAAACTAAACCCTGATTTCTTGGACCTATAACCAAATATATCCTTTCTTCTATCTAAAGAATAAAAAGGTTTGGTTACTAATTCATAAGTTTCTGGTGAAATTACAGAGTCGGTACATACCTTCCCAATCTATCAAAAACTGGAGCACTTGGTTTGCTTACATTATTAAAGAATAAGTCTAATTGAAATGTGTGCGGAGATGTCTCCCTGTGAATGAGATAAAGTTAAAATATCAGCTTTTGCAATAAACAGTTCCTAAAGTAAACCAAAAAGCAAAGTAAATACAAATTTAAGATCACTTGTAGAATTAAGATATGTTTCTAAGATTTAAATAATAACAATATACGGTTAATTTGAATATTTTCTGTAATTCTTTTCATATCAAATTTTTAAGTAGCCAACTATCCACTTTGAATATTATTTAAAAAAAAATCTTTTTCTTTATTAAGTGAGAGGTGGGGAGGCAGAGACAGACTCTCGCATGCACCCTGACCGGGATCCACCCAGCAAGCCCTCTACCAGGTGATGCTCTGCCCATTTGGGGCCACTACTGCGTTGCTCAGCAACTGAGCTATTCCAGCGCCTGAGGCAAAGCCATGGAGCCATCCTTAGCTCCCAGGGCCAACTTGCTCGAACCATTCAAGCCATGGCTACAGAAGGAGAAGAGGGGATGGTGGGAAAGCAGATGGTTGCTTCTCCTTTGTGACCTGATTGGTAATCAAATCTGGGACTTCCACACACTGGGCCAACGCTCTATCACTAAGCCAACTGGCCACGGCCATTATTTAAAAAATTTTAATCATTAAGACTGACCAGTGGCCTGACCAGGCGGTGGCACAGTGGATAGAGAGTTGGACTGGGATGCAGAGGACCCAGGTTCAAGACCCCAAGGTCGCCAGCTTGAGTGCAGGCTCATCTGGTTTGAGCAAAGCTCACCAGCTTGGACCCAAGGTCGCTGGCTCAAACAAGGGGTTACTTGGTCTGCTGAAGGCCCACGGTCAAGGCACATATGAGAAAGCAATCAATGAACAACTAAGGTGTTGCAAAGCACAACGAAAAAACTAATGGTCGATGCTTCTCATCTCTCCATTCCTGTCTGTCTGTCCTTGTCTATCCCTCTCTCTGTAAAAATAAAAACAAAAACAAAAAACAGTGCTGAAAAGCAAAATGATGAAAAAGAAAAAAAAAAAAAGACTGACCAGTGGTGGTCCAGTGGATAGAGTGGGCCCACCATCAGACTTGGGATGCTGACGATACAGGTTTGAGACCCCAAAGTTGCCAGCTTGAACACAGCATTGCCAGCCTGAACATAGGATCATGTCTATGATACCATAGTCATTGGCTTGAAGCCCAAGGTTACTGGCTTGAGCAAGTGGTCACTGGTCCTGCTAGAGCCCCCTGGTCAAGGCACATTAGAGAAGCAATCAATGAACAACTAAAGTGACACAACTATGAGCTGATCCTTCTCATCTCTCTCCCCTCCTGTCTGTCTCTAGCTCACTCTTTCTCTCAGTAAAAAAAAAATTTATTCATCAAGTGTCTTTTGCCTGCACTTGGACCATTCTGAAACATATAACTATTTAGAAATTTTAACCTATTTTAAAAGCTAATTCTAATTGTGATATCTAATTTTATAATTCTTTGTATCATTTTCTTTCATTAGCAAAAACAATCAGAACTTAAGTGATTTCAAGTTGTATGACAGTTTGTTTTCAACTTCATCTATATTAATACAAAAATATAATTTTAGCATCAGAACCCTAAATTAAAACCTGAAATGAAATTTACATAGCAGCAATTTAAATATTTTGTTTTAATAGATTTACACTATTAAGTTTAAAGCCTATTTAATTTGCATTAGAATGAAATCTTTGTACACTTGATACATCTTTCACCCTTAGTTGAAATTCCTTGGGCTCAACTAAAATCTTGATTTGAAACACTGCATGCTTTGTTGTTTATTTACAAAATATCCAAATAGTAAAAAGTGTAATGCCCAAAGTACTATCATAATGGTTCCTTCATGCATTTCTGGCAGACATACAAACAAATATACTCATTCTGAAAGACAATTACGTCAATAAAATTCAGGAGACTGAGAAAATATTCACACCATTTGATCCAGAAATACTTTTCTCTAGAATGTGTCTGTATAGAAACACTGATATGCAAATATTTTTTCCAAGAGGATTATACTATTACTTGTAATTTGAAAAGAAAAACTAAAAACCATCTAATGGTCCCCACATGAAGAACTAGCCAAATAAATTACAGTCCCATCATTCATTAGATTATGCAGTCACAAGAAATCCTATTTTCAAATAAAACTGAATGATGTGAAAGTATTCTGACAAAACGTTAAATGAAATAAAGGAATACACAGAATAGTATACAGTGAGGTCAAAGTAACATCATACATTTACCTTACCTGAGTTCAACTATATGTGCTCAACAACTTGAGTTTCTCCCTCCTATCCTTCCTCTTCAAACTAGACCCTGACCTCCAATATCCCCTCCCAAAAAGGGGAGAAAGCAGAAATGTAAATTCTTTATTTCTAAAACAACAAAAACTCAGGTCCTGGTCAATGAGAAGTGATTTAAAGAATCAATGGGGGTCCTGGCCAGTTGACTCAGTGGATAGAGCGTTGGTCCAGCATGCAGACGTCCTGGGTTCAATCCCTGGTCAGGGCACACATAAGGAGTGACTATCTGCTTCTCTATCCCTCCCTCTCCATCTTCTCCCTCTCCTTCCCTCTCGCAGCCAGGGGCTTGACTACTTCAAGCTTTGGCCCCAAGTGCTGAGGAAAGCTAGGTTGATTCAAACACCAACCCCAGACAGGGGATTGCAAGGTGGCTACAGGTCAGGGTGCATGCGGAAGTCTGTCTATCTCCTCCCTCCTCTCACTTAAAAAAAAAAAAACAAAAAAAACAATCAATGGTGCCCTGGCCACGTCACTTAGTTGGTTATAGCATTGTCCTAATACACCAAGGTTGCAGGTTTGATCCTTGGTCAGAGCACATACAAGAATCAACTAATGAGTGCATGGATGGGTGGAACAGTGGGTTGATGTTTCCTTCTTTCTGTCTTTCTCCCTCCCTCTCCCTCTCTAACACCTGCTTTCCAAAATCAATCAATCAATAATTTTAATTATCAATGGTAACTGCACTCACTGCACTAGCACTTTTATCTTAAAACTTGCTCAAGCTAACCTTGTGTAATGTACCACATTTACAAAAAAAAAACCTATATATACAAATGCACACATATATTTAAAAAAACAATGCACATCGGCCCCAGATAGGGGTTGCCAGATGAATCCCAGCTGGGGAGCATGCAGGAGTCTGCCTCACTATGTCCCTTCCTCTCATCTAAAAAAAAAAGAAAAAACCCCACAATGCATCAAATGTTAGGTTTCTCTCAGGATGGAGGGAAAGCGTATAAAAATTTTAATTTTACCTATACAATTCTGATTTTTAGTGAGAAAAAAAACACTTGCAAAATATGTTGCACAAATATAATTTGATGTATAACATTACTTTCAACCTTGAGATGTCAGTTTTCCTAACATCCTACATTTGTGTAACTGAATTAATACTTCATTTTACTGTTTGTAACATATTGTGCATAAAGTTGTTTCTGACAATTTCATAGTTGGAAATTAAACTATGAACACCCAATCACCCTCAAGAATAACTAAGAAAAAGGAGAAAGATAAGAGAGAAAATGTAACAAACACTTTTACCCATTGCAGCTTTGGTAGAGATCCAAATGGTCTGCTGTGGTAGCCAGCCTCCAAAATGGACCCCAAAGATCCCTGGCTTTCTGATATTCATACCCTTGTGTAGTTCCCTCCCACACTGCAGCAGTATATAAAATATGTAACCAACAGAATACAGAAAAAGTGAAAGTATTCACTTCTGATATTAAGTTATAAAACACAATGGCTTTGATTTCCTTTTTGGGCATGTTCTCTCAATCTTGGATTACTCAACTCTTGAGGACTTCATGTTGCGGCATGAGCAACCCACAGAGAGTATCTCCTGGCAAGGTGCTGAAATGTCCTACTAACAACCATGTCTGTGAGCTTCTAAGCAAATGCTCCAGCCCTAGTCAAATCTTCTGACTGCAGCTGGGACCATGATCTTGACCATAACTTATGAGAGAACTTGAGCCAATTAAGCAACTCCCTGGGTCCTGACCCTCAGAAATAGTGTGAGACAATTAATGTTTTATTGTTTTAGGTTGCTAAATTTGCTAATTTGTTATGTAGCAATAGCTAACTAACAGACCTTTCTTGACCAAAAGCAATACAATTAGAGAAGACTACAGGCTATACTTTAATGACTCCTTTCCCATTGTATACATATCTCCCTTTATAGGAAAAGTAGGAAGAAATGATAAAAAATACAAGTTTTTATTTCCTTAAACATGGAAAAAGGGTATCAAGTCAATCATAACGATCTCTTATTGTAAACACTAAACATTCTTATTGCCTTGTTTTGCATTTTATTTTTGAATGACCGGATAGTATTTGAAGATTTTATACCTACTTCTAAAAATAACCAGCTACTTTTCATAGTTAAGAAAAAAGTAAGTCCTGCCCTGGCCAGTTGGCTCAGTGGTAGAGTGTCAGCCTGGCATGTGGATGTCCTGGGTTCAATTCCCAGTCAGGGCACACAGGAAAAGCGACCACCTGCTTCTCCACCTGTCCCTAACCCCCTCTTCCCCTACAGCAGCTCGACTGGTTTGAATGCATTGGCCCCAGGCACTGAGGATGGCTCAGTGGAGTCTCTGACTCAGGCACTAAAAATAGCTCGGTTGTGAGCATGAGCCCCAGATGGGCAGAGAATTGGCCCCAGACAGGGTTGCCAGATGGATCCTGGTCTGGGTGCATGCGGGAGTCCGTCTATCTCCCCTCTTCTCACTTGGAAAAGATGACAAAAAAGAAAAAATATGTTTCTACTGAAACCTATATACTTTTTTTTTTTTATTTTCTCTGAAGCTGGAAACGGGGAGAGACAGTCAGACAGACTCCCGCATGCGCCTGACCGGGATCCACCCAGTACGCCCACCAGGGGCGATGCTCTGCCCACCAGGGGGCGTCGCTCTGCCACGACCAGAGCCACTCTAGCGCCTGGGGCAGAGGCCAAGGAGCCATCCCCAGCGCCCGGGCCATCTTTGCTCCAATGGAGCCTTGGCTGTGGGAGGGGAAGAGAGAGACAGAGAGGAAGGGGGGGGGTGGAGAAGCAAATGGGCGCTTCTCCTATGTGCCCTGGCCGGGAATCGAACCTGGGTCCCTCGCACACCAGGCCGACACTCTACCGCTGAGCCAACCGGCCAGGGCCTGAAACCTATATACTTTTATTAACCAATGTCACATCAATAAATTCAATAAAAATAAATTAGTTAACTTTAAGAAGAGTATGTTTCTAGGAAAATCTTTAGCCAAAAATACTTTTAAAAGCAAAGTTGCCTTACCCATATGCTCTGTTGTCAGGCAGGCTGCTATGAGCTCTTACTCCTGGTGGTATGACTCGAACTTCATTGATATAAACCACGCATGGAAAACGAACCACATCTATATGAGAACTTTGCTTTAAAAAGGGGAGAAGAACACACTTACGTAAGCAAAATACTTTACTCCAAATTCATTCATATTAAAAAAATTTACTCACTTTTGTTTCATTCAGAATGTCATAATCTTAAACTCCTTTTCATTAAAAGTGTTATATTAATTACAATGCTGTATGATCACTTTTTAAAATAGCTGATGATAAAATAGGATTAGTTAAATCTCACCATTTGTATAATAACATTTTCTGCAGTGTATTTTCCTTCCTGATGTTCTGTGTAGGTCATTTGCTTAATGGAAACCTCAAGACCCAGATACCTTTTAGAATCCTGACGTTTTAGATTTTTAGAAAATATAATGCAAGTAACTGTTTATTATTTAAGACCCCTAGTGGCTTCTGGGACAGTATCTTGTAATAAAATATTAATATTTCTGCAGTTACATGTATAAATATTCACACTAAATACAGATTTTTTTGGAGAGAGAGAAAGAGAGAGAGAGGGAGGGAGGGAGGGAGGAAGAAAGAGAGGGAGGGAGAAAGAGAGGGAGGAAGAGAGAGATGAGAAGCATCAACTCGTAGGAGTGGCACTTTAGTTGTTCATTGACTGCTTTCTCATATGTGCCTTGACTGGGGGGCTCCTGCCAAGCCAGTGACCTTGGGCTTCAAGCCAGCGACCTTTGGGCTCATGTCAATGATCCCACGCTCAAGCTAGTGACCCTGCACTCAAGCCAGAGACCTTAAGGTTTGGAACCTGGAACCTCAGTGTCCTAGCTCTACCTACTGTGCCACCATTGGTCAGGTTAAGTACAGATTCTAACTAGCATCATGTCAGTTCAGATCAGATGCATGGCCAAATGAATTCAGGGTAAATTTTCCCGCCATTTCAAACTTTTAAAATGTTGACTGTTAACTTGACTGTTTTACATCAACTTTTCCAAACAGTTCAGCCAATCATCATTACCTAGTGATCTAAGTTCATGATAGTAAGAGCAGTTCACATTATCTGCATCTAGAAAGACAGCCCTCAGTCTCTTTTTTTATTTAATGATTTGAGAAAGAGAGAAGGAGAAAGGAAGGGAGAGAGGGGGAAGGAGGGGGTCATGGGGGAGGAAGAGAGAGAAAGAGAGAGAGAGAGAGAGAAACATAGGTTTATTGTTCCAGTTATTTATGCCTTCACTGGTTGATTCCTGTCTGTACCCTCACTGGGGATAAACATGCAACCTTGGTGTACTGGAACAACGCTCTAACCAAACAAGTTACCTGGTCAGGGCCAGTCTCTCTTGAAGCTGCAAAGACTATCAAGCATCTCAACAGACCAAAACACTTTCAAATTTGTCTTTCCAAAAAACGTGACAGAGGATGATTTTCCAATTTTGCAATTTAAACTCAGAGATTATAATTAAAATATACAGGGCATAGGAATCTTTTTTTTTATTTTTTATTATTTTATTTGATTTATTCATTATTAGAGAGGAGAGAGACAGAGAGAAAGGGAAGGGGGGAGGAGCTGGAAGCATCAACTCCCATATGTGCCTTGACCAGGCAAGCCCAGGGTTTCAAACCAGCAACCTCAGCATTTCCAGGTCGACGCTTTATCCACTGCACCACCACAGGTCAGGCCAGGGCATAGGAATCTTAATTTTTTTTTTTTATTTTTTTTTTTTTTTTCATTTTTCTGAAGCTGGAAACAGGGAGAGATAGTCAGACAGACTCCCGCATGCGCCCGACCGGGATCCACCCGGCGCACCCACCAGGGGCGGTGCTCTGCCCCCCAGGGGGCGATGCTCTGCCCATCCTGGGCGTGCCATATTGCGACCAGAGCCACTCTAGCGCCTGAGGCAGAGGCCACAGAGCCATGCCCAGTGCCCGGGCCATCTTTGCTCCAATGGAGCCTTGGCTGCGGGAGGGGAAGAGAGAGACAGAGAGGAAAGCGCGGCGGAGGGGTGGAGAAGCAAATGGGCGCTTCTCCTATGTGCCCTGGCCGGGAATCGAACCCGGGTCCTCCGCACGCTAGGTCGACGCTCTACCGCTGAGCCAACCGGCCAGGGCTCATAGGAATCTTAATTTTAACTATTCAAATGCTTTAAACTCTCAAAGATACAAATGAAACAGAATGAATACAAAATGAGTCTGATTGCTAGCTGTCTTCCAATACCTATTTTCCCGTAAGAGAAATTTGAGATGGGCACAAGTGAACTAAAGACTGGATTTCTCATACTCCTGGGAAGCCATTGAGAACATATGACTAAGTTCTGGTAAATGGGATATAAATAAAAATTATGTAGGCAATTCTGGGTCATGTCCTTAATGGGATGGTTCAGACTTCAGGAACTCCTTTCACCTTTCCCACCAATATTCTTTTGCCTTTCTAGAACATAGACGTTATGGTAAACTATCATGAACAAGGTAGGCAATACCCTAAAGATGGCAGGGGAATAGTACAAAAGAACCTAGAGCTGTCATATTAGCCCTAGAATACTTACAACTAGATTATTGAGAGAGAAAATCCTATCATCCAATCCACTGTTACTCTGGCTTTTGTGACAGCAGCTCAACTTGTATCTTAATTATTGCAAATACACTGTAGGTATTCAACAAATATTAGAATAGATTTATATAAAATAAGCATTTTGCCTCAAACCTTGGTGTTGTTTACTTCCTATAAGGAACTCCTCTACTTAAAAAGTCCCTTACAGTCTGCCCTAGCCAGTTGGCTCAAGGGCAGAGCAACGGCCTGGCCTGTGGAAGTCCCAGATTCGATTCCTGGCCAGGGCACACAGGAGAAGTGCCCATTTGCTTCTCCACTCTTCCTCCTCTTCTCTTCTCTCTGTTCCTCTCTTTCCCTCCTGCAGCCAACGCTCCATTGGAGCAAAGTTGGCCCAGTAGCTGAGGATGGCTCTGTGGCCTCCGCCTCAGGCACTAGAATGGCTCCTGCCACAGCAGAGCAACATCCCAGATGGGCAGAGCACTGCCCCCTGGTGGGCATGCCAGGTGGATCCCAGTCGGGCACATGCAGGAGTCTGTCTCTCTGCCTCCCTGCTTCTTACTTCAGGAAAAAAAAAAAAGTCCCCTACAGTCATACGTTACTTAATGATGGGACACATTCTGAGAAATGTGCCGTTAGGTGATCTCGTCATTGTGCGAACACTTGGGGGCCATGAAACAAAACAAGAAATTAAATGAAGCGGCCCTGGCCAGTTGGCTCAGTGGTAGAGCATCGGCCTGGCGTGCAAGGGGTCCTGGGTTCGATTCCTGGCCTGGGCACACAGGAGAAGCATCCATCTGCTTCTCCACCCCTCCCCCTCTCCTTCCTCTCTGTCTCTGTCTTCCCCTTCTGCAGCGAGGCTCCATTGGAGCAAAAGATGGCCCCGGCGCTGGGGATGGCTCCTTGGCCTCTGCCCCAGGTGCTAAAGTGGCTCTGGCCATGACAGAGTGACGCCCCGGAGGGGCAGAGCATCGCCCCCTGGTGGGCAGAGCGTCACCCCCTGGTGGGTGTGCCGGGTGGATCCCGGTCGGGCGCATGCGGGAGTCTGTCTGACTGTCTCTCCCCGTTTCCAGCTTCGGAAAAATACAAAAAAAAAAAAAAGAAATTAAATGAAGCATAAGAGAAAATGATGTATAACAAGAGATGAATAAACACAAGATATATGAAGTGCTGCTGGCACAACACAGCACAGTTTTTCAGCATACCTTTTATAAGTATTAAGAATACACTCTAAAACAATATAATAAATATATAAACCTGTAACATAAGTCATTTATTATCAAGTATTATGTACTGCACATAATTGTAAGTGCTATACTTTTATGACTGGCAGCATCACTAGCCTCACCATAAACATGTGAGCAATGTGTTATACCAGGATATTACAACAGCTCTGACACTAGATGATAGTCATTTTTCAGTTCCATTATAATCTTATAGGACTACTATCATATATCCAGTCTATTGTTGACCAAAACATTGATATGCAGCACATGACTGTACATACACGCTCCTTTACTTACACGGTTATAAATTCTCATTAATATTTACAAAGGAAGCTTAGAACAGAAGTTTATCAACTCTATCCTCCTCCATCCTGCCTGCCACTAATTAATGACTGGTGTCAGTAATAGTATATAGTCACTGTGGACCTACAAAAATGAACTTAAGGTTTTATAAACAGCCTTCCAAAAACTATTTTGTTTGTAAATAGAAGAGTTTCTGTATTAGGTACTATCACTTTTATTCAATATTTATTTATTTATTTATTTATTTATTTATTTATTTATTTATTTATGAGAGGAAGGAAGGTAGAGACAGACTCCCGCACTTTTATTCAATATTTATTTTATCTATCTATCTATCTATATTTATTTATGAGAGGAGGGAAGGCAGAGACAGACTCCTGCATGTGCCCTGACTGGGATACATGCAGCAAGCCCACTAGAGGGCGATGCTCTGCCCATCTGGGGCCCTTGCACCATTGGGACCAGAGCCATTTTACTGCCTGAGGTGGAAGCCATGGAGCCATCCTCAGCATCTGGGACAAACTCACTCTAATCGAGCTTTGGCTGCAGGAGGGGAGGAAGAGAGAGAGAGAGAGAGAGAGAGAGAGAGAGAAGCGAGAGAGGGAGGGGTAGAGAAGCAGATGGGCACGGCTCCTGTGTGCACTGACTGGGAATTGAACCTGGGACATCCATATGCTGAGCTGATGCTCTACCACTGAGCCAACTGGCCAGAGCCAAATAATTACTTCTAAACATTTATTAAATGTCTATTATGTTCCAAGTTATACTAGGTCCCGTGGATACAAAGACAAGACAATCTCTGCCATTAAGGAACAATCTATTGTGGTAGACAAATAAATTGCTCTGATACAGACATTCACACAAGAAACTATGAAAATTCAGGAGTACTTAGCTAACTCAGATTTGTGGGGGGAAAGTGTCAGGGAAGCTTTACCAAAAGTATAACCTGAGCTAATTAATTCTTCAAGGAAAACCAGTAGAAGAGAAAGAAAAGCTTTCCAGGCAAAGGATGAAGCATGCACAAAAGGAAAGCAAATAAGAATTTGGAAGGGTCAAGTAATTACAAGCATAATTCACCATGACTACAGGGCAAAATAGGGCAGGGAAATGAGGCATAGTAGCTAAGTACAATTAATAGAATTAGAAGAAATAAAGTTTTCATCCACTTTCAAGTCAACTCCAAATCCATTATCTCCATCTAGGACCTCTCTCCTGAGCTCAAGACTACTAGGTACACCTGCCAACCGAGTATCTCCATTTGAATGTCCCTCTGGAACCACAAACTCAGCCAAGTCCAAAAGTGAACTCTCCTATATCAGTGATAGCACCACCATTCACACAATGGCCATAACAGAAACCATAATCATCCTTGGTTTCTTTCTCATCCTCTTTCACCTAAATTGTACATCCACCCAAACATCAAGTCCTATTGATTGAACCTCTAAATAGCTCCCAAATCTATGTAATTCCCTCCATTACTGCTGTCACACTTCTAATTCTAGACATTTATGCACTCTACTATGAAACAAAGCAACAGTATTCTAAATGGTTTGTGCTTCTTTCTTGCCCCCGCCAACATATTCTTTACTGCAGTGTGGTCTTTCCAGAATGTAAATGTACCACTTCCCTGTTCCATACTATATCCAGGCCAAAGTCCTTGGTCTTAAAAACAAGTAAACCCTCTTCTAATCAATCCAAATGTATAGCCCAACACACCATGCTCTTTCTCATCTTTATTATGCTATTGTCTCTGCTTAGAATCCTCACACTCATTTATCCCGATGCTTTTCAGATGTCAACTCTTTCTCTTTTTTTTTATTATTTTTATTTAATTATTTATTTTACAGAGACAGAGAGTGAGTCAGAGAGAGGGATACACAGGGACAGACAGACAGGAACGGAGAGAGATGAGAAGCATCAATCATTAGTTTTTCATTGAGCATTGCAACACCTTAGTTGTTCATTGATTGCTTTCTCATATGTGCCTTGACCATGGGTCTTCAGCAGACTGAGTAACCCCTTGCTGGAGCCAGCGACCTTGGGTTCAAGCTGGTGGGATTTTGCTCGAACCAGATGACCCGCGCTCAAGCTGGTGACCTCAGGGTCTCGAACCTGGGTCCTCTGCATCCCAGTCTGACGCTCCATCCACTGCGCCACTGCCTGGTCAGGCAACTCTTTCTTGAAAGATGAGCCAGATTGAGTCCAGATAGGTGCCTCTCCCTTATATATCCAACATCTCACATCAAACTAAATTATAGTCACTCTTTTCTCTCTTTCATTAGAGTGGTGTTTCAGAAAGACACGAATATCCATAAGGCTTATTGTATTCATTGAATGACTTTTATTAGTTGCTTAATAAGAATTTATTAAATTGTTTTTTCAGAGTTTAAAACATTGCAATGAAGTAGGAGCTTAAAATATCTAGAGTACATAAACCTAGGAGACAGACTGAACAGTTAAAAATGGGAAATCATAAAAGGGTTATGATTAGGGAGCTAACAAATATGAATAGATTGGTCAGATTCCAGGACTCCGAGCCCCATTTATCCATATGGAAGGAGTTATTATGCATTTAAAAGTCACAGCATAGGCCCTGGCCAGTTGGCTCTGTGGTAGAGCGTCGGCCTGGCATGCAGGAGTTCCGGGTTCAATTCCCAGCCAGGGCACACAGGAGAAGCACCCATCTGCTTCTCCACCCCTCCCCCTCTCCTTCCTCTCTGTCTCTCTCTTCCTCTCCCACAGCCAAGGCTCTACTGGAGCAAAGTTGGCCTGTGTGCTGAGGATGGCTCTATGGCCTCTGCCTCAGGCACTAGAATGGCTCTGGTTGTAACAGAGCAACGCCCCAGATGGGCAGAGCATCGCCCCCTGGTGGGCATGTCGGGTGGATCCCGGCTGGGCGCATGCGGGGAGTCTGTCTAACTGCCTCCCCGTTTCCAACTTCAGAAAAATACAAAAAAAAAAAAAAAAAAGTCACAGCATAGATGTCTGCCCTTCCTTTCTCTTTATTATCTCTTCTCTTTTACCCTCTTCTAAAGGTAAAACTAAGGTTAGCTCATCTATTCCTACCATTTCAATGATCATTTCTGTTCAGATGAGTTCCAAATTGGTTGCGTAAAGAAACTGAAATGAAGTAGGACTTTCTAGCCTCAATCACTTTCATAAGACTGACTTTTAACCCAGCAATTCCACTCTGAAAATAAATAATTAAGAATGTATAAAATATTTCAGCATCAATAATATCACATCACTGCTAAAAGTCAGAAGACTAAATGTATGAGAATTTAATATATAAATAGCATTACCACAAAAAGAAATAATATGCAGCCAATAAAAATATTACATAGACTATCTAGAGAAGGAAGCAGGAGGCCTGGGGAGAGGGATGAGAGAAAGACTTACTTTTTATTGTATACCTTTTTGTATCTTTTGAATTAGTACCTCACACAGGGGAGGGGAGGAGAAGGGAGGGGAGATGAGGGGAGGAGAAGGAAGGGGAGATGAGGGGAGGAGAAGGGAGGGGAGATGAGGGGAGGAGAAGGAAGGGGAGATGAGGGGAGGAGAAGGGAGGGGAGGGGAGGGGGACTGATCAGTCAATCTACCTAATGTATTTTAGTAATCATATAATTTCCTGCTCAAAAACTACCCATTTCTTTCTTTTTTTCTTTTTTCTTTTTTTTTCTGAAGCTGGAAACGGGGAGGCAGTCAGACAGACTCCCACATGCGCCCGACCGGGATCCACCCAGCACGCCCACCAGGGGGCGATGCTCTGCCCATCCAGGCCACTCTAGCGCCTAGGGCAGAGGCCAAGGAGCCATCCCCAGCGCCCGGGCCATCTTTTGCTCCAATGGAGCCTCGGCTGGGGAGAGGAAGAGAGAGAAAGAGAGGAAGGAGAGGGGGAGGGGTGGAGAAGCGGATGGGCGCTTCTCCTGTGTGCCCTGGCTGGGAATAGAACCCGGGACTTCCCCACGCCAGGCCAACGCTCTACCACTGAGCCAACCGGCCAGGGCTCCCATTTCTTACAAAATAAAGTCCATATTCCTTTGCTGAGCATTCAAGGCCTTCTATATCTGTCTTCGAACCGCCATTCAGATGCCACTTCACACTGCTACTTTAGGTATATCTTTCATAGATACTCTGATCCAGGAGAATACTCCCCAGTATACAACTGCAGAATATACTCTGTTCCACCAAAGACCAAGTTCATATGCCAACTGCCTTGATGAACTCTTTCCTGATACTGTCAAATGAAGAGTGATCTCTCTCTCCCCCCAAATCACATAGCCTTTGTTTTAACCACTAAACGGAACTAAATATTGACCAAGATCCTAATATGTCAGACAGTGATGGGTATTTCAGAAATAAAAGTGACAAACCCCAAGGAATTTCTGTGTCTTTTTTTTTTTTTTTTTTTTAAAAAGTGCATGTTAGGAAAGGTGTCAAATCTTTTTTTTTTTTTTTTTTTAATTTTTATTTTATTTATTCATTTTAGAGAGGAGAGAGAGAGACACAGAGAGAGAGAGGAGAGAGAGACAGGGGGGAGGAGCTGGAAGCATCAACTCCCATATGTGCCCTGACCAGGCAAGCCCAGGGTTTCGAACCGGCAACCTCAGCATTTCCAGGTCGACGCTTTATCCACTGCGCCACCACAGGCCAGGCGGAATTTCTGTGTCTTTATGCACTCATCACTTTCTAACTTGTATCATAATGCTGTGGACCTAATCTCCAATACTTACACGCTCCTTAAAAAACATCTCGGCCCTGGCCGGTTGGCTCAGCGGTAGAGCGTCGGCCTGGCGTGCGGGGAACCCGGGTTCGATTCCCGGCCAGGGCACATAGAAGCGTCCATTTGCTTCTCCACCCCCCCCCCCCTTCCTCTCTGTCTCTCTCTTCCCCTCCCGCAGCCAAGGCTCCATTGGAGCAAAGATGGCCCGGGCGCTGGGGATGGCTCCTTGGCCTCTGCCCCAGGCACTAGAGGGGCTCTGGTCGCGGCAGAGCGACGCCCCGGAGGGGCAGAGCATCGCCCCCTGGTGGGCAAAGCGTCGCCCCTGGTGGGCGTGCCGGGTGGATCCCGGTGGGGCGCATGCGGGAGTCTGTCTGACTGTCTCTCCCCGTTTCCAGCTTCAGAAAAATACAAAAAAAAAAAAAAAAATCTCAATATTCCATATCCCCCTACAAACCTCTACTTCTCTTTCAAGACTCAGTTCATATGTGATATCTATTAAGCCTTTCCCAATCACTGCCAGAAGAAGGTATTTACTACTATACTACTTACTGGTCCTATCCTCTCATGGTCCTCAGTGTTTGTCTGAGAATGAAGAAATACTTAAATAAAGAGTGAATGCTGGCCCTGGACAGTTGGCCCAGCAGTGGAGCCTCAGCCAGCATGTAGATGTCCCAGGTTCGATTCCGGTCAGGACACGCAGAAGAAGCACTCATCTGATTCTCCACACTGCCCCCCTCCAGCAAGTTGGCCCCGGGAGCTAAGGATGGCTCCATGGCCTCACCTCAGGTGCTAAGAAGGTAAGAAGAGCTTCACTGCTGATGAAGCAACGCCCCAGGTGGGCAGAGAATCGTCCCCTAGTGGGTTTGCTGGGTGGATTCCCATAGGGATGCATGCGGAAGTCTGTCTCTAACTCCCCTCCTCTCACTGAATAAAAAATAAAAAATACTACTGAACTGTTCTCTATTTCTGTACACATTATAGATTTCTTCTGATCCAACTACTGCCTCCATTGTCAGCTTTCTAAAGCCTAGCTGGAATTAGAAAAGTAGGGTCATTGACCCACATGAAGTAAGAGACCACATATTAATTCACTGTTAGTAAAATATGCTCAAATATCCAAACTTTTTATTTTTACAGACCTATGAGCCATTCGCTAAAATAATTAGACCAGCCCTGACTGGTTGGCTCTGTGGTAGAGCATTGGCCTGGCATGCAGGAGTCCCGGGTTCGATTCCCAGCCAGGGCACACAGGAGAAGCGCCCATCTGCTTCTCCACCCCTCCCCCTCTCCTTCCTCTCTGTCTCTCTCTTCCCCTCCCGCAGCCAAGGCTCCACTGGAGCAAAGTTGGCTCGGGCGCTGAGGATGGCTCTGTGGCCTCTGCCTCAGGCGCTAGAATGGCTCTGATTGCGGCAGAGCGACACCCCCTGGTGGGCGTGCCGGGTGGATCCTGGTCGGGCGCATGCGGGAATCTGTCTGACTGCCTCCCCGTTTCCAACTTCAGAAAAATACAAAAATACAAAAAAAAAAAAAAAAATAGACCAACGTTGCCAACTTTTTATTTTGTCAAGGAAAGCATTAAGCTACAACTACTCCCCACTATCATTACTATCTCCAAAGAAAGTTCTCCAAAATGACTGTTTATACTGAAAGAAAATGTGGATTCTTGGGTTTTTTAAATTTATCTGTGAACTTGGTTAATGTTCATTTTTGACTGGCTTTTGAGAACTTTTAGGTATCTAGGTATATTCAATTTACATATCGCAGAGCCAGTCTAAGGTGACCAAACGTCCTCCCTTAGGGAGGACAGTCCTTCTTTTGTAAGTTCCGCCCTCCTTCGAAAAGTGTCCTTCTACATGTCCTCCTTTTTGATACTGGAAGACTAAACTGTAAATGTCCGTATTTGATCGATGCAGAGTCGATCCATTGCGTGTGATGTGAAGTATTTGTATCTAAATGAGTACTTTTTTCTTACAATTATTATTAAAAATTAATAGGCATGTAAGCATAATTATAATATAAAATATTATAAATGTTTTTTTATTCTGCATTTATCATATTATACTGTATTATTGTTGCAATGAATAAAATGTTTCTTTTATATTGTTTTCTTCAATTTATTTTTGTCCTCCTTTTCATTGTAAAAAAGTTGGTCACCTTACAGTCAGAAGTTCAAAGGCGCTCATTTTACTAAGAAATGATCATTCCACAATTCCCCACCCAAGCCCCTCAAAACGTCTACACAACAAAAAAGTATACTCCACGCAAAAGCCATTCCGTGCAAAGGTTTCATGTCCTAACGAGAAATCTTTCCAAGAGAAAAGTACAAAGTTTCAGGACAAACTGGGGGACGCCGCAATCTTAAGCCGAGTGTCACATCTGGGAAACTTGATTCCCGTTAGAAAAGGGACCTAGGAGAAGGGATTTAGGAATCACGAAGCCAATGCGACCTGCTTGGTCTCCTGAACTACTTACTACCAAACACAGGCTGTCTGAGACCCCGTCCCAAACACGACCTGAGGTAAACCTGAGAACCAAGACATTTTCAAGGTCCAAAGCTGACGGGGGGAAAAAGAGCAAAGCAAGCACAACAGCCAACTCAACCAAAGACGCGGGGGCCTAAGCTAAGGCAGCGATAAGTGCGGGCCACCGCTGCCCTCGCGCAGACGCGGGGCCCACACCCAGCTCGGGGGGAGGGGGTGTGTACGTGAGGAATTTCAGAGGCCGCCCGCAGGAGGAAAAGTCGAGGCACGCCTAAGGATTTTTTAATAAGGGTCCCCAAGTCGAGAAGCGGGCTCGGACTCAGGAAGCGAAGCCTTACCTCAGCGTTGGGGTGTTTAAAAGTATCTAAAAATAGCAGTTCCATCGCCGAGTCCACCGCCATGTTTGCCGCGGGCGGGAGATACGGGAGGACTTCCGGGGCAGCTCTATAACCTCGGCGACTACCTCTCAACAGATGAAGAGACGGCAGCACTTCCGGTGACCGAAGCGCTGGCGCCGCAAACCGTGGCCTGTCTCAAAGCGCGGTGCTTCCGGAAGTCGCCGGCCAGCCTTCTCCAGCGCGGCGGACAGCGCCGTCGCAGCACGGAGAAAATCTGGGAGAGAAGAGGAGGGGTACTACGGTGGCTCCAGTTGTCCAAACACTGTCGTTCTGCGTTACAAAGCCACAGCAACCTAAGAGTGACAACGTAGAGCGGATTTTGAAGAGCATGGAGGTGGCCTGGGGAACCTTCCAACTCCGGCTATCTAGTGAAATCGCGGGCAAGCAGCCTTTCCAGGGGTATCACGAAAAAGCAATGAGCAAAGTTTTTAAAAGTAAAACGCTTTTAAAAAGAAGAAAAACTTAATAAAAAGAGAGAAAAACATCTCAAAATGAAGAGATTTTTTCCCCCTCATCTGCAGATTATGAGTAATAATACCAGCGGTGGGATTTAGCCTGTTCGCACAGGTTCGGCAGAACCGATTAGTAATTTTTTTGTTGCTTTCTGCGAACCAGTTGTTAAAATGGTACTTCTAATCAGAGTTCTCTCTAAGGTGGGCGCCTGGGCAGCCACCCAATGTAGAACTCACAAATTTACATTCTTTACTAATTTTAATGTTCATCTGCGCAACAGCGTATTCGAAGTGCCTGTAATGTTCATTCTGTTTGTAGGTGAAAAAAATTGCAACTGAGGACACCAGTCAAGAAGCAATATGGAAATAGCTTTAACGGTTTCGTTGTTTTTGTCAGGTATTATTTAATGCATTTTCATTAATATTTTAAAACTCTTATAATCCAGGTTTTGTACCTCTTTTATTGCTCTTATTTAAGTATTAAATGCATGAAATAATAAACTACCTTCTGGCATTTTTTTACATATACTTAAAATGGTCATTAGGGCAGAGAACTGGCTGTTAAATTATTTGAATCCCACCACTGAATAATACCTAATCCACAAACTTTTTGTGAGGATTAACAAATAAAATTCAATAAATTGTATAACGTGAAATGCTATCCACGTAAAAATTATTGCGTCCTTTTCTCCCTGTTGATGAGCACTGCAGCCACTGGATCTACAGGGGGTGCTCACGTTATGGCACAGTTCTGTTCCTACAACAGTGATGTAACCCGAATTTTGATGTAAGTCGAAACACACCCTAGCCTAACACAAACAGAACACTTGCAGAACTAAACTAGTTTGCCCATGTAGTCTGTAAGTATATGCTAACGACATAAGAGGAAACACATCTCAATTTTTTAAAGATTTTATGGGAGTGAGCGCTGTAAACTGGAAATGTTGTATGTCGAGACTGTCGTAACCTGAGGACCCACTGTATTTGGTAGTCTATATTGGCATGAGTGCCTGGGAGAGCAGTTAGGAGTTAAATCTAGTGAAATTACATGTGCCTATATCACTCATAGGAATCTTCTTGCACAGGTGCCCAAAGAAATACCTACAGATACAAGAATGTTCATGGTAGCACTTTATAGTTGCAGAAAAAGCTGTAGACTTGTCATTAACAAGAATGGTTAGTAATCCTGGCTTGGTAGCTGGGTTGGTTAGAGCATCATCCAGAAGCACAGAGGTTGCCAGTTCAATCCCAGGTCAGGGCACATACAGGAACAGATCCATGTTCCTGTCTCTCTCCAAAATCAATAAAATAAACATTAAAAAATAATAAGTAAACCGTGGTATATTTATGCAATGTAGTAGTATATAGCAGGTGGAAAGAATGAATGAGTGCTATATCTACTAACATGGATAATCTAAGAAACAGGACTAAACAGGTTGAATATATACTGTACAATTGCCTTTATATAGTTAAAAACATTCAAAATAATATAACTTTTTAAGGACATATATGTTATAAAATTATAAAGAAATGCATAGGGACACTAAACACTAATTTCAAGATAGTGGTGAAATGGAGAGATTTAATCAAAAAGTACACAGGGGCTTTAGAAGCTTTGATAGTGTTTTATTCTTTAGATTGGTTGTGGCTTCACAGGTGTGTCCTTTTGGTATGTCTAAAATATTTAATAAATTAATTTTTAAACTTTTATTTTTAGCCTGACCAGGCGGTGGTGCAGTGGATAGAACGTCGGACTGGGATGCCGAGGACCCAGGTTCGAGACCCCGAGGTCGCCAGCTTGAGCGCGGGCTCATTGGTTTGAGCAAACGCTCACCAGTTTGGAGCCAAGGTCGCTGGCTCAAGCAAGGGGTTACTCGGTCTGCTGAAGGCCCACGGTCAAGGCACATATGAGAAGGCAATCAATGAACAACTAAGGTGTCGCAAACGCGCAACAAAAAACTAATGATTGATGCTTCTCATCTCTTCGTTCCTGTCTGTCCCTGTCTCTCTCTGACTCTCTCTCTCTCTCTGTAAAAAAACAAACAAACAAACAAAAAAAAAAAACCTTTATTTTTATTATTTTTTCAAACTATAAGAGAAACGTTATATATAAAGACAGGTGGGAAAAAATGGGCTTTAGGAGACAAGTTACAGAGACAAAAGAAGAGGAGCTTAGGAGAAATGCACCTGGGAGAGGTAGAAGGGAAAGGTGCTGGCATGCTTCCTGGAGGGAGAGCACACTGGGTACTCCATCCTAAGTGCTTTTAAGACTGGTGACTTTAGGGGAGGGCCAAGGGGAGGATCTTAATAGAATATTCCTCAACTCTCCAGGATTGTGGTTTCCACTGATTGGTGGGAACCTGGGTAGGGGGTCCTTAATGCAGCTAGTCCTGAAATCAACTGTAGGATCACTTGTCTGGTTTTGCAGATTTTCTTGACCTGAGACTAAAACACAACTGAGGCCTGGCCTATCATCTTTGCTTTGGTGACCTTCTGTATCTAGACCATCATCCTTATTCTGCTCATTTCTGCCTAGGTGCCTACCTCATTCTCCCCTCAAGGATCTTTTTCTTTTTTTTTTTTTTTTTTTTTTTGTATTTTTCTGAAGCTGGAAACGGGGAGAGACAGTCAGACTCCCGCATGCGCCCGACCAGGATCCACCTGGCATGCCCACCAGGGGCGATGCTCTGCCCACCAGGGGGCGATGCTCTGCCCCTCCGGGGCATCGCTCTGCCGCGACCAGAGCCACTCTAGTGCCTGGGGCAGCGGCCAAGGAGCCATCCCCAGCGCCAGAGCCATCCCCGCTCCAATGGAGCCCCGGCTGCGGGAGGGGAAGAGAGAGACAGAGAGGAAGGAGAGGGGGAGGAGTGGAGAAGCAGATGGGCGCTTCTCCTGTGTGCCCTGGTCGAGAATCGAACCCGGGACGTCTGCACGCCAGGCCGACGCTCTACCACTGAGCCAACTGGCCAGGGCCACCCCTCAAGGATCTTGACTCTGAATTCTTTCAGGTAAGAGGCACGGAGTCTCTTCTGTAGCTGTTCTCTGCTGCTGAAGAGAGGCAATGTTTTTTCTTCAGAGCCAAAAGATCCCTGCTCTCTGCCAGAGGGATGAGACCAGGGCACAAGAGTTTATCATGGTGTCTAGGAGCAGTATTTCCTGAGGACAAATAGGGCTTGTAACCTGGTGGAGACAAACTGTTATAAATCTCAATATCATTGGGGCAAAAGCTACAATGACAAGAACTATTATGAATGGTCTGATAAAATTTTTAAAAAGGTTTAGTTCTCAATTCTAAGTCAAAGGATGGGAGGACAATAAAACATTCCTAGAGGGTTGTAGCCAAATATTTAAGAAAACTAGAAAAATTCAGGATCCTGTTTAGTTTAGAGGTGAAAAATAGAACTGAAAACAATGAACTAGCGTCTAATATTCATAACTATGTATATAGAATGTATTATAGAATGTATTGAAACAATTTTCTCCCTAAAATTACCCTCATTTTTATTAAAGAGCCAAACCAAGACCAACCTATTTACTGCAATAAGTCCAGTTTCAATTTGACCTGATTATTTGCATACACACAACATGAATAGCAATTAATCGTATAAGCCAGTGTTTTTCAACTGCCAGTCTGTGAACTGGTGCCAATCTGCCAGAAATTTCACGCTGGTCCGTGAAAGTTAACCACTTTGATGTTGTTTGAAGATTATAGACCCAAAGATTTAGTCAAATTCACTTCTCCTCAAGGTGATTGCCACTTATCAGCCTGTATCATCAATGAAAATACTATAGAGATTGTCTTAGATATCTTTGGAACTTGTAGACTAATCAGAACAACCTTTTGCACCATGCAGAGCATTTACAAATCATGAGCAATAGACAAAAAGCATTTGGACAAACATATACTACTCAATGCTTTGTACACGTAGAGTTTGGAAATCAAGCACCAACTTGTACCATGTTGCACTGTTATGTGCAGTAAGACAAAACATTTTTTGCCCTGGCCAGACAGCTTGGTTGATTGGAACATTGTACTAAAGTGCAGAGGTTGCTGGTTTGATCCCCAGTCAGGGCACGTACAGGAACAGATAGATGTTTCTGTCTCTCTGCTGCTCTGCCCCTGCCTCTCTCTAAAATCAATAAAATAACACATTAAAAAGAAACAAAAAACTTATTTGTTGTGTGTTTCCATTTCCAGCCGGCTAGGTGATGCACTATGATGGATATAGTTAGCCTCTTCAATGAACTATTTCTCTTCAGGGGTTTATCACAAACATTTTTACATTAAGAAATAAGATGAATGCATTGAAAAAGAAAATTGTTTTTTGGAAACGTTGCATACAGGAAGAGGATGTAAAAATGTTTCCACTTTTCCAAGACTCTTTGATTCCTGCAAAAATCAACCAGAAATTAATATTTAATATAATAAGTCAACATTTAAGAGCATTAGTTAAAAACATTGACCATTATTACCCTGAAAATGAGGAGCCCCATACAACTAAACTCTGGATCAATAACCCATTCAAGGAAGATATCAACTCCTGCTCCCTTAATCATTGTGAAAAAGAAAAACTGATAGATTTACCTTCTGATGTTCCTCTGGTGTTTAAACAAAATGCAATCATTGTCACAATTTTGGATACTACTAGAAGAAGAATATCCATCTTTTAGTTACAAAGCTATTATATTTTAATTATATTTTCTCCTACCTACTTGTGTAAGAAGACTTGAATTTTTTGGCTCTGTCATTAATAAAAACCAGATAAAACAAATGGGTGTCAATGCAGTGCTTCATCTCTCTCAGAAACAAAACTGCAGCACCAGTTATCAAGAATTCTTGCAAAGAAGCAACAGCAAAAAAAAGAGAGAGAGAAGAAGAAGATCAGAAGAATCAACAGCAGATTTCACACTAGCTTTATTTGAATTAAATATAGCTCTCTAGAAATTTCAGTTGCACTCCATTAAAAAGTATTTTTTACTGCCTGACCAGTGGTGGCGCAGTGGATAGAGCATCGACCCGGGACACTGAGGACCCAGGTTCGAAACTCTGAGGATACTGGCTTGAGCACAGGCTCACCTGCTTGAGCACGGGGTCACCAGCTTAAGCACAGGGTCACTGGCTTGAGCGTGGGATCATTGATGTGATCCCATGGTCTCTGGCTTGAGCAAGGGGTCCCTGGCTTGGCTTGAACCACCCCGTCTCCCACCCCATCAAGGCATGTTTGAGAAGCAATCAATGAACAAGAAATGCAACTGAGTTGATTCTTCTCACCTCTCCCCCTTCCTCTCTCTCTTTCTCCTCTCTTGCTAATATATATGTGCCTTGACTGGGGGCTAAAGCAGACCGAGTGACTCCTTGCTCCAGCCAGCGACCTTGGGCTCAAGCTGTGAGCCATGCTCCAACCAGATGAGCCCGTGCTCAAGCTGGCAACCTCGGGCTCTCGAACCTGGGTCCTCCACATCCCAGTCCGACGTTCTATCTACTGCACCACTGCCTGGTTAGGCTCATCTGGTTATTTTAGAGAATTTTCATTTTATAGCATTATAGTTAAAGATAATGCACAAAATATTAATGGGTTTTATTTCTGCCTTAGCAGAACCTGAAATAATTCTCTGATTTTCTCCAGTCCCCAAATGTAAAAAAGTTAAAAATCACTGATACAGGCTCTTTTAAATCTGCTTTACTGGAATCTTACAAGGAACCTCCAGAATGAGCTTTAATTAGCCCCTCAGGGCAAAGAAGCCAAGCCACTAGCTGCCATCAGGCTTTGCCTGCAATATCTATAAGCTTGGGTAAATTCCTCAAGTTCTTGATGTTCCCCAAAATATCTTGAGGTTCCTTCTTGGCCATCTCCCAGGAAAACAACCTTTGCTCCTTACCTGGAAAAGCTGCCATGAATCATATGAGTAAGCAAGGTACCAACCAGGCCATTTCTCAAAAGAGCTCTCATTGAACTTCCAAAGTCAATCATAATTCCTTCAAGTTTTCTGGTGAAATCCAGACTCTAGGCATGGTCTATCTCAAACATGACATTCCAGTCAAAGATCTGCCTAATAAAACCATAATTAGAAACTGTTTTTATGTGTCATATTAAAAAAGGAAGATTCTTATTGGATTCATGCAAACAAACATAATGCCATGAAAATGATAAACTTATTAAGAGTTTCCAAATACTGAAGGAATCAGGTAGGGAGCAAAATATAAAGCAAAAGGAAAATCTTTGTCTTTTTATCAAAGTGGAAAAGAACCAAACTTCAACACTGTAGTAGCTCACTTTTTATATTTAAATTAATTTCTTTAATTAAATTAATTATTTGGTGTAACTATGTAATTTTTTATCAAGATTTCTTTTCACAATCCTACAACTTTCTTAGTCCCTTTTACTTTGCTTTTCTTTATCCATTCAGAAATAACCAGCTTTGGCCCTGGTGGGTTAGCTCCATCTGTTAGAGCACAGGTAGAAACACCAAGGTCAGGGCACAGAGGAGAAGGGAACAATGAATGCATAACTAAATGGAACAACAAAATAAAAACTCTCTTTCTCCCATCCTTTCTTTCCAAAATCAATCAAGAAAGCCCCTAAGGAGGCAGAGCTGGGAGGCAGCAGAGGGGCAGTTGCCTAGGGTGCCACCTCCACAGCCAGAGGCCACCCTGTCCACCCAGTGGTCCAGCTCCACAGCCTGAGGAGGCACCTCCCCAGCCTGCAAACATCTGGGGCTGTGCCCACCACTCAGGTTGCCTCAGCTCTTCTCGGTTCTGCCCGCTCCCTACCCTAGCTGCAGCCTCAGGCGGCTGCCGGATCCCAGCAATCATAAATTAGGCAGATAAAAATCAACAAGAAGTCCCACTTTACCTTAGTGATGAACCACCAGAAGGTTCAATGAAAGGTCACCCACAGCAGCAACCAAGCGTGTTGTCCTGTGTGACCCCGGGGTATTTTCAGTGTTACAAAGGGACCTATTGGTGTCACCATCAGTGGCGTGGCTTGGATTTGTGGAAAGAGTCTGGAGGTGACCAAAACAGCAATTATAACAATACCTTCCATGGGAACAGAGCTGGTGAAAGGGGATGTGTCTGTTGTGGTTGGGAGTGTTACAGCTGTTGTGTCTGCTGTTGTAAACAAAGTACTACCCTTAACAGGAAAGAAGAAAGACAAATCTAACTAAAACATGGAGATACACTTGCTTTCCATAGTGTAATGATGCCAATTGCAAATTATGAACTACAACTAAGTCAACTATTTTGGATGTGTATCTTCTGAACTGCTGTGTTGAAAGTATTGATGACTGGCTTTCGTCTAAGAAGAGACCAATACTAGCACAGTATATGAAGGTTTCTCATACTTAAATTCCAACTTTTTTCTGTAAAATGTTACACTTATTCAGTTGTAACTGATGATATATTTGAATATTTTCTATAAGACTTTTAGTTTAACGAAAAATGTGAAAGTTGAATTTAGCGGATGATCTTTACAGTTGCATAAGTAAATGTATATATAATGTGCCAGGTAACTCATCTGCTCCTTAAAAAGGGAAACTTGACCTACATAAACTCTAATGTTGATGTGCCTAACAGTTTCATATGTCTTAGTTTTATTTATAATCATAATTGATTAGGCCAACAGGCATTCTTTTCTTATTTAAACTGGTAAAAGTAGCAGGATTTAGACAAATTTAAAAGAAAAGATAAATGGTTTTATGAGTGTTAACCAACTTTTGTTAGATATGCATTATATTAATTTATGTCTTACAAAGGAAAATATTTTTTCTAATACCCTAAATATGTGCATATCTTAGAATTATATTGGAATAAATTAGAATAACTTAGAATTATTATATTATTAACTTAGAATAAAACTTGTTTATGAAATTAGTTTTCCTCTTAAGGATCTCAGGACTCATGCAGTAAAGACATTTCTTTTCTTTTTTTAAATTTATTTAGATAATTAAATTTAATAGAGTGACATTGATTCATAAGAGGACACAGGGTTTTTTGTTTGTTTGTTTGTTTTTATTTATTCATTATAGAGAGAGGAGAGAGAGAGAGAGAGAGAAGGGGGGAGGAGCAGGAAGCATCAACTCCCACATGTGCCCTGACCAAGCAAGCCCAGGGTTCCGAACCTCAGCGTTTCCAGGTTGACGCCCTATCCACTGCGCCACCACAGGTCAGGCAAGAGGACACAGGTTTTAAGTAAACATTTCTATAGCATTTGAACTGTTGATTATGTTGTATGCCCGTCACCCAAAGTCAAATTATTTTCCATCACCTTATATTTGTCTCTCTTTACACCCTTCCCCCCACCCCTGGAAAGGGCATTTTTTGTTCTTAGCAGGTAAGGTAGTGTCTGTTAACCTTTTGTTAACTATCAGTAGTTATAGCCAAACTGTGTGCTTCAACCTGGGTTCATTCTCTATCATCAGTACACCTCACAGTGCCTAAGGAACATTTCTTTGCTGGTCAAAAGCTATGTCAGAAGAGTTTCAGATTAAGAAAGAACAAATAAATAATTTAAGCTCTTAAAAATTACCTAGAACATCCAAGATATGAAAAAAAAGTTTTTCACACCTATTTTGCCTCTAGAATGGCTTAAATTATTAGCAGTACTTAAAAAAAAATACATAGTAAGAGAACCACAAATATCTGGGGGCTGACTTTTAAATTGAATGAAATGGGTTCCATAGATTAGTTTGTTTTTTTATAATATATTTTTTTTATTGATTGATTTTTAGAAAGAAGAGAGGAGAGAGAAAGAGAGAAAGAGTGGGGGAAAGCCAAGAAGCATCAACTCATAATAGTTACTTTCTGTATATGCCTTGACCAGGCAAGCCTGGGTTTTGAATCGGCGACCTCAGCGTTTCAGGTCGACACTCTATTCACTGCGCCACCACAGGTTAGGCCCATAGATTAGTTTTGACTGTAATATATATCTAAGTGTTTTCAATGGTTTATAGGCTTTTAAAATATGTTATCTTACCATCCTTTAAAACAGTTATAGACTATGTATCATTTTCTAAGTCAACTTCAGGCAGGGAATTGAAGTTTTTGATTATGGATGATAAGTGTGTCCTAACACATCTCATCATGTCTTGTTTATTCTCAAAGAATGTGACTTAGCTGAAATTCATATTTTTGTTTCATAAAAATTTCTAAAGTGACATATATATTTGGCATTTCTCTTAACTAAGGGTTATAATCCAAGCTTTAAAAAAAATCGGTTTTTTTATGCTTAAGTCTGGAAATTTGCTTCCAGTTGAAAAACTTTACTTTTTCTTTGTGAGGCAGGGGAGGAAAGGTATGATGCTCTGGAGTAAATAAGTCAAGTAACATTCCTGACAACTTAAAACAGATCACTCCAGCACCCAAGGTTTAAATGCTTGTTTGTAAACAATTGAGTACAAATTGTACTCAATTTGTATTACAATACAGTAATAATATGGATTGGCCCTGGCTAGTTGCTCAGTGGATAGAGCATCAGCCCAGTGTATGGATGTCTCAGGTTCAATTCCCAGTCAAGGCACACAAAAGAAGTGACCATCTGCTTCTCCTCCCTCCCACTCCCCCTTCTCTCACTCATGCCTTCCCGTAGCCAGTAGCTCGATTGGGTTGAGCATGGCCTCAGGTGCTAAAAATAGCTCAGTACTCGAGCATTGACCTCAGATGGGCTTGCCAGGTGGATCCCAGTTGGGGCACATGCGGGAGACTGCCTCACTATCTTCTTTCCTCTCATCTAAAAAAAATTAACCAAGAAGGTAAAAGACTTGTACTCGGGAAATTATAAGACATTGAAAAAAGAAACTGAGGAAGATACAAACAAGTGGAAGTATAAACTATGTTTATGGATAGAAATAATTAACATTATTAAAATGTCTATACTACCCAAAGTAATCTATATATTCAATGCAATTCTTATTAAAATACCGATGGCATACTTTACAGATCTGGAACAAATATTCTAAAAATTTATATGGATCCAAAAAGTAACCCAAATAACCTCAGCAATCTTGACAAAGGAGACAAAAGAGCCAAAACACACAATGAAGAAAAGAAAGCCTCTTTAATAAATAGTCCTGGAAGAATTGGAAAGCCACATGCAAAAGAATGAAACATTACTACAGTTTGTCCCCCTGCACAAAGATTAATTCAAAATGGATCAAAGACCTAAATATAAGGTAAGATTAAAATATAACAATAAAATACATAGAAGAAAACATAGGTACTAGACTTATGGACCTTGGCTATAGAGAACATTTTATGAATTTGACTCCAAAGGCAAGGGAAGTAAAGGCAATAATTGATGAATGGGAGTATATCAAACTAAAAGCTCTGCACAGAGAAAGAAACCCACAAGAAAACAAAAAGGCAGCCAACCAAATGGGAGATGATATTCACAAACAAGAGCTATTGTAAGGAGCTAATATCGAAAACACGTGAAGAACTCACAAAGCTCAGCAACAAATAAGCAAACAATCCAGTAAAAAATGAAGAGATACTGAACAGATACTTCTCTCATGAGGACATACAAACAACAAATAGATATGTGAAAAGATGCTCATCTTCATTAGCTATTAGAGAAATGCAAATCAAAACTACAATGAGATACAACCTCATACCTGTTACATTGGCTATTATCAACAAGACAGGTAATATCAAGTGTTGGAGAGGCTGTGGAGAAAAAGAAACTCTCATTTACCGCTGGTGAGAATACAAATTAGAACAACCATTATGGAAGAAAGTATGGTGGGTTCCTCAAAAAATTAAGAATAGAACTACCATATGACCCAGCAATCCCTCTATAGGTTATCTAGCAAAAAACCCTCAAAAACATTGGTTCATAAAGACACATGCACCCCCATGTTGATCATAGCATTATTCATGGTGGCTAAGACATGGGAACAACCAGAGTGTCCCTTTTTTTTTCTACAGAGACATAGAGACAGTTAGAGAGAGGGACAGACAGGGACTGACAGACAGGAATAGAGAGATGAGGAGAAGCATCAATCATCAGTCTTTCGTTGTGCATTGCAACAACCTTGTTGTTCATTGATTTCTTTCCCACCCGTGCCCTGACCACGGGCCTTCAGCAAACCAAGCAACCTCTTGCTCGAGCCAGCAACCTTGGGTCCAAGCTGGTGAGCTTTGCTCAAACCAGATGAGCCTGCGCTCAAGCTGGCGACATCGAGTCTTGAACCTGGGTCCTCGGCATCCCAGTCCGACGCTCCATCCACTGCGCCACCACCTGGTCAGGCCCAAAGTGTCCCTTGATAGAGGATTAAATAAAGAAGATGTAGTACATATATACAGTGTAATACTTCTCAGCCATAATAAATGTTGATCTATTGCCATTTACGACAACATGGATGGACCTTGAGAAAATTATACTGAGTGAAAGAAGTAAATCAGAAAAAGCTAGGAACTATTGATATATGATTTCACACATAGATGGGATATAAAACTGAGACTGATGGGCCCTGGCCGGTTGGCTCTGCGGTAGAGCATCGGCCTGGAGTGCGGGGGTCCCGGGTTCGATTCCCGGCCAGGGCACAAAGGAGAAGCGCCCATTTGCTTCTCCACCCCCCCCTTCCTCTCTGTCTCTCTCTTCCCCTCCCGCAGCCAAGGATCCATTGGAGCAAAGATGGCCCGGGCACTGGGGATGGCTCCTTGGCCTCTGCCCCAGGCGCTAGAGTGGCTCTGGTCACAACAGAGCGACGCCCCAGAGGGGCAGAGCATTGCCCTCTGGTGGGCAGAGCGTCGCCTCTGGTGGGTGTGCCGGGTGGATCCCGGTCAGGCGCATGCGGGAGTCTGTCTGACTGTCTCTCCCCGTTTCCAGCTTCAGAAAACAAAACAAAACAAACAAACAAACAAAAAACAAAAAACTGAGACTGATGGACATAGAAAAAAGTGAGGTAGTTGTTAGGAGGAGGGGTGGGGAAGGGAGTAAAGAGGGACAAATATATGGTGACAGAAAATGATGTGACTTTGGTGATGGGCACACAAAACAATCAACAGTTCATATGCTATAGAAATGTTTACCTGAAACCTATATACTCTTATTGATCAATGTCACCCTATTAAATTTAATTTCTAAATTAAAAAATAATATCAGCTGTAAGTGCATGGAAAAATTAACCAGTGTGGTTGGGTGGCTGCTTCAGGCAGGACTCATAGAGAGGGTGCAGCATCATAGCATGCTCACGCTGTAGGTCCTAGATCTAGAACTGGGAGCTGGACTTCAACCTCATAAAATTAGAAACTTTGGTTAACTGGTTTCCTCAGAAGTAATCAGATTAGAGCCATTTTAATCACTCTCACAAGTCGTTAAGTATAAAGATTTTGATGTTTTTTATTTTTATTGAAAAACCAGAACATTTGTCATTGTGGAACTTAAGAAATCTGTTGTGGGATAATAAATGGACTCAGAAAATTCCAAAGCCCACTCTGTCTAATCAAGCTCTGAATGTCCTTGTCCTCTGTTGGATCATCTCTAATAAGGGTGATAACTGTAGAAGAAACAGATAGTTGCATCTTCTTCAATGCCGAGAACCCTGATTTATTTAGGGTATACACTCATCATTTTTCTCCCTGAAATCATGCATTCCAGGAAAGGTGATCTTAGCTTTAGGCAGAGGGAGCAAGTCTTGTTTGGTCTAATTTTCATTCATAGCTATTACATTTTTCTTGCCAGTGATTGGTTTAGGGAGAAGCATGTGAATTCACTTATGTCAATGAGGCATGTAGAGAAGTTGCCTGAGTAGGCTTCCAGAAAAGATTTCTTAGCTTTCAAATTAAAACTATAAAACTTTTAGAAGAAAACAGGAGAAAATACTCATGATAGTGGATTTGGCAATGATTTCTTGAATAGGACATCAAAACAAAGTAAAAAAAAAAGAAAAAATAGAAAAATTGGACTGCATCATAATTTAAAACCTTTGTGCATCAATGTATGTAATAAATAATTAATAGCCATAATATATAAAGAAATTCTACAATTCAACAATAATAACAGCCTGACCAGGCAGTGGCACAGTGGCTGGAGCGCCGGACTGGGTAGTGGAGGACCCAGGTTTGAAACCCCGAGGTTGCCAGCTTGAGCATGGGCTCATCTAGTTTGAGTAAAGCTCACCAGCTTGGACCCAAGGTCGCTGGCTCGAGCAAGGGGTTACTTGGTCTGCTGTAGCCCCACGGTCAAGGCACGTATGAGAAAGCAATCAATGAACAACTAAGGTGTCGCAGCGAAAAACTAATGATTGATGCTTCTCATCTCTCTCCATTCCTGTCTGTCTGTCCCTATCTATCTCTCTCGCTGACTCTCTCTGTCTCTGTAAAAAAAAAAAAAAAAAAAAAAAAAACCCACAAAAAAACAAAAAAAAACACACAAAAAAAGAAACAATAATAACAAACATAATTTTTAAATGGGCAAACGACTTGAAGAGACATTTCTTCAAAGAAGATATGGCCAATAAGCATATGAATAGATGTTCAACATGACTAATCATTTGGGAAATGCAAACTAAAACCAGCATGAGATATAACCTCACATTCATTAGGATGACTAGTATTCAAAAAATGGGGAAAATAACATCTTGGTGATGATGTAGAAAAATTGGAACCCTTATGCTCTGTTGGTGGAAATGAAAATGGTGCAGGCACTGTGGAAAATTATGATGATTCCTCAAAGCATTAAATATAGAAATACTATACAATTTAGCAATTCCACTTTCAAAAGAATTGAAATTAGGGACTCAAATATACATTTGTACATTCATGTTCATTCTAGCATTTTTTACAGTAGCCAAAAGATGGAAGCAACACAAATGTCCAATGACAAATGAATGGGTGAACAAAATGGGGTATAGCCACACAGCAGAGTATCATTCAGCCTTAATTTAAAAAGGAGGAGCCATGCACAGATAACTTTATTGTAAGAGTATCGTCCCGATACGCAGAAGTTGCCAGTTTGATCTCTGTTCAGAGCACATACTGGAATAAATGGATGTCCATGTCTCTGTCTCTCTCTCTTTTCCTCTATCCCTAAAATCAATAAATAAAAAATTTTAAAAGTCAAAAAAATTGCGACATGCTACAGCATGAATGAACCTTGAGGACATTATACTGAGTGAAATAAGACCATCAAAAAAGGACATATAGGCCCTGGCCGGTTGGCTCAGCAGTAGAGCGTCGGCCTGGCGTGCGGGGGACCCGGGTTCGATTCCCGGCCAGGCCACACAGGAGAAGCACCCATTTGCTTCTCCACCCCTCCCCCTCTCCTTCCTCTCTGTCTCTCTCTTCCCCTCCTGCAGCCGAGGCTCCACTGGAGCAAAGATGGCCCGGGCGCTGGGGATGGCTCCTTGGCCTCTGCCCCAGGCGAGAGAGTGGCTCTAGTCGCGGCAGAGCGACGCCCCGGAGGGGCAGAGCATCGCCCCCTGGTGGGCAGAGCGTGGCCCCTGGTGGGCGTGCCCGGTGGATCCCGGTCGGGCGCATGCGGGAGTCTGTCTGACTGTCTCTCCCCGTTTCCAGCTTCAGAAAAATACAAAAAAAAAAAAGGACATATATTGTATGATTCCATTTATATGAGGTACCTAGAATAGTCAAATTTGCAGAGATAGAAAGTGGAATTGTGGTTGCCATGGATATCAGGAAGCGGGAAGAGGAAAGTTATTGTTTAATAGGTATAGTAGAGTTTCAGTTTTGCAAAACGAAAAGAGTTCTCGAAATAGATGATAGTGATGTGGCACACAAAATGTGAGCATACTTAATGGCACTCAATGACACAACTAAAAATGGTTAAGATGGTAAATTTTATGTGTATTTTACCACATTTTTTTTTACTATAATTTCTTAAAAAGAGAGATACCCAAGGGTAAGTAGGTAATTTTTTCCTAACTCCAGTTGTTAATGTAATTAGTTTACGTATGTCATGAGATGAAAAAGTGATTTTCAACCTTTTTCATCTCATGGTATATGTAAACTAATTACTAAAATTCTGTGGCACACCAAAAAATATGTTTTGCCAATCTAACAAAAAACAGGTATGATTTTGATTTATTCACACCAGATGGCTGTTGTTGTGTTGACTGTTGTCATTTTCTTATTTAGCAATCTAAAGGAAAAGTGGTCAGTGATCCTGACTAAATAGTCAGGTATGAATGTTTTAACATGTCTTGTGGCGCAGCAGGGTGCCACAGCACATTGGTTGAAAATCGATGGTGTAGAGTGGTGCTTGGAGCTGCTGGAGCTTCAGTAGCCATCCTGCAACTATGAGGGACTGCCCCACACTCTGAGGGCAGAAGAGCAGAAATTTATAAAGAACTTTGGCCCTTGATGACATGGTTAAGTACCTGAATTAGTGAATTTTTGTACTATTATACTTTTAGATCTATTGTTATATAAGATACTACATTATTATTATTATTATTATTATTATTATTATTATTTTTGCTTAAGTCCTTCTGAGCTGGTTTTCTGTTACAGTATTTGCAACTGAAACATCTTAACAGATATGATAATATAGTTCCCTATTAGCTGTCATACCATTTTCCTCTTGCAGAGTTAGTCACAGTGAACAAGACTTTGTTCTAACTTTCCTTTTCTAAACTTTTCATGCAGTACTAGAAACTCATAGTACTAAAATATCATCTCATGGCCCGTTATAGTTTTCAACATTTCTATCTTTTAAGGTGCTAGGGTTCTCCCACTGTTTAGTTGCCAAGTCAACTATTACAAAGCCGGGAGTGATTCAGCAAACATAAGATTTAATACTGTTTTATGTTTTCACCAATATGAGATCCTTGTTTCATAATTTCATGAGACTTTTGCCTGCCAAAAATTGCCATGCCAAGTCTTTTTGCATCTTGTTTTGACACTGTGGTTAGAAATAAATGAATCAACATTAAATAGTTATTTCTGCTGTTAAGGGAATTGTCACAGTTTAAGTTTTAGATGCTAAAATCACAAGAGCTCTTGCCCTGGCTGGATAGCTTGGTTGGTTAGAACGTTGTCCTGGTGTGCAGAAGTTAGGGGTTTGATCCCCAGTCAGAGGATATACAGGACAGATTGATGTTTCTCTCTCTTACTTCCTCTGTCCCTCTAAAATCAATAAATAAAAATTTTAAAGCCTGACCAGGCGGTGACGCAGTGCATAGAGCATTGGATTGGGATGCGAAGGACCCAGGTTCGAGACCCCAAGGTCACCAGCTTGAGCGCAGGCTCATCTGGTTTGAGCAAAGCTCACCAGCTTGAACCCAGGGTCGCTGGCTCAAGCAAGGGGTTACTCGGTCTGCTGTAGCCCCACGGTCAAGGCACAGATGAGAAAGCAATCAATGAACAACTAAGGTGTCACAATGGAAAACTAATGAATGATGCTTCTCATTTCTCTCCGTTCCTGTCTGTCTGTCCCTATCTGTCTCTGTAGAAAAAAAAAATTTTTTTTTTTAAATCACAAGAGCACTGAAGTCACAGGAGAATGCCACTCAGACTTTATAATATTTCCAGAAAATGTCTTTGCTTTACCCTAATCTCTGTCTCACAAAATTAAGAGGTCTAATGCTTATCCTGTAATAAAATCTTGGCTCTGCCAGTTAGCTTAGTCAGTTAAGGTTGCAGGTTTGATCCCTGGTCAGGGTACACATTGGAAAGCAACCAAGGAATGCACGACTGAGTGGAACAAGAAACGAATGCTTTTCTTCCCCCTCCCTTCTCTCTTCCTTCCTCCCTTTGTCTCTCTAAAAAGCAATAAAAATTAAGCCCTGGTTGGATAGCTCAGTTAGTTGGACCATCATCTAGGAGCACAGAGGTTGCTGGTTTGATACCCAGTCAGAGGACATACAGGAGCAGCTTGATGTTCCTCTCTCTCTCAAAAAAAAATTTTTTTTTAAATAAAATAAAATTTAAAAATCTTGTGGGAATATTCTCTTTTTATTATGTTTGATATGTCATTATCATTTGCAAACTTCCTCCTAAAATTATATCACTGATAGGGCACTGAAGAAAAAAATTCTAAGTGAGTAATATAAAAGAAATGGGAAAACTATGATTCTACATCAAAACTCAGAAAAAATGTGGCACAGATGAAATTCCTTCTGAACATCCACTGAAGAGGTTGAATGGTATCAGATTCCCAGCATGCTGGTGGTTAGCAATCCAGACTGCTATCAGGCTCCTACAGTTTCTCATCCTCTCCTGCCTTCATCCTCTAGCTTAGTTTTCCTCATTATGATACCTTTTCAAAGCATATCTCAACAGATCAATCAACAAGTACCCAGCAAGGTAAATGGTCTTTTACAGGCAATGACAGCAGCAGATTTACTTATTTCTTGCACTAAGCAATGCTTAGGCATCTGGCTTTAGTTTTTATTTATATTTTTTTATTGCAATGGTGATTAAAGCAATCTTTTAAAAATCTATATTCTTACCCACACCTTTATTTTCCAAGGAAAGCAAACAAAGTACTAGTTCATCTTTTCATTATCTTTTCACCAAACAAACCCTTGACTTGGCGCCTTTCCTTCAGTCTTGCTATCCACCACACTACAGCACAGAGACCCATCTAAAATATAAATCTAATCCACAGAAAGGCCAAATGTTTTAGCATGAGAGCTAAGACATTAAAGACACTGTCTCCCTCTTTTTGTCTTCTATCACTCTTCACTTTGGCATTTATGTTCTAATTACATCTAACTGCTTGCGCTTTCAGGACATATGCCATATTAATTTATATCTCTAGCCTTTGCTCATGGCCTGAGGTTCTGCATGGCTTGATTTTCTCAGTGTCTTCATCCAACTGAATTTTATTTTCTTCAAGATTCAACTCATTTCCTCCATGGAGACTTTCGTGAATGTGCTAGGTGCTCCCATACATCTGGGCATATCTCTAATATTTTACTTAGCATATTATATGATATTAAAATTACCTGTGTGTGTCTTCCCTCTCACCTTTACTTTGATAGCAGAGACTGTACCCGATTCATCTTTGTGCTTTCCGCATCCAGCGCTGCACTGGCTCATAGTTCACTCTCAACTATCGTTTATTAAGTAAATTGGAACTGAATTAAATATCTTTAAGACAATTACTTCTTAGATTTTACATTTGTAAAATGAAATTAAACTTTGCTAGCAAATTTTTATAGTAGCTAATACAACTTATCAATTCCTAGAAAAGATTTTTTTAATAATGGAGTTGTACATACCATTTATTGTAGCTTTGTTCTGTCTTTAAATAAAAGTCAGATATCCTACTTTGGAGATAGTTTTACTACTAAACATAAATCTAATATTTTAAGAAAAATTCTTTCGTCTCAGCACAAACCCTGAGGCCCGTAATGGTACAAATTCCAGCTTTATTTTTTTGTGTGTGAAATAATGACTAATGCAGAAGTATTGTCATTTTTCTCATTTCAAAAGGAGGAAAATCCAGACAGCCCCACAAGGCTGTTCATAGATGACAATCATTTTGAAAGAAAACTAAAGTGAATAAATATGATTTATCTGCCCATATGCTTTTCTTTGGGATACAGCCATTCTCTATACCAGTGGTCCAAGTAGAAATGCAATGCCTACCTATGTGGCAACAGTGATTGCTTCAAAAGTGAGTTTATAACTCAAACTGGGAGAACCAGTGCCCACCCCATGAATACTGCATCCTTCCTATGAGGCAGTGAAGCTAGGAGTATGTGAAACTAAGGTGGTCATTATTTATCCAATTCAATTACTATCACTTGCAACTAAAACAGTTTTGTGTAATATAACAACATAAAGTGTTACGTAAAGTAGACTATTTCTAATAATGATGTAATCAGCAAAACAATCTTCAACAAAATTTCATAACTATAAACACAACCAACCTTATATACTTTATAGTTGTATTATTCAATTGTTTTATATATAATATAAATTATATCTTATGTTTATATAATTTACATACTATATTTAATTGTTTTGTATAACATATTTTATATCTTATAACTATTTAACCTACAACATTTTATAACTATAAACACAACAATTTTCTATACATTATAACTTTAAGAAACCTTCTGCAACATTTTATGAATGTAAACAGAGCTTTTACAATATTTTATAACACTAGAATATCCAAAGAAAAATTAAAACTACAAATTAATTTTTTCAGGTAAACATTTCTATAGCATTTGAACTATTGATTATGATGCATACGCATCACCCCAAAGTCAAATCGTTTTCCATCACTTTTTATTTGTCCCTCTTTACACTCTTCCTCCTAACCCCTCCTCCAGTCCCTCTCCTCTACATCTCCCTTCCCCTGGTAACCATTTCACTTTTATCTATGTCCATGAGTCTCAGTTTTATACCCTACCTATATGTGAAGTCATACAGTTCTTGGTTTTTCTGATTTGCTTATTTCAATCAGTATAATGTTCTCAAGGTCCATCCATGTTGTCGTCAATGGCACTATGTCATCATTTCTTATGGCTGAGTAGTATTCCATTGTATAGATGTACTACTTCTTCTTTATCCAAATCCTCTATCGGGGGACGCTTTGGTTGTTTCCATGTCTTGGCCACTGTGAATAATGCTACAATGATCGGGGGGTACATGTGTCTTTACATATCAATGTTTTCAAGTTTGGAGGGTAGATACCCAGTAGAGGGATTGCTGGGTCATATGGTTCTATTCTTAATTTTTTGAGGAACCACCATACTTTCTTCAGTAATAGCTGTACTAATTTGCCTTCCCAAACAAGTGTGAGGTTGTATCTCATTATAGTTTTCATTTGCATTTCTCAAATAGCTAGTAAACATGAACATCTTTTCATATCTGTTGGCCATTTGTATATCTTCTTGGAAGAAGTGTCTGTTCAGGTCCTCTCCCCATTTTTTTAATTTTTTTTTAATATTTATTTATTCATTTTAGAGAGGAGAGAGAGAGAGATAGAGAGGAGAGAGAGATAGGGGGGAGGAGCTAGAAGCATCAACTCCCATATGTGCCTTGACCAGGCAAGCCCAGGGTTTCGAACCAGCGACCTCAGCATTTCCAGGTCGACGCTTTATCCACTGCACCACCACAGGTCAGGCCCTCTCCCCATTTTTTATTTTTTTATTTTTATTTTTTGAAGCTGGAAACGGGGAGAGACAGTCAGACAGACTCCCGCATGCGCCCAACAGGGATCCACCCGGCACGCCCACCAGGGGCGACGCTCTGCCCACCAGGGGGCGATGCTCTGCCCCTCCGGGGCGTCGCTCTGCCGCAACCAGAGCCACTCTAGTGCCTGGGGCAGAGGCCAAGGAGCCATCCCCAGCGCCCGGGCCATCTTTGCTCCAGTGGAGCCTTGGCTGCGGGAGGGGAAGAGAGAGACAGAGAGGAAGGAGGGGGGGAGGGGTGGAGAAGCAAATGGGCGCTTCTCCTATGTGCCCTGGCCGGGAATCAAACCCGGGTCCCCCGCACACCAGGTGGACGCTCTACCGCTGAGCCAACCAGCCAGGGCCCCCATTTTTAAAATTGGATTATTTGCTTGTTTTTTGCTGAACTTTGTGTATTTATATATTGTGGATATTAACCCCTTATCGGGGCTGTTGTTTACAAATATTATCTCTCATTTATTTGGCTGCCTATTTGTTTTGTTGTCAGTTTCTTTTGCTGTGCAGAAACTTTTTAGCTTGATATAGTCCCATTCATTGATTTTTGCCTTTACTTTCCTTGCCTTTGAGGTCAACTTCATAAATCCTCTACAGCCAAGATCCATAAGTCTAGTACCTATGTTTTTTTCTATGTAACTTATTGTTTCAGACCTTATATTTAGGTCTTTGATACATTTTGAATTAATTTTTGTTCAGGGGGACAAACTGTAGTCAAGTTTTATTCTTTTGTATGTGGCTTTCCAATTTTCCCAGCACCTTTTATTAAAGAGGCTTTCTTTTCTTCATTGTGTGTTTTTGCCTCCTTTGTCAAAAATTATTTGTCTATATATATGTGGTTTTATTTCTGGGCTCTCTATTCTGTTTCATTGGTCTGTATGTCTGTTTTTCTGCTAATGCCATAGTGTTTTGATTGTCATGGCTCTGTAGTATAATTTGAAGTCAGGTGGCGTGATACTTCTGGCTTCATTCTTTTTCTTCAGGATTGCTTTAGCTTTTCAGGGTTTTTTATGGTTCTATACAGTTCTGGTGATTTTTTGTTCTATTTCTTTAAAAAATGACATTGGAATTTCAGTGGATACTGTACTCAATTTTAATATTGCTCTGGGGCCTGACCGGGCAGTGGTGCAGTGGATAGAGTGTCAGACTAGAATGAGAGGACCCAAGTTCAAGTCCCTGAGGTCACTGGCACTGACTTGAGTGTGAGCTCACTAGCTTGAGCACAAGGTTGCTGGCTTGAGCATGGGATCATAGACATGACCCCATGGTCGCTGGCTTGAACCCAAAGTCATTGGCTTGAGCAAGGGATCACTTGCTCTGCTGGAGCCCCCCACCCCCATCAAGGCACATTTGAGAAAGCAGTTAATGAACAACTAAGGTGCCACAGAGAAGAGTTGATGCTTCTCATCTCTCTCCCTTCTTTCCGGTCTGTCCCTCTCTCTGTCTCTTTCTCTGTCCCTGTCTCTGTCCCTGTCTTCTTCACTATATATATTGTTGCTGAGCTTTGTGAGTTCTTTGTATATCTATATCTAGCTAGCTAGCTAGCTAACTAGCTAGCTTTGGGTAATATGGCCATTTTAACTATGTTGATTCTTCTGATCCATAAACATGAAATGTTTTTCCATTTCATTGTGTCTTTTTCAAGTTCTTTTAATAATGCTTTGTAGTTTTCTGTATATAGGTCCTTCACATCCTTTGTTAAGTTTATTCCTAGTTATTTTATTTTTTTGTTGTTGCATTTGCAAAATGAATTGAGTTTTCTTTTTTTCAGTTCATTTTCTGAAATTTCATTGTTGGCGTATTAGAAAGCAGGAGACTGTTATATCTTTTTTTTTATTTTTATTTTATTTATTCATTTTAGAGAGGAGAGAAAGAGAGAGAGAGAGAGAGAGAGAGAGAGAGAGAAGAGAGAGACAGGGGGGAGGAGCTGGAAGCATCAACTCCCATATGTGCCTTGACCAGGCAAGCCCAGGATTTCGAACCGGTGACCTCAGTATTTCCAGGTCGACGCTTTATCCACTGCACCACCACAGGTCAGGCCGAGACTGTTATATCTTGATTTTCTATCTTATGACTTTACTGTATTGGTTTATTATTTCTAATAGACTGCTCACAAAAATTAGGGGATATTTTAAAATAAATATGAAGCAATAAAAAAAGAAGCATTTGATTTTTTTGTTAAATGAGAACATAAGAAAAGCAAATGACAAGTCAAAGAAAGTTGTTCAATTATGCAAATGAGATGCAAAAGCAAATTTTATTTCATTGGTGAAAATGCACTATATATATAGAAGGCTGAAAGTACTGGAGTATTTGCATGTTTCCTAATCCCTTAATTATGTAGTTTTTCAGTGAAATCTTTGGGGTTTTTTATATACAGGATTATATGATCAGCAAAAAGTAATGCCTTTATTTCTTCTTTCTCAATATGGATGCCTTTTATTTCTTTCTCTTGCCTGATTGCTCCGGCTAACACTTCTAGCACTATGTTGAATAAGAATGGAGAGAGTGGAGAGCCTTGTTTTTTCCTAATTTTAGAGAAAAAGCATTCAGTTTTCAACTATTTTGTATGATATTGGCTGATGGTTTGTCATATATGGCCTTTATTATGTTGAAGTACTTTCCTTCTAAACTCATTTTATTCAGTGTTTTAAACATAAATGAATGTTGTATATTAGAGAATGCCTTTTCTGTACCTCTATTGATAGGATCATATGATTTTTGTCCTTTTATTGTTGATGTGGTGTACTAATTTGATCAATTTACATATGTTGAACCATCCTTGTGCTTCTGAAATGAATCCCACTTGATCATGATGTATTATTTTTTAATGTATTGTTGTATTTGATTTGCTAGTATTTTATTTAGGATTTTTGCATTTCTATTCATTAAAGATATTGGTTGGTAGTTTTCTTTCTTTTTTAAAAAGATGTTTATTGTATTAATTTTGGAGAAAGAGATTGAAGGAGAGAGAGAGAGCCAGGAACATTGATCTGCTCCTGTATGTGCCCTAACCAGGGACTGAACCAGCAACCTCTCTGCTTTGGGATGATACTCTAACCAACTGAGTTATCGAGCCTGGGTGATTGGTAGTTTTCTTTTTTGTGTTGTCTTTGCCAGGTGTTGGTATCAGGGTTATGTTGACCTCATAAAATGTGTTAGGAGGCCCTGGCCAGTTGGCTCAGTGGTAGAGCGTCGGCCTGGCATGCAGGAGTCCCGGGTTCCATTCCCGGCCAGGGTACACAGGAGAAGCGCCCATCTGCTTCTCCACCCCTCCCCCTCTCCTTCCTCTCTGTCTCTCTCTTTCCCTCCTGCAGCCAAGGCTCCATTGGAGCAAAATTGGCCTGGGCACTGAGGAAGGCTCTATGGCAGGGGTCCCCAAACTTTTTACACAGGGGGCCAGTTCACGGTCGTTGGAGGGCCAGACTATAAAAAAAACTATGAACAAATCCCTATGCACACTGCACATATCTTATTTTATTTATTTTATTTATTTATTTATTTATTTTTTGTATTTTTCTGAAGCTGGAAACGGGGAGAGACAGTCAGACAGACTCCCACATGCGCCCGACCAGGATCCACCCGGCACGCCCGCCAGGGGGCGATGCTCTGCCCCTCCGGGGTGTCGCTCTGTCGCGACCAGAGCCACTCTAGCGCCTGGGGCAGAGGCCAAGGAGCCATCCCCAGTGCCCGGGCCATCTTTGCTCCAATGGAGCCTTGGCTGCGGGAGGGGAAGAGAGAGACAGAGAGGAAGGAGAGGGGGAGGATGGAGAAGCAAATGGGCGCTTCTCCTGTGTGCCCTGGCCGGGAATCGAACCCGGGACCTCTGCACGCCAGGCCGACGCTCTACCACTGAGCCAACCGGTTAGGGCCCATATCTTATTTTAAAGTAAAAAAACAAAACGGGAACAAATACAATATTTAAAATAAAGAACAAGTAAATTTAAATCAACAAACTGACCAGTATTTCAATGGGAACTATGGGCCTGCTTTTGGTTAATGAGATGGTCAATGTGCTCCTCTCACTGACCACCAATGAAAGAGGTGCCCCTTCCGGAAGTGCGGTGGGGACCAGATAAATGGCCTCAGGGGCCTGCATGTGGCCCGCGGGCTGTAGTTTGGGGACCCTTGCTCTATGGCCTCTGCCTCAGGCACTAGAATGGCTCTGGTTGCAACAGAGAGACGCCCCAGATGGGCAGAGCATCGCCCCCTGGTGGGCATGCCGGGTGGATCCTGGTCGGGTGCATGCGGGAGTCTGTCTGACTGCCTCCCTGTTTCCAACTTCAGAAAAATACAAAAAAAAAAAAAAAAAAAAAAAAAGAAAGAAAGAAAGAAAAAAAGAAAAAAAATGTGTTAGGGATATTTCTTCTTCTATTTTTTTGAAGTCTTTGAGAAGGATAGGTACCAAAACTTCTTTGAATATTTGGTAGAATTCAGTAGTGTCGTCATCTGGTCGGTCCTGGACTTTTATTTTAGGGGAGGTTTTTGGGAGTTGTTTCTATTTCCTTCTGGCTTATAGGTCTGCTTAGGCTTTCCACTTCTTTGTGACTTAGTCTAGGAAGATTGTATAGTTCTAGGAACTTATTCATTTCTTCTAGATTGTTGAATTTGGTGGCATATAATCTTGCATAGTATTCTAGTATGATCTTTTGTATATCTATAATGTCTGTCGTAATTTCTCCTTCATTTAAGGTTGTGTGTGTGTGTGTGTGTGTGTGTGTGTGTTTAAGTGAAAAGAGGTGTGATAGTAAGACAGACTACCGCATATATCCTGACCAGGATCCACCTGGCAACCACTGTCTTGGGCTGATGCTTAAATCAACTGAGCTATTTTTAGTGCCTGAGGCCGACAGTCGGACCAATGAGCTGTCCTTCAGTGCCTCAGGCCTTCATTCGAACCAATTGAGCCACTGTCTGTGGGCTGGGAAGATGAAATAAGAAGGAAAGGGAGACAGAGATAAGCAGATGGTCGCTTCTCCTATGTACCTTGACTGGTAATCGAATGGGAGATGTACATATGTGAGGCCAAAGCTCTATCCACTGAGCCAACTGACCAAGGCCGTGATTTTTTTTTTGTTTTAAGATTTTATTTATTGATATTAGAGAGAGAAAGAAAGGAGGGGTAGGAGCGAGAAGCATTGACTTGTAGTAGTTGCTTCTCATATGTGCCTTGATCATGCAAGCTTGGGGTTTTGAGCCAGTTAACTTAGTATTCCAGGTCAACACTTTAGCCACTGTGCCACCACAGGTCAGGCCTGATTTCATTTATATGAATCATTTCTCATTTTCCATTAGTCAGTCTAGCAGGGGTTTGTCAATTTTATTGATCTTTTGAAAGAACTAGCTCTTTGTTGTATTAATTTTTTCTATAGTATCGTTTCCTTTCTTCTGATGACTTAGGATTACCTTTTTTTTTCTTTTTCTAATTATTTACAATGTGATGTTAGGTTGTTTACTTGGAATATCTCTTGTTTCTTGATCTAAATCTGTAATGATATAAACTTCCATGTTATTACTTCTTTTGCTGCATCACTAAAGTTTTGATATGTCATGTTGTCTTTCTCAGTTGTCTGTATATATCTTTTTTTTTTTTTCTCTTTTTTTTTCTTTTTTTTTTTTTCATTTTTCTGAAGCTGGAAACAGGGAGAGACAGTCAGACAGACTCCCGCATGCGCCCGACCGGGATCCACCCGGCACGCCCACCAGGGGCGACGCTCTGCCCACCAGGGGGCGATGCTCTGCCCATCCTGGGCGTCGCCATATTGCGACCAGAGCCACTCTAGCGCCTGAGGCAGAGGCCACAGAGCCATCCCCAGCGCCCGGGCCATCTTTGCTCCAATGGAGCCTTGGCTGCGGGAGGGGAAGAGAGAGACAGAGAGGAAAGCGCGGCGGAGGGGTGGAGAAGCAAATGGGCGCTTCTCCTATGTGCCCTGGCCGGGAATCGAACCCGGGTCCTCCGCATGCTAGGCCGACGCTCTACCGCTGAGCCAACCGGCCAGGGCTGTATATATCTTTTGATCTCTGCTTTTATTTCTTCTTTCACTGAGTCATTTTTAGAAGTATGTTGTTGAATTTCCACATTTTTGTGGATTTCTTTACTTCCTTTTTGCAGTTGAATTCTAATTTCTGAGGCATATAGTCAGAGAATATGCTTGGTGTTATTTCAACTTTCTTGCCTGGCTAGATGGTAGTACAGTGGGTAGAGCATTGGCCTGGGATGCTAAGACCAAGGTTTAAAACCCTAAGGTCACCAGCTTGAGTGCATCTCATCAGCTTGAGCACAGGGTCACTGGCTTGAGTGTGGGATCATAGACATGGTCTATGGTTTGAGCCCAAAGGTTACTAGTTTGAAGCCCAAATTTGCTGGCTTGAACCCAATATCACTGGATTGGAAAAAGGGTTACTGGCTCAGCTGGAGCCCCCTGTTTAAAACAGTATGAAGAAGCAATCAATGAACAATGAAAGTGCCACAACTACGAGTTGATGCTTCTCATCTGTCTCCTTTCCTATCTGTCTTTTCACACCCTCTAAAAAGTTTTTTTCAATGTTCTTGAACTTGTTGAGGTAGTTTTGTGACCCAAGATATGGTCCATCCTTGAAAATGTTCCATTCACACTATGAAAGAGTGTATAACCTGATGTTCTGTGATGAAATGTTCTGGAATGTCCATTATGTCCATTTGGTCTATTGTGTCATTTAAGGCCAATATTTCTTTATTGATTTTTGTTTCAATGATCTCTCTCTCTCTAAAGTGTCAATGGTGTGTTGAATTCTCCAAATATGATCGTATTTTCATCTTTTTTTCTTTCTTTATTTCTTTCTCTCTCTCTCTCTCTCTTTCTTTTTTTTCTTTCCTTCTTTCTTTTAGGTGAGAGGAGGGGAGGTAGTGAGACAGATTCCCACATGAGCCCTGATCAAGATCCACTTGACAACCCCATATAGGGCCAATACTCACATAACGAGCTATTTTTAGTGCCTAAGGGTGATGCACTCCAACGCAGCTATCCTCAGCACCTGGGGCCACACCCAAACCAATTGAGCCTCTGGCTGTGGGAGGGGAAGAGGGAGAGAAGGGGGAGATGGAGGGTGGAGAAGCAGATGGTCACTTCCCTTGTGTGCCCTGACCAGGAATAAAACCCAAGACGTCCATATGCTAGGCCAACGCTCTATCCACTGAGCCAATGACCAGGGCTGTTTCTTTTTTCTTTTTATGTTCTGTTAAAATATGTCTTATATATTTTGATGTTCCCTGATATGGTGCATATATAATAAGAATTGTGATGTCTTCTTAATACTGTCATCCCTCGCCATATCGCGAATCACTTTTTGTGGTCTCACTGTATTGTGGATTTTAAAATTGTATATATCTAATTTTGTATCATGAATTTGTCTCTATACACTGGACTTTATGTAGTTTTAAGCATGTAGGAAGTGTGTAAGAGCATATGAAGTGTTTATAAGAGCGTGGGAAAGGTTAATAAAAGTGTGGGAAAAGTTTATAAAGAATGTGGGGAGGGTTTATAAAGCCTTAAAATATATATAAATAAGCCCTGGCTGGTTGGCTCAGTGGTAGAGCGTCGGCCTGGCGTGCAGAAGTCCCGGGTTCGATTCCCGGCCAGGGCACACAGGAGAAGCACCCATCTGCTTCTCCACCCCTCCCCCTCTTCTTCCTCTCTGTCTCTCTCTTCCCCTCCCGCAGCCAAGGCTCCATTGGAGCAAAGATGGCCCAGGCGTTGGGGATGGCTCCTTTGCCTCTGCCCCAGGCGCTAGAGTGGCTCTGGTCGCGACAGAGCGACGCCCCAGAGGGGCAGAGTGTCGCCCCCTGGTGGGCATGCCGGGTGGATCCCGGTCGGGCGCATGCGGGAGTCTGTCTGACTGTCTCTCCCCGTTTGCAGCTTCAAAGAAATACAAAATAATAATAATATATATATTATTTTATAATATATATATAAAATTATATATATATATTATATATATAAATAATTAAGTAAATATAAGGCAAATACTTTGCAGATTTTCGCCTTTTATAGGGGGTTCTGGAACCTAACCCCCACGATAGACGAAGGACCACTCTATAGTGTCCCCTTTATCATTATGAAATGTCCAACTTTGTCTCTTGTTACTTTTGTTGTCTTGAAGTGAGCATTGTAAAATCTTAGTATGGCTAAACCTGCTTTTCTGTTAGTATTATTTGCTTGGAGAATCATTTTCCAACCTTCACTTTGAGTCTACTTTTGTCCTTACAGCTTAGATGTGTCTCCTGAAGGTAGCATATAGTTGTGTTTTACTTTTTGATACAATCTGCTATTCTATGTCTCTTTATTGGTGATTTTAGTTCATTGACATTTAGGGTAATTATTGATGCTTGAGGATTTCTTTTTTTATTTTTTGCGATAGAGAGAGAGACAGACAGACAGGAAGGGAGCAAGATGAAAAGCATCAACTCGTAGTTGCAGCACTTTAGTTGTTAATTGATTACTTTCTCATATGTGCCTTGACCAGGGGGCTCCAGCTGAGCCAGTGACCACTTGCTTAAGCCAGCAAACTTGGGTTTAAGAAAATGACCTTGGGCTTCAAGCCAGTGACTTTTGGGTTCCTGCCAGTGACCATGGGGTCATGTTTATGATCCCGTGCTCAAGCTGGCAACGTGGGGTGTCAGGGGGGCTCCAGCCATGACAGTGACCCCTTGCTCAAGCCAGCAACCTTTCAGCTAAAGCCAGTGACCATGTAATCATGTTGATGATTTCACGCTTAAGCTGGTGACCCTGTGCTCAAGCTGGTGAGCCTGCACTTAGGCTGGATGAGCCCATGGTCAAGCTGGTGACCTTGGGGTTTCAACTTGGGACTTCAGCATTATAGGCTGATGCTCTAACCACTGCACCACAACCAACAAGGCAGTACCTGAGTTTGGTCAGCGCTTTCCAAACACTGTTATTCTGTGTAGGAGGGGAAAATATTACTTTAGTATTCATTCAGAGGGTTCTAACATTCCAGACAGCTAGGTATTCCTTTTATTTTAAAAGAACAACTGGTATCTACTCTGCTCAAGAATCTGTTAACAGCACATTGACGCTGTTCTTGGACTCATCAAGATTACTACTTATAAGCACAAATTTAAATACACATATACTTTACTTGAATAAAAAAGTAGTTTTAACTATCTCTTATTATTTGAAAATATCATAGTAGCAGCATTTCTTTTTTTCCAGAACTGCTGTTTCTGTTTTGGTTTATATACCTCTGATTAATATTGGCATTGTTTCTAGATGTCCCAAAGGTTAACTATATTTTGTTCACCGGAACCTATAATTTATGTTTTATTTTTGTCCTTTCAGCTTTCAAATTAAGATGTTGACATTATTCTCGCTTTTAGGACAGAATCCTTGAACTCAAAAGCACAAGCCTTAAAGAAGCTCTATTCTGTCTTGGTACAAAGAACTCAGTAATGACGTCTATTTAACAAAGGGTAGGGAAGAGAGTGCAGTGCTGTAATTTTGCAAATTACTATATTGACTTATGTAGCCACCAGGGGGAGTCTAGACTGTGCCTATCTACTTTATATGGATCCTTCCCCATTTCGGTTTTTATGTGCAACCTCTACCATTAATTTGCTCAAACCCCAACATTTATCTATATCAGGATAATAGATTGCATCAGGCAGTTCTGTCCTGTTTTCCTCATAATATATTGCCTGGGAGGCTTTTCTGTTTATTTGCCGCTCCACCAAAGTGATTAAGGGGCCAGTGTGACAAAGTGAGGCTCTAAGCAAAATTAAGGTCCTGAAGATCTAAATTCTAACCACTACTTGTGTGCAGACATGCCCCAGTAGATCAAGTAGCAGAAAACCAGTGTGAGCTGAGCATTTCATACAGATATGTGCTTCTTTTACACTTCAAATAGATCATTCTCAGAAGTGGCTGAAAAAAAATTTAGGAGCCCTGGATACTGAAAAGATTACAGGGCCTCAGCCATAACAAAAAGCAACCTTAAACCATTAAATGATAAATCCAACATATTCTGAGTGCTTCCCACCGCTTCACAGATGAGGAATCAAGGATAATCTCACATACAAAAGTTGTGGCCAGTATTGCCGTTACTTGGTCATTGATAGGCAGCAGGATTTATTACAGCATGTATAAGTAGAGATGGAGGGGAAGATAGGTCATTTTATAATGAATGTTTACCTAATCTCATGGAAAAGTGCCTTATTTCATATCCCTATTGATGAATCTACATATATATGAATCAGAACTTTGGGAAAAGCCCAGAGTGGTACATAATAACTGGTCATATATGGAACTTCTTTAGAGTTAACACATTGAAGAACATTTATTTTTTTAAAAAACTTACTTTTATTACCAAAGTAACACCTATTTATTATAGAACATTTGGAAAAGAAAGGTAACCATAAAAAAAATCACCTGTAATTCCATCATTGGAAATAATTGTATTAACTGCAACATTTTGGTGTATGTTCTTTCAATTACTGTTTCATCTATATGATATCTATATAATTGTTGCATGACCCCTTTTGCGAATATAACAATTTTTTGTCAATATTTTTTCATGCGGACCATTTAGATAAAATGTTTAATGGTTATTTATTTAACTTTGTTCTATCAAGGTTTTATGGAGTTTTAAAATAAACTTTTATTTTGGAATAATTTTAGATTTGTAGAAATGTAACAAAGTAATAAAGAGTTCCTGTATATTCTTCGCCTAGCTTTGCCTGATATTGACATCTTATGTAATCTTTTCACATTTGTAAGAAATAATAAATTCACCCTGGTACATTACTAAATTGCAGACTTAATTTGAATTTCACTAGTTTTTCAATTAATCTTTCACCCCCTTTTTTTTGTTTCACAATCCAATTTGAGTTACCACACAGCATTTAGGACAAGTATTCATTGGCCTTTTACTACATACAAGAGAGGATGCAAATATAAATAAGTTGCAGACTTGCCCCCAAAGAGTTGACTGTCTGATAAGGAGATAATACAGGTGCATAAACTCCAGTAGTTCAGGGCAAATTACAATAACTACATATGAGAAGAACAAGGGGCTGTGGTGAGTGCATTTGGGAGGTCAGAAATGTTTAGTGAAAGAAGTAAGCTTGGCTTAGACAAAGTCATGAATGTGAGAAGGTTGAAGGTTTTTCAGAGTTTGTAAATAGCAGTCAATTACACAAACCATGTCACCCTTTCTCAGGTCTAACTATGAGTCAAATTCCTCTCTATGACATTTTAAAAATTGAGGGCCCTGGCCATTTGGCTCAGTGGTAGAGCATCAGTCCAGTGTGTGGATGTCCCAGGTTCAATTCCCAGTCAGGGTACACAGGAGAAGTGCCCGTCTGCTTTTCCACCCTTCCCCCTCTCATTTCTCTCTCTGCCTCTCTCTCTTCCCCTCCTGTAGCCATGGCTTAATTGGACCAAGTTGGCCCTGGCGCTGACAATGGCTCCATGGCCTCCACCTCAGGCACTAAGAAGAGTTTGGTTGCTAAGCAATGGAGCAATGCCCCAGATGGGCAGAGCATCGCCCCCTAGTGGGTTTGCCAGGTAGATCCTGGTCTGGGTATATGCAGAAGTCTATCTCTGCCTCCCCTCCTCTTACTGCATTAAAAAAAAATTCAGATGTCTGAGAACCATTCTTTTATCAATTGAATCTAAATTTAAGAAAGCAGGGTCAAAATAGCTTTTTCATTTGTTTATGAGTTTGAGTGATTGGAGAGAAACCAGAAGACATGGTTCAAATAAAAGCAGAGAATCACTAAATAGAATTGATTTTATTAGCTTTTTATTATTATTATTATAAATTTGAGCATATTCCTTTTAATACATACTATGAGTGGATGCTTCCTGCTCATTTCCCCTCACACCCATTCTATCTCTCCTTTCTCTAAATCAATAAATAAAAATCTTAAAGGAATTTAAAATATTTATCACACGTTGTTTTTAGTTTTAAGATTAAAAAAAAAACAATCTCTTCTCAGACCACCAACTTCAGGTGTGAAATGAGAGGAAATGAGTCATCTAACAATAGGACTTAATTTTTTTCCTACAAAATATATCATATATACTTTAAAATATTTTATTTAATGTTTAGAAATTAATTCTTTATTGTTAAAATAGGAGGCTTCTATTAAAATCTAACAGTTCAAACATAAAATAAAGAATAAAATGCTTTTTAAAAATCTTTTAAAATGTGAAATATGTTTTGATTTACAAAACGCTTTTGTGGGACAGACTGGCATATGAGACATGCAAGTTTGGCAACCACCTGATTGCATATACCCAGACATTTATTTTCAAAAACTTGTGAAAGGAGTTTCAGTGCAGATGCCTGAATAATTTTGTGATTATGTAATGTCCAGGTTAATTTCAGAAATCACTAAAAGCAGAACAGGGATTAGAAAAGTAAGCAAAAGAGGTCAAAATGTAAAAGAGTTATGTCAAGATATGTTTTTTTAACGCTCAAATCAAAAGCTTTGACTTTTACCCTCTCCTCTTTCCAAGCTGCCAAACTGGCTTTTCTGGAAGCCATGCTTGCTCCGATGAGTGGCATTTAGTGATATTTCTCTTTGGGTAAATCTCCTTTGAATTTTTAGTCTCTTGTTCCTTCCTCTCTTTAATCTTTCTATTTTAAAATTTTTCTTTTATCTCTTAGTTATGTCCTTTTGGCTTTGCTTGGTTTCCTCTGGGCTCTGGGCTTGTAATCTTTAGTATTTCTCTAGGAACTCTTTTTACCCTTAATTGTCATGTTTTCCCATGGCTGTCTAGTTCTGTACATGTTTTTCCTACACAATGTGTTTAGAACATAGTTGGGGCTGAGGAAGTAAACAGCAAGCTTTAGTTTTCAACTACCCTGGGTAAAATGGTAATTAGTATGACAAATCACTTTTTAAAATTATTAAAAAATTTATTGATTTGAGAGAAACATTGATTTGTTGTTCCATTTATTTATTCATTCATCATAGATTCTTGTATGTGTCCTGACCTGGGATCGAATCTGAAACCTTGGTATATTGGGACAATGGTCTAACCCAGGGGTAGTCAACCTTTTTATACCTACCACCCACTTTTGTATCTCTGTCAGTAGTAAAATTTTCTAATCGTCCACCGGTTCCACAGTAATGGTGATTTATAAAGTAGGGAAGTAACTTACTTTATAAAATGTATATATAAAGCAGAGTTACAGCAAGTTAAAGCATATAATAATAATTACTTACCAAGTACTTTAAGTCGGATTTTCACTACGTTTGGCAGAATAAATCTTTATAAAACAACTTACTATAGTTAAATCTATCTTTTTATTTATACTTTGTTTGCTCCACTACCGCCCACCATGAAAGCTGAACGCCCACCAATGGGCAGTAGGGACCAGGTTGACTACCACTGGTCTAACCAACTAAGCTACTCAGCTAGGGCCAGTGTGACAAATCTTAACAGACACATAGGATTGTTTGTTGGTAGTATGCTTGCTAAGGATACACAGAACATAAAACATCAAGTGTCTCTTACACCCAGTAGAATGACTATTATAAAAATGAAACAAAACATAAATGGAAAATAACAAGTATTGGTGAGAAAGTAGAGAAATTGGAACCTTTGTGCACTGCTGGTGGGAATGTCAAATGGTGCAGCTGCCATGGGAAACAATGTGGTAGTTCCTCAAAAAGTTAAACATAGAATTACCCTAGGACTCAACAATTTCATTCCTAAGTATATGCCCAAAAGGATTGAAAGCGGGAACTTGAAGAGATACTTGTATACTAAGGTTCATAGTAGCATTATTCACAATAATGGTAGCCAACTGGTGGAAACAAACAAAAAATACATCATCAACTGATGAATGGATGAACAAAATATGATATATATATATGCATATAATTAAATATTAGCCAAAAAATGGAATGAAATTCTGACACATGCTACAACATGGCTAAACCTTGGAAACATTACACTAGGCAGAAAAGGACAAATATTATATAACTTTACTTATATGAAGCACCTGGAGTAGTTAAATTCACGGAGAAGACAGAAAGTAGAAACATGGTTGTGGAATGAGGAGTATGAAATATGAGGAGTTTGTATTTAATGGTATAGAGTTTCTGTTTGGGCTGATGAAAATGTTTTGGAAATGGATAGTGGTGATGGTTGCACAAAATTGCTAATGTATTTAATACCACTTCATTATATATCAATACTTAAAAATGATTACAATGGTAAATTTTATGTGTTTTACCACACACACACAAAATGTAGGTGGTTTGTGGCTAGCCCAGTCCAGGTTCCATCAAGGTGCCTTTACTTATGAGAGCCAACAACCCTGTGTCTGCTCTGACTCTAAGGACCTAGAGGAGATTGAATCTATCTTTTTTAACCTCTGTGAGTTACTGTCTTTAAATGGAGCAGTTTCTACAAAGTGTTATTGAATATATTGTTCACAAAAATTAGGGGATATTTCAAAATGAATATAAAGCAATAAAAAAACCATTTGATTATTTTTATTAAATAAGAACATCAGAAAAGCAAATGACAATTCAAAGAAAGTTGTTCAGTTATGCAAATGAGATGCAAAACTAACTTTTATTTTATTGGTGAAAATGCACTATACAAAAGGCTGAAAGTACTGGAGTATCTGCACATCCCTGATCCCCTAATTTTTATGAGCAGTTGCTTTTCATATGTGCCTGACCAGGCAAGCCTGGGGTTTTGAACTAGGTACCTCAGCATTCCAGGTCAACGTTTTATTCACTGTGCCACCACAGGTCAGGACTGATTATTTTTAAAAATATTATTTTAAAATATTTTAAATTTAGTCCCTGGCTGGGTGGGTCAGTGGATAAAGTACCATCCTGGTATGTTGAGGTCATGGGTTCAGTCTCTGGTCCGGGCACATAAGAGAAGCAACCAATGAATACACAACTAAATGGAACAACTACATAAAACAAGTTCATGTTTCTCTCCCTCTCTCTCTCTCTCTCTCCTTTCCCTTCTCCCTTTCTCTTTCTCCCTCAAATCAATGGAAAAAATGTTTTCTAATTAAAAAAAATAATTTAAAATTTGGCCCTGGCTAGTTGGCTCAGTGGTAGAGTGTTGGCCCGGCGTGTGGAAATCCCAGGTTCAATTCGTGGCCAGGGCACAGAGAAGAAGCACCCATCTGCTTCTCCACCCTTCCCCCTCTCCTTTCTCTCTCTCTCTCTCTCTCTCTCTCTCTCTCTCTCTCCCCCTCCATTGCAGCCAGGGCTCCATTAGAGCAAATTAGGCCTGGGCGCTGAGGATGGCTCCATGGCCTCTGCCTCAGGCACTAGAATGGCTCTAATTGCAGCCCCTGGTGGGCATGCCAGGTGGATCCTGGTGGAACGCATGTAGGAGTCTGTTTGTCTGCCCCACCCCAGCTTCTCACTTCTGAAAAATACAAAATAATTTTTTTAAAAATTTTATTTATTGATTTTAGAAAGAGGAAGGGAGAGAAAGAAACATTGATTTGTTGTTCCACTTATTTATGCATTCATTGGTTGATCCTTGGTGTATCAGGATGATACTCTAACCAAGTAAGCTACTTGGCCAGTGTCTTACATTCTTTTGAAATATTTTACAAAGAAAGAAAACTAAATGAAAAAATATAAAAATTCTAAATGGATCCCTGCTCCATTTTGCTATTCTTCCAAACTAATATTATTTCTAGGCATAACTAACTGGATGTATCTGGAGACCCTCAGGGGAAATCCAGTGTGCTCAGGGACATAACATTGAGTAAGATTTAGTAAGAAAAAATTTCCTTCTGTGTCAGTACTGAGACAATATTATACTTAACATGACTCATAAGGCATTAGCAGTAATCTCAAGTCGAAATTTTAAGGTGCCAGGTAGGCATTATCTTCTCTATTACTATATGACATTTCAAGAACATATTTACTTACAACTCATTTGTCTTTATTAATCTCTACTGAGGCCTTTAAGGTACTAGTAAGCAGTGTCTCTATACTAGAGAATCAATGAAATTAAAAAAAAATTCCCATTGATTGAGAGAAGCATCATCTTGTTGTTCCACTTAGTTGTGTACTCATTGATTTCTTCTTGTATGTGCCCTAACCAGTGCCCTGACCTGGGATCGAACCCATGACCTCAGTGTACCAACACAATGCTTTATCCATTGATCCACCCAGGGCCATTTTTTCAGCCAGGGCCATGAAATAGTTTATTAAGACTCTTTTGTGAACATCACAAAAGAATACCAATGAAGCAGTGTCACAGAGAAACACAGAACAGATTATAAGAGTACAAGACAAGGAAGAGACATGGAAAGTTTCCAAGAGATTGGTCCATTTAAGGTGACTCTGAGAGGACAAATACATTCCCAGGCAGACAAGAATAGAAAGGACCATCCAAATACAGGTGCAGCCAGGTGAAAGTGGGGAATTTATATATTATTTGAAGCATTCAGTGATTGGCTGCAGTTTAGTACAGTAGGAAATAAAAATTTTAAGTATTCATTCATTGAATCACATTAAAATATGTGTTGACTGCTTTCTGTTTTCTATGTGCTAGTATAATTAATGTTGTCTTTTTAACTACTGGGTGTTCATTTTCTCCCCCAACACCATCTTATTCCTTTCAAAAAATTACCTCATCTCTGTCAGCTGATTTCTCAGCAGAAACTTTGCAGGCCAGAAAGAATTGGCACAACATATTCAAAGCGATGAAAAGCCAAGACCTACAACCAAGATTACTCTATCCAGCACAGCTGTCATTTAGAATTGAAGAAGAAACAAAGAGCTTCCCAGACAAGGAAAAGCTAAAGGAGATCATCACCACCAAATCAGTATCACAAGAAATGTTAAAGGGACTGCTTGAAGAAGATAAAAAGAAAAAAGACACATTTATTTTTATCAATGTGGATTCATGGGTATTTATTTTATACTTTAGGTTATAATTCAATACTACTTTATTTTGTTGCTCAGATTATTCCAGTTTTGTTCATAAAAAAAAAAAAAAAAAAATTGATGGATCTACCATAGGCCAAGAGTGGCAAATTATTTGTTTTGTTTCTGATTCTTTCCCCTTGTATTCCCTTTATTTTGGTGTTGTGTTATTTGGTTTATTTCTACATTTAAATTTTTTCTATGTATTTTATTTCTTATCTTTTAAATTGTTTCTCCCTGAATATAGACAACATTTGCTATTAATTTTCTGGACATAATTTCTTTTTTATTTCTTTTTTATTTTTATTTATTTGTTTTTTCCATTTTTCCAAAGCTGGAAACGGGGAGGCAGTTAGACAGACTCCCGCATGCACCCGACCAGGATCCACCCGGCATGCCCACCAGGGGGCGATGCTCTGCCCCTCTGGGGCATCGCTCTGTTGCATCCAGAGCCATTCTAGCACCTGAGGCAGAGGCCATAGAGCCATCCTCAGTGCCTGGGCCATCTTTGCTCCAATGGAGCCTCGCTGTGGGAGGGGAAGAGAGAGACAGAGAGGAAGGAGAGGGGGAGGGGTAGAGAAGCAGATGGGCGCTTCTCCTGTGTGCCCTGGCCAGGAATCGAACCCGGGACTCCTGCATGTCAGGCCGACGCTCTACCGCTGAGCCAACCGGCCAGGGCCTGGACATAATTTCTTTTTTTTTTTTTACTTTTTAAAAATTATTTATTTATTTATTCATTTTAGAGAGGAGAGAGAGAGGGAGAGAGACAGAGAGAGACAAAGAGAGAGATACAGGGGGGAGGAGCTGGAAGCATCGACTCCCATATGTGCCTTGACCAGGCAAACCCAGGGTTTCAAACCGGCGACCTCAGCATTTCCAGGTCGACACTTTTATCCACTGCGCCACCACAGGTCAGGCTCTTTTTTAATTGTATTAATTGCCCTTATCTTTATATTTTTTAAGTTCAACCTTTCTGCATCTATTTATTGTGGGGGAGTTTTAAAATAGAGCATGTGGACAAAGGGTTTTGTGTTCCAGTTTGAGAATTTATTTTTTAAAAAGATGAGCATATATATATATATATTATCTATATATTAGCAAGAAAGACAAAGACAGAGAGAGACAGACAGACAGGAAAGGAGAGAGACGAGAAGCTTAAACTGGTAGTTGTGGCACTTTGGTTATTCATTAATTGCTTTCTCATATGTCCTGGATTCTATTTCCAGTCAGGATAGACATGAGAACCGACCATCTGCTTCTCTCCCCCTTCCTTTCTTCTTCCTTTCCATAGCCAATGACTCAATTGGTTTGAGCATGCCCCCAGGTGTTGTGGACCGTAAATGGCAAAAAGCCATTGTAGCTTCCAGGCTTAGCAAAAGGCTAAGTTCTCCCCCTCCATCTCCATATTTGGCTATGATGCTGAGTATTTGCACCCACTCTACTTGCTTCCTTGGGTTGCTGAAAGCAATATACCTTTCCTTTGACTTTTTGTTTGTTTCAGATGTTGGTAGATTTCACTAATGTATCCTGTTTTATGCCTTGGGAGAGTTCCTGTCTTAGCCTTGGATGTGCAATTTTGGATCAAGGTCCTTGATTTGCATATGGCTATATAATAAAGTGAACTGGGGCTATGGGGCACTCAGATACTGCCAGGCATTTTGAAGAGTCCTCCCAGTCCCATCGTTTTTGTTTTGATAAGTGTGTTTCCTTAATTCCGCACCGTTATTAGGAGCCGCGCTGGTCTGCAGCACCCAGGCACTGAGGATGGCACAGTTGGTCTGAGCATATCAGTCTCAGGCACTCAAAGTGGCTTGGTACTTCAGCATTGGTCCCAGATAGGGTTGCTGAGTGGATCCTAGTTGGGGTGTATGCAGGAGTCTGCCTCACTATCTGCCCTCCTCTCACCTAAAAAAATTTTTTCTTTAAAGAAAATATAATTAGTTATCCTAACTATGTCCATTTGCAGCCATGAGAACAGGTTTCTAATGAAGTTTCATATAACTGGCCAATGGAGGTGAGGTAATTTTTTTAAAGATAGAATTTCATTTTATATAATTATAAAGGAAGCCATCAGAGAAATACAAAGATTAAAATATCTAAGTCATAGAAAGAAAAAATGTGTCAAAAAAAAAAGAAGTTAGTAAAATATTTAAAATTTTTAAACATTAAAAAAAGAAAGCAAACAGCCTGACCTGTGGTGGCGCAGTGCCGTTGACCTGGAAATGCTGAGGTCGCTGGTTCGAAACCCTGGGCTTGCCTGGTCAAGGCACATATGGGAGTTGATGCTTCCAGCTCCTCCCCCCTTCTCTCTCTCTGTCTCTCTTTCCTCTCTCTCCCTCTCTGTCTCTCTCTCCTCTCTAAAAATAAATAAATAAAATAAAAAAATTTAAAAAAAGAAAGCAAACAAACTAAGACAACTCAAAACAAAGACATTTATGTTAATAAAGATAAACTCACCTGCTTGACCAGGTGGTGGTGCAATGGATAGAGTGTTGATCTAGGATTCTGAGGATCCAGATTCAAAACCCCAAGATTGCTGGCTTGAACACAGGTTCACCAGCTTGAACATGGGGTCACCAGTTTGAGTGTGGGATCATAGACATGACTCCATGGTTGCTGGTTTGAGCCCAAAGGTTGCTGGCTTGAAGCCCAAGGTGGCTGGCTTGAGCAAGGGGTCACTGGCTAGGCCCACTCAAAAAGACAGGAAATTGTTGAAGTTCATTTAGTTTGCTCCAGATACAAGACTGTTCTCTTCATTTCTGTTTCCTGTCTTTCAAGAGCAGCTCTGGATCCTTCTTACTTCCAAATCTTTGATTCTATGATATTTCTCCTATAAATTCTCTTTGGTTTAGGTTAATTATAGTCATGCCTCCATTGTTAATAGCAGAAGATTCTAACTGGTATAGCGAGTCTCCATTTTAGCAATAACAATACACAACTAAAATAGATGTGGTTCTTACTCTGAAGAAGTATATTTTCCATCAGTGGGTGGGGAAGTAGTGAGGATTATATATACAAACATGATTGAGTTGTATAAAAAGTATAATGAGAGCATAAGAAGAGTGCCTAAGTCTGTCTAGGAAAATCTAGATGGATTTCACAGAAGAGGAAGCTCTTGCTCTATCTCCTAAAGGAGAGGCAGAGATTTATGGATAGCGAAGTATAAAGGACACACCAAGAAAAGAAAACTATATGCAAGAAAGAAAAATCATGGCTTATGTGGGGTAACTGCAAGTATACAGGTACATTAGAATGTGAAACAGAACTTGTATACGATTAAAATATGCTTGTATTTTATTCTACAAACAGTAACAAGCTATTCAAGAATTTTAGGCAGTGGAATTACATGACCTGATTTATATTTAGAGATATAATTGCAGACTGTTGAGGATAGACTAAAAGAAGACAAGATATGGGAAGGAGGTGCTCAGTTGGTTACAGTGTTGTTCTGATATGCCAATGTTGTGGGTTTGATCCCTAGTAAGGACACATACAAGAATCAACCAATGAATGCATATGTGGAACAACAAATTGATCTCTCTCTTTCTCTCTCTCCCTTCCTCTCTCTCTAAAATCAATAAATTTAAAAAAAAGAGTTGGGGCCCTGGCCGGTTGGCTCAGTGGTAGAGCGTCGGCCTGGCGTGCAGAAGTCCCAGGTTCGATTCCCGGCCAGGGCACACAGGAGAAGCGCCCATCTGCTTCTCCACCCCTCCCCCTCTCCTTCCTCTCTGTCTCTCTCTTCCCCTCCCGCAGCCGAGGCTCCACTGGAGCAAAGATGGCCTGGGCGCTGGGGATGGCTCCTCGGCCTCTGCCCCAGGCGCTAGAGTGGCTCTGGTCACAACAGAGCGACACCCCGGAGGGGCAGAGCATCACCCCCTGGTGGGCAGAGCGTCGCCCCCTGGTGGGCGTGCCGGGTAGATCCCGGTCAGGCACATGCGGGAGTCTGTCTGACTGTCTCTCCCCGTTTCCGGCTTCAGAAAAATACAGAAAAAAAAAAAATTAAAAAAAAAAAAAGAGTTGGGAATGAAGAAGTGTGAAGAAGAAGGGAGTGATGGAGAGGAAGGAAGCATTAAACTGGAAGAAGAGGCTACAGAAACAAAGAAGATAAGAGATAAAAAAAAAAAAGCACAAACTCAAAAAAAATATTGTAGTGGGAAGGATGGAGTCCAGAGGTACTGCAAAAAGTAATTGACAGACTTGAAATCTTTTGGCTGTAGAAATTGAGGAAGAGATGAAAGAGAGGTAGTAGTCCTGAGATGGAGGATAAGTCACTGGGTGATTTGTAATAACTGAGATAAGGCACACAGGGAAGGAGCAGGTTTGGGAAAAGATAATGTGGTACCTTCAGGAGGTTATGTTGGCATTACAGGTCTAGAGCTCAGGAGAGATGGATGTGGGAGCTGTCACAGGCCAGTAATTAAAGGAATGGAAGCAGATGAATTGCCTTGGAGAGTGTATGGAGTGAGAAGGAAAGAAGAGAGCCTCAAAAGGAAATCTGAGTTGTATCAGAGTCTCAAAAAATGGCCCCAATAAACCGTGCTTCCCACTACCCACGCCCTTGTGCAGTTCCCTGTAACACTGAATCTAAATGGGCAATGTTCTATATCTTGATTGTGGTGATGGCTAAATAGCTATATTCACTTGATAAAACTCACCAAATTATATTCCTAAGAAGGGTGGATTTTACTGTATGTCAAATATACTTAAAGATTTTTTAACTAAATAAAGCAAATAAAATATTATGTGATATTCCAATTCTGTTCATTCCAGTGTCCTTGAGAACCAGAATATTTAGTGTGGAGAAAATAAGGTATAGATATAATATAGGTTATGTTAAAATCGTATAGTTCTTAATTTAAATTGATAATACCAGTATGGCTCAGGAGATATTTTATTTAAAAAAAAAAAAAAGAAGGAAAAGAAAAGAAACAATAACCAACCCAATAACAAATAACAACTCTAACAGTGAAATGTGGTCTTGAAATACCATTTCCCACTAATAAAAACAAAGCTTCTTGGGGGAAAAGCTGATTCCAGGATAAAGGCTGGAAATGTGTAAAAGGAGCCTAGAAAATCATGCGATATCAGAGAGAGAGGGGGAAAAAATCTGTTAAAAATTGACAGAGTAGCCTGGCTGGGTGTCTCAGTGGATAGAGCATTGTCCCAATGTGCTGAAGTAACAGTTTAATCTTGGTCAGGGCATAAACGAGAACCAATCAATGAGTATACAACTAAATGGAACAAATAAGTGGAACGAGTTGATGCTTTCTCTCTCTCTATTTCTCCCTTTCCCTCTCTCTCTCTCTCCCTTCTATCTCTTTCTCAAATGAATGGAAACATTTAAAAAATAATTGACAGAGTCATGTTAAAAATATTTGGGAGCTAACTTGAAGAGGTTGCCATTGGTCAAAGATGGGACAGTTTGCATATCAATAAAAAATATATTTAGCCTGACCTGTGGTGGCACAGTGGATAAAGTGTCAACCTGGAAATGCTGAGGTTGCTGGTTCGAAGCCCTGGGCTCACCCAGTCTAGGCACATATGGGAGTTGATGCTTCCTGCTCCTCCTCCCTTCTCTCTCTCTCTGTCTCTCTCTTTCTCTCAAATGAATAAATAAAATCTAAAAAATATATATATTTAAATCCAAAAATATATATATATTTAAGTCCATATATACATAATAATATTAAAGAAAAACTTGGTCATCTTGGGAGGATGCTTGGAAACCAAAATTTTGAAAACTAGTAAATAATTTTTTTTTAAGTGAGAGAAGGGAAGATAGTGAGGCAGACTCCCACATGCACCCCAATCGGGATCCATCCAGCAGCTCTCATTTGGGGCTGATGCTCAAATCAACCAAGTCACTGGTTACAGGAGGGGAGGAGGGTAAAAAGGCTGAGAGGGAGTGGGTGAGAAGCTGATGGTTGCTTCTCTCATGTATCCTGACTGGGAATTAAAACTGAGACATTCATACACCAGGTCAACGTCTATCCACGTAACCAACTGGCCAGAACCAAAAACTTTTATTAACTCAAGAATATATCTTGGAGAAGACAAGATGGCACTGGAGTAGGCGGACGTACCAACATCCACCTTCCAGAACCAAAGTGGATTATAAACTAATTTTGAGAACTATCATCTGGAAAAACCAATTTTGGACTAAACTAAGAGGACTCTTCAACCAAGGAACACTGAAGAAGCCACACCGAGACTGCTTAGTGTATCCCAAGGTTCTCGTTACCATGCCATAGTTGCAGAGCTCCAGGGAAAAGCAACCTGGTCTCATCTCTCCAGGCAGAGGAGAATAGAAGCTCCATCTCCACACATGCTGCAGATGGCTTTTCCAGTCTACTTGAATCATTACCAGCTAGAAGCAGTGGTCATTGGGACTTGGACGTGAGCTGCAAAGTATAGAATTGTGACAATTTCAGTGCCATGCGGACTTTTACTGGATGTGGACTTTTCCTGGACTCTTGCTCCTTGTGACAGCTCCTAATGGACTGAACTGGGGTTGGGTTGCATTTGCAGGGTTTTGGAATGGTGTTGGTGCCAACTTGGACTTGGTGAACATGTTAAGGACACTACTCTTTTATGGATTCTTGCTGTATTGACCAAGAGTTTGCTTAAAGGCTTTAATCACTGTAAAAAAAAAATAGAAGACTGGATAAAGAAGATGTGGCACATATACACTATGGTATACTACTCAGCCATAAGAAATGATGACATCAGATCATTTACAACAAAATGGTGGGATCTTGATAACATTATACGGAGTGAAATAAGTAAATCAGAAAAAAACAAGAACTGCATAATTCCATACATTTGTGGGACATAAAACGAGACTAAGAGACATGGACAAGAGTGTGGTGGTTGGAGGGGGGAGGGAAGGAGGAAGAGGGGGCGGGAAGGGGGAGGGACACAAAGAAAACTAGAGAGAAGGTGACAGAGGACAATCTGACTTTGGGTGATGGGTATGCAACATAATTAAATGACAAGATAATCTGGACATGTTTCCTTTGAATATATGTACCCTGATTTATTGATGTCACCCCATTAAAATTAATAAAAATTTATTTATAAAAAAAATAATATATCTTGCATTTCCCATGAATGTACCATGTGGTTGCCAAATAACTAATGAGGGAAAGTTTCTCTCTGTAGAATCATTTCAGCAATACATGAAGAAAGGATGATAGAATTGAAATACCATCATTTTGCAGCTCCTCATGAACTGAGCCTCAAAGGCTGCTAGCAACACAAAAGAAGAGCTGCCGGACACTATGTGCTTCTTGATGAGGAAGACACATGACCCACAAAGTCAAAACTGAATCTGATAAAACCTGTAGATGCCACTATCAATTTGCAGGAAGTACAAAGGGCAGAGGATAATGATAAACTACATTATAAGGTTGCAGTCAACAAAATTCTGACTGAGAAACTCAACAGGACAAATGATTCAGTTTCTTCAAAACACTTGCAAGGGCCTGACCAGGTGGTGGTGCAGTGGATAGAGCGTCGGACTGGGATGCAGAAGGACCCAGGTTTAAGACCTTGAGGTCGCCAGCTTGAGTGCGGGCTCATCTGGCTTGAGCAAAGAGCTCACCAGCTTGGACCCAAGGTCGCTGGCTCCAGCAGGGGATTACTCGGTCTGCTGAAGGCCCACGGTCAAGGCACATGTGAGAAAGCAATCAATGAACAGCTAAGAAGTCGCAACGAGAAACTGATGATTGATGCTTCTCATCTCTCTCCGTTCCTGTCTGTCTGTCCCTGTCTATCTCTGCCTCTGTAAAAAACAAACAAAAAAAAAACAACACTTGCAAAGGGTAAAAATGTAGAGGGAAAACCTATAGATTTAGAAGACCTAAAAGACATTCTTTACAAAAAAATTAAGCTATGGTGTTTAGGGATGCATAGTTGGATACAATAACTGCAAGTAAAAGAAGATAACAATGATTGTCAAGTAGACAGGGGCTGTTATTTGTGGTGAGAAAGGATTTGTTTTTTAAATGGGCACAAGAATAGCTTCTGGAGTGGCTGTCTTCTTGCATGGAGGGTGATTACAAAGGTGCTTGACTTATAATAATTTATTAAGCTGTATATTAGTTTTGTGCTTTTTAAGAATATTTGTAATTGGCCCTGGCTGGGTAGCTCTGTGGGTTAGAGCAACACACAGATATGCCAAGGTTGCAGGTTCAGTCCCTCGTCAGGGCGCATTCAAAAATCAACCAATAAATGTGTAAATAGCTAGAACAACAAATCAGTGTTTCTCTCTCTCTCTTTTCCTCCCTCTATTCTTCTCTCTCTAAAATCAATTTTTTAAAAGTTTAAAAATATTTGCATTAAAATAAAAAAGGATTTTAGGTTTTAGATGGTGAAATATAGGTGTTTCCATCTCCATCTCTCTAAACAAAGAAAGAACAATAAGTGAAACATACCCCAATGTCCTGACTTTTTCAAGCAGTGACTCATAAGGGGCATTACACACACTGGGGTAAGTTAGAAATATCGCAGCGGTTAACTTGGAATTTTACCTGACTCCTTCCAGGACTGACGGAAAGTACACAGCAGTTTTTAGAGAAATAAAAAGCCATGTTTTGCTAGATCTGACCAATCTTGAGTGACTAATTTGGTGACGTGAATGCAAAGTTTGTACAATACAACTAAAAGATTAGCCTTTGGCCCCAAGACCTTCCAGCTAGCTGACAGTTTCCTGGGGTCTGGTGGTCACAACTGATGAAATTCTCGTAGTGTAAGGGCTAGTCACAGTGGGTGAGTTATTTTATTATCTAAATTTTAAAGTTTTGTATGTCTCCCAAAACATAAAAAGACACAATCTTTGGAAAACGGGCAGTTTCTAATCAACGTAGATATATGGCTTACAACCTAGCAATTCTAAGTAACTTCCCAAGAGTAAATAAAACACATGTCCATGAAAAGAACTGTACACAAATGTTCACAGTAGCTTTACTCATAATAGCCTGAAAAGATCTGAAACTGTCTAAATGTCTGTCAATAGAGGAGTGAATATACAAATAATGGTCTTTCCATACAATAATATATTATTTAGCAAGATGACGAAATATTATATGCAGCAACATGGATGAATCCTAAAAACATGCTGAGTAAAAGAGCCAGCTCCCCACCCCAAAAGAAAATTACATATTGTGTGATTTCATTTATATGTAGTCCAACAACAGGCAAATCTAATGTGAGGTAATAGAAGTCAAAATTGTGGTTATCTCGGGAGGGCAAAAAAATTCTTCTTCCCAGGAAGGGTTCTGGTTTAGAAAATTACATGTCATATCCTTTAGTTTGAGAAAATTTTATCAATAAAAAAAATCTAGTTTCTCTCCACTCTCATTAAATAAATGTTGAACATTTACAGAATATCTGTTAATTTAAAGGGGTACCAAATTCTCAACCCAGCCCTGGGAGTAACTACTGATTCTCTCAAGAACAAGGGTTGTGGAGGAAAAAGGGGGGAAACATATCGTTGAAGGGATGCCACAGAGTGTGACTTGAATGTAGAAATGTGTTATCAGGTTAAGCTACTAGGGGGCAGAATTGCAGCAGCAGTAATGGTGGAATGTTTCCAGAAATGGAGAGACTGGAGGCAGAATTAGGCATCTAGCCAATAAAAAAGCAAGAAAAGGTACAGGCCTAAAAAGGCACAGGAAACATGGGCTCAGCAGAGCCCGGGTAGGCAGGAATGAGGGTGTGGACGACCAGGAGCATAATGCTGAGGTTGCAGTAGGCTCCTGAAAACTGCTGAGATGCAGGCTGCGAAAGGCTCAGCCGACCTGTAGAACTTGGCGTTGCCTCTGACACAGGTACCCAAGGTGTAAGCCACTGCAAATAAGAACCTGTAAGCCTGGACACTGAAACATCTATTGAGGGTGAGGGGAATGGATATAACTAGGAAAGAACAGTTTTCCGAGGGAACCTCCCAGGAAACTTGCAAGGGATCCAGAAGCAAGTCCAGACAGAAAATGGGGCTGTCCTGTAAAATAGAGGTGTGGTTTTTCAGGGGTGTGGTGAAGAAATTCTACTGGGTCAGTAAATTGATGATTAAAATTTCACCAGCTTGCTTTTCCCTGATCTTAAAGCTTTGATCCCAGTTAAAATACAATGCCTCTCACCAATGGAATACTTGATATGGTCCAAATAAGTGACTTAAAAACAAATGTTAATAAGCCCCTACTTTGTGGAGCTACAGTTTGCTTTCTAGTCAGGCTGAACCAGCAATAAACAAGTAAACAAATACACAAATAAAACTGTCAAATAGTGAAAGGGCAATGGAGAAAATGAATCAGATACCAAGAAAGACAAAAACAAGGCAGGTTGGGAGAATCATCAGATAGATGCTCAGGAAATTTCCTCTAACAGTGATTGATATTTGTGTCAAGAGCTAAGTGCTGAGAAGTTTGCAATGCAAAGATCTGTGGAAAGAACTTTCAGGCAGAGGGGACATCAGTGCAAGGAAGGTTCAGGGTTATGTTATTTAAAGCTTCAGAATAAAGGGTTAGATTTTTCCTACCTGCTATGAAAGTCATTAGAGGAAAAGCAGGAGAATGGTCTCACTTCATGTACATTAAATTTTTTTTAAATTGAGTTGAGAGAGAGAGAGAGAGAGAGAGAGAGAGAGATTTGTTGTTCCATTTATTTTTGTGCATTGGTTGATTCAAAGAGTCCAATTAGGGAGCAACTGCAGTAGTTTCCAAGGGAGACAATGGTGGATGGACTAGGGAAGTAGCTGAGGAATGGTGAGAAGTAAGGAGATTTTGACTTTGTTTTATAGGAGGGTGATGGAGGAAACGGAAAGCAAAGACAACCGCGAGGTGTTCAGCTTGAACAACTCTGTGGGTGAAGGTGCTGTTAAATGGAACGAGGAATACTATAGACCAGCTGGTCATTTGGAGAGGGGATGGGGTCAAGAGTTTTATTTTGGACATGTAAAGTTTGAGGTGCCTATAAGATATCCCATGGAGAGGTCAAGTAAGTATCTCTGGAAGAAGGTCAGGGTGGAACTATAAACGGCATTAGAGTAGAAATGGGATTTAAAGCCAGCTGCCTTAATGGGATCACCTAGGGACAAATGCAGACCTGGCAGAAAAGAGCCCAGCTAGAGTTCCAGCTATGAGACCTTGAGGCGTGAGGCCGGGAAGTGGAGCCAACTAGCAAAGGAGCTGGAAAAAAGTTCCGATCTGAGAGGTAGAAACGAGGAATTGAATGCACTTCAAGCTACTTGTCTGATGTTGCTGAACTGTTGAACAAGATGAGAAAGAGATGTGATAATAACCTCAACAACAGTACTTCCGAGGAGAGAGGAAGTTGAAAATCCACTGAAAGCCTGGTTTTGATAATAAGGAAAACTTTTGTGAAAACAGATTATCCAGAAGAGAAGCATACCCAGATATGTCAGAAAAAGTCCACTGAGGGCACAAAAAACAAATCCCAAATAATTTAAGTTTCTACTCTGGCTGAATGTAAAAATCACAGAGGAACTTAAAAAACGAAACAAACCAAACAAACAACAAAAAAAGTTTCCGGTCCTCTCCCAGATCTACTGAATTAATAGAAACGAGAACTGGAGTATATCCAAGGGGCATACATTCCAAGACTCCTCCCGGTGGATGCCTGAAACCACAGATAGTACCAACCCCTAGAAATACTATGTTTTTTCCTATACATGCATACCTATGGCAAAGCTTAATTTATAAATTAGGCATAGTAAGAGTCTAACAACAACAATAAGAAAATAGAACAATATAACAATATACTGTAATAAAAGTTATGTGAATCTGGTCTCTCTCTGAGTACCTTATTGCACTATACTTACCCTTGTTATGAAGATGTGAGGTGATACAATGCCAACATGATGAGTAAAGTGAGGTGAATAACAGGTCTTATGACATAACATTAAGCTACTATTGACTTTCTGCCAATTTATCAGAAGGGGGATCATATGTTTCAGATGACCCTGGATCATTGAGCCATGACAGTGTTGATGACTGGATTTTAGGATCAAATGATGTTGATGGTTGGGGTTCCTCAATAGTTGAAGTTTTTGTTTGTTTTTTGCCAAAATTTTTGGAAGAACATCGTAACCAGAAGTTGCTATTCTTTTTAACTCATCAGGGTATTGTTGCAGAGGTTGCAATGCTTTGGTGATCATCTGGGTGACTTTAATGCTGTGGTCCATCAAGAATCATATTCCATAATTTTTGAAAATAAAGGTTACTTGAACTCTGTGATGGTTGATCTGATAACCTAGAGAGCTGCTAAGTGACTAAGGGGTAGGTATACTCTGGACAAAGGAATGATTTACGTCCCAGGTGAGATGGAGTAGGAAGGCATGAGATTTCATCATGCTACTAAGAACTACACACAATTTAAAACTTATGAATTGTTTATTTATGGAATTTTCCATTTAATATCTTTGGACCACTATTAACCACGAGCAACTGAAACCACAGAAAGTGAAACTGTGGATGAAGGAGGACTATTGTATATATCTATATAAATTATTATTTTTATTGTCATTAGTTTAGTTTTGTTTTGTTTTTAATTTTTATTTATTTATTTATTTTTTACAGAGACAGAGAGTGAGTCAGAGAGAGGGATAGACAGGGACAGACAGACAGGAACGGAGAGAGATGAGAAGCATCAATCATTAGTTTTTCATTGCGCGTTGCAACACCTTAGTTGTTCATTGATTGCTTTCTCATATGTGCCTTGACCGCGGGCCTTCAGCAGACCAAGTAACCCCTTGCTGGAGTCAGCGACCTTGGGTTCAAGCTGGTGGGCTTTTCCTCAAACCAGATGAGCCCGCACTCAAGCTGGCGACCTCGGGGTCTCGAACCCTGGTCCTCTGCATCCCAGTCCGATGCTCTATCCACTGCGCCACCGCCTGGTCAGGCTGTCATTAGTTTTGAATTTAATTTTTTTACTAATGGGATCTATATTTTTTAAAAGCTCACCTGACCAGGCAGTGGCATAATGGATAGAGCATCAGCATGGGATGCTGAGGACTTAGGTTCAAAACCTCAAAGTAACAGGCTTGAGTGAGAACTTATCTGGTTGGTGGGCTCACCAGCCTGAGCACGGGCAGGGGGGTGAGGAGTTGCTACCTTGAGCCCAAAGATTGCTGGCTTGAAGTCCAAGGTCGATGGCTTGAGCAAGGGGTCACTGGCTCAGCTGAAGCTCCCTCTCCCCACCCCAGTCAAGGCACATATGAGAAAGCAATCAATAAACAACTGAAGTGCCACAACTATGAGTTGATGCTTCTCATCTCTCTCTCCCTTCCTGTCTGCCTGTCTCCCCCCCCACACTAAATAAATAAATAATAAAAGTTCCTCGAGTAATTCTGATTTTAGCGAATTAGAGTAGAAGAGCTGGACAGAAACATTCCCACCAAAACAAAATGAATATCTTTCCCCTGGTTTAAAAAAAAAGTTAATAGGTAAAACATTTAAATTTTAAGTTATTCTCCCTAAATTTTTTCTTCATAGAAATTTTAGAGCTTGCTACCACTTGTCTTTTGATGAACTTTAGCAAAACACAAAATGAAAAAGTATTGGAAAACTCAGAAACAGGTGACCATTCTGCTCTTAGACATTCTGCTCTTTTTCATGGGTGTATGTCCTCATGACTGAGATCTGACACCACATACACAGAATTAGAGGGGTTTTCTGCTAGTGAAATTGGAGGGAGAGGTTAGTGATTTTGACAGTGTTATACAAATTGCATGTAACTTTTAGGTACTCTGCCATCAGAGTGGGTTAGAGAATGCTTGAATTGAATTCTGAATGCTTCATACTCTCCATCTCCATCCTCTCTTTACCCTCTCTTCCTTTTTCCCTCCTCCTCTTAATATCTCTCTTTCCTTCTTCCATTTTCCTTCCCCACCCCTACCACCTCTCTCTATCCCTGCTCAGGTAAGCAATTTCCTCCAGGGAGAAAGGCCTAAAAACTAAATCTCTGTATCCCTTAAATTCAGTCAGCTGGGAGAAAATCCCAAAATGCTAGTAATTTGATCTGTCTGGATGAAGCAGGAAAAAGAAAATTTAAATAGAAGCTTCCCTCAAAGAGGCCTTATAATACTATTTTATATCTGTAATCACTTTACAGTTCACAATGCATCATTATGTCTGTTATTTTGTTTGATCTTTATATCAAACCTGGAAGAAACTATGCTCTTAATAACTTCCCACCATTAAAAAAGAACCAACACAAAAAAGCAGATGAATAAATGGAGGCTTGGAAAAGTTAAGGTAATTTCCAGGGTCCTTCAGGCAGAAAAGTACAAACTTCTAAGAGGCTTGTTCACAATAACAGAGTAAAAAAAAAATGAATAAACTCAACAATAAAAAATAACAAACTATTGATATATACAACAATTTGGATGACTCTCTGGGGAATTATGTTGAGTGAAAAAAAAAGCCAAAGGTTAAATACTCTGTGATTCCATTTATATAAAATTTTTGAAATGAAACACAATAGTGATTGCTAGGGGTTAGGTATGGTAGAAAGAAGTGGGAAAGGAGGGAGATGGATGTGGTTATAATAAAGTAACAGCAACACAAAAGATCTTTGTGGCAATGAAACTGTTTAGTATTGCCTGACCAGGCGGTGGCGCAGTGGATAGAGCGTCAGACCGAGATGCAGAGGATCCTGGTTCAAAACCCCGAGGTTGCTGGCTTGAGTGTGGGATCATTGACATGACTCCATGGTTGCTGACTTGAGCCCAAGGTTGCTGGATTGAGCAAGGGGTCATTTGCTTTGCTGCAGCCCCCCTGCTCAAGGCACATATGAGAAAGCAATCAATGAACAACTAAGGAGACTAAGGGGCCACAATCATCTCTGTTCCTATCTGTCCCTTTCTCTGTCTCTCTTTCTGTCTCTGTCACACACACACACACACACACACGCACACACACACACACACAAAAGAAACAGTTCAATATCTACACTGTGATGGTGGGTGTGTCCTTAACCAGTACTAAAAGTGTGTAGCACTAAATACACACAGGCAAAGGTTTACAAGCAGAACTGAAAAATTTGAATAATGGATTACATTGATGTCAACATCCTGGTTGTGATATTGTATTATAGTTTTGCACAACAATACCATTGAAAGAAACCGGGTAAAGGTTACACTATATTTCTCTGCTTATCTATAATTATCATGATAAAAAATTTAAATTATAAAAAGTAAATGAGTCAGGGTGTATCTCTGGCTCCTGGTTCTTAGCTATGTATTATACTCTTTACCTTCTCGAAGTGTAATGGAAAAAGATATGGCCTTGTTCTTGGAATTGCCAGTTTGACTCAATGCCCTTTGAGTAAGTTAGACAGGGGGATGTACCCAAATATGACCCTGGAAATCATTATTATAAATCAGGCCAGCAACAGTTTCTCCCAAATAATTAAATTCCCAGAATGTTTCATACATTGAGAGCCAGGAAAGCCTAAATTTTATACTAAGCATTGCAACATTTTAATTTTTATGAGCCAGCTATTTCAGGGTATAGTTCAGGCATATACCCTGAGTTTTCCTTGACATTTGGGGCTCAACTTCTGATGAGGGACAGTACTTGAGGTTGGGAAAGGAGGAGACAGTAACAGAGCCTTAGATCTGTGGGGTGGGGCAATTAGGTTTGATTGTGGGAATGACAAAGTCCTCTAATTATTTGTGTGATAGAACTAGATGCCGAGTGTTGGCTTCTGACCAACCAAGCTGGTGCAGGATGCTCACCATTCCATACCTCAGTCTTTATTTGCACTTTTCCTTCTGTTCTCCTCCTGCATTTAACCTTAGCTGCCTCTCTATCTCTGCCCTCTCCGCCTCAGCTTCTTTTCAGTCTTTCTCCCTTGTTTTTTTTTTTTCTTCTTTTTTTGCTACATTGTTTTACTATAACCACATTTTAATTAATACACAATTTTAAAGTATTAACAAAAAAAAAATAGCAAGACAGTTGCTAAAGCCTAGTATGTTTGTTGCTGTAAGGTCATAGGACTGCAACTCCAGTCCAGAGTAGACACCATGAAATATTTTCCTCATGCAGGAGTGCTTTCAGTGAGGATAAGAAAACCTGAGTTGTAGTCTGGGCTTCGCCAACTTTCCACTTGACCTCAAGCAGTTTGTTTCCTTACTTATGAAACAAAAGGAAAGGACTCTAAATTCCCTCTCTCTTTTTTTTAGGGAAAGAGAGAGGAAGGGAGAGAGATGAGAAGCATCAACTCATAACTGCAGCACCCTAGTTGTTCATTGATTGCTTTCTCATATGTGCCTTGACTGGGGGTTGGGGGGGTTCAGCCAAGCCAGTGACTCCTTGCTCAAGCCAACAACCTTTGGGCTCAAGCCAGCAACCCTGAGGTCATGTCTATAATCCCACACTCAAGCTCACGCTACCTCCCAGGCTGACACTCTATCCACTGCGCCACTGCCTGGTCAGGCTCAAAACTCCCTCTCCAAAGTCACTTTCAGTTTTGTCTGAGTCTAGAGAAACAAGTCTTTCTGGTCAGGTGTGGCGGAATGCTGGGAAAAGACTGGCCAATCTTGATAGAGGATGAAAAGTTAGGTTACTTCACTGGGCGTCTTTTCCTGGAGGCTGGGCATTCTTATGGGCCAGGAAGTTATCATCAAACCATGTGCCATCAACCCAAGGCTGCTGTGAAGGCCAACACTGTTATTATACTTAACCCTTAATAGCAGGAAGACCTGTAGGTGTTGGACCACAAAGAAGGAAGAAAAGGTGGGATCTGACCTGTGCAGAATAACTGCCCAACTGTGAAGGGAGGTGACTCATTTCACACATCCAGACAAAGGTTTGCATGGAGTGGTTTAAATGGTGGCAGAGAGAAGGCTCTTATTAGGGACTAAGTAAAGAACAGAAAAAAGTTAAATTGAGTGGAAAACACTGAAGAAAGAGAAATTGCTCTTCCCAAGGCTGATTTCCACAGAAATAATAACACTCTACTCCTAGGCCCTAACAAATTAGGATCAAAGTGGAGGAATTTATCTTTGGGGAGGAATATACAAATATTTATTGTGCTCTTAGTCTGAGCCAGGCACTTTTATGAGTGTTATCTTATTCATCCTCACAGCAAATCTACAGAGTATTAATATCTCCATATTATACCTGTAAAAACTGAGGCTGAGGGAGATTAAGTCACAAAGCAGCACCTTTGGCAGAACCAGCATTAAAAATGGGTGTGTCTGAGTCCTAGGCCTGAACTTTGTGGGTTCTTTTTAGCAGCTCCTGAGCCACCACCTACTCTGAGGTCTCTAGTCTCACCTTGCCACTAACCATGCACCAATGGTAGCTCTAAGAATGCCGTATTATCTGGCAGTGGGCAGGGAGCTGTGGCCCTGATGTGAAGTCAGAAAATTCTGATTTTGAATTCTGGCTCTGCTAACTTTGTGCCTATGGGCAAGATGCAAAACCTTAAACCTGAATAGTAATTTCTTTAAAGTAGGAATGGTAATACCAAAATCCTAGAGGTGCTGCAAGGATTATATGTAAGTCTAAATCAGAAGCTCATGTCTGACCTGTGGTGGCGCAGTGGATCAAGTGTTGACCTGGAATGCTGAGGTTGACACTTCGAAACCTCAGGCTTGTGCGGTCAAGACATATACAAGAAGCAACTAATATGAATTGATGCTTCCTGCTCCTTCCCCCACCTTTCTGTCTCTTTCTATTCTCTCTCTAAAATCAATAAATAAAATCGTAAAAAAAAAAAAAATAGAAGATGCTCATGCTTGGCACATAAGTGCTTAATAATTGATAGCTCTTAAGTTATGTTACTGTGAGCTCAAAGTGACTCTTTATCTTGGCTGCACATTGGAATCACCTGAGGAGCTCAGTAACACTGAGGCCTGAGCTGGCTCCAGGTTTAATAGGTTAGAGATTCTGGTTTAATAGGTCTTGGGTGCTGTCTGAGATGAGAGTTTGACAAACTCTCCAGGTAATTCCAATGTAGTGCACAAAATTTGAGCGTATGTTTCAAAATCACCTGGAGGGCCCCATCCCTAGATTCTATATCTGAAATCTGAAATCTTTCAGAACCTCCAAACTTTCCAGATTTCTTACTGAAAGTGACATTTTCATTAAATACCTATTATGTACTGGACCTTATGCTAACTACCATAAAAGTAGTGTATCTCATTTAATCCTCACAACAACCCTAGGATTATTTTTAATTTTATAGGTGAGGAATTTGAGGCTCAGAGATGTTAAGTGACTTGTTCTAGATCCCACAGCTGCTAAGTGGACAGAACCAGTTTGAGCTACTGTGGGGAAAACAGCTGTGTTAGGCTTGCTTGCGGGTTTACTGGCTGCAAGCGCTTTGCCTGATGGGTGCATGGCAGTGCCACGTGTGCGTGGTCTATGTAAGGCTGCCGGTGCTCTCCCTCCACCGCGATTCTCCCAGATTGCTCTCCTGCCACCTTGAGGTGTGGCTTTTCCTCCTCCCTTGCCCTTCACTGCAAAAAGCAGATTTTCCTTTGTTTATTAGCTATCTTCCTTTTGTGGTTTTTTTTTTCCGCTCGCCTGTCTTTGAGAGCCTCCAATAAATGGGTATGGCCAAATGCTTTCCGGCTCTGCAGTTCCTCTACCATCTGCCCTAATTCTATGAGAACCTGCCTGACCTTAACCTCCAGCATTAGATCTGGAATAGCGGGCAGGATTTGGATCATATGGGTATGGAGCATCCTAGACCCTTTAAAGCAGTGGTAGTCAACCTGGTCCCTACCGCCCTCTAGTGGGCATTCCAGCTTTCATGGTGGGCGGTAGCGGAGCAACCAAAGTATAAAAAGATAGACTTAACTATCTTTTTTAAGTAAGATAAGTAAGTTGTTTTATAAAGATTTATTCTGCCAAACATAGAGAAAATATGACATAAAGTGCTTGGTAAGTAATCATTATTATATGCTTTAACTTGCTGTAACTCTGCTTTATAGATTTTATAAAGTAAAGTTACTTCCTTACTTTATAAATCACCATTACTGTGGAACCGGTGGGTGGTTAGAAAATTTTACTACTAACAGAGATACAAAAGTGGGCAGTAGGTATAAAAAGGTTGACTACCCCTGCTTTAAAGGATGGGGTAGAGGAGTGGTTGTTGTTGTCCAGTGTATGGTTCCCCATGGCTGTCCTTTTTGGGGCTGTGGACTGGGTGGTTTTTACAGCCCTGTAAGAGGAAACCAAGAGCTCTGTGTGAGAGGCTGCCCAAGGTTGAGATCTCCAGGGTGAGCTGCAGATCAAGTGGCAACAACGGCATGAGCTGGAATAGTCACCGGAGAAAGAGTTGCAGATCCGAGAACAACAGGTTAGGCTACACATTGAGAACCAGCAGCGGCATGAACTGGAGTGAGTACTGGAGAAGGAGGCCGACCAGGTTCAAGGGCTGCAGTGTGAGATGCAGACTGAGCAACAATGACACCTGGAACTGGAACGGTCTCTGGAGAAGGAATTATAGGTTCGTTTACATTCATATGTAAACACTTCCTTAGTAAAAAAGAGCTAACGTAAAATTGCTGGGTCAAATGGTAGTAAAAAGAAATCTTCACATTTCTAAATGGTACTCCAGAAAAGTGCTTCTACTTTACACTCCCAGCAGTAATGCAAAAAGTCAAGGCTTTGTTATTGTTGTTCTATTAATCATTTGATAAGTATCTGTTTCTCTGCTGCGTGTATCTTCATCATTTCTCTCTTTGGCTACCTTAAGTTTGGTATTTTTACACCAAGAGATTAAGCAGTTATCCTCTTCTGCTTCATATTTTATAAGCCTATGGTTTAAAATAGCATTCCTGTCATAAAAAGTTTCACTTATATCACTTTTTTCCTGTCCGTGATTTTGTTATTTTGGGATTTTCCTTTTATTAACTAAGCTAAGTGGTTTCTCATTTTTTTCCCCAAGTCAAAGAATTGATTTATCATCAATTATATAAAATAAAGTAAAAAAGTAGAATTGATAAGCAAACCTATGTGGCTCTTTAAAAATTGCCAAAACAGATTTTTCAAGTCCATGCTCTTATATAAAATATGGCAAAATGTTAAGATATGGCAGAACTGACTGGTAAAAGAAACAAATACTTCCTTCTTATAGTCTTTAGCCAGAAACTTAATTTATCATGTTTTGGTTTTTTTTTTTTTAGATTTTATTTATTGATATTTAGAGAAAGGAAAGAGAGCAAGTGAAGTAGAGAGAGAGAAAGAGGGGGTAGAAGCAGGAAGCATCAACTCATAGTAGTTGCTTCCTATATGTGCCTTAACCAGGCAAGCCCAGGGTTGTGAACCGGCAACCTCAGCTTTATCCACTGTGCACCACAGTTTAGTCCATCATGTTTCTTTAAAAAAAAAATGTTTTACTACTATAAGCATTTAAGAGCAGAGGCTTTCCTCTAAAGTTGACTTAGCATTTGTTAGGTATCTTATATTTTTATTCTTGTTTAGAAAACTTATGATATTGTAATATGGATTTGCTTCTTGATGACTGTTTGTAAAAGTAGTCATAGTTTATTAAATATTTTAAAAGAGCAAACCTAACAGTTCTTTGCTGCCTTATTGTTTACATAGACAGAGGCAGCTGACACTTTAGAAGTCAGACCTTTCTGACTCAGTAAGGGGTATTAGGAAAAAACAACCAATTAGAAGGAACAGCGAGGCTCCCAAACTGGCATTTCTGCTTATTAGCTGTGTGAACTTGAAGGAGTCATTTAACCTACCCAAATCTCATTTGTCCCATCTGAAAAATGAAGATAATACATGCCCCACCCTTTTAAAAAATAGATTTGTGTATCAAATGGAATAGTGCATGTGAATTCTTTGAATACTGCATAGTCCTATTATATTCAAATGCAAAACAGTATTCTTACATATTAACTGGAGCCTGGCTTTTAATTAAAGCTTTTCCTAAAATGTTGTTCTTGTTTTTTTTTTGTGTGTGTGTGTTTTTCATTTTTCCAAAGCTGGAAACGGGAAGGCAGTCAGACAGACTCCCGCATGCGCCCGACCGGGATCCACCCGGCATGCCCACCAGGGGGCGATGCTTTGCCCCTCTGGGGCCTCGCTCTGTTGCGTCCAGAGCCATTCTAGCGCCTGAGGCAGGGCCCCAGTGCCCGGGCCATCTTTGCTCCAATGGAGCCTCGCTGCAGGAGGGGAAGAGAGAGACAGAGAAGAAGGAGAGGGGGAGGGGCGGAGAAGCAAATGGGCGCCTCTCCTGTGTGCCCTGGCTGGGAATTGAACCTGGGACTCCTGCACGCCAGGCCGACGCTCTACCGCTGAGCCAACCAGTCAGGGCCAATGTTGTTCCTGTTAATGCTAGTACATGGTATGTCTTTGGTGCCAATTCAAGGCCAACAGGAATCCCCAATTTGTGGTTCAGTGAAGAAGGAAACTTTATTCAGTACAAAAGAGCTCACTTATGATATAGCAAGGCTGTGGAAAAGCTCAACTGATTCTCAGAGTCAGAGAGGAGCTGACTTAACAGTATAAAGACAGAGGCCCTGCCTGACCAGGCGGTGGCACAGTGGGTAGAGCGTCTAACTGGGATGTGGAAGGACCCAGGTTCAAGATCCCAAGGTTGCTGGCTTGGGCGCGGGCTCATCTGGATTGAGAAAAAAAAAAAAAGGCTCATCCCGTCTCTCTCCATTCCTGTCTATCTATCCCTCTCTCTGACTCTCTCTCTGTCCTTGTAAAAGAAAAAAAAAAAAAGACAGAGGCCCTCACCCCTTGTTCTGTTGTCTGTCCTCATGCAAATGAGGACTTCAAATCCCTGCAGTTTGATTGGTTTGAAAGGCAGTGTCCTGATAGCTCAGAATGGAGCCACTCTGATTGGTCAGTGAAGAATCTGATGGGGATATAGGTGAGCACCTCTGACTGAATGGGGAAAGCCTCAGTGCTATTGATTGAAATAGGATTCCAGGAACTTCTTTATAAGGACTGGCTCAGATGGCAAAAACACAGTGCAGACAGGCAGTTCAGTACAGAGACAAGTAGTTCAGAGCAGGCTTCTCCTGAAGTGCAGTTTGCATGATAGGAGGCCCCTGTGTAGAAATGGCTGTTAGGCTCTGGTGTTGTTTCATTTTATTTAATTACTTTTTTTTTTTTTAGAGCAACTGGGAGAGAGAAAGACTGGAAAATCAAGATGCTCCTGCATGTGCCCTAACCAGAGAATTGAACAGGCAACCACCGCACTCTGGGATGACATTCCAACCAACTGCGCTATCCCCTATCCGGCAGACAGGGCTTAACGTATTTCCCCATGTATAAGACGCTCCCATGTATAAGATGCACCTTAATTTTGGGGCCTGAAATTTGAAAAAAAATGCATTACATAAAGTTATTGAACTCAAGTTTTGTTTTTGTTTTTTTGTATTTTTCTGAAGTTGGAAACGGGGAGGCAGTCAGACAGACTCCCGCATGCGCCTGACCGGAATCCACCCGGCACACCCACCAGGGGGCGATGCTCTGCCCATCTGGGGCTTCGCTCTGTTGCAACCAGTGCCATTCTAGCGCCTGAGTCAGAGGCCACAAAGCCATCCTCAGCGCCCGGGGCCAACTTTGCTCCAATGAAGCCTTGGCTGCAGGAGGGGAAGAGAGAGAGAGAGAGCGAGAGAGGATGGAGAGGGGGAGGGGTGGAGAAGCAGATGGGCGCTTCTCCTGTGTGCCCTGGCTGTAAATCGAACCCAGGACTCCTGCACACCAGGCCAACACTCTACCACTGAGCCATCTGGCCAGGGCCTGAACTCAAGTTTTATTCATCATAAAACTCATACAACTCCTCATCACTGTCAAAGCCCCCATCCATTAGCTTGTCCTCCTCTGTGTCTGATGACAAATCACTGTCTTCATATATTTCAGGGGTCGGGAAACTTTTTGGCTCAGGGAGCCATGAACGCCACATATTTTAAAATGTAATTCCGTGAGAGCCATACATCGACCCGTGTACATTACGCATTATCCAATAAAAATTTGGTGTTGTCCTGGAGAACAGCTGTGATTGGCTCCAGCCACCCGCAACCATGAACATGAGCGGTAGGAAATGAATGGATTGTAATACATGAGAATGTGTTATATTTTTAACGTTATTTTTTTATTAAAGATTTGTTTGTGAGCCAGATGCAGTCATCAAAAGAGCCACGTCTGGCTCACGAGCCATAGGTTCCCAACCCCTGATATATTGCCTCATCCTCAGTTCCATCTATGGCATTTGAAATGCCATGCTTCTACAACCACTGTATACGACACACCCAGTTTTTAGACCCCAGGTTTTTCGAAGAACGGTGCATCTTATACATGGGCAAATACGGTAATTTTTATTTATTTATTTATTTTTCTGAGTGACAGAGGAAGGGAGAGAGAGGGGAAGGGGGAGGATTCATCTGTTGTTGCACTCAGTTGTGCATTCCTTCCTCGCTTCCTGTGTGTGCCCTCACTAGAGATCAAACCCACAACCTTGTCATTACATCATGACACTCCCAACCAACTGAGCTAACTGGCCAGGGCCTGGTGTTTTATTTAATTTGAGCCCTGTTAGCCACCAGGAGCCTTTTTTAGTAGGTATTTTCTTTCTCAGGGTCCACACTACTAATAGTCCAATAGAAATGCTTCAAGTCAACATCAGATACTGTGACATATATTGAGAGAAATATCCAGTGCCTGGACCAATACTGGCAAAAAGTAAGTAAGTGCTTGATAAATATTTGTTGAATGAAAGAAGGAAGGAATGAAGCTGGGCAGGCAGGTATAAGCAGGCTTCTGGCTTCAGAACTGTGTGAAAGTAGGACAGAGTAGTTGTGTGAATGAAGCATGATGATCACCTAAGGCTTTTACAGCAGTATTTCCAGAGTGGGCAGAGCTGCCTGTGGCAGCCAAAGATGAAACTGTTTTCCTCCTGTTTTGTTCTAATTGGAGCAACCTCCCTTCTAATTTCTGACTATACTAAGGAGCTAGGAAAAGGCATAGGGGAGTTCAGTTCAATTAGCATTTTGTCTAAAAAATATTTTTAGTTAGCAAAACACCATCAATTAACAACAATATTTAACAACAATTAAAAATGGAACACAATAGGTTGTACTGACCTTACTCCTCACCTCTGGACACCCTTCCTGTGTCTCCTAGCCAGACTGGAGTTCCTGACTGCTCAAACCTGGTGCTTCTCCTTCCACAAGCCTCTGCTCAGTCACCAATAACCTTTTCTTCCAACTTCCAGTCTTAAACATTTTTTCAGCGCTGTCAATGAATTAATAACTGGCTCAACAAGGATTTATTGTGTTCATTGGGTACCCACAACATGTAAGGATGAAGGGAGTTCATAGTCTAATTCTAGTAGGAGTAGAAATACATATACAGACATAATTTTAATGCTATATGATAGGTTTTAAAAATAAATATTTTATTTATTGATTTTACAGAGAGAAGAGGGGGGATGAGAAGTATCAACTCATAGTTGCTTTGCTTTAGTTGTTCGTTGATGGCTTGTCATATGTGTCTTGACTGGGGCAAGCCCAGGGTTTCGAACCAGCAACCTCAGCATTCCGGGTTGACGTTTTGTCCACTGTGCCACCACCTGGTTATATAATATTTTATTATATAACAGCGTTATTGACATTAATTCACACATCATAAAATTCATTCTTTTACACTGTACAGTTCAGTGGTTTTTCATATACTGTTTAAGAGTTGTAAAACTAACATCACTATCTAAATTTAGAACATTTCATTACCCGTGATAAAAATTTATGCTCATTAGCAGAAATTTCCCATTCCCCTCTTCCCTTCCAGGCCCTGATAACCACTAATCTACTTTCTGTCTCTATGGATTTTCCTATTATGGACACTTCATATAAACAAAATCATACAATATATGGTCTTTTGTGACTGACTTCTTTCATTTAGCATAATGCTTTCAAGTTTTACCCATTTTGTAGCTTGTATCAGTATTTCATTCCTTTTTAGAACTAAATAATATTACATGCTATGACTATAACAAAATTTTTATAGATTCATGGCCCATTAATTAACTTAATTTTGTGTACAACGTATGGAAGCAGTCCAATTTTTTTTTTTTTTTTGTGGCAGAGACAGAGTCAAAGAGAGGGACAGAAGATACTGACAGACAGACAGGAAGGGAGAGAGATGAGAAACATCAGTTCTTCGTTGCTGCTCCTTAGTTGTTCATTGATTGATTTCTCATACGTGCCTTGACTGAGGGGCTACAGCAGACCGAGTGACCCCTTGCTCGAGCCAGCAACCTTGGGCTCAAGCTGGTGAGCCTTGCTCAAACCAGATGAGCCTGCGCTCAAGCTGGAGACCTTGGGGTCTCGAACTTGGGTCCTCCACATCCCAGTCTGACGCTCTACCCACTGTGGCACCACCTGGTCAGACTGGAAGCAGTCCAATTTAATTCTTATCCATATAACTATCCATTGTGCCATTACTATTAAAATTATTTTATAATTTATTGATTTTAGAGAAAGAGAGAAGCATTGACTTGTTCCACCTATCTATCCATTCATTTGTTGATTCTTGTATGTGCCCTGATTGGGATGGAATCCACAAACTTGGTGTATCCGGACAATGTTCTAACCAACTGAGTTACCTGGCTAGGGCATCTCAGCACCGTTTGTGAAGACTATTCTTTCCCTATTAAATGGTCTTAACACTCTTGTAGAAGACAAACTGACCATAAATTTAAGGGTTTCTTTTTTGACTCTCAATTCTATTCTATTAATCTATATATCTATCCATATACCAGTACCACACTGTATTAATTACTATAGCTTTGTAGTAAGCTTTGAAATTAGAAAGTGAGAGTACTTAAACTATATTTTTCTTTTTCAAGATTGTTTTAAATATTCTGATTCTGGCCCTGGTTGGTTGGCTCAGTAGTAGAGGGTCAGCCCAGCATGTGAATGTCCCAGGTTCAATTCCTGGTCAGGGCATACAGTGGAAGCGCCCATCTGCTTCTCCATTCCTCCCCTCCTTGCTTCTTTTTCTCTCTTTCTCCCCCTCCTGCAGCCATGGCTCAATTGGAGCAAATTGGCCCCAGGAACTGAGGATGGCTCCATGGCCTCCACCTCAACCACTGAAAAGAGCTCAGTTGCAAGCATGCCTCTAGATGGGCAGAGCATCGCCCCCTAGTGGGCTTGCCAGGTGGATCCTGGTTGGGGCACACGCAGGATTCTGTCTCTCTGCCTCCCCTCCTCTCACTGAATAAAAAAATTTTTAAAAATGTTTCTGGTTCCTTGCCCTTCCATATAAATTGTAAGATCAGACTGTCAGTTTCTCCAAAAAAGGCCACTAGAATTTTGATAGGGATGGAATCCATAGATCAATTTAAGGAGTTCTGCCATCTTAACAATATTCAGTCTTTTGATGTATGAACATGGAATGTCTTTCCATTTATATAGGTCTTCTTTAATTTCTTTCAACAGTGTTTTGTCATTTTCAGTGTACTTGCACTTCTTTTGTTGAATTAATTCCTAATTATTTTTTTCTTTGTGATGTGATTTTCAATAGTTTTTACTTTCAATCTTGGATTGTTCCTTGGTAATGTATAAAAATACAAATGATTTTTTGTATGTTAATCTCGTATTCTGCAATCTTATTGAATGTTTTTTAGTTCTATTTTTTTTGGATTGTGTAGGATTATCTATATATAATATATAATATCATGTATCTATAAATGGTTTTATTTATTTCTTTCCCATCAATGTGCTTTTTATTTTCTTACCTAATTTCTTGGGCTAGAACTTCTAGTATAGTGTTGAAAATAAATGGCAAGAGCAAACATTCCTGACTTATTCCTAATCTTAGGGAGAAAACATCCAGTTTTTCACCGTTAAGTATAAAAGTAACTGGATTTTTCATGGATACTCTTTGTCAGGTTGAGAAGTTCCCTTCTATTTCTAGTATGTTGAGGGGTTTTTTTTCATAAAAGGGTGTTAGATTCTGTTAAATGCTTTCTCCGTATTAATTGAGATGCTCATGTAGTTTTTGTTCTTTAATCTATTAACGTGGCGTATTATAATAATTTATGTATGTTGAGCCAAACTTGCATTCCTGGGATAAATTCCACTTGGTCATAGTGTATAATCTATTTAATACATTGCTTTATTTTCTATATTCAAAAGAGATACTGGAGCAATGATTGTGGAAGTGATGGAATTGCCCAAGTCGCGCATCAACGCCAGCATGCTATCTCACTTCATTCACTGGCCCGTCTGCTTCGTAGGGAGGCTGGAAAAGATTCATCCCACTGGAAAAATGTTTATTCTTTCAGATGGAGAAGGCAAAGTTAGAACCATTGAGTTGATGGAACCTCTTGATGAAGAAATCTCTGAAATCGTGGAAGTAGTTGAAAGAGTAACAGCCAAGGCAACCATCATGTGTGCATCTTATGTCCAGTTTGAAGAAGACAACCATCCTTTTGCTCTTAGACTTTACAGTGAAGCTGTGAAAACTATCCATAAATTCCCTCAGTTTTTCCCTTTTGGGGTTGTGCAATCCGATTGATTTTGACTATAATTGAGCTACATTGAAGACTATTAAAGAAGTCCCCTGATATTTGAGAGAGAGATTCCTGTTATTTTTAAGATGTAATTTGTTCTCTTTTTAATTTCATTTACCTAACTTAATTAGATATTTCAGTATGCCATTTTTAATGGAACTGATATATTGACAGTTCTTACTATGTCCTCATAAAGAATTCTCTGGTATATGGTCAGATCAGATGCAAAAACAAAGCAGTTGTCTGAGTTTAGTTTTGTGTTTTATTAATAAAAGTTTAAATGGAAAAAAAAAAGAGATACTGGGCCCTAGCGGGTCACACAGGGAATAGAGCATCATCCTGGAGTACTGAGGTCGCCTGCTTGACCCCAGAGGTCGCAGTTTTAGCCCTGGTCAGGGCATGTATGAGAAGCAATTAATGATGCACAAGTAAGTGGAACAATGAATTGATGCTTTTCACTGTCTCCCTTTCCCCCTCTTACTCACCTTTCCTTAAAAAAATTTTTTTTTGAGAGAGAGAGACAGGAAGGGACAGAGAAGAGGAGGAGAGAGATCTAAAGCATTAATTCATTGTCAATTCACTTTAGTTGTTTGACCCAGTGACCCCTTGCTCAAGCCTTGGGCTCAAGGCAGCAACCTTGGGCTTCAAGCCAGTGACCTTTGGGCTCAAGCCAGCGACCTTGAGATCATGTTGATGATCTTGTACTCAAGCCAATGACCCTGGGCTCCAAGTGGTAAGCCTGTGTTCAAGCCAGTGACCTCAGGGTTTCGAATCTGGGACCTTAGTGTCCCAGGTCAATGCTCTAGCCACTGTGCAACCATCAGTCAGGCATCTCTCTCTCTCTTAGAAAAAAAGGGATATTAGTCTGTACTTGTTTCTTTTTTTTTGTTATGTTTTTATCTGGCTTTGGTATCAGGGTAATACTGGTCTTATAGGATGAATTTGGAAAGAGTCCTTCCTCTTCTATTTTTAGTCCCAATTCTCTTTTAAATATTTGGCAGAATCACCAGTCTAGCCACCTGGGCTGATACCTTCTTTAAACACTGTATGATAGGAAGTATTGACAGTTGTGGAGGCCAGAGAAACAGGTGGCCAGCTCTGCCTAGAACATTAAGCAAGCTGGGAAAAGAATAATATAAAACAGTAAGAGTCTCATTTATATGGGTGATATGTTGAGGGTATGAAGAATGAAAGAAAAGGGGCTGGAAAGACAGGCTGGAGATAGATGAGGCAAGATACTGAATACCTGATCCAGACCCTTACCAGACATAATCTGTTATCCCTCCAATGTGGTTATTGTTGAAGGCATTAAACCAAAAATGAAAAGAGCCACTGACCAAACCATGGGAAGAATTTTGCTAGCCAACTGTCAATCAGTAAAGATAACACTTCAGGGTGAAGAATGTAACTGAAGTCTGAGTGTCCTATAAAAAAGATGGAAAGGGGTTAGCCATATTGATGACTCAGGGGTTCAGAAAAGCATTCCTGTGATGACCATCTGCTATAGCATTCTTCTTATGCTTGCTCTGGGGTGGGGCCATGTTCTTATGATGTCTGTACCACACCAGTCAGGCAAGTTATTTGAGCTTTGCCTCTTTCATTGGATTTCAAGCTCCTTAACAGCAGGGAGCATGTCCTGTGTATCTGTATTTTCTACAGACAGATTTACCAAAATCAGAAGAATGCATCCCTTAAAATTTCATTGGAGAGTTTTTATTTTTTAAATGGGTCATCCAAATCCACAGCCCCAATGTCCTGTCCTCTTCTAAATTCTCAATAGGTCAGGCAGTAGCTCTAGAATCAGACTCCAGGACAGCAAGGTGTGTCAGCATGAGAGGGGAACACCCAAGCTCTCTATTTATCCCCTAAGCTTCAGTGAAGACTTCGCAACCAAGATGTTGTTTCCTTACCAAAACCTTTACAAGGATAATTTTTGCCTTGGCCAGTTAGCTCAGTCTGTTAGAGAAACGTCTCCAAACAACAAGTTTGCAGGTTCAATCCCCGATCAGGGCACATTTGAGAAGCAGGTAATGAATGTACAACTAACTGGAACAACAAGTGAACCCTTTCCGCCTCCTTCTCCCTCTCCCTTCCCCTCACTGTCTCTCTAAAATCAATCAATAACAACATAAAAAGCTTTTTTTAAAAAGGCAATTTTAACCAAAATTAGCTACACAGACATCTCTGAGTCCCACCTAGAAAGCCTATTATGTTCTCAGAGGGAGCACACTGTCAGGGTAGTCATGGACACAACAGGGAAAGAGCACTGGTTGGGAGCCAGGAGACCTGAGCTCTGAGTACAGTCCTGCTGCTAATTAGCTGTGTCACCTTAGTTGGGCAAGTTAGTTACTTAACTTCATTAGCCTCTTTTGAAAAGAGGGAGTTGAAATAAGATTTACAAAGGTCTCTTCTAAATATGAAAATTATAAGCTTTGATGACATATTTAATGCATGCTTATTTTAGCTACCATGGTATTTATAACTTATAGAGAGTTACTACTTTAATGGGTCTCAAGGATATTTCATAATTCGTGGTTACATTGCAAACAAGCTGAGGTATAAAGATACAGGTTATTTTATAAAATTTAAGGTGTGATTTACTGAAGTATTAAGTTGGCTTACTGTATCTTTGCTTTTGTGGCTCACTGTTGGTCATGTGTATGCATTGCAGTCAAGTTATCACAGGCAGCCCTGGCTGGGTGGCTTAATTGGTTAAAGTGTTGTTCTGATATGCCAAGGTTTGATCCCTGGTCAGAGCACATACAAAAAACAACCAATGAATACATAAATAAGTGGAACAACAAATTGATATTTCTCTCTCCTTTCTGCTTTCTCTAAAAAATAAATAAACTAGTTTTTTTTAAAGCTATCACATGGAGATGTTTTGCTTTGTGACAATCTACCCTATTTCAGTTTATTAATAAGATTTCTAAAGTATAAAGTGGTATACAGGTCCAGTGTAGTGGCCAAATCAAACTCTGCAGTCAGACTCCCTCAGTATAAATCCCAGCTCTGTAAATGCCACCAGGTCATTTTTAGCAAGTTATTCTTAACCTTCAGTTTCCTCAATTGTAAAGTGTGTTGGGGGGAGGGGGGGGTTGAGGGGGAGAATGGTACTTATTTCATTTAGTTGTTGTGAGAATTAAATAAAATAATGCTTGTGAGGGCTTTGAATGACACTATATACAGTGGTACCTTGAGATACAAGCAGACCAACATATGAATTTTTATGATACAAGCTGCGACTTGGTCCGCATTTTTGTTCGAGATCCGAACGAAGTTCTGAGATAGGAGTAGTGATTCAGGAAGTTGCCGCTAGTTGGTGCGTTGGCGCATGGGTCCAGTATCGGCAGCACAACACCAGCATCTTGTTCTTTCTCACGTGTTACCCGCAGAATCAAGTTGAATCTTGTGCACTGTACTCATTCTTGCATCATTTTTGCATTTTTTACTAACTTTTTTTGTGTGCTATCATGGGGCTGAAGAAAGTGAGTGTAAAGGACAGTGGTGAGAAGAAGAGAATGATGTTGATAGAAGTAAAGCAAGAAATAATAGAAAAACATGAGCGTGGTGTACGAGTGATTGAACTGGCAAGGCTGTACAAGCACAATACATCTACAATTTGTACCATCCTTAAACAAAAGGATGCCATCAAAAGCACAAATCCAGTGAAAGGAACTACAATTCTGTCCCAATTAAGGACAAATATCCATGAAGAAATGGAGAAGCTTCTGCTGGTATGGGTGAAAGAGAAAGAGCAGGCAGGAGATAGAGTGATGGAGACCGTAATATGTGAAAAGGCACGTATTATTTACAGCGACTTGAAGAAGAAAGAACCATCAACCTCAAAAGAGGCAACAGAAGATACATCTAAGGTGAGTCACAGCTGGTTTGAAAATTTCAAGAAGAGATCTGGTATCCACTCGGTGGTGAGGCATGGTGAAGCTGCAAGTGCTGACGTTAAGGCAGCTGAGGAGTACATCGCACGTTTTGCTGCACTATCGCAAAGAAGGCTACATCCCCCAACCAATGTTCAACTGTGACAAAACAGGATTGTTTTAGAAAAAATGCCCCAGAGGACTTTCATCACCGCAGAGGAGAAGCTGCCAGGCCATAAACCCATGAAGGACCATCTGACCCTTGCATTGTGTGCAAATGCTAGCGATGACTGTAAAGTAAAGCCACTGGTAGTGTATCATTCCAAAAATTCTTGAGCCTTTAAGACTCACAAGATCCTAACAGAAAAACTGTAGGTTATGTGGCGCACCAATGCTAGGGCATGGGTTACGCGGCAGTTTTTTATTGAATGGATAAATCTCGTCTTTGATCCATCAGTGGATGAGTGGATTAAAAAGCTTTGATACATATATACTATGGAATACTACTCAGCTATAAGAAATGATGACATTGGATCATTTACAGTAACATGAATGGACCTTGATAACATTATACAGAGTGAAATAAGTAAATCAGAAAAAAACTAAGAACTATATGATTCCATACATAGATGGGACATAAAAATGAGACCCAGAGACATGGACAAGAATGTGATGGTAACCAGGGGGGGAGTGGGGGCAGGAAGGAGAGGGAGGGGGTGGGGGGAGGGGACGAGCACAAAGAAAACCAGATAGAAGGTGACGGAAGACAATTTGAATTTGGGTGAGGGGTATGCAACATAATCAAATGTCAAAATAATCTGGAGATGTTTACTCTGAACATATGTACCCTGATTTATCAATGTCACCCAATTAAAATTAATATAAAAAAAAGAAATATCTTCAAGAAAATAAACTCCCGATGAAAACATTACTAATCCTTGAAAATGCCCCAGCCCACCCACCTGGTCTTGTAGATGACATTTTTGATGAGTTCAAATTCGTGAAAGTCCTCTACCTCCCACCCAACACGACTTCAATCTTGCAACCTATGGATCAGCGGGTCATTTCCAACTTTAAAAAGCTTTACACAAAGCACTTGTTCCACTGCTGCTTTGAGGTGACTGAAAATACAAATCTAACCCTTACAGAGTTTTGGAAAGATCACTACAACATTGTGATATGTTTACGCATTATTGATTTGGCATAGCAAGAGGTTACAAGAAGAACCTTGAACTCGGCATGGAAAATGTTATGGCCTGATGTTGTTGCAGACAGGGACTTCGAAGGATTCGAACCAGAGACTGAGACCGAGGTAGAAGCATTGGAGGAGATTGTGTCCCTCGGAAAGTCAATGGGTCTGGAGGTAGATGAGGGCAATGTAAACGAACTTGTCAAGAAACATGAGGAAGAACTCTCAACTGAGGAGTTGAAGGAACTACAGATGATGCAACATACAGAGCTTCTGCAAGAGATTAGTAGTGAGGAGGAGGGAGAGTCGGAGGAAGTGATTTCTACAAGTGAAATTAAAGACATGCTGGCAATGTGGGAGAAGCTTTCAAGTTTCATTGAAAAGAAACACCCGCCTGACCTGTGGTGGCGCAGTGGATGGAGCATCGACCTGGAAATGCTGAGTCGCCGGTTTGAAACCCTGGGCTTGCCTGGTCAAGGCACATGTGGGAGTTGATGCTTCCACCTCCTCCCCCCTATCTCTCTCCTCTCTCTCTGTCTCTCTCTCTCACTCTCTCTCCCCCTCTCTCTCCTCTCTAAAATGAATAAATAAAATAAAAATTAAAAAAAAAAAAAAAAAAGCTCGTTGATTAAAAAAAAAAAAAAAAAGAAAAGAAACACCCAGAAAAAATTTCAACTGGTCATGCTTCAGCACTTTTTTTTTTTTTTTTTTTTTTTGCATTTTTCTGAAGCTGGAAACGGGGAGAGACAGTCAGACAGACTCCCGCATGCGCCTGACCGGGATCCACCCGGCACACCCGCCATGGGGCGAAGCTCTGCCCACCAGGGGGCGATGCTCTGCCCATCCTGGGCATCGCCATGTTGCGACCAGAGCCACTCTAGCGCCTGAGGCAGAGGCCACAGAGCCATCCCCAGCGCCCGGGCCATCTTTGCTCCAATAGAGCTTTGGCTGCGGGAGGGGAAGAGAGAGACAGAGAGGAAGGCGCGGCGGAGGGGTGGAGAAGCAAATGGGCACTTCTCCTGTGTGCCCTGGCCGGGAATCGAACCCGGGTCCTCCGCACGCTAGGCCGACGCTCTACCGCTGAGCCAACCGGCCAGGGCTTCAGCACTTTTTAATGACACTTGTTTGTCACATTTCTATAACATTTTAAAAGGCAGGCAAAAGCAAACCTCTTTGGATAGATTTTTATTCAAAAGTCCTGCAAGTGAAAGTGCCGAAAGTGCAACTAAAAAGGCAAAAACAGGTGATGATTAAATAAAAAATACTAATATTAAGCTTCAGTTAAGTATAAAGTTAAGAAAGTGCATTTTTTTACAATTAAGTTTTTGTGGTTTCATTTTAAGTAATGAAAGTGCAGTTTTAGTTTTGTTTAAAGTAAAGAAAATGCAGTTTTAGTTTACATTTAGTGTTAAGAAAGTGCAGTTTTAGTTTACGTGTCTACAGTGTCTGCGTCCCTTCCTCCCTCCCTCCTCCTCCACCATTCACCTCCATTATCTGCACTCGTCTGTCTCCAAGGTAAGAATACAGTACTAAATAACACTTTTTTCTTTTCTTTCATATATTTTGTTATGCATTGGTAAAGTATACATGTGTGTTTCTTAATTAAAAACATGTCTTTTTTCATAATTTCGGATGGTTTGGGGATTTTTCACAGGGCTGGAATGAATTAAATCTATTTCAGTTATTTTAAATGGGAGAAATTTGTTTGATATATGAGTTGACTGACTTATGAGCTCGGTGACAGAATGAAGTAAACTCGTATCTCAAGGTACCACTGTAGTGTCAATTCGATAAATCAAAGCTAACTAATTGTTGTTATTATGTATGTCTGTAAAAAGAAAGACCTCCTTTCTCTTCTTTCTTCCATCAACTCTATGAACCCACACCTCAGAGGCAGTAGGTGCTAATGGTTTTTTGTATTGTCCTCAAAAATGATGATCTGATTTAAAATGTTGTTTGCAGAAATGGATTCTTATTAAAATCAGATATGTCCCCCACTATTTAAAACAGGGATACAGATTTGGACAAGAAAGAGATGACCTATTGCTGAAGGAATTTCTTCTATTTCATAAGTGTTTATTCTTCCCTCAAAGGCCAAGCATAATTGATAAATTCCCTCACTAAACCCTTTTTCCAAGTTCTAAGCACAAGCAAGTTCTACTGGTTATTAAGTTGCCCATAAGAGAGAATTTAACAATGGACATAAAAGCAGGCATAGGCAAAGTGATCATTTATTGACAAATTCCCTCACTAAACCCTTTTTCCAAGTTCTAAGCACAAGCAAGTTCTACTGGTTATTAAATTGCCCATAAGAGAGAATTTAACAATGGACATAAAAGCAGGCATAGGCAAAGTGATAATTTATTGAGAGAGTCTAGAATTTTAAGAAAAAATGTCATTGCCTACTTGAAATAAATACAGGACAGTATTTTAAGTATATAGTCTATAGTGGTCATCACTGTGGGCTTGACATCTGGGAAGCATCACAGATAAATTTGGGATTTGAAGAGTATATATTTTGTTCCATAGCTCCAATTTCATTTGAAAATAGAGAAACAAGATTGAAATAGGCTTTGAGAATTTTTTTAAAAAAAGTCTTTTTTTTAATATTAGTAAGTGCATGTTATTGACAAATGAAAAGGTAACTACAAAAATAAAAGACAGCTAAAAGTGGATAGTAGCTGCCTCTGGGAAGCCAAAATGAGTTCAGGGGCAGGACAGACAGGTAACTACAATTTTTTATTATAAGCCATGTAGAAATATTAGACATAAAATGATATCCTTGTATTACTTTGATTTAAACAATTATATATGAATTTTAAAAACACAAGTGAGTTTTAGGAAAATCAATTTGTTAATTTCCAGACAGGAAAAGGCAGTGGCTCCAAAACCCTGGTGTCTGATTACTGTTTTTTGTTTTTGGTTTTGGGGTTTTTTTTGGTATTTTTCTGAAGCTGGAAACTGGGAGAGACAGTCAGACAGACTCCCGCATGCGCCCCACTGGGATCCCCCTCGGCACGCCCACCAGGGGCGATGCTCTGCCCACCAGGGGGCGATGCTCTGCCCCTCCTGGGCGTCCCTCTGTTGAGACCAGAGCCACTGTAGCGCCTGGGGCAGAGGCCAAGGAGCCATCCCCAGCAGCCAGGCCATCTTTGCTCCAATGGAGCCTCGCTGTGGGAGGGGAAGAGAGAGACAGAGAGGAAGGAGAGGGGGAGGGGTGGAGAAGCAGATGGGCGCTTCTCCTGTGTGCCCTGGCCGGGAATCAAACCCGGGACTTCTGTACACCAGTGCGACGCTCTACCACTGAGCCAACCGGCCAGGGCCCTGTTTTTTTCAACGAGGGAAAAAAACAATGTGGCAAATTTTTCATAAAGCTGATACATATAACTAATATAAAAACAGCCTTTTATTCTGAAATTTTTGGTGTTAAAGTAGTTTTTGTGGGGTTTTTTTTTTTTTACAGAGACAGAGAGAGAGTCAGAGAGAGGGATAAATAGGGACAGACAGACAGGAACGGAGAGAGATGAGAAGCATCAATCATCAGTTTTTCGTTGTGACACCTTAGTTGTTCATTGATTGCTTTCTCATATGTGCCTTGAACGTGGGCCTTCAGCAGACCAAGTAACCCCTTGCTCAAGCCAGCTACCTCGGGTCCAAGCTGGTGAGCTTTTGCTCAAACCAGATGAGCCCTTGCTCAAGCTGGTGACCTCGTAGTCTCGAACCTGGGTCCTTCTGCATCCCAGTCTGACGCTCCATCCACTGTGCCACCGCCTGGTCAGGCATGTTAAAATAGAGTTTCTTCTATGAAATGGAAGAAAAAAACAGTAAACAGTTAATTGGTTTTGTTTTGACATATCCTTCTTAGCAAAATTTAAAATTTGGTTAGAGTATTGTCCCAATGTGCGGAGTTGCCTGTTGGATCCATGGTCAGGTCACATACAGGAACAGATTGATATGTCTGTCTCTCTCTAAAATCAATCAATAAATTTTTTTTAATAATTGAATTTTTTCTCTATGGTGGGCCCCGGCCAAGCAGCTCAGTTGGTTAGAGTATCATTCTAATATGCCTGGGTTGCAGATTCCATCCCTGGTCAGGGCACATACAAGAATCAACCAATGAATGCATAAATAAGTGGAACAAGAGAATCAGTGTTTCTTTCTCTCTCTCTCTCTCCCTTCTTTTCACTCTAAAATCAATCAATATATTACAAAAAGAAATATTTTCTGTGGCGGTCACCCTTCCTTTTTGGTTTAATTTTAAAGATCCGTGAAATCCAGGATTCCCAGAAACCACTGGATGTGTGGAAAAGCAGGGGTCCCCAAACTACGGCCCGCGGGCCGCATGCGGCCCCCTGAGGCCATTTATCCGGCCCCCACCGCACTTCCGGAAGGGGCACTTCTTTCATTGGTGATCAGTGAGAGGAGCATAGTTCCCATTGAAATACTGGTCAGTTTGTTGATTTAAATTTACTTGTTCTTTATTTTAAATATTGTATTTGTCCCTGTTTTGTTTTTTTTACTTTAAAATAAAATATGTGTGGTGTGCATAGGGATTTGTTCATAGTTTTTTTATAGTCCGGCCCTCCAGTGGTCTGAGGGACAGTGAACTGGCCCCCTGTGTAAAAAGTTTGGGGACCTCTGGTGGAAAAGGTTAGTGCATACAGTGGAGGACAGTTGTAGCCACTGGCAAGATTCTGTAGTTTTGGGTGAGACTGGTAACATGAAGAATGGAGGGGAGTGGCCCTGGCCAGTTGGCTCAGTGGTAGAGAGTCGGCCTGGCGTGTGGAAGTCCCGGGTTCGAATCCAGGCCAGGGCACACAGGAGAAGCGCCCATCTGCTTCTCCACCCCTCCCCCTTTCCTTCCTCTCTGTCTCTCTCTTCCCTTCCCCCAGCCGAGGCTCCATTGGAGCAAAGATGGCCCGGGCGCTGAGGATGGCTCTGTGGCCTCTGCCTCAGGCGCTAGAATGGCTCTGGTTGCAGCAGAGCAATGCCCCAGATGGGCAGAGCATCGCCCCCTGGTGGGCGTGCCGGGTGGATCCCGGTCGGGCGCATGCGGGAGTCTGTCTGACTGCCTCCCCGTTTCCAGCTTCAGAAAGATTAAAAAAAAAAAAAAAAAAAAAAAAGAATGGAGGGGAGTAATCCAAGCATAGTGTCACTGGGGAAAACTCCGAGGGACTTGTTGAGCAACTGGGCATAGGGGAAGTCCAGGGGCATTCCAGAGGTCTTATCTCCTCATGCATTTTCATCTTTGGGTCCTTTCCTGTTATTTCCGTTACCTTGGCCCTCACACCACAGGCCTGTTCACAACCTGCTGCAGAGGCTTTTTCCTTTCCTTACCTGTTCCCTACCTCCTTGCTTTTCATCTTTGTTGTGGACTTTAATTCAAATATCACTGCTCGCTGAACTTTTTTCTGTCTCTCTGGTTGCTTTTATCTCCCCTTGTTGTACAACCCCAGAGCACTGTCTACTGATAGAACACTTATCACTGTTTGTAGTGATATATTTGTGTGATTGTGTCCCTCACTCTATAAGGGCAAGAACCAATTTGTTTTTATTCACTATTGTGTTTCCAGTGCCTAACACCTTTCTTGCCTGGTGCTTAGTATAGCACCAATAGTATTGTTAAATACATAACTAAATGTATCCATCAAATCTGACACTTTGTATAGACTTTTAGAGTTACTTAAAAATCTATAGGTGAAAATGAACTGACATGCAAAAGAGCCACCACAAAACTTATCTTCACTGACTCCAAATGGTAGTATCTGCCAAGTATATCATCTCACCTTAACAGCACTTTAAATACTTCTGACACAAACAGGGTAACAATGATTTCCTGGTTTCTGGGTTGCATTTTGCCAGAATATCAAACTTGGCCCTTTTATTAGCCAAATGACTGGATGAGGAAGAATACTACGAGGAAGCCGAGGAACTTAAGAAATAAGTGAAACAAAACTTTTAAAATCCTTCTTTAAATACCCACTTCTGGCCCTGGTAGCTGAGTTGGTTGAAGCATCACCAATATGCCAGAATTGTGGGTTCTATCCCTGGTCAGGGTACATGCGGGGATCAACCAATAAATGTATGGATGAGCAGAGTGGCAGATTGATGTTTCTCCCTCTCCCTCTCAAGTAAATAAATGCCCATTTCTGTCAACCCACCTTGACTTAAAAGATAAGGTTTGCTATTGCTTCCATCTCAGTGAATTTTGGGAGTGGCAGGTAACTACTCCTGAGCAAAGGACATAAAGCTATGAGTAGGGAGGGACAATTCCCCTGGGTGGCATCATTTCCCTGGATGCCCAGTTAAATAAATCAGTTCTGTTGTCCCTAAAAAGAATGTATATCTTGTCCAGATTCATGGTGTATTTCCCTATGACACATGGTCAGTGAAGTCTTGTTCAAGTGGGTCAGAGGGGTCTTGAGGGATCTTTAGTCTAAGATACTGTCATAGGGTTAATGGCTTTTGTGGTTGCTGTCTGGAGAGACCCCCTCCCCACATGGAGAATCCTTTCTTTTCTTCTTTTCTAAATGAGAGGAATGGAGATAGAGAGACTCCTGCATGCACCCCAATTGGGATCCACCCAGCAACCTCTGTCTGGGGCTGATGCTCTGCCCATCTTGGGCCATGGTTGCAACCTAGCTATTTTTAGTGCCTGAGGTAGAAACTCCAGGGAGCCATCCTCAGCACCTGGCTGATGTGCTGGAACCAATCGAGCCATGGCTGCGAGGATGTGGAGGGTGGAGGAGGGGAGGGGGAGGGGTAGAAAAGCAGATGGTCACTTCTCCTGTGGGCCCTGACCAGCAGTTGAACCCTCAACATCCACATGCTGGGTGATGCTCTACCACTAAGCCAACAGGCCAGGGCCGAGAATCCTCTTGAGTAGCAGTGTTCAACCTTTTCCATCTTGCGGCACACATAAAATAATTACCAAAATTCTGTGGCACACCAAAAAATATATTTTTGCTGATATGACCAAAAATAGGTATAATTTTTTTTTTTTTTTTTTGTATTTTTCTGAAGTTGGAAACTGGGAGGCAGTCAGACAGACTCCCACATAAGCCTGACCGGGATCCACCTGGCACGCCCACCAGGGGACGTTGCTCTGTTGCAACCAGAGCCATTCTAGCACCTGAGGCAGAGACCATAGAGCCATCCTCAGTGCCCGGGCCAACTTTGCTCCAATGGAGCCTTGGCTGCGGGAGGGGAAGAGAGAGACAGAGAGGAAGGAGAAGGGGGAGGAGTGGAGAAGCAGATGGGCGCTTCTCCTGTGTGCCCTGGCCGGAAATCGAACCCAGGACTCCTGTACACCAGGCCGACGCTCTACCACTGAGCCAACCGGCCAGGGCCAAAAATAAGTATAATTTTGATTCATTCACATTGAATGGCTGTTGTTGTGTTGGCAGTTATCATTTTTCTATTTGACAATCTAAGAGGAAAGAGGTTAGTGTCCTTGACTAAATAGTCAGGTATTACATGTTTTAAAAATTCTTGAAGCACACTGGTTGAATTTGCTGCCTTTTTTTTTTTTTTTTTTTTGTATTTTTCCGAAGCTGGAAACGGGGAGAGACAGTCAGACAGACTCCCTCATGCGCCCGACCGGGATCCACCCGGCACGCCCATCAGGGGCCACGCTCTGCCCACCAGGGGGCGATGCTCTGCCCATCTTGGGGCATCGCTCTGCTGCAATCAGAGCCATTCTAGCGCCTGAGGCAGAGGCTACAGAGCCATCCTCAGCGCCTGGGCAAACTTTGCTCCAGTGGAGCCTTGGCTGCTGGAGGGGAAGAGAGAGACAGAGAGGAAGGAGAGGGGAGGGGTGGAGAAGCAGATGGGCGCCTCTCCTGTGTGCCCTGGCCGGGAATCGAACCCCGGAATCCTACACGCCAGGCCGACGCTCTATCACTGAGCCAACTGGCCAGGGCCGAATTTGCTGCTTTTGAGTAGTGACCTTCTAGGTTTCCAGTTTCTTTTTCTTTATGGAAAACACTTCTTTACACATATCCTCTCCCCTTAAAACCTACAAAGTTTACACTATCATCATCTCCATTTTTACATGTGAGAAACTGAGTCCTTGTGAGGCTAAAAAACATAGCCAAGGCCATGCATGCAGTAGCAAATGGCAGGGCTGATTACTAAAACCCATACTTTGTCTATATAGACTGTCTTTAATAATTGCTATACTAAAGATTCAGACTCGTAATTTGTTTAAATGTGTAATTCACAGAGTAATTTAAAGAAAAATATAATGTATGTAGATATCCTATCACTTTTCCCTACCTCTTCACTTCAAAGAGGTTGGATTTGTCCAGGGAATATAATAAAATGTGATCTCTCTTAGAACTGCAACTAATACGAATAACAAAGAAATATTAATGGCTTGTGGTAGCTTCACAATACAAGCTTTTGCTTTTATTTTTAAAAAAGATTTTAAAAGATTTTATTTATTAATTTTAAGAGAGAGAAGGAGAGAGAGAGAGAGAAATTATAGTTAATTCACTTTAGTTGTTCAGTGCTTTTCATATATGCCTTGACCGGGCAAGCCGGGGCTTCAAACTGGTGACCTCAGGGTTCCAGGTGGAGGATCTATCCACTGTGCCACCATGGGCAAAGCTGATTTACTTTTTTAAAACAGATAAGGCCCTGGCCTGTTGGCTCAGTGGTACAGTGTTGCCTGGTTTGTGGAAGTCCCAAGTTCGATTCCCAGTCAGGGCACACAGGAGAAGCGTCCATCTGCTTCTCCACCCTTCCCCCTCTCCTTCCTCTCTCTCTCTTCCCCTCCCGCAGCCAAGGTTCCATTGGAGTAAAGTTGGCCCAAGTACTGAGGATGGCTCTGTGGCCTCCACCTCAGGTGCTAGAATGGCTCTGGCCGCAATGGAGCAACGCACCCCAGATGGGCACAGCATTGCCCCCTGGTGGGTATGCCTGGTGAATCTGGTTGGGTGCTTGTGGGAGTCTGTCTGACTGCTGCTCCTAACTTCAGAAAAATACAAAATAAATAAATTAATAAATAAAAACAGATAAAATTTACATATCATAATAGCTATCCTTTTAAAGTGTACAATTTGCTGGTTTTTAGTATTTTATGTTTGTGCAACCATTGCCACAATATAATTAGAGAACATTTTCGAAGCCTCTTTTCCTACAGGTACAAGAGAACAACAGTATGTGCAATCGAGAACCCAAGAAAGATCCAGAGATCTCAAAAACAACTGGAACCAGCAAGTGTAGTGCTGCTACAGTAGTTATAAAAAGGGAATTGCATTGCAAGTAGTAAGAATATGACATATAGTTACCACTGAGTCAATGGTCAGGTCATAGTGGACACATTTGAATTTTGTCCAGTTTAAGAACTGATCTCTAAAAGTGGTAAGAGGAAAAGGGTCCAAGGAGAGTAATAGAGACATTTAAAGAGCTGGAAAGTTAGATTCACATGAAAGAGTTTGAAGTAATTTAGTCTAGAAAAGTTATTTAAGAAGAACCTTACAGTATATGAAAGGATTGTTATACAGAAAAATAGTGACCTTTTCTTTCTCCTTCTTTCATTAAAGAAGAGACAAAGAAAATGGATTCATTGTACAGTATGAAGGATTAGGTTAGCATAGAAGGTCATGAGACAGAACCTTGTTAAACAACAGAACGGTAGTGGCAGCAAAAGTCCTCTGATATTAAAAAAAAATTAAAAAGTTGCAAAAAAGAGAATAAGTAATTCCTTCACTCAGATCTCCCCGTGTTAACATTTTACCACATTTGCTTTGTTCTCTCTCTCTCTACATAGGTATGTATGTATGTATGCATATTTTGTCAGAATCATTTGTGTTATAGATATGATTCTCTCTTATTCCTAAAGACTAGGTGTTTTTTTTTGTTTGTTTGTTTTGTATTTTTCTGAAGCTGGAAACGGGGAGAGACAGTCAGACAGACTCCCACATGCGCCCGACTGGGATCCACCTGGCACGCCCACCAGGGGCGATGCTCTGCCCACCAGGGGGCGATGCTCTGCCCCTCCGGGGCGTCGCTTTGCCGAGACCAGAGCCACTCTAGCGCCTGGGGCAGAGGCCAAGGAGCCATCCCCAGCGCCCGGGCCATCTTTGCTCCAATGGAGCCTTGGCTGCGGGAGGGGAAGAGAGAGACAGAGAGGAAGGAGGGGGTGGGGGGTGGAGAAGCAAATGGGCGCTTCTCCTATGTGCCCTGGCCGGGAATCGAACCCGGGTCCCCCGCACGCCAGGCCGACGCTCTACCGCTGAGCCAACCGGCCAGGGCAAGACTAGGTATTTTTTAAAACAAAGAAAGGTGTCCCGCCAAACCATATTACAAAAATCAGGAAATTAACACTGATATACTACTGGTATTTAATCTACAGACCTTGTTCAAATTTTCCTACTGTCCCAATAATGTCCTTTACAGCAAGAAACAAAAGTCATTCTGGTCCAGGATACATGTTGCCATGTTTAGTTGTGATGTCTCAAATTCCTTTAATCTGGAATAGTTCTTCAGTCTTTGTCTTTCATGACCTTCATAGTTTTAAGAATATACAGGCCAGTTACTTTGCACCTTCCCTCAATTTGGGTCTCTAGTACTTGAAAAAAATTGTATTTGTTCTAGAAGTTTTAGGAGTGGTTTTCAGTGAAGAGCACAGATAGAATAAGCCTCTCTTCTCAAAATTTTCTCAGCTACCTTATACTGATTATTCTTAAATTGGAAATTATTTATAGATAGGATAGACAATAAAACACTTTTCTATTCAGAACTGATCTGCTTGTACTACACAGATTTTTTTTTCCATGGCATTCCTGCATCTTACAAGACTTGGATTTCTTCAACAGAAGTTGGTTTGTCTCGAAGAATTAGCCCCTGCTCTTTTTAAGTACTTAAGACTTAAATTATCTGTTGATTTTCATTTCCATAATTTCACCTTCGCAGTAATGAACTATGCCCTAAATCAGGAGACAGAGCTGCAAAAATGGGTGAGTGTTATTCATTAAAACCATTCAACCAATATTTGTTGATTGCCTAGTACATGTCAGGCTGTTCCAAGCTCTGGAAATACCTTGACAACAGAATAAAACAAAATTCTTGTCCTTCTAACCTAGTTGGGCAAATTAAAATTTAAAAGAGAAAAATCAGAAACTAAGGACCTGACTTTCTTAAACAGGAAGAAGATAAATCTCTGTGAAAAGGGGGAGCCCTGAGATTCTATTCTAATATGAATAAGGCAACGGAATCCCTTGCAGGGGCATTGATATTAAAATTCTCAGTTTCTCCAAACGCGCTTTACTAATGATTAATTGAACACAATAGGCCTGAAAGGCGGGGTGGAGCAGGACTTCTTGAGCTTTCTAACCACCTTCTCAGCCACAGTCACCCAGCGGCACAGGACCTCCGGGCGGTGCCTCCCGCACCTGAGCGTGCCCGGCCAGTGCTGCTGTGTTCTGCACTCCTACTGGGCGGCACCTCCCGACTCAGGTAGGACGGAGCACCTGGGAACGGCGAACCGAGGAAGCCCCGCAGGGAGGTGGCTCCAGGGAACCAGCTCCTCCCGGTGGCCTCGCCCACTGCAATGCAATCTGGGTGGTTTTTCCAGGTCCCTCCCTGCTCGTCGCGCCCAGTCCCAGCCCTCGCGGCGCCTCCGGCCTGAGGGTGGCTCCGAGTTACCGGGACTAGGCGGGGCGAAGTCGGGGCTGCGAGCCAGCTCCGGGCTGCAGGGACCCTGCCATGTTCTGCACCCCGCAGTCCGCGAGTTGGAAGCACGCGCCGCTGGAAGCCGAGCCGCAGACCAGGGCGGTGCCGAGGACCCTGGCGGCGCTGGCAGAGCCCGGCCTCCGTCCGCACTCGGGGCGCGCGAGCTGCTCCCTGCGCGGCGGGAAGCGGCGCCGCAGCCCACACCCCACCCCCACCCGGGAAACGCGGCGGCGGAGCCAGGCCCCCAAACCCACTCCCGGCTCCGCTCCCCGAAGCTTCGGCCCCGTTTTCAGTTGCGCCGTGCTCCCTTCCCGTCGGGAAAGTTCCATCGCCAGTTCCCCTTTACTCGCGTCCTGAAAGGTTCTTAGTTTTTTTTATATCCGGAGTGGGTTCCTGTAACGATAGGTGTACGGTTGCCTGACTTCGCATCATAACTATAAGGACACCCCTAGTCGAAATAGTAATACTATTCTGAACAAGAAGGTATTTCTCCCTGGTAGAAATAGTAGTACTTCTGACGGAATCTGTCCCCAAGAACAGATGAGGAGTTTGAAATATAAAATTCGAGGAAACTTCAGGTTTAGCTTATTTTTTCTCTCTAGAATGTCAACAGGACCTGCCACCTTGCCATCTGACCTGGTGGTGGTGGTGGTGGTGGGCGCGCAGCTTCTGGGCGGACCCAGCCGAGCTAGAGTCGGGAAGCTGCTTGGGAACTTGGCCAAATCGGCACAAGTACAAAGGCACCGGTACGAGTCGAGAACGTGGGGTCAGAGTGGGTAACAGGGAAAGCTGCTCTCGCCGAATGTCCGAAATCATTAGGTGCTCCGGTAGGTGCGTCGTATTTAGGACCCGGGGCAAATCAAGGAAGTGGGCCCCTGCCCTGGAGGTTCTAGTCTGGACCTAGCAGCCAGAACCAAACAAGACGTGGATGTTAAGCCCTGGCGAGGTGGCTCAGTGAATGGAGCGTCGTCCCCGCGCGCCCAGGCGGCAGGTTCCGTCCCGGTCGGGGTACGGAGAAGCAGCCAGTGGTGCACAACGAGACGGAACAAAGTGGAACGAGCTAATGCCCCCCCCCCTTCCTCAAATCAATGAAAAAAATTAAAAAGAGAAAAAAAATTACGGGAGTAGCGAGAGAAAAGTTTGTGCGGTCCACTGTGAGTGGATTTCCCAGGGGCAGGAGTCCTGCCGTCCAGCGCGCAGCCACTGCTTCTCTGAACGTAACTGGGCGGCTGGGCGTCGAGCCCCGGGAGCGCCACTCCGCCGCGCGCCGGGGTTTCGGTCCCGAAGGTGGGCAGCACCTTGGGGTGTGGAGGAGCTTGCGCCCAGGCTCCAGCAAGGCGGGGAGCAGGGAGCAGGTCCTGCTGTTTGCACTGAAGGGTGTTCTGGGCTAGGGAGCGACTTTTCCCCGAGCTTAGCAACAGCCCCCGCCACCTCCCGGCGGCCGTTGGCGGTCCCTCCTTCCGCGGTTCGCCCTCTCGGGGCGCCGCGCCCTAAGCGGCTTCGCACCCAGGGCCTCACCTCTGGCCTCCTTTCACCTCCCCGCGCCAGGCCTTTCCGCTTGACCCCTTAGAACCTCCGGCTTCGTTCCCCCACAGCCTGCATTTCTCCAAGGCCCCCCACACCTCTCGGTTACCTCCAAAGGCGGGAGCCCCCCTCCCGCGTCCTTCACCCCTCACCCTCACCCTCACCCCGTCTGGCCTCAGCTACCCTCTCTGGCTGGCAACCGCCTCCTCTCCGCCCTGCGTGTCTCCCCCCCACTCCTCTCTCTTCTCCCCGCCCGCCCCCCTCCATTCATCCAGCCATTGTCTTCCGCCCCCTCCTACTTCTTTCCCCAGGCGGCCTCCTCCCCCACAGCTGCCACGTCGTAGTTTGAAGGAGCCAATGGGCTGGCGCCGCCAGGTGTCTCTTACCTGCACCACGTGGGGGAGGGGGAGGGGGAGGGGGCGGGCAGGTAGAGCCACATCCCAAAACAGAAAAGCTTTCAGCCATTGCGCGCGCCTCCCGGGGGTGCAGCCCTGCTCAAGCTTTTTGCATAGACGCACGGGCAATTGAATACAAAAAGGGCAGTTCTGCTGCGCCCTTCTTCCCACCCCCCTTCCTGCCGAGGGTGTGGAGCGCCGGCCAGGTGTCGGCTGGGGTGGCTGGTTACCGCCTTTTGCACCAGCAGCGGCGAGGAGGGGTGGGGGGGTGGGCGCTCTTCACTTTTCTCTCGGGAGAGGGTTCAGCACAGGTTTTCTCGTTCTCGCTTCCACTCCGCCTCGCCGCCTCCCGACCCCCCTCTCCCCCCTCCCTACCTCTCGTCATGACGGCGTCTCCGGATTACTTGGTGGTGCTTTTTGGAATCACTGCTGGGGCCACTGGGGCCAAGCTGGGCTCGGATGAGAAAGAGTTGATCCTGCTGTTATGGAAAGTCGTTGATTTGACCAACAAGAAGGTATTTCTCCACTTTTGTGCCCAAACGATAGGGGTGGGGCAAGAAGTTGGTTGTAGGTGTTGGGGAGGGGGGGGGGTGTCGGTAAACAAGTGCTTTAGTTTGTTCACTCGTGAGGCGAGACCTGGGGCCTAGAGAATTCAGAGTAAAACCAAACTTGTTGGCCACCAGCCTTGGAGCCATTTCAGCCCTCAAAACCTGGCTCAGGTGGGGAGGCCGGGCGCCCCGACCCAGGTTCCCGGCCGGTCGGGGGGCGCCCCGCGGAGGCAGGGTGGAATCCGTGGGGCCCCCCCAGGGTCCGCTTCCAGGATCTTTCCGACCCGATCCCGGTGGGGGTGGGGTCGGGGGCACGGCCGCGCCCCCCTCTCGGCCTTCGGGGCTGCGGGCGACGGGTGCGGTTTTGGTTCTTGCGTCCGGACCGGCCCCGAGGCGGGGGCCGCCCCAGTGGGGAAGCGAGGGAGGAGGGGGGGAACAGGGACCCCAGCTTGAGGAGGGGGAGAACGGACTCTCCCGCGTCTTTTCCCCGCAGGTGGGACAGTTGCACGAAGTACTCGTTAGACCGGATCAGTTGGAGCTGACGGAGGATTGTAAGGAAGAAACGAAGATTGACGCCGAAAGCCTGTCCTCGGCGCCGCAGCTGGACCAAGCCCTCCGACAGGTGACAGCCCCGGGCCGGCCGCCCAGGGTCCCCGGCGCCCGGCCCAGCTCCCCCGGGCTCCGGACCCCACTCCCCCGGCCCACGAGCGTTCCCGCGGTCGGGTGACGAGACGCTCAGCCGCGTGGGTGGAGACCCGCCTGCAGGCCCGGGTCGGACCTTTTGGAAGGAGGTCTCTGGTCCTCTTAATTTCCCAAACCCGGGGTCTTGAGCCCAAATTCGCTGGTTTTCGAATTGCTTCCCGAATCGTTCCCTCGGCCTAAGAAACGGCCAGGTTTTACCCATCGAGTGTTGAGCCGAGTTTGAATCCGAGCGCCCCGTTCCCGGGCTCAGACCCCAGACGCCACTGTCCTGCGCCGGGTTTTGGGTTTGGACCCAGCCCCGGGACCAGGGGGCGCTGTGGTGTAGGCCCGCGGCCCGGCGGGCCCGGTACTGAGCGCTTGCTTTCGGGATTCTGAATTACCAAAGGCTCGGTTTCGGTCCCATGATTACTTCTTGAGTGGCCATGGTCTTCGCGCCGAGCAGGGTTTGCAGGCTCGGACACGCAGGGCTGGCTGCTCGTTGGGTCACTGTGAAAGTCGCTGGAATCCCTGTATTGGAATTAAGATGACCTAAAAGCCGGGTGCTTGGGGGTGCTGACCTAATGGGAGTTAGGAGGAGGACGCTCAACACCTGTGCACAGGCGAGTCCGGCAGGGCGCTCTCAGGGCCGCTGCCCTAACACACGAGCTGCCAGTTGTAGGGGAAAGTCATCGTTTCTGAGCTTGTTTCAGAAAACGTGTTAACAGAGTTTCCAGAGGTTTGTATAGTCATTACCCCACATTGCCCAACTGGCATCTTTCTTAAGCCTAGAACATCCAACCATAAAAGACGTGACACCAGGGAATGATGTAATCTGAAGGCAATCTGCTGATGAAAACGAGACCTGATTTAAAAGTCTTGGATTTTTCGCAAAAATGGAAGGGTTTAGGCATGGACGGTAGAAGGATTCTCCTGTTGGTAACTGCGGGCTGACTGGAGAGCTTCTCTATCTAAAGGAAGCTAGACAGTTTGTGGGAACCTAGTCTTTCAAATGTTGCCCCCCCCCCCCCCAGTGCTTGTGTCCTTTTTCACAGGTTAGTTCTGTTTTCTCTGGTTATCACTTTGCAGAGTCTGTAAATCCTGCATGAATTGTATCTTGTGTCTTGTTCTTTTCAGTTTAACCAGTCAGTGAGCAACGAACTAAATATTGGGGTAGAAACCTCTTTCTGTCTCTGTACTGATGGACAGCTTCATGTCAGGCAAATCCTGCATCCCGAGGCTTCCAAGAAGGTAAGAGCGCTTGGCTTGTTGGAAGGATTGGACCCTTTGGTGACGAGAGGCTTTTTTTTTTTAAAGAAAGATTTATCCCAGTTTCTTAATTTAAAATAGCTGCACATGAGAAGTTACTGTTTTGGGGGAGGGAGGTATTATTTCATGAGTACAGAATTTCATTCTGAGAAGATGACAAGAGGATGGCAGTGATGGTTGCGCAGCAGTGTGAATGAATGTCCTTAATGCCACTGAACTGTATGCATAGATTGTTAAAATGTTAAATATTGTTATGTATATTTTAGGATGGTACAGATTCATAGCTCTTTCATAGAGGTGTTTGAGAGTGAAATAATTTAAGAGACAACCCTTTGGTGACTTAATAGGAGTTTTCTTTCAGTTTCTGTTAAGTTTTTGAATTGCTTGACACTCTCCCTTTCCCAAAGCTTATTAGCTGAATTTTTGACACTTAAAATAACTACAACTAGGAGATAACCTGTATTTTAATATACTATGATATGTATGGGAAATGCTTTATCCTAGCAAGGAAGGAGCAACGAAAAAAAGTTCAATTAAGCTTTTTAAATTGCAATTCTAATTTTATTAAAAACGTATACTGTGAAACTAATACTTTACCATATAACCAGTGAAATGTTAATTATGGTATGTTGTGCTTTGTCTGACTTAAAATAAATGTTCAAAACTGATTGAATCCTGTCTCAAAACAATAGGGTCAGACGCATCTTTTACCTTTGCTTATCTTTCTGATAATGGAAAAGAATATGGAGTGAGAAAATAACAATCTTACTGTAGATATAATGTGATTTCTCTCCCTGAGAAGAATGAGGGTCAGTGGGAAAATGGAGAGCAATATAGCAGACCTAGTGTAGCCAATCATTGCTAACATATAGTTCATCTGATCAACTTAATCAACTTGAGCTGTAACTTGAAAAGGATGGAAGTAAAGTAATTCTAGGGAAACTGTATGAGGCAATTCTTGCAGTGAAGGGTTTAGACTGACAGTTGATGTCACAAGTGAATAGTCAGCGCACTTTTCTTTTTACTCCAGTAGGGAAAGGGAAAGGGAAATAAATTAAATGTATACTGATAATTTTAAAAGTCTAAAGGAGAATCTCAAGTTTCTATATCTTGAGGGTTGAGAAAACTACTCCCTTTATAGTAACCTTACAATTATTTGATTAAAAGGGGGGAGTATTTTTTGTTAGTTAAAAGCTAGACCAATTGCTATATCTTTGATCCAGAAATAGATCTATATGAGGATTTTTCCCCCTCAAACTCATATAAGGGGTAAAATATAATCTTCTCCCTGTTAGACTGAAGGAAATACCTGGTTTTGTTATTTTAAAGGGGCTACTTTGGATATGAGAAAACCACCAGAGAAAAATTTGAACATTTTCCTGAGTCATTTCTATAGGATTTTGATAAAGAAAACAGAAAAATTAATTTAGTATCATAAAACAAGAAACTAAAACAATTTAATACCATAATGAAAGTTACTTTATTCATTAAGAAAAAGTATAGAAAATGGTAAAACATAAAAGTAAATAATCCCGTCACTTAGTATATATTATTAAAGTGTTTTTCTCTAATATAAACATATCTGAATATATTCTTTCTGATTTTTGTAGATGAGCTTTAGTTTTATAAGGAGCATTCACAGTACACAAATCTTTTAGTATACCTTAATATAACATCAATATCCTCTAAGTAAAACACTTGATATTTTAAATGGATACAACTAGTTAAACCATTTTTTTTTATTGTTGAACAATGAGTTGTCATTATAAATAGCTTTTAAATGAACATTTCTTTTGTAATTAATCATGAGGATTCAGATAGTTTTGGTAACTATTTTGAAAACATGACCAGGATACAGTGATACCTATTTCAAATATAGCATGAGCAGATTACATCTAATAGAGGAAATTTTTAGTGTACAAATAAGTGGAAATTCCCAATTAGTGAACAAAATATTTTTAAATTTTAAGAAAAATCTAAATTCAGTTTTTAAAAAGCTTCAAAAGTTATTCAATGAGTCAATGAGGGTTTTTCCCCCCAGGAAAAAAAGGGGGGGCGTAATATTTCCCCATCCAGTTGCTTTGTTTAATATCCGTAAGAGTGGTGCCTGTAGTTAAGAACAGTGGGTAAGCTATTTCTCCTTTGCCTTTGAGATTTGTGATCTTTTTTTCCTTTAATCTAATTTGACTTCTCATGAAAAATAATGTTGGACTCTAATTTGGCACCCCCCAAAAAAAGTCCTTTTCAGGAATTTACTCTTTTCGGATTTTAGTAAAGATGATCATGCGTTATTAGAACCCAGGATTTAAAACTACTATGTTTTATAACTAATGCTGGTGGCCGAGGCCAGGCAGGTTTCCACTGGATTCCTGCAAAAGGTAGAGGAACTGTGGAGGCGGAAAGAATTGGCCATTATCATTTAATAAAGTCTTGCAAAGTGGGAAACTGCTTTTAAGGCAAAAGAACAGCAAAATGGCCCCTCACAGTGACTAGTAGGCAGGCTGGCAGTTAGGGAGACAGGCAATTCGCAATCCACCCTCTGCAATCTAATGAGCACAAGCACTGGTAGCCATACATAGGCTATGCACACGTGCCTCTGCCACACGTTCACATACCAGTCAAGCAAAGTGCTTGCAGCTGCTACATCATCGAGCAAGCCTAACAGCTGTTTTCCCAACAACAACTGAATCCTATGCTTATACATTGTGAATGTATGCATCTGTATGGGAACTGGGAGCTAATTTGCTGCGTGAAAATACAGGTGGTCTAAATGATGACGGCTAGAAAAGGAGTACAGTTTTGTCATCAGAAGATATAAAATACAACAGCTCAAATATACTATATTATAGCTTTAAAACTGTTTTGAATGAAATACATAATGGATCACAAGCATTAAAATCCATTACCTTAAAATAAGATGAATGTTTTTTTCCATAAGACTTGTGTGTGTATATATATATAGGATATAATACAATAGCAGAAAATAGAAGCATTCTAATAACAATTGATTTTTTTTAAAGGTATTTAAAAACTATGGTAAAATATATTTATATTCAATTCTTAGATTCTAATTATTAGGGAAACGGCCAACTAAATTCATCTAGTTAATAATGTATACTTTGTCCTTCCTCAGAATGTATTATTGCCTGAATGCTTCTATTCCTTTTTTGACCTTCGAAAAGAATTCAAGAAGTGTTGCCCTGGCTCATCTGATATTGATAAACTGGATGTTGCAGCAATGACAGAATGTATCCTTTAATTGATTACTCCAGGATTGTTTGAAAAGATAGCTGCAGGAAAAAATGTCAATTCAAGAAATACTAAAATATTTTAACTTTGTCAGTGTATGGATGAAAACGGCCTTTCCAAAACTTGTGTAGATGTTATGAAGACCTAATAGTACATTTATATAGGCATCTTTTAAAGTAAATGTAATTTGCTAAAATTTAAAAGCTAGTTGAATTTTTATGAATTAAAAACATCTAGAATAGAATTCAATTTTATATTATAGGAGTGGTTTGTGTTTTTTAAAGTAGTGGGTGTATTCTTCAAACAGCTGTTAATTGGTAATCCTTTTAACCTTCCCTGAGATAGTCAAGTACATATAAAATTGTAAGAATTACAATAAGCCATCATTTGAGGTAAAATGAGGTTGGGATTTTACTCCCAATTTTTTTATTACCAAGATAGTATATGTGCCCTGTCCGGGTAGCTCAGTTTAGAGCATTGTCCCAATACACCAAGGTTAGATATTCAATCTCTCATTAGGGCACATACAAGAATCAACCAATAGATGCATAAATATGTAGAACAACAAATCATGTTTCTCTTCTTTCTTTTCTCTCTCAAATCAATTTTCTGAAAGGACAGTATATCTAAAAGATAGTATTAAGTATTTAAAAGTAATTTGCATGACCAGGCCATGACACAATGGATAGAGTGTCGGACTGGGATGCAGAGGGCTGAGGTTCGAAACCCCAAGGTCGCCGTCTTGAGCACAGGCTCATCCAGCTTGAGCATGGGATCGTAGACATGACCGCATGGTCACTGGCTTGAGCAAGGGGTCACTTGCTCTGCTGTAGCATGCTCCACCCCTCATCAAGGCACATATGAGAAAGCAATCAATGAACAACTAAGGAACCGCAATGAAGAATTGATGCATCTCATCTCTCTCCCTTCCTGTCTGTCTGTCCCTCTCTGTTTCTCTCTCTCTCTCTCTCTCTCTCTCTCTCTCTCTCTCTCTCTCTCTCTCACACACACACACACACACACACACACACTAATCACAGATCTTGTAGTCAGGAATGACCCATCATCATTCACCCAGTAAATCTTTGAAGTGCTAATTAATCAGTCATGTGCTAACATATCAGATGAAATACTGAGTAGTAGAAGGGTTAGGTGACACGCCCAAAGCCAAATTGCTTTCAGGAACTTGTGGGTTATATATGTTTATTCTTAAACTTCCTCATTCTTTTTCAAGAGCTTAAGCCTGATTTTTCTTTTATTTCAAAGTTTCTTTTTTTAAAAAAAAAATTATTTTTTTTTAAATGTTTATTTTACTGATTTTAGAGAGAGAGGAAAGGAGAGAGAGAGAGACAGGAACATTGATCTGTTCCTGTATGTGCCCTGACCAGGAATCAAACCAGCAACCTCTGTGCTTCAGCATGGTGCTCAAGCCAACCAAGCTATCTGGCTAGGGCAAAAAATTTCTTTTCTTGATTGGAAAAGGCTTGTATGTTTTTTTACCCACAAGTAAGCAGCTGAAACCATTATATTTGTCTTCTTAATGGAAGAAGTTAGCTGTAATTTGGGTTTAGCCAGTTTGGCTACTGGTTAGTTACTGGTTTAGCTCCCAGTAGTGCTGGGAGAGGGGTGGACGAAGCACATTTTGAGGGAATTCTTACAAGAATTTCTTTAGGAAATTGGGATTAGGCGTCTACGGCCATACCACCCTGAACGCGCCCGATCTCATCTGATCTCGGAAGCTAAACAGGGTCAGGCCTGGTTAGTACTTGGATGGGAGAATATTGGAACAGCAGAAAAATTCTTAATTTTTGTTGGTTTGAATGCCATATTATTTAGCTTAGGCTGTCATAACAAATACAATAGAGTGGGTGACTTAAAGAACAAATTTATATTGTAACAGTGCTGGAGTATGGGAAGTCTTAAACTCAGGATGCCGGCATTCTCACTTTCAGGTGAAGACTCTTTGTACCTCCTCAGTGTGTTTCACAGGGGTTGGGGGAGAAGAGGAACTATCTTTTCCTCTGTAAGGCCATAGGCCTAAAATAATTAAAGTCCCTTCCTTATGGCCTTAACTGCCTCTTGAATACTCTTGTCTCCACATACAGTCATATTGGGGGTTAGAGCTTCAACATAAGAATTTTGGGGAGGTATATAGTTTATTCCATAGCAAATGCTAAACTATTTGATGGATTAGTACAAAATACAAAACCAAAAATTCTAAAAGATCAGTAGATACCCGAGGGGAGCTCTAATAAATCATCTTAATATAGAAAAAGACAATTTGGGTAAGAAAAGCAGTATATTAAGAATTGTTGGCCCTGGCCATTTGGCTCAGCAGTAGAGCATTGGCCAGGCATGTGAAAGTTTTGGTTTGATTCTTTGTCAGGGCACACAGGAGAAATGACCATCTACTTCTCTCTCCCTCTCCCTCTCTCTTTCCCACAGCCATAAATGGTTTGAGCAAGTTGGCCCTGGGCACTGAGAATGGTTCCATGGCCTTGCCTCAGGCATTAAAATAGCTTGATTGCTCTCCTCAAAGGATCCGTGGGCTCAGGTGGGCAGAGCATTTCCTCCTAGTGGGCTTGCAGTGTGGATCCAGCCAGGGTGCATGCCAAAGTCTTTCTCTCTGCCTCCCCTGCCTCTCGTGTAAAAAAAAAAAAAAAAAAAGTTTATCCCTGACTATTCAGTTTCCTCTTTATTTTTTTTTTAAGTGAGGTGAGTAGGGGGGGAGAACCAGATGGTCGCTTCTGTGTGCCCTGACCGGTAATCAAATCTGGGACTTCCACAAGCTGGACCAAGGCTCTAACTGCTGAGCCAACCAGCCAGGATCTTAGTTTCCTCTTTTAGCAAAGAAAATCTTTCCCTAGTGATTATAGGTCAGATAGTAGTAAAAATTTCTATAGCTACAAACAACAGATTTTTATATTTAGGTACTTTGGTTTTCTTAATTTGTTGACTGGGGAAAACTTGTTAAAAAAACTATTTTTTTTCTTTTGGTTTCTTCGGAGTTTCACATATATAAGATTTGGGATTATAAAACATTTTCAGTATGATAAACTGGACTTTTTACTTATTCTGTGCTGTGTTATCTACACACTCCAGTGTATGTTACTTTTTAAAATAAAAAGTTGCATATCTGAACTTTAAGTGAAGGTGTAGGGTGCTATGCCAACTATTTCTGGTTATTTCTTTTAGTCCCAGTTCTATAACTGTGTTTCTTTTTTAAATGCCACGTAGATGAAAATTAAATAACACATGAATTGTGAATAAAGCAAAGTCAGGCTCCATTTCAGGCACGTCTCACCTGAAATTTTAGGAAGGTTCTCATAGCCATTAAGTAATGCATTCATTAAAAAATTTGGAAATTTTATATATTTTTTTTAAATAGCTTAATTTTTTTTTTTCTTAAATTCAGTGAGAGGAGAGGAGGTAGAAACAGTCCCACTTGTGCCCTGACCAGGATCCACCTGGCAGACCCACTAGGGGATGATGCTCTGCCCATCTGGGTGTTCCTTTGTTGCTCAGCAACCGAGTTTCTCTCAGCACCTGAGACACAGGCCATGGATTGAGCCATCCTCAGCTATCCAGGGCCAACTCACTTCATTGAGCCATGGCTACAGGAGAAGAGAGAGAGAGAGAGAGAGAGAGGCAAGAGTCGTGTGAGAGTGGGAGGAGTGGAGAAAAGATGGGTGCTTCTCCTATGTGCCCTGGCCAGGAGGAATTGAACCGGGGACATCCACACACCATGCTGACACACTACCACTGGGCCAACCAGCCAGGCCAAAAATAGCTTAATTACAGCCTAGTTGTCTTTTTTTTTTTTTTTTTTTTTGGTTCACATTGGGAAAAATCTTAGATTTATAGTTTCATTGTTAATCAAAAAGTGGGTTTTAATCTGAAATGTTTTTATTAATGGTTTTTTGTATGTTTTTTCTCCCATTTAGCAGGTAAGAAATACTATTAAGCTTTCTTAGCAGTGGTTTTTGTTTTACGTTGCTTCTGTGATCAGTTGTTTTGACTCCTATTCAGAGGAATCATTAGTTCCCTGAGTAGGCCACTGAACCAATTCCTAAGGTCAAAAGCAATTATACCAGGTTTGACCATCAACATGTCATTATTTATGCAAATAATTTCCACAGTGTCTGAATTGAAGAGTTGTTCTATTTTAGACTACTAAACAGTTTCCTTTGCAATATGGAAATTGACACTAAATATGGAAACAGAAATATGGTCATTACACATCCTTGGTGGTTTTGCCAAGTAGATGGAGAGTCACTTGCTCCTGAGGGGATTATTTGTTCTACCAGGTAAACCAGCAGGGGAGGAAGGCTCTCAGCTCACCCTGGAAAGGGACAAATAAGAGAATATGCAGCTTTGCTTTCCTGGGAAAGTCACTTAACCTTCTCTAAGCCTCAATTTTATCTCAGGTATTCCCAGTGAAAGCTTGGTAAACTATCAGGTGCAATATAAACAAAACAGTATGACCACTTTGATAAAAGAACTGGTTTTAGGAATTTCTTGGATGCAATTCTGGTTCTTATTTTAGCACTTATTTCCCTCTGTGGTCAGTCTGTTGGTTCTAAAAGCACTTTTGTTGGTGTTGGGGCTTTCTGAGTTATGCCAGTGGCGGTTTTGTTACCTGCTTTTTGAATTATGCAGTCCCAACTGGAGAGAAGACCTCATTTAGTAGGTGAACTGTGGGTGGCATTTTGTAAGCTCTTTACTTAATCAGGTGAGGTGGTGAGGGTGTGGTGCTAGGGATTGGGGCCCTTGTGATATGTTGTTATTTGTTTTGAGGAAGAAATTATCTTAGATCCCTTGTGAAAATTAATACTAATTGTCTCCTGACAGAACATTTTGATGAGACTATATACCGTATTTTCGCTCCATAAGATGCAGCTAACCATAAGACACACCTAGGGTTTTAAGGAGGAAAATAAGAAAAAAAATATTCTGAACCAAATGGTGTGTTAAAATATTAAATAAAATACCGTATTTTTCGCTCCACAAGACACATAGGCATTTCCCCCTCCACTTTTTTTGGGGGGAAAGGTGAATCTTATGGAGCGAAAAATAAGGTAAACAAGTTACCCAGTTTTTAAAAAGAGTAACTCTATTTTATATTTCTCATGTTAACAGAAATAGGTTTCTTGGCCTATTTTTTTTAAGCTTTGTTATTCATGAACTGATTTATTTTTATCAATCAAGATCTTTCCTGCCTTGTTTTAACTTCACTTTGCCAAACCTTGACTAAAGAATTTTTTTTTTTTTAAAGACAGACTCAGGAAGGGAGATGAGAAACATCAACTTGTAGTAGCGGCACCTTAGTTGTTCACTGATTGCTTTTTATATGTTGCTTGTCCTGGAGGCTCCAGCCAAGCCAATGACCCCTTGTTCAAGCCAAAGATCTTGGGCTTCAAGCCAGCGACCTTTGGGCTCAAGCCAATGACCATGGGGTCATGTCTATGACCCTGCACTCAAGTTGGGCAAGCCCATGCTCAAGCCCGCAACCTCAGGGTTTTGAACCTGAATTCTCAGCATTCCATGTTGACAATCTATCCACTGCAACACCACCTGGTCAGACACTAAAGTCTTTTTTATTTATTTATTTTTAACAGGACTGAGAGAGAGTCAGAGAGAGGGATAGACAGGGACAGACAGACAGGAACGGAGAGAGATGAGAACCATCAATCATCAGTTTTTCGTTGCGAGACCTTAGTTCATTGATTGCTTTCTCATATGTGCCCTGACCGCAAGCCTTCAGCAGACTGAGCAACCTCTTGCTCGAGCCAGCAACCTTGGGTCCAAGCCGGCAAGCTTCTTGCTGAAGCCAGATGAGCCTGTGCTCAAGCTGGCGACCTCGGGGTCTGGAACCTGGGTCCTCCGCATCCCAGTCCAATGCTCTATCCACTGCGCCACTGCCTGGTCAGGCTTAAAGACTATTTTTAATAAAGGATGGCCTTGTACAACTAGCAGTTGAAAGGAGAGAGCTGTTAATTGGTGCTTACGATACAGTATATCTCAGTAGTGGCCTCACAACAGTCCAGTGGAGGTAGTTTCACCCCTTTTATAGCTGGGGAAACTGAGGCTTAGAGGTTTTGTCTTAAATTAGCACCAGCATTTGATCCTAAATCTGATATAAAAGCCCTACTCATTAACTAGGGGGTAATATTCTAAAATGTATAAAAATTATTTGAGAATGGGATCAGCATTTTAGGTAAATTCCATCCCTTATAAATTTACTATCTGTGTTTCCTGAGCACTAAATACTGACTAAATTATTGAGCAGGAAAGAGAGGTTGATTATATAAAATTTTAGCCACTTGTAGGGATTGTGTCTGTATGTACTGTTTGACATTATTAGCAAATATTTTTCTCATGCAGCTTTCCATTATTAGGGTAAAAAATACAAAATCACTAAAGTACTCTTGCCTGCCCATCCAAGGATTAGTGGAGGTGAGTGTGTGTCTGTGTGTTTATATGTGTTTCACTATTTCTCCATGAGGGTAAAGAATATATATGTGTGCGTGTACTACTAACACAGTGACATTGGCCTGAATTTTTGTTTTTGATATTATATTTGAAATGTTCATATATAGCAGAGTGTTTAAGAAAATGAGCTCTGTCCTCACCAGGTGGTGGTAGTGGATGGAGTGTTGATATGGGATGCTGAAGACCAGTTTTGGAGCCCCAAGGTCGCTGGCTTGAGCCTGGGGTCACCAGCTTAAACGTGGGATAATGGACATGACCCTATAGTCGCTGGCTTGAGCCCAAGGGTCTCTGGCTTGAGGTGCAGGGTTTCTGGCTTGGGTCCAAGGTTGCTGGTTTGAGCAAGGGGTCACTAGCTCAGCTGGAGTCCCTGGATAAGGCACATATGAGAAGCAATGAGCAACTAAAGTGCTGTAACTAGAAGTTGATGCTTCTCATCTCCCTTCCTGTCTGTCCATCCCTCCCTCTATCTCTCAAACAAACAAACAAAAACAACACAAAAACAAACATGAGCTCCAGAGTCAGGATTTATTGGGGGTGAATTTACTGCATTTCTCTGCCTTGGTTTGCCTGTCTTAAAATGGGTATGACTGTTGTAAGGAATAATGAGACAGAATATTCAACCATTTAGCCAGTGCCTGTCCTGCTTGCACATTCTTCAAAGTTGACAACAATTTTTTAACCTTACCAGGTTGTTGGGTGTCTGATGAAGAAAAACAGCTGCCAGGGACTTTGAAAAGGACTTCCTTATTGATTTTTTTTTTTTTTTTTTTTTTACAGAGACAGAGTTGGAGAGAAGGATAGATAGGGACAGACAGACAGGAATAGAGAGAAATGAGAAGCATCAATCATCAGTTTTTTATTGCGACACCTTAGTTGTTCATTGATTGCTTTCTCATATGTGCCTTGACCGTGGGTTTTCAGCAGACCAAGTAACCCCTTGCTCAAGCCAGCAACCTTGGGTCCAAACTGGTGGGCTTTGTTCAAACCAGATGAGCCCACACTCAAGCTGGTGACCTCGGGGTCTCGAACCTGGGTCCTCCACATCCCAGTCCAGATCTCTATCCACTGCACCACCGCCTGGTCAGGCTCCTTTTTGATTTAAGACCATATTTAAACTACTTGATACTTAATTTTTTTTTTAATTTTTTTAAATTTTATTTATTCATTTTAGAGAGGGGAGAGAGAGAGACAGAGAGAGAGAGAGAGAGAGAGAGAGGGGAGAGAGAGACGGGGGAGAAGCTGGAAGCATCACCTCCCATATGTGCCTTGACCAGGCAAGCCCAGGGTTTCGAACCGGTGACCTCAGCATTTCCAGGTCAACGCTTTATCCACTGTGCCACCACAGGTCAGGCAACACTTAATTTTTTTTAAAACTTTGTATGAGGCCCTCGCCGATTGGCTCAGCAGTAGAGCGTTGGCCTGGCATGCAGGAGTCCCGGGTTCGATTCCCGGCCAGGGCACACAGGAGAGGCGCCCATTTGCTTCTCCACCCCTCCCCTTTCCTTCCTCTCTGTCTCTCTCTTCCCTTCCCGCAGCGAGGCTCCACTGGAGCAAAGTCGGCCCGGGTGCTGAGGATGGCTCTGTGGCCTCTGCCTCAGGCGCTAGAATGGCTCTGGACACAACAGAACGACGCCCCAGAGGGGCAGGGCATCGCCCCCTGGTGGGCATGCCAGGTGGATCCCGGTCGGGCGCATGCGGGAGTCTGTCTGACTGCCTCCCTGTTTCCAGCTTCGGAAAAATGAAAAAAACTTTGTATGAGACTGGTTATAGGCCTTTTAAAGCATCAACTATGTTTTAGTACAGGTAAACATCAAGGTTAATTTTCTCCATTTGTAAAATATTGTACGTTGTGAATGTGGTTCATTCTCCTCTTATGTAATTATTTGTTCTGATTAATAGAACTGGGCCTTTGCAGTCTCTCAAAACTTCATTGCCCTGCTTGAAAAGTGTAAGGAAGTGCTGAATCCTCCTGGTAACTTTCTACATAGGAAAGGGATTTTAAATATTACCAGCTGTACAGTTAAGCTAAGTTAGTATTTGACTTTGTTAGCTAGAAGGAGGAAGAAAGTATATATCTTTGACATCACACTGATGCAATGTGAGCCAAATTGGTAAATTCTCTGGTTTGTAGTCTTTAATAAGGAACTAGAAATACTGTATTGCCTGTCCAGGTGATGGTGCAGTACAGAGACATCCACCTGGGATGTTGAGGAGCAAGGTTTTAAACCCCGAGGTTCCCAGTTTGGGTCACTTAAACTTCATCTGACATCACGCTATGGTTGCCGGCTTGAAGCCTAAAATTGCTGGCTTTAGACCAAGGTCACTGGCTTGAGCAATGAGTAGCTGGCTCAGTTAGAGCCCTGGATCAAGGCACATATGAGAAACAATGAATGAACAACTAAGAGTGCCTCAACTACGCGTTGATGCTTCTCATCTTTCTCCCTCTCTTGCTGTCATTGTCTGTCTCTGTCTTGCTTGCTAAAAAAGAAAAGAAATATTGTATAGTCTTGACCAGCACTCAGAAATATTGATTTTGTTTGTGGTTTATTTTAATTATAATTTACTTTTAAATATGAGTTATGAATTTCAGGATATTTTTAGAAGGCTTTACAAGACTTACTTTGTTAGCATGGAATCTCCCTTCCCTAATTTATTTCATAGATACGTCTTCTAAAGAAACTTTTTCATTCCTTTTGTTGCATTAGCCCCTACTTCCATTCTTATTTCTTCTAGGGTATAATTGGTCAGTTTTGTGAGAGGTTCACGTAGTGCTTCATTACAATAACACACCACGAAGCAATATTTGTTAGGGTAGGTAACATTTCTTTCCTCTTGGAAAGAGTAAGCTTCTGAGGAATAGAGTTAAAACTATGGATTTAGATTGTTTTCTAAGAACTTATTACTTGCCCTGGCCGTTTGGGTCAATGGTAGAGCGTTGGCCTAGCATGTGGATGTCCCAGGTTTGATTCCCCTCAGGGCACATGGGAGAAGTGATCCTCTGCTTCTCCACCCCACCCTGCTTCTCTCTCTAACTCCCTCTTCTCCTCCCGCAGCCAAGGCTCCATTGGACCAAATCAACCCAGACACTGAGGATGGCTCCATGGCCTTGCCTCAAGTGCTAGTATGGCTCTGGTTGCAACTAAGCAACACCCCAGATGGGCAGAGCATCGCCCCCTAGTGGGCTTGCTGGGTTCTTCCTGGTCAGACTCACGCAGCAGTCTGACTCTCTGCCTCCCTGCTTCTCACTTTGTTTTTCTTGCCTTGGCTCCTAGTTATGTTTTTTTATGTAGACATTCTTGATTGGCTTCTTTCAGAACTCTAAAATATAGCAGATCGTTGCCAGACTGGTGGTGACACAGTGGATAAAAACCTCAACCCGCAATGCTGAGGTCCCTGGTTTGAAACCTTGAGGTGGCGGGTTTGAGTACAAGATCATCTACATCAGGGGTCCCCAAACTACGGCCCGCGGGCCACATGCGGCCCCCTGAGGCCATTTATCCAGCCCCCGCCACACTTCTGGAAGGGGCACCTCTTTCATTGGTGGTCAGTGAGAGGAGCACATTGACCATCTCATTAGCTAAAAGCAGGCCCATAGTTTCCATTGAAATACTGGTCAGTTTGTTGATTTAAATTTACTTGTTCTTCATTTTAAATATTGTATTTGTTCCCGTTTTGTTTTTTTACTTTAAAATAAGATATGTGCAGTGTGCATAGGGATTTGTTCATAGTTTTTTCTTATAGTCCGGCCCTCCAATGGTCTGAGGGACAGTGAACTGGCCCCCTGTGTAAAAAGTTTGGAGACCCCTGATCTACATGATCCCAAGGTCACTGGCTTCGCTTATAGTAGTTTCCCCTACCATCCACATATATGAGAAGCAATCAGTAAGCAATGAAAGTGAAGCAGCTTCGAGTTGATGCTTCTCATCTCTCTCTTCCCTCTCTTCCGGTTTCTCTCAAATCAATTAAATATATCAGGTCATTTATAGAACCTATTTTTTTAAATATCAACTCATGTAAAGAAAGTTTGTCACTTGCTTCTTTCCTTACGTAATTGTAGGAAACTCAACTCCTAGTTGGCGCACTAGTTCAACTTTTCTCTTGTCATATTTTGTATGCTATTCCTTTGTTCAATACCATAAGTATTTTACTGTAATATGCCTGGCAGTATAGGCAATTGTGTTTACTACAGATAAAAGAGTAAGCAAAATAGAAGAAGAAGAAACAAACTTATCTTTTGAGGGGTCTCTAGCTGGGAAAAATGGTTTGAGTTAAACTTCTGAATTGGGATGCAATTATAATATATGATATTTAAATTATAATAATATAATTTCCACGTAATTGTTCCACAGTGTATTTGTTATTTTGTGTGTGATTGATTCTCTTAGATATAAACTAAAAACATGGTTTAAGAAAGTTATTTAAAAGTGAACATTGGGCCTTCTGAAACCAAATGTGTTCATTTTCAGGCAGTTGGGAAACATAACCTTTTTGAGTGGTTAAGCTTATGAACTTTGTAAAATTTTTCTCTCTGAATTCTACTTTCAGCTAAAAAAAAAATGTGGGTTAAATCCTTAAATATGTTTCACTAAAAAAGTCACTAAAGAAAATAACTTTTTATTCAAATATAGGTAAAGTGTCTGGACTTCTAAACTGTATCAATGTAGCGCTTTGCTCAATTGTAGCCAGAAATGTTACTTTTGTTCCCACCTGTTGGCTTTACCTTTTCATTTCCTCATGGCATTTCTCATTTGTAAAGCTGGCTAAGCCTGTTGGTGCTGTTGTGGCTGCCTCAAGGGCAGGATGAGTAAGTTGCATGACGAGCCATAAATCAGGAGGCACAGACTCATCTTGCCTTCCCTCAAGATCAGACGTGCAGCAGGTAATTCAATATATAATTATAAATTGATAGGGAAGAGAAATGGTACTATAATATTTTTCTCCCTTTCACTTGTTGTTCATGTTAAATTATGGTAAAGATTATGAATTGAACAAATGTTCCAAAGAGAGTGTGTGTGTGTGTGTGTGTGTGTGTGTGTGTGTGTGTAAGGGGGTGGTTTGGATATGCAGGAGGTTAGGTGACTTGAAAGTTATGAATGTAGAACTGCTGAAGCCTTTTACTATGTGATGACTGGAAGTGAAACACGTTGAAACATGTTATGTGAAACATAATATCCAAATGTCTAGGACATACTCTTTTTATTCCCAATTACATTTTACATTGCATATTATTCTATATTAGTTTCAGATCCATGGCACAGTGGTTAGGAAATGATGTTCTTTACAAAGTAGGCCCCCCCCCCAATGTTTCAACTACCCACAGAGCCCCATGCAGTTCTTATATTGCCTATGTTCTCTATGCTGTAATTTGTGTCTCTGTAGAATGTACAGTGGTCCCTTGTCCATCGCAGGGATTAGGTTCCAGAACCCCCACAATAGAAAAATCCGCAAAGTAGCAACCTTTATTTTATAATTTATATATATTTTAAGGCTTTATAAACCCTCCCCACACTCTTATAAACCTTTCCCACACTGTTATTAACCTTTCCCACCCTCTTATAAACACTTCCTATGCTCCTAAACACTTTCTACACTCTTAAACCTATGTAATTTTAACAACATATAAAATTCTATATGGTACTCACCAGTAGTATTTTATTTTGATTTAATGTTCTTTTTTTTTTTAATTTTATTTATTTTTTTTTGGTGGCAGAGACAGAGAGAGTCAGAGAGAGGGACAGAAAGAAAGGGAGATGAGAAACATCAATTCTTCGTTGTGGCTCCTTAGTTGTTCATTGATTGATTTCTCATATGTGCCTTGACCGGGGGCTACAGCAGACTGAGTGACCCCTTGCTCAAGCCAGTGACCTTGGGCTCAAGCTGGTGAGCCCCACTCAAACCAGATGATCCCGCGCTCAAGCTGGCGACCTCAGGGTCTCGAACCTGGGTCCTCTGCATCCCAGTCCGACGCTCTATCCACTGTGCCACTGCCTGGTCAGGCAGATTTAATATTCTTTTAATATATTTTAATTAATATTTTTTTATTTTTTTCCAAAATTTTAGGCTAGAAAATGCTTATTTTACCAGAAAAACAATTGAAATAATGAATATATAAGAATACCTATATACCACAAAATACCATGATATAATGAAAAATCCACAATACAAAATTAGATACATACAATTTAAAAATCCACAATACAGTAACACTGTGAAAAGTGAACTGCAATATGGCAAGGGATGATTATTCTTAATTATACAGGAGAATTCAGTAAATTAAGTTTTTAATCTACAGATGTATCTTTACACAGACAAGATACTTTACATTTTTACTTTTGATCTTAGAAAGCTTCTCACAGAGTATTGCTCAAAACAAATTAGGCCTAACCAGGCAGTGACGCAGTGGATGGAGCATCGGACTAGAACGTGGAGGACCCAGATTCTAAACCCGAGGTTATCAACTTGAGCATGGGTTTACTGGCTTGAGCATGGGATCATAAACATGACCCCATGGTCACTGGCTTGAGCAAGGAGTCACTCACTCTGCTGTAGCTCCCTAGTCAAGGCACATATGAGAAAGCAATCAATGAACAACTAAAGTGCCACAACAAAGAATTGATGCTCTCATCTCTCTCCCTTCCTGTCTGTCTGTCCCTACCTGTCCTTCTCTTTTTGTCTCTGTCACACACACACACAAAAACAAATAAATAGGCAAAGCTTCTTGGCACAGGCAGTTATGTACACATACTCAAATCAGAGCTGTATTATATCATTTTTGCTCTATTACTTAGCAGCTGGGACAGTGAATGAGTTATGGCATGTCTCTAACTTCTAGTTTCTTCATTCATTTGGTTTTACTATTGTCAGGGTTATTATGGAAATAGATGAAGCATGGCCAATTTTCTTTAAAGTTTCTCTCCAATAATGGTCTCCTATGTAAATATTTCTGACATCATTATATGGTTAAGGGGGAAAGTAAGGAGCTATTAGGAATTGTTAGCTATCACTAGTGGTTCTCAACCTGGGGTGGTTTTGCCCACCAGTGGACATTTGGCAATATCTGAAGACATTTTTAATCATAAACAGGGTGGGTAGGAGCCAGTATACTACAAAAAAATCCTATAGTATACAGTAAATCCCCTCCCAACAAAGAATTATATGCCCTACAGTGCCAAGCTTGAGAAACTCTGGCTTATACAATAGGATTGGTTTTGTTGGTTACATTTTTCTTAACTCCATTCTCTATTCCTGACAAAGCTGAAAAAGTTACTAGAATTGTTACGGCTAGTCATAGCTAATTTTTCTTTGTTCTATAAGGATCTCTAAAGTAGCACCCCACCCCCATTTCTCCACAGAAATTTTAGGACAGTTGTCTTCCCAAAGTATTATTATCCTTTGGTCCTGGTTTTCTGTCCTGTCATCATATTCTTTGAAAGTGACACTGAATTAATAAGTATGTTATATTACAGCCTTCCAGCAGGTAACTATTTTAATGAACCCAATAGGTGGTCATTGCTCTGTTGCTTAGATATCTCCTAGGATTGATTTTTCTAATCCTTCAGTGAGCAGCACATTTATTTTATCTCTAGTGCTGTTGCATGTGCATTGCAGAAGTTATCTACCATTTTAGCCTGATGATTATCCTATAAGTATATAAATAGACATCTGGTGAATTCAGATGTTTTTAGTCATAAATGTGACCCTCATAGTATGATTGTATAATAGGTTACACCTATTGTATAATAGGTAGCCCGAGAGTTCTAGGAAGAAGGGGAAGGGCATCACTTATTAAATGCCTACTTTGTGCCCTGGGCTTATTGTAGCTCACTTGATCTTTACAAAAAGCCCAGGGAACTAAAGATGATCACAGTTTAGGCTTTACAGATAAGCTGAAATTTAAGTAGTTTTCTAAGGAACATATAGCTGCATTTGTACATGTGGTATATTTAAATGCAGAGAGTAGCTGGTGAGGGACAACACAAAAATGCATTTGCTGAGCATGGTGGGAAAGTGATGGAAGAGAGGGAGGAAGGAGAAGGCTGGGGTGGGGAGGAGGGGATGAAATAGAAAGGGATTTTGAATTAAGACTGGGAAGGGGTATTACTCATGAATTCACTTCAGATGATTGGCTGTAATAATTAGTGGGAGGGAGCACTCTGAATTGTTTTAACATTATATATCCTCTTTGTTTGAGGTAAAATAGTACCTATGAACTTATTTTCTTAGATTTTATTTATTCATTATATATAGGGGAGAGAGAGAGAGGGAGGGAGGGAGAGGGAGAAGGGAGAAGGGAGAAGGGAGAAGGGAGAAGGGGGAGGAGCAGGAAGCATCAACTCCCATATGTGCCTTGACCAGGCAAGTCCAGGGTTTTGAACCGGCAACCTCAGCATTTCCAGGTTGACACTTTATCCACTGCGCCACCACAGGTCAGGCCCTACGAACTTATTCTTAATAATTTGCCTTCATTTTTTTATTCTTATAAAATACCAGTTAGAAAATTATAAAATAAGGCAAACATGCTAATAGCCATGACCCAGATAGCTGTTTTCATTTTATTTTTTAAATTAGTTTCTTTTTAATTTTGGTAAAATTGGTATACAAGCATATATTTATTTCAGCTGTACATTATAATTCAATATTTGTATACACTACAAAATGTTTACCACTATAAGTCTGTTATATATATAACATATATAAGTCTGTTATATATATATATATAAGTCTGTTACCATCCATCACAATACAATTGATCTCCTTCACCCCTTTTGCCCTCCTTCCAACCCCTTCCCCTCCCATCTGTTCTCTGTAACCTGTGAGTTTTTTGCTTATTTATTTTTTCATTACACATATAAGCAAAATCATATGGTACTTGTCTTCTTTCATCTGATTTATTTCATTTAACATGATACCCTCAATGTTCCTCCATGTTGTTGCAGTTGGCAAGATTTCCTTTGTTGTTATGTCTGAATAATAATCTATTATATATATATATATATAGGTGTGGGCAAAAGTAGGTTTACAGTTATTAGTAAAACAAATATTTATTATTTCATTATTTGTATTACAACTGTAAACCTACTTCTTCCACCCCTGTATATATCACATTTTTATCCATTCATCTAGGTTGCTTCCATATGTTGGCTATTGAAAAAAATGCTGCAGTGAACACAGGGGTGCAGCTATCATTTTGAATTAGTGTTCTTGTATTATTTGGATAGTCACTCAGAAGTGGGATAGGTAGGTTATATGGTAGCTCCATTCTTAACTTTTTGAGGAATCTCCATATAGTTTTATAGTGGCTGCAATAGCTTACATTGTCACCAACAGTGTGTGGAGAGTTCCCTTTTCTCCACATCCTCTCCAGTACTTATTTGTTGTCTTTTGATAATAGCCATTCAGACGTAAGGTGATGATTATGGTTTTGATTTCCATATCCCCAATAATTAGTGATGTTGAACATCTTTTCATAGGCCTTTAGTTACTTTTTTTTTTTTCCTTAGGAAGGGAGAGAGATGAGAATTACTGACTCATAGTTGCATTACTTTAGTTCAGTGATTCTCAAAGTTTTTGAAGTTGGGCACATTTAAAATCCTACAAATAATTGTAGGCGTACTATATACAAATTCTGAGAAATATGTTATAATAATTAAGTCAAGTATTAAAATATATAAAGTCCAAGCGTGCTTTTATGGTAATTAAATGAAATAAATATGAAAATATTAATTTGACATTAAAAAACATTTTTGTTACATTTTTGAGTTATGCTTTTTAGAATTCGTAAAAGGGTTAAAAAGAAAATAAAAAGTTATATATATATATATCTCGTGTGTGTGTGTGTGTGTGTATATGATATATATATCTCATACACACACACACACACACACATTCTTAGTAAGATTTAGTAAATTTGGCAGGTCCCGGCACAAATGTGTTGTTTTTTTCATTCTTGTGTTTATGAGAAACATAAACCTGATGTGTCCTTACAATTTCTTCCAATGTTTGGACATAATATTTGAAAGGCAAACTCTCATTTCCTCATCAATACATTTAAGAATTCCTCTCTTTTTACTCTTAATTGTGTTGAGGCTAGAAAATCCTAATTCACATAAATAGGATGTTGAAAATTGTAGTAAAATGTTCAGAGCTTTTTTAGATATTGCCACATATTCTTCTTTTATAGAAATCCAAAAGGTTTCAAGAGACAATTCCTTATGTTTTATCATCAATCCAAAACCCCTACCATACATATCATCTTAACTTTACACCAAACAAAGGATAGAATAAACTTGCCTCCAGTTTTTCGGGGAACATGGGGGGTAGTGTAAACAACCCAGCACCACAGCTTAACAGCCTTTTACAACCTAATCAGGCACATGACCTGGGGTGTTGGGCAGACTGTCAGCTAACAGCTGATTCCCCATACCTCTGTCCCCCAAAAATCTAAACTCCAAAAACCCAGTTGGTTTTTTGGTCCCCAACAGGCACATATTTCTCTGGAATACCATAGGGCACACCAGTGTGCCCTGGTGTACACTTTGAGAACCACTGTTTTAGTTGTTCATAGATTGCTTCTCATATGTGCCTTGACTAGGGGGCTAAAGCTGAGCCAGTGACCTTGGCCTTCAAGCCATTGACCATGGGATGATTTCAATAATCTTACACGCAAGCCAGATGACCCCACGCACAAGCTGGTGACCTTGGGGTTTAGAACCTGGACCTTAGTGTCCCAGGTTGATGCTCTATCCACTGCACAATCTCCAGTCAGGCAAAGCACTCTTCATTTTAAATTTGAGAAAAGATAGAGTCCCAGAGTATTATGTCTGTCTGTCTTCCTCCTCTCCTCTCCTCTCCTCTCCTCTCCTCTCCTCTCCTCTCCCCTCCCCTCCCCTCCCCTCCCCTCCCCTCCCCTCCCCTCCCCTCCCCTCCCCTCCCCTCCCCTCCCCTCCCCTCTCCTCCCCTCCCCGCCCCTCCCCTCTCCTCTCCCCTCCCCTCCTCTCTACTCCCCTCCCCTCCCCTCTCTTCTCCCTCCCCTCCTCTCTCCTTTTTCTTAAAATAAATTTGTGTATTGAGGGGAAAAAGAGGCAAGTGATATAAAAATAAAAGGCTAATCTGGATTAAATTGGCTTTTTTTTCTCTTGTCAAATGGGGGCAGAATTTTATTTGTACATGTTCTAAGAGTCCCAAGCAGCTTGAGAACTTAAACGGGGACGCTGTGAGGCAGAGATTCCTTTTTAAAAAACCTATTGAGAAAGTCTTGCAGTGCTGCATACATCTTTCCCTTCTGCTTCAATGTTGTACAAAGTGGGCGTTGCGTGCAATGGTGAGCCCAGCAGTCAGTGGAAAGAAGCCCTGGAAGCCCCTTCTGCTGGCTCTGCACTAGTTCAGGTCCATTATTTTGTATGTAGCCTTTTTAATTTTCTAAAAAACCCGAGGAACTCCTTTTCCATGAGTCCTCTCATGTCCTCCTTTGTTAAGTAGCCTTTATTCTCAGCAAATTTGTGAAATGTGAACACCATGATATCCATGGTGTCTTCCATTTGAGGTGGCATTTTGGTGAGGTCTGGGCTGGAGACATGGCAGCATCGCTCTGCTTGTTGGAACATGGGGCTAGTCAGTATTGTTTAGTGCATTATATTACATTATAAAATTAATGCAAGTTTATACATAATACAAAGTGTGATCATAGCATTGAAACTTAAAATCTTAAACATTTCAATGACTGTTAGCATCCTAAGGTAACTAATCTTACGTGCTTATTTTAGCAAGATTGCAAATTCATAAAACTTCATGAAAATATCTTTTGGGTTTTATCCTCAAACCCAATTTGAGCTATACTTTTTTTTTTTTTTTTTTTTGTGACAGGCCAAAAGAGGAACGCATATGGACAGACAGACAGGAAGGGAGAGAGATGAGAAGCATCAGTTCTTTGTTGCAACACTTTAGCTGTTCATTGATTGCTTTCTCATATGTGCCTTGACTGAGGGGCTACAGCAGACAGAGTGACCCCTTGCTCAAACCAGATTAGCCCACGCTTAAGCTGGCGACTTCGGTGTTTTGAACCTTGTCCTCCGCATTTCAGTTTGATGCTCCATACACTGCACCACTGCCTGGTCAGGCTTAGCTATGCATTTCTTAAAAGCTGTGTTTCCTGCCTTTCTGAAACAATGTACTCTTGATCAAGAGGTATGTTGGCTAGTATGTGAGTGCTTCAATTGTTTTTAACAAATTTACTCTCAAAAAACAAGCATTTGCTGTCACCCAGGATGGCCATACTATGGGGCTCTAAAAATCTTGAAGGTAAGTTCTGAGTAGAAGTGGCATCAAAAATAAGGTCATTAGCCTGACCTGTGGTGGCGCAGTGGATAAAGTGTTGACGTGGAAACACTGAGGTCGCCGGTTCAAAACCCTGGGCTTGCCTGGTCAAGGCACATATGGCAGTTGATGCTTCCTGCTCCTCCTTTCTGTCTCTCTCTCTCTCCTCTAAAATGAATAAGTAAAAAATTAAAATTAAAAAAAATAAGGTCATCAGTAATTTGAGGTGTCTTTTTCCAATATTAGGCTAAAAAAGTCATTTAATACCTTTTGGCCTTAACTGATGTCCTATCTTTGAATCAGATGGTCATTTCCTGTGTGTGCTGTAACAATATATAGGATGAAAGATTCTATTTTGTTGAATACTTTATGGTTTGAAACTAAACAAGTCTCAGTATTCATGCATTTACTACTACTCAACAAACAAATTTCATCAGGACAAGGTTGATTTGCACGTTTTATCTAAGAGAGCATTGGAGACTTCAGTAAGTGTGGGTGAAATCCAGACTGATGTGACGCAGTTACTCTGAGATTTCAAAGAATTGTCAGTCTAGATACATTTTACTTGGATTCTTAGCTCAGTGTGAGTTTAATTTGAGGTTAAAAGCAACTTCATTTTACCTCCCCCCCAAAAAATGTTTCCTTGACTTGACCTCCCAGGTTTAAATTTGGAGAATAGTTCAGTCTCCCGGTATGGAGCCTCTCAGGTTGAAGATATGGGGAATATAATTTTAGCAATGATTTCAGAGCCTTACAGTAAGTATCACTGTTGTAACAATACAAACCTAGAATTTGATCCCACCCACTTTCCCTCACCTATACTTTTGAATTTCCTTCCACAGCCTTGTCTCCTTAATAGCTAAACTAATGACTTGTGTGTTCTCATTTATAGATCACAGGTTTTCAGATCCAGAGAGAGTAAATTACAAATTTGAAAGTGGCACTTGGTAAGTACTTGAGTACTATTCTGTTTGAGCCTTTTGATTTGTTTTATTCGTTTTGTGATATTTAACTCCCTTTGTATTTTGGCTATTTTTTAACATTAGGTCATTTATAAAAAAAAAACAGTTGTATCTTAAAGTGTGCTTAGATGTCAATATTAACATTTATTAAGATATTTGCATCCTTAGTCACAATGATCTTAGGTACATCATATGTTTGTGTCTATGATTCTTTAGCTTCTCTGAACTATCCAAAGTATGTTTTATCAGTTTCTACTTTAAAGCAAAGGAAACAACTGGGGAGAAGTATTAGATGGTGATTTCTCTGTTTGTGATCACAGGTAGACTTATTTAAGTTTGTAAATCACTGGAGTGAATTGTATGAGATTCACTACATGCCTGATACCTGACGTGAACAGAAACTTCTGACATCTTTGCCCACAGAGAGACTTTGAAGCCTATTAAGTTGTGGAGAAAGTGACTCATGAAAATGTCCTAAGAGTACTGAAAATATGAATGTGGGAGGAATAGAACATCAAAAGGTGTCAAAATATATCATAGATGATTTGCAAATGACTCATTAAGATATGGGCACTCCCAAGCATTTCCATAAACAGTCTCTGTGATGGCTCCCCTGTTTGATAGAGGAGATGTTTATAATATTTTAATGGCAGGCTTTGGACTATGCACACATACACCTGATGTGGGTTAACTGCAAGCTTTATGCAGATCTGAAACTTTGTTGTCAAACTAGGTTTAAAACTTACTGACTTACTGGCCAGTTTTGAGAATGAATTTAAACCTGTCTTTAGTTCTAGAACTTACAGGCCATCAGGATAATAGGATACCTTTGCTTCCTATGAATTGATCCTTGGTCCCTTTGAGTTTATGGCAAACAAGCAGCAACTCACCTGATCAATGATTTGCTGTGTAAGCCAGCTGTGTTGGATCTGTATGGCAGTGTCTTACTATAGTGACCCACCTAAATATAATTATGAATTGTGCCCAGATAAATTTTTAGGTTACAAAGTAAATCAGGCAGTAATAAAAATTTGAATTCCAAATAAATAATATCTTCATATATAAATAGGTAAATTGTCTTACAAGGTGCAATCAGTCAGACTCACTAGCATTAATCATTGCAACCTGAAGTTTTGCTTTATCCACAGCAGCAAGATGGAAATTATTGATGACAATACGGTAGTCAGGGCCCGAGGTTTACCATGGCAGTCTTCGGATCAAGATATTGCAAGATTCTTCAAAGGACTTAATATTGCCAAGTTGGTTTTCTTTAATCTCCTTTTTACTTCACAATCCCAAAGGGATAATGGGTTTCTTACCATTTTTTCCTGACCGTATTTTTTTTCTCACTCTGCTTTCTGTTCTGTTCTGTTCAAAGGGGAGGTGCGGCACTTTGTCTAAATGCCCAGGGTCGAAGGAATGGAGAAGCTCTGGTTAGGTTTGTGAGTGAGGAGCACAGAGACCTAGCACTACAGAGACATAAACATCACATGGGAACCCGGTACATTGAGGTATGTTCTCAGAACCTGAGACCCTTGACATCTTGAGTATGACCATGAGAAAATCAGAAATTATATTTTAATTTCACTTTCTCTTCTTAGGTTTACAAAGCAACGGGTGAAGATTTTCTTAAAATTGCTGGTGGTGAGTGCCTTTCATAAAATATGACTATGATAAGAATCTAAAATTTTACTTATACCAAGGGTAGATAAATAGGGTCTTGAATTGTTTTTATTTACCAATGAAACGTAGGAATTGACTTTTTTTTAAATAGGAGAAAGTGTTCACTAGTATCAGTAAGTATAATATATAATACTTGTACTAAGTCTTGAGTCAACCAACTATAGTTAAATAGCTATTAAAAATAGTATTATACAAAGATGAAAGGGTCATATAAAGTTATGTACAAAGGGAAAGAGCACTTGAAAGAAATTAGTCTGAAAACTACTTTTAAACAGCTACATTAAAATACTCCAAATTACATTGCATATCTGCTTATAGTTTTTCTCTGAATTTCCTTAATTCACCATGTCCATGGTAGCTTTCTGGTTTCTAGTATTTTAGAATATGTAGTGTTTGATATAATATGGTCAGAAAGAAGCAGGAACATACACAGTTTTTATCCAATTCTTAAGTGATTTATAACTTTAAAACCTAAAAATAATTGATGTCACGTATGATTTATTCAGCAGATTTATATACATATATATATCTATTACATATATATATATAAGTTTCTATTTCTCTGTTCAGATTGCTTTATAACTTCCTTGCTCCTTTTTTTTTTTTTTTTTTTCTTTTTTTTTTTTTTTTTTCTTTTTTTTCATTTTTCTGAAGCTGGAAACGAGGAGAGACAGTCAGACAGACTCCCGCATGCGCCCGACCGGGATCCACCCGGCACCCCCACCATGGGGCAACGCTCTGCCCACCAGGGGGCGATGCTCTGCCCATCCTGGGCGTCGCCATATTGCGACCAGAGCCACTCTAGCGCCTGGGGCAGAGGCCACAGAGCCATCCCCATCTTTGCTCCAATGGAGCCTTGGCTGCGGGAGGGGAAGAGAGAGACAGAGAGGAAAGTGCGGCGGAGGGGTGGAGAAGCAAATGGGTGCTTCTCCTGTGTGCCCTGGCCGGGAATCGAACCCGGGTCCTCCGCACGCTAGGCCGACGCTCTACCGCTGAGCCAACCGGCCAGGGCCCCTTGCTCCTTTTAATATAGTGGATATCTTCCTGTTACTCAATTTTTTTTTAAAGCAAGAGAGAAAAAGACTAGAAGGGAGAGAGATGAGAAGCATTAACTCATAGTTGCAGCATTTTAGTTGTTCATTGATTTCTTCTCATCTGCATTGACCAGGGGATTTCCAGCTGAGCCAGTAACCCCTTGCTCAAGCCTGTGACCTTGGGCTTCAAGCCAACAACCATGCAGTCATAGCTATGATCCCATGCTCAAGCCGGTGACCCCCCACTCAAGCTGGTGTGTTTGTACTCAAGCTGGCAACCTTGGGGTTTTGAGCCCCAGTACTCAGTGTTCCAAATTGATGCTATATTTACTGCACCACCTCCTGGCCAGGCTGTTACTCAGTTTTCTTAAATGTTAATTGCTATTCAGTATTTTATGTATTATAAATTTTTATTAAACATCCCTGTTGAGTATTTAGACCTTATTTACAACTCTTTACTCTATGTTGCAGTGAATATTTTTGTATCTCTGTATGTGCCACTCACTAGGATGAATGTTTAAAAGTAGGATAGCTGAATCAAGTAATGTGGGTGGATGTCTTAAGAGGCTTCTGATACCTGTTGCCAAAATATACTAGGTGACTTTCACTTAAATACAGAGAACATTTATATCCCTGTATTATATAGCCCTGGTAAGACATTTTTGCAATTGTAGAACTGAAATAATAGCATCCTGTTTACACAATTTCCTGGTATAATTGTGTTCTGGTACTTATTTCTTGAGATAAACCAAGGTTTCCAAATTCAGAGCTTCAAGTTTAATAGTGTTTCCAGAGTTCCCAAGGTAATATTTGATACTGGTTGGGGATAAAGTATATTTTGAATTGCTATAATCTTGAGGTTCCATGATAGATACTATAAGTTGCAGATGGCAAAGTTAGTTAATGTTCAAGTTAATGCCTGGGATTTCATGGTATGTGGGCAGTACCATTAAGGGAAAATGTTCCTGGTATGTTAGCTTAAAGGATGTGCATTTAAATATTTGCTACATGGTTGTACTTGTACCAAATGTTTTGTGTTTATGCAGATTTTCATCATCATTATTGTTGCTAATATTATTATTATTATTATTATTATTAAGTGGGAAGGCAGAGAGACAGACTCCCCGCATGTGTCAGGACCGGGATCCACCCGGCAAGCTCCCTACTGGGATGCTCTGCCCATCTGGGGCTGCTGCTCCATTGCTCTGCAACCAACCTATTTTAGCACCTGAGGCGAGGCCATGGAGCCATCCTCAGCATCTGAGGCCAACTTGCTAAAACTATTTGAGCCATGGCTGTGGGAGAAGGAGAGAGAGAGATAGAGAGAGAGAGAGAGAGAGAGAGAAAGAAAGAAAGAGAGAGGAGGGGGTAGGGTGGATAAGCAGATGGTCACTTCTGTGTGTCTCACTGAATCGAACCTAGAACTTCCACATGCTGTACCAACACTCTACTGCAAAGCCAACTGGCTAGGACCAGAATGTTTATACATGTTGAAACTAACTTCCAAGTATATTCATTATACTATTCTCTCTACTTGAGTATGTTTTAATTTTTTTTAAGAAGAAGTAATCAAAAATAATAGCAAAAAATCACTAAAGTACTTTATACTTAATAACTTATTCTCATAATTTATGAGGTAGGTAATTTTACCCTAATTTTACAGATTGATAAACTAAGTCACAGAAGTTAAACTTGACTAAAGTTATGCTCTAGTAAAATGGTACAGCCAGGACTGAACCCAGGTATTCTGGCATTAGGACCTGTGCCTTTAACCACTATGATGATTAATTGCTTCTCCATGAGAGGAATATGGTGGTTGGTCAATAATTTAAATGTCTGGCTGCTCTCCTAATTGAGAGATTTTTTTATGAAAATGTTAAGAGGAAAAGTCTGTAGTCTGTGGGAAGAGAATTCTTTTTTCCTGGGATGGTTATTATAAATTCAGTTTGGAGTGTGGGTCTTAATTATGAATTCAGTACATTGTCACAAATTTTAACCATTTTGAATTCGGCAAAATTGATGTCTTAATCATTTCTCCCCCTGCGTAATAATATTTGTGTTCCCTAGGTACATCCAATGAGGTAGCCCAGTTTCTCTCCAAGGAAAATCAAGTCATTGTCCGCATGCGAGGGCTCCCATTTACAGCCACAGCTGATGAAGTGGTGACCTTCTTTGGACAGCACTGCCCCATCACTGGGGGCAAGGAAGGCATCCTCTTTGTTACTTACCCAGATGGTAGGCCAACAGGGGATGCTTTTGTCCTCTTTGCTTGTGAGGAGTATGCACAGAACGCGCTGAGGAAGCATAAGGACTTGTTGGGTAAAAGATACATTGAACTCTTCAGGAGCACAGCAGCTGAAGTTCAGCAGGTTGGTTTTTAATACATTATTGGTGGTTTTGTATTATATCTATTCCTTTTTTTTTTAAGTGAGGAGGGGAGATAAAAAGACAGATACCCGCAAGCTCCCTACTGGGATCTACTCGGCATACCCTGTCTGGGGCTGACGCTCAAACCAGTTGAGCCACTGGCTGCGGGAGAAAAAGAGGGAGGGGAGAGGGAGAGAGGCTGATAGCCACTTCTCCTGTGTGCCCTGAGGAGGAATCAAACCCAGGACATCCACATGCCAGGCCGACACTCTATCCACTAAACCAACCAGCCAGAGTTATTTTTATTCTTTATTTCCGAAAACAACCCTACATTTTTCATTGTTAAAATAAAACTTGAAAAAAATCTTACTGTGTAATCAAATGTGTTAGCCACTATTAGTTGGTATACAAACAAAAAAATACTATGTTTTTATATAACTAGAATGCTGCTATAGATATACTTTTTTAGTCTGTTTCAAAACTGTATATCATGAAATTTTATATTTAAGTTAATATTATGTCTCATGGAGGTACATAATTTATTTAGAAATTCTATTGTACATTTAGATTGGTTTTCTCCATTAGGAATTTCTAGATAAACATGTTTATAAAACTCAATTTCTGGTTGATTTCTTTAGAACTGAGTATAGGGTGTAAACTTTTTAAGGTTTTTAATTTTAATATTTTGCCAAATTTCCCAGTAAGCTTTATTAGTTCCATTCTCTTGGTGGCAATGTAAGATTTTCTTTTGTCCTGTTACTCTCAGAATTCAGAGTTGTTTTTGAGATACAAATGGGATAATCAGTTCCTAAAAACATTCTAAGATCTAGGCACCTATAGGGTCTCAAGACTTTTGGTTTTTCTTTTTGCCTTAGCAGCTGAACATTTCTCTTAAGGGTCAGATAGTGTTTCCTTGGTAACAGATCATGGAGACTGCTTCACAAGGCTCTTTCAACTTTGATTGCTCTATATTTTCAGTTTATGGAATGATGAAGTTTGCAGTGGTAAATTTTTCAGCAAATCCAGCGATGCCACATGTGGTATTTACACAAGGACCTCATAGTATTATCAGCTAGTGGGTATGTTCTGAACTAAGACAAACGTAGATGAGAACTTTTGAGTTTGCCTGGAAGCAATTTTTTTCTCAAAAATGTACTTGACCTCATTCATTCTCAAGATATCTAAATTCCATATACATATTTAAAAGTCGAGAACCTCTGTTTTGCCAGTGTCTAAGGTTCACATAGAAACTAAGTGATTATTTTTATGGGTCACTAAAATTTTTTTATTTCAGTTTTTACATTATTCAGTCATTCTATCTTTTTTGCATTTTATATATATAATATTTATTTTATAAATGTTGCATTATATTTTAATATGATCCAAAGTCATTGTTTTACTTATAGTTGTGTTACTGGATTCTTCTCTTTATAATTCTTGGTTTCAGAGTTGGAATGCGAAGCAATATTAAGGGGAATATTGTACTTGGTAAAATAAAATCTAATAGATTGCTACAGTAGTCCATAATTAGCAATTCAAAATATTTATGAAAAGTGGCAGACTTTAAGGATGTTTGTTCCAAGGCAGATAGAGGTGCATTTGTCTAGTAGATGAGTCCTTAATCTAAGCGCATTTGCATTGTGTGTGGTATATGACTCAGCATGCATTTGTCAAAAATGGGTATCATGTTCACCTCACTGAAAAGTGAATCATTTTCTCCATGAGTGCTTCTCAAACTTCAATCTGCTATAAATCACCTAGGGACCTTGTTAAAATACAGATTTATATTAACTAGGTCTGGGGTAGAGCTGAGGAACCTGCATTTCTAACAGGCTCCCCAGTGATGCCAGCGCCGATCTGCAGACAGCATTGGCAAAGCAAGGCTCTAAATCACTTCCGTTTTCCTTTGAGTACAGGTGCTGAATCGATTCTCCTCGGCCCCTCTCATTCCACTTCCAACCCCTCCCATTATTCCAGTACTACCTCAGCAGTTTGTGCCCCCTACAAATGTTAGAGACTGTATACGCCTTCGAGGTCTTCCCTATGCGGCCACAATTGAGGACATCCTGGACTTTCTGGGGGAGTTTTCCACAGATATTCGAACTCATGGGGTTCACATGGTATTGAATCACCAGGTAAGAAAGTTGCTTGCTGGAAAACTGATTTGCTTAATCCTTACCATCAGAGTCTCTTCCAAATAAAGAGTGCAAATGTTTACCAGTTGTGTAGTAAGTCTTAAAGAAAAGATGTGACTATAAATGCTAGAGGTCTTTAAGATAAATTCCAGAAAGAATGCTAGCATTGGTATGGTCGTTCCAATTTTGTTCTGATTCTGTCATCACACATTTCCATCCAATTCTCAATAGCATCATTGTACATTATCGGTCTAATATAACATTTCACTATTGCAACCACTGGCTCTGCAACTCTGCTGTTGTTAAAGCAATCATAGACAATACATAAACCAATAAGCTTGTTTGTGTTCGAGTCGTTTGTATCCATAGAGTGTTTAGAAATGATTTATTTTATATGTTAGACATTAAATTACCTTCATCAAAGTGCAAATTCATTAAGCACTTGTATCTGCACCACCTAGAACAATATTTGGTCATAACAGGCACTCAGATGTATTAATGAATTAATTGTTTAATAGAAACCTCTATCAAAATCTTAAGTTCTGTGGTATGCAAGTGTATATTCTAAGCATATTAAAAGTAATTCCTGGGTTAGTGTCCCTTGACTTTTGGTTAAATAAAGTTAATCATCTTTGTTGCTGGACAATATGCCAGTATTTTGTGCTAGCATGAGAAGGACAGCATCCTAAAACCCTATAAACCCAGTAGTCTTAATTAAAATTTTGGAACTCTATTAAAAGCTAAGTTGTATTAATTTTTTAAAATGAGATATTTTTGATGAATGATGAGTTGAATATAGGTTTGTTTTTCTAAACTGCTAGTATTCTACTGTCTCTCTTCACATGGAGATTTGGTCATATTCATAACTACAGCCCTGTCTCACTGGAAAGTGCATGTCACTGAGTACAGGTAATTAGGAAACATCCTGAACCCCTGCATGATTCTCCACATGAGCACAGGCTCATTTTAACTCTTCCATCAATATTAAGCTATGCACCTTTTTATCTGTGTAGGTACCCTTTGAGCATGCTTTACTGGTGTTCTTTTGAATAAAATTCCCCACAATTCTCCACCAGGGATTTGTTAGGTTTCTCTTTGAGTCATCATTTCTAATAACCTGGGTGTTATTATTACTCTTTAATTAACAACAGTAGACAGATTTACCTATCATTGACCCACGTGACCTACTGTCGTTGCACTTGGGAGAAACGCTTCTTAAATGATGGTTAAGCTCTTAGCTATCTCAAAAATGTCAGGTTTCCATCTTGGGCTGGGTTTCCCTGTTATCCCTAATTTCCCTGGTATGGTAACTTGCATGGTAATAATTTGCACTAAAAAGTTGTTTAGTAACTGAAAGAAATTCATAAATAAAGAAGTCTTATAAGCTAATTATATCTTTTTCTCCCCCATAAAATGTCCATGCTAAATTTAAGGCATTTAGGTTCTATAGAACAGAAATCTATCAGCTTGGTTTTAAATAGATTTTTAGCAAGCTGTAAGTAATAGAGGAAATTACTATAAACACCAATTTTTGGCCAAGATTTAAGATGGAAGTGCATGGGTGTAGGTGAGAGAAGGGCTCCCATGCAAGGCTGATGATATAGCTGTCACCAACCTTCACAGTGCTTTGCAACTGCTGATTCCTGTCTCCCTTCCCTACCCCCAAGCCATATTAAGCTAGGCTGCAGGGAGAAGAAAGGAAAAGGATGTTGCAGGTCAGTGATGAACAGAACTTAGAAACAAAGGGAACACTAGTTTATTCAGTTTCTCATAGGATAAGCTTGAATACTGGTTCTGTTACCAGTTTTTTTCATTTGAATGTTTTAATTGGATTTTTCAGAATACAATTTTTAGTCCTCTATTTTGAAACTGCAGTTTGAAGGAGACCATTTTTTTTTCTTTCTTTTTTATTTTTAAATCTTTTCTTTCCTTTGTATTTTCTTAAGTTGGAAACGGGGAGGCAGTCAAACAGACTCCCGCATGCACCCAACCGGGATCCACCCCGCATTCCCACCAGGGGGTGATGCTCTGCCCATCTGGGGCACCGCTCTGTTGCAACCAGAGCCATTCTAGCACCTGAGGCAGAGGCCATGGAGCCGTCCTCAGTGCCCGGGCCAACTTTGCTCCAATGGAGCCTTGGCTGCAGGAGGGGAAGAGAGCGACAGAGAGGAGAGGGGGAGGGGTGGAGAAATAGATGGGCACTTCTCTGTGTGCCCTGGCCGGGAATCGAACCCGGGACTCCTGCACACCAGGCTGACGCTCTACCACTGAGCCAACCGGCCAGGTCAAGGAGACCATTTTAAAACCTTGTAAATCTAATACTAATAGGAACCGAAAAGGAATACTTTTAGTTATGGGCTCTCAAAACTGTTTCTTCTACATTTTGTGGGCCATTCTGATGATTAGGTGATGAATTGCAGGTCCGATTTCAGTGGATCACGCTGTCACCCAGATTTTGTGGCTAAAATGTCTGTACTATGGGTGATTGTCACTTTGCATGTTTTGAAAGCAACCATTTCCTTGTTGAAGGAGACAGTCTCCTTTTGTTTTTTTTATTCTTCCCCCACACGCTCAGGGCCGCCCATCAGGAGATGCCTTTATCCAGATGAAGTCTGCGGACAGAGCATTTATGGCTGCACAGAAGTGTCATAAAAAAACCATGAAGGACAGATATGTTGAAGTCTTTCAGTGTTCAGCTGAGGAGATGAACTTTGTGTTTATGGGGGGCACTTTAAATCGAAATGGCTTATCCCCACCGCCATGTAAGTTACCATGTAAGTTTTTCTTGGGTCTTGGCGCTATTCTACGCTATATGCTGGTAGGTGCTTAAGCTGCTTTCATAACTTTCTGTGTTCCTGGTTCTTTCTGAGTCAGGCAAGGTGGTTACATAAGGCTTTCCCATCTGAAATCGGTAGTATCTGGTAATCATTTAAGACCTTGGTTGTGGACACCCATAATTAGAGATGCTACAAATACCTCCTTTCAAATTATATTCTTGCTTTTCCAGTGATAAGCCCTTGATTTCTGAAGCTTAGTGTGCTCAAGATAAGCACTGACTCTGGGAGGCAACCTGGCTATTTAGGTATTTTAATACGCATTTAAAGGTAAAATAAAATGGCCGAATCTTTTTTTTTCTCTCTCCTGTAACACATTAAGCTTTCTTTAGAAGTATAATTTGACGTCCATTTTGCAATTTTAAGTTATTGAGCATTAAGTAATTTTTGGATAGGGTAACCTGGGGAGCATTTCTCTCGTTCTCCAGAATATCTGGAATGAGCAAGTTAGTAAAAAATATATAAATGCGTAAATATATTAGCCAAAAATTTCCATTGGCTCGCAGGATCAGTGCTTAATTTCAAGCCATGCTCTTGCTCATTGGCACCTGGGTGCAAGCCATCTGGAATCTTGTCTGAGAGGAATAAGCCCTTTAGTTTGAAGACCAAGTTCTGGTTGGTGACTAAGAAACACTTGGGATCTAATATTAAAACCTGAATCTTTTGACACAGTCTTCACTTTTGAATAAGACATACCTTCTTAGGAGGCATGTTGGGTATGTTTAAAGCATGTAGCACTTGAAATAAAGTCCAAAGATAACTGGGGCTGTAAACTGGATTATATGCTTGGTTCCAATAAAATGGGGAGTGATAGGACATCGCTTGCTAGTAAAGAGAAATCTATAACAATATACCTGTTTGAATAAGTATTATTCATAGAATATTCAGTGGGGCTTAATCCTTTTTTTCCCCGTGGAATTCCTAAATGCTAATATTCCATTTATCTGCTGCTTGCTGTTGGTGAATTTCTAAGAGTTGATCACTAATGAGTATCAAGTTTTAAAAATTTATGATTGGGTTTAAGTGGTTATCTTAAAGTAATCTTAGTTATATGTATTCTATCCACAAGCCGCTGATAATATCAGTAACTTTTACGATTTCCTTTAATGATAATCTATCAAGTAATGTGAGATACGGGAATTTGTTGTTCATGTATAACCCAAATTCTGCTGTGATATAATTTTACTTCTCTCTTCCTGATGCTAAACTGGTCATTTCATTTTCTTCATAAGACTTTTCATTTCTTCCCTTTTCTCCTTCACAAGCCCTAAAATAATATGTTAAATGCATTTTTCACATAAAAACATATTTCCATATCTTTACTTTTAATACTGCCCAGATATTTTAACTAAAATTTGACCACTTGCCATTTTAATGGAAGAGTTTACTCATTTTTTCATTCAAATCAGAATTTCTATTTATGCAATGCTAATATATATTTGTTCTACTAGACTGTTTTTTTCCTGCCAACTCACTTTAGTTGATTGCCTATTTATGCAACACCAAAAATTTTACAGAAATTGAATTTTTAAAAAGTATAATCTCAAGGACTAATACAGTAAAAATAGAGACTAGTTCTGACTCACTGAGGAGTTTCTTAGTGAATTTTGGAAAGAAATGCTGCTAAAGTCTCGTTGTAAACTTTTTTTTATTGAAATGTAACTTAAAATTTTAAGCATTTTAAAGTCACCTCCATTTTTCTAGTCTATGAATATATACATGTATTCTCTTTTAGGAATATGAGAATAGCTGTTCTTTCATATGAGCAATTCCCAAATCTGAGCAGAGTGATTTGTTTAGTTATCAAAATTTTCTAATATTCTTTGTTTTGAGGCAAAAGAGACTTATACCTACTATGTATGTTTGCCTTAGTGCTATGAGACACTGTCATTTAATGAATTGCTTGATAGTTTTGAAAGCAGTATATGAACACAGGCTTTATAATTTTCTATATGACTCAGATGCCTCAGTTTGTCCTGATTGCCTTTTTTGTGGACTCTTTAAGGCCAGTAATCATAATTTTAAAATTCATCTACATGTTAGGTATCTACAGGTAACTCAATTTTCGGTGAGTATGTATGAGGTACCCAAAAGGTGTATATGAATAGGTCAGTATGTGTACCCCCATATGAGGACTTTGCCCTGTGTCCCATGTTCAGTGAGCTGCCTGCTCCTTTCCGTACATATGTAGAATCTCGTAAGGATTTCAGAAAACAGAACAGATTTTCATGTGAAAAAAATGATCCCTTGGGCCTCTGCCATTTGCAATATAGATTAGGTTGTTCTAGGTGTGAAAGTGAAAGTTAGGAACCCCAAATTCAGACTTCTCAGTTGCCTCTTTTGTTGGATACAGATGGCCTATGTTTATCCCACACGTTAAAGGTAGGGAACAGTCAACTGGTCTGACTTAAGTTGAGTTGAAGAACCAGGAGACAAATTTCATTCTTTCTGTTTTCTATATAATTTAAGTCAGAATTTATCCACTGGCTCTCAGGAAGACTTCGGCTTTTATTTCTCAGGCATAATTCCCAGGCTGCATTTTTTTTTTTTTAAACAGGTTTAAAGATGTAGATAAACTTCAAAGCCCATCTTCTGGGTTACCTATAGGGGGAATAAAGCAAAGTTAATCTACTTTTATGTCACTTTACTCTGAAACAATCTATGCTTTGGCATAATAATTGGTACTGGTGAAGAGTCTTCATAATAACCATTTCTGTTTCATGCTGTGCTACAGGGTAGATAAGATGGAATAGCAGTGTAACTCTCAGAAAAGAAGTCCAGCTTTTCATTTGAAGTTAAACTAAATGTCAGTCTTGTGCCTCTTTCCTCAAAGTATTTGTTCGTGGTAACTGACACTCAGGAGTGGAAAGAAATATCACACATCATGAAATGGTTGAGAAGACTAAAAAAATTATTTTTATTGATTTTTGAAAGAGGGAAGTGAGGAGCATCAACTCGTAGTTGCTTAACTTTATTTGTTCATTGATTGCTTCTCATATGGGCCTTGACCAGGCAAGCCTGGAGTTTCAATCTGGTAACTTCGGTGTTCTTAGTGGATGCTTTATGCACTGCACCATCACAGGCCAGGTGAGAAGTTTGATGATACTGTACTGGTTTTTCCAAATTTCAGACCAAAAATGAGAAGTTCTTTAGGTTGATGGATTGTGAAGTTTGAGATGACTTCTAGATTTCTTGTGATAGCGTAAAGAATTGCTGTCTTACTTTAAAATGTGTATGTGCAATAGTAACCTTTATGGCTTTAGTGCTAGCACATATGTGTCAACTGTTGCAAATGTCACAAAGTCTCTCTCTCTGTGTTTATTTAGGCCTGTCTCCTCCTTCCTACACATTTCCAGCTCCTGCAGCAGTTATTCCTACCGAAGCTGCCATTTATCAGCCCTCTCTGCTTCTGAATCCACGAGCACTGCAGCCCTCCACAGCATACTATCCAGCAGGCACTCAGCTCTTCATGAACTACACAGCGTACTATCCCAGGTAAGGTTCTGACAGAAGGGAAAGAAAGGACAGAAACAAAGGACTCTTTTCATAGCCGATGCTTGAGTTCATAAAAGAATACTGTGTGCCTCATTGAAGGTTAGCATAGCAGGCAACAGCTCTGGTCATATCTCTAACCAAGAAGGTTGTTTCAAGACAGACTGAAATAAGTTTACTTTTTAACCATGTGTTAACAGCATCTTTTAGGCTATTTTTGTATACAGTTTTACTTTTCTTCCTTCTATCTTAGCACCATAAGTGAGGGACATTATAATCATTACAATATGGGGGCAATATCTTGTGAATGAATTAAAAAACAGGAAAATCCTTAATGACAACAATTATATGTATATTTTATTAAGTGAGTAGTGGGGAGGCAGAGATGAACTCCCACATGCTCCTGGACTAGGCTAGGATCCACCTGGCAAGCTCCTAACGGGATACTCTGCCTGGCTGGGCCGAAGCTCTGTTGCTAGACAACTGGGCTATTTTTTTTTTTTTATTGTTATCATTTTTTTTTTAGTGCCTGAGGTGAGGCCATGGAGTCGTCCTCAGCACCCAGGGCCAACTTTGCTTCAACCATTTGATCTGTGGCTGCAGGAATGGGGAGAAAGAGCAGAGAGTGGGGGAGAGAGAAGGGGGAGCGGTGGAGAAGCAGATGGTCACTTCTCCTGTGTGCCTGAACTGGGAATCGAACTAGGACTTCCACATGCTGAGCTAATGCTCTACCACTGAGCGAAACAGCCAGGGCCGACAATTATATTTTTGAATAGCATTAACTCATGTTACCCCAAAATAAATAAAAACAATTGTGTTAATTGTACACAACTTGTATTCTTTATCTCCTAAATCTTTACTTACATGTCCAGATTGAGATTAATTTAGAACTTCCTTAGAATCAACTTTTTTCCTGGTTTTCTAGGAAAATAAATTTTTTTAAAATTATATTTGATATTCAATATTATGTTAGTTTCTTATGTACATCATAGTAATTAACCATTTATAAAATTTACAAAGTAATCACTCCAATATGTCTAGTACCCACCTGACACCATACATAATTATTATAATATTATAAACTGTACTATAACTGTGAATATGTAGTTCTTAATTTCTTTACCTTTTTCACTCACTTCTTAAAAAACCCCTCCCATCTGATAATCATTAGTTTGTTTACTGTATATATGAGTTTGTTTGTGTTTCAGTTGGTCATTTACTTTGTTTTTTTAGATTCCACATAAAAATGAAATCATACTGTATTTGTCTTTGGCTAATTTATTTCACTTAATGTAGCACTCTTTAGGCCCATCCATGACAGGACATTTCTTATATATGTACCATAAGTTTTTTTATTTTTATTATTTTTTTTAATTTTATTTATTCATTTTAGAGAGGAGAGAGAAAGGGAGAGAGAGGAGAGAGAGACAGAGAGAGAAGGGGGGAGGAGCTGGAAGCATCAACTCCCATATATGCCTTGACCAGGCAAGCCCAGGGTTTTGAACCGGCGACCTCAGCATTTCCAGGTCGACGCTTTATCTACTGCACCACCACAGGCCAGGCTGTACCACAAGTTTTTTATCCACTTCTCTGTTGATAGACATTTGGCTTGCTTCCATGTCTTGGCTCTTATAAATAATGCTGCAGTGATTATAGGGATGCATGTATCTTTTTGAATTTGTGTTTTTGTTTTCTTGGGATAAATACCCAGAAGTAGAATTGCTGGTGGATACGGTAGTTCTATTTTTAATATTTTAAAGAACTTCCATCCAGTTTTTTTCATAGTGGTACCCTGAATTTGCAGGCCCACCAACTGTTCACGGGGTTTCCCTTTTCATCACATCCTTGTCAATACTTACTGTTTATTGATTTATTGATGATAGCCCTTCTGGCAGATGTGAGGTGATAATCTGATTATAGTTTTAATTTGTATTTCCCTGATGAGTAGTGACGGTGAGCATCTTTTCATGTGTCTGTTGGCTATCTGTATGTTCTCTTTGGAGAAATGTTCAGATCCTCTGCCCATTTTTAATTACATTTTTTGGTGTTGAATTGTATGAGTTCTTTATGAATTTTGCATATCAACCTTATATTGCATGTATCATTGGAAAATGTTTTCCTCCATTAAGTAGGTTGTTTTTTTGTTTTGTTGGTTTCCTTCCTTGTGCAGTCCTTTTTGATATAGTCTTATTTGTTTACTTTTTCTTTTGTTTACCTTGCCTGAGGAGACATATCCCAAAATATATTAAAAGGGATGTTACAGCCTGACCAGGTGGTGGCGCAGTGGGATGCGGAGGACCCAGGTTCAAGACCCCGAGGTCACTAGCTTGAGCATGGGCTCATCTGATTTGAGCAAAGCTCACCAGCTTGGACCCAAGGTCGCTGGCTCCAGCAAGGGGTTACTCAGTCTGCTGAAGGCCCGCATTTAAGGCACATATGAAAAAGCAATCAATGACCAACTAAGGTGTCACAACAAAAAACTAATGATTGATGTTTCTCATCTCTTTCCGTTCCTGTCTGTCTGTCCCTATCTATCCCTCTCTCTGACTCTCTCTCTGTCTCTGTAAAAAATAAAAATAAATTAAAAAAATAAAAGGGATGTTACAGACTTTATTACCTATGTTTTCTTCTAGGAGTTTTATGGTTTCAAGTATTATATCTAAATTTTTTATCCATTTTGAGTTTATTTTTCTATGTGATGTAAGAAAATGGTTTGGCTCCATTTTTTTGTATGTATCTGTCCAGTTTTCCCAACACCATTTATTGAAGAGACTGTCTTTATCCCATAGTATATTCTTGCCTCTTTTGTCATACATTAATTGACCATATAGATGTGGGTTTTATTTCTGGGGTATTTATTCTCTTCCATTAGTCAATATGTCTGTATTTGTGCCACTACCATGTCTTTCTGATTACTCTAGCCTTATAGTAGTATAGTTTGATATCAGACTGTATGATACTTCAACTTTATTTTTTTTTCTCAGGATCACTTTGGCTATTGAGTGGTCTTTTGTGGTTCCATATAAACTTTAGGATTGTTTGTTCAAGTTCTGTAAATAAAAATGCCATTTTTTATATTTTAACTATTTAATTCTTCCTGTCTATGAGCAAGGTAAATGCTTTTTCCTTTATTTGTATCTTAAATGTTTTTCTTCATTGTCTTATAATTTTTTGAGTATAGTTTTTTTATCTCCTTGATTAAATTTATTCCAAGGAGTTTTAAAAAATATTTTTAAAAGCTTTTACTTACTGATTTTAGTGAGAGGAAGGGAGACAGAGATAGGAACATCAATTTGTTCCTGTAAGAGTCCTGACTGGGGGATAGAACTGGCAACCTTTGTGCTTTGGGCCGGCACTCTAACATATCAAGCTATCTGGCCAGGGCTTGCTTGTTTGTTTGTTTGCTTGTAATTATGAGTTGTTTCCTTAAATTCTTTTATAGTTAATTATTAGTATGATATATACAAATGCAACTGATAATCTGAATATTAATTTTGTATCCTGCTATTTTACTGAATTAATTGATCAGTTCTAATAGTTTTTTGGTGGAATCTTTAGTTATCTATATAAAGTATCATGTCATCTGCAAATGAGTTTTACATCCTTTCCAAATCAGGTATCTTTTATTTCTTTTTCTTGTCTCACTGCTGTGACTAGGACTTCCAATACTATGCTTAATAAAAATAGTGAAAGTGGACATTCTTCTCTTGTCTTTGAGCTTAAAGAAAAAGCTTTCAACTTTTGCCATTCATTGAGTATGATGTTAGCTATGGTTTGGTCCTACATGGTCTTTATTATATTGAAATATGTACCCCTCTATCTCCAACTTTTCTGAGAGTTTTTATTAAAAATGGCTGTAAGATTTTGTCAGATGCCTTTTCTGTCCCTATTAGTGTAGCCATGTTTGTAGGTATCTCACATTAATTGATTTGCAGATATTAAATTCCAATGTTTTATCTCAGTAATAAATACTATTTGATTGGTGTTTGATCTTTTGAATGTTATTAGTGAATTTGGTTTGCTAATATTTTGTTGAGGATTTTGCATTGATTTTCATCAAGGATACTGGTGTATAATTATTATTTTTTGAAGTTTCTGTTTTTGGTGTTGAGGTAATGCTTCATAAAGTGAATATGGGAGCCTTCCTTTTCTTCAGTTTTTTGGAATAATTTGCAAAAAATAGATATTGTTTCTGAATGGTAAAATTAATCTGTGAAGCCATCTGGTGCAGGACTTCTCTTGAGAGTCTTTTGATTACCAATTTAGTTCCATTGGTACTTACTGGTCTGCTCAGATTTTCTGTTTTTACCTGATTTCAGCCTTGAAACATTGTATGTTTTTAGGAATTTATTCATTTCATCTAAGTATTCCAATTTGTTGGCATATACCGTATCTCCCCACGCACCTTTTTTGTTGTTGTTGTTTTGTTTTCTTTTTTGGTGGGGTTTCTTTTTTTTTGTTTTGTTTTGTTTAAAGTCTAAAAACTGGGTGCATCTTATACAGTGGTTGTAGATTTTTTTTTTTTTTACAGGGACAGAGAGAGAGTCAGAGAGAGGGATAGACAGGGACAGACAGGAATGGAGAGAGATGAGAAGCATCAATCATCAGTTTTTTGTTGCGACATCTTAGTTGTTCATTAATTACTTTCTCATATGTGCCTTGACCGGGGGCCTTCAGCAGGCCGAGTAACTCCTTGCTGGAGCCAGCGACCTTGGGTCCAAGCTGGTGAGCTATTTGTTCAAGCCAGATGAGCCCGCGCTCAAGCTGGCGGCCTTGGGGTCTCAAACCTGGGTCCTTCCGCATCCCAGTCTGACGCTCTATCCACTGTGCCACCGCCTGGTCAGGCATGGTTGTAGACTTTTTTCAGGCGTTTTTACACTTATTGTTGAAGATAGTGTTTCATCATCAGACACAGATGAGAACAAGCTAATTGATGGGAGTTTGATAGTGATGAGGAGTTGTATGAATTTTATGGTGAATAAAACTTGAGTTCAGTAACTTAATGTAATACATTTTTTTCCTTCAACGTTCAGGCCCCAAAATTAAGGTGTGTCATATACTATATCTGTCATATACTATATCAACCTGACCAGCAGTGCAAAAGTGGGCGGGTTTTATAAAAAGGTTCGCCATCACGGTACTATAGGGAAGTGTCTTATACATCAGAAAATACTGTGATTGTGTATAGTATTTTGTTATAATCCTTTATATTTCTGTGGTGTCAGCTGTCATTTGTCCTCTTTCGTTTCACTTTTTTTTCTTTTTAGAGAGAGCTTGATCGAGAGAGAGAGAGAGAGAGAGATGAGAGGCATCAACTCATAGTTGTGTTACTTTAGTTGTTCATTGATTGCTTCTCATACATGCTTTGACTTGGCAGAGGGAGGGGAAGGTGCTCAAGCCGAGCCAATGACCCCTTGCTCAAGCCAGAGACCTTTGGATCATTTTGATGATCCCATGCTGAAGCTGATGAACCTGTGCTCAAGCCTGATGAGCCCATGCTCAAACCAGCAACCTCCAGGTTTCAAACCTGCAACCTTGAAGTACCAGGCTGATGCTCTATATACTGTGCCACCACTGGTCAGGCTCCTCTTTCATTTCTAATTTTTTATTTGGTTTCTTTTTTGTTATTGTTGATGAGTCTGGCTAAAAGTTTATAAATTTTATTTATCTTTTCAAAGAATCATCTCTTGGTTTAGTTGATCTTTTCTATTTATTTTTTAAGATTTTATCTATTGATTTTGTGGAGGAGAGGGATGAAAGGGAAGAGAGAAGAAGTGAAAAGCATTCATATGTGTCTTCACCAGGCAAGCTCAGGGCTTTGAACTAAACGTTAGCATTCCAGGTCAATGCCCTATACTGCACCACCACTGACCAGGCTCGGTCGCTTTCTTTCTTTCTCTTTCTTTCTTTCTCTTTCTTTCTTTCTTTCTTTCTTTCTTTCTTTCTTTCTTTCTTTCTTTCTCTCTCTCTCTCTCTCTCTCTCTCTCTCCTTCCTTCCTTCCTTCCTTCCTTCCTTCCTTCCTTCCTTCCTTCCTTCCTTCCTTCCTTCCTTCCTTTCTTTTGGTTGGTTGTTTCTTCATCCTTTGTAATTTTTAAGACTCATTTTTTTTTGTACTCACTTTGGGGTTTGTCTCTTCTTCTAGTTCATTTAATTGTAAGTTAGAGCAGTGTTTTTCAACTGCTGGTCTGCCAAAAATTTTGTGCCAGTCCACAAATGAGCTAACCACCCTGATGTTTTATGAAGATTATACACCCAATGATCTTATGCTCACGGTGATTTCTGTCTTAGTATTCCCCAAAATAATTATCCTGTTTTCACAAGTCTCCAAGTGTAAAACAGTTGAAAACCACTGAGTTAGAGTGTTGATTTGGGATTTTTCATATTTCTTGAGATAAACTATGAATTTTGCTGTTAGGACTACTTTGGATGTGTCTCATAGATTTTTTTTTCTTTTCATTTGCTTCAAAATATCTTTTAATTTTTTTCCATCTCTTTGTTAACCTATTCATTGTTTAATAAGAGCATGTTATTTAGCCTCCATGTGTTTGAGTATTTTCACTTGGCTTTTTTTAATTGATTTCTAGTTTTATGCTATTTTGTCTTCTTAAATTTATTGAGATTTGTTTTGTGGCCTAAGATGTGATCTACCCTGGAAAATGGTCCATGAGCACTTGAAAAAAATGTATATTCTGCTTATTTGGGATGAAATGTTCTAAAAAAAACTCAATTAAGTCCAACTAGTCTAATGTATCATTCAAGACCACTGTTTCTTGTTCCTTTTCTATCTGGATGATTTATCCATTAATGTCAGTTGATTGTTAAAGTCCCGTACTATGACTCTATTACTGTAGATCTTTCTTTTATGTCCTTCAATATTTGTTTTATATATTTAGGTGCTTGTACTTTGGGTGTGTAAATGTTTACAAGAGGTAATATCCTTGTTGAATTGATTTCATTATTATTATGAAATGTCTTTTCTTATGTCTTGTTATAGCCTTTTATTTTAAAGTTTCTTTTGTGTCACACAGTAATGCTACTCTAGCTACATATTTCTGTTTCCATTTACATGAAATATCTTTTCCCCTCCCTTTACACTCAGTCTGTGTGTGTCTTTTGATCTGAAGTGGGTAATTTGTAGGCAGCATACATACAGGTCTTGTTCTCATATACATTCAGCCACTCTGTGTCTTTTGATTGGAGTATTTAATTCATTTATATTTATAGTAATTATAGATAGGTATGTAGTTACTGCCATTTTATTGTTTTCTGATTTTTATCTTTAAGTTTAAGCAATTTATTTATTTTATTAACAGAAAGAGATAGAGACAGACAGGAAGGTAGGAGGGAGATGAGAAGCATCATCTTGCAGTTGCTTTACTTTAGTTGTTCATTGATTGATTTTCATATGTGCTTTAACTCAAGCCAAGCCAATGACCCTTTGCTCAAGCCAGCAACTTTGGGATCATATCAGTGATCTTGCATTCAAGTTAACAATCCTGCACTCAAGCCACTGAGCCATCACTCAGGCCAGCAACCATGGAGTTTGGACTAGGGCCCTCAGTGTTCTGGGTAGACACTTGATCCACTGTACCACCACTGGTCAGGCTCTGATTGTTTTTATAGTTTTATTCTGTTTGTTAAATTTTTGCTCTCTTCAATTTTTATTTTTAATGAACTTATTGGAGTGACATTGGTTAATAAAATTATATAAGTTTCAAGTTTACAGTTCTATAATACATCATCAGTATATTCTATTGTGTATTCACCACCCCACAATTATTTATTCCCCTTTACCATCTTCCACCTTCCCTCCGACTCCCCTTTCCCTCTGGTAGTCACCATACTGTTATACTGTTGTCTATTTCTGAGATTTTTTTTTCTTTTTTTTTTCTTAATCCATTCACTTTTTTCTCCCCTAACCCACCCTCCCCTTTTACAACTGTCAGTCTGTTTTCTGTAACTATGAGTCTGTTTCATTTCTTTTTTGAGAAAGGCAGGGAGAGACAGGAACATCAAGCTGCTTCTGAATGTGCCCTGACCAGGGAATCGAACTGGCAACTTCTGTGATCTGGGGTGACGCTCCAAACAACTGAGCTTCCGAGCCAGGGCTTAATTTTTATTGATTTTTGGAGAGACAGAGAGAGGAAAGGAGAGAGGGGGCAGGGGGAAGGGAGGCATTCATTTGTTGTTCAACTCAGTTGTGTATTCTTTGGTTCCTTCCCGTGTGTGCCCTGACTGGGGATTGAATCTGCAACCTTGTTGTTTTGGGACGATGCTCTTAACCAACTGAGCTAACTAACAGGCTAGGGCCTCTATGAGTCTGTTTCTTTTTTGTTCAATAGATTTCACTTAGCAAATACTCTCTAGGTCAGGGGTCTAGAACATCTGGCTCACAGACAAATCTTTAATAAAAAAAATAACGTTAAAAATATAAAATATAAAACATTCTCATGTATTACAATCCATTCATTTCCTACCGCTCATGTTCATGGTTGTGGGTGGCTGGAGCCAATCACAGCTGTCCTCTGGAACACCACCACCACCAAATTTTTATTGGATAATGCCTAACGTACACGGGTCATTGTATGGCTCTCATGGAATTACATTTTAAAATATGTGGCGTTCATGGCTCTCTCAGCCAAAAAGTTTCCCGACCCCTGCTCTGGGTCCATCTTAGATATTGAAAAAGGAAAGTGCCCCCTCCCCTTTTTTAATGACTGAGTAATAATCCATTGTGTAAATGTACCACAGCTTTTTTTTTTTTTTTTTTTTTTTTTGCATTTTTCTGAAGCTGGAAACAGGGAGAGACAGTCAGACAGACTCCCGCATGTGCCCGACCGGGATCCACCCGGCACACCCACCAGGGGCGACGCTCTGCCCATCCTGGGCGTCGCCATGTTGCGACCAGAGCCACTCTAGCGCCTGGGGCAGAGGCCACAGAGCCATCCCCAGCGCCCGGGCCATCTTTGCTCCAATGGAGCCTTGGCTGCAGGAGGGGAAGAGAGAGACAGAGAGGAAGGTGCGGCGGAGGGGTGGAGAAGCAAATGGGCGCTTCTCCTGTGTGCCCTGGCCGGGAATCGAACCCGGGTCCTCCGCACGCTAGGCCGACGCTCTACCGCTGAGCCAACCGGCCAGAGCCTACCACAGCTTTTTTTAACCTCAACTACTGGTGGGCAATTGGGCTGCTTCCAAATATTAGCTATTGTAAATAATGCTGCAATGAATATAGGTGTGTGTGTATACTTTCTTCAGATATGTTCCTAGAAGTGGAATTGCTGCTTCATAAGGCAGTTCCATTTTTAATTTTTTGAGGGCCCTCTGTGCTGTTTTCCATATTTATTGCACCAATCTGAATTCCCATGAACAGTGCACAAGAGTTTCTGTTTCCCACATCCTTGCCAGCACTTGTTTGTGATTAATTGGTGATAGCCATTCTGACTGGTCTGAGGGAATATCTCATTGTGATTTTAATTTGCATTTCTGTGATGATTAGTGATGTTAAGCATCTTTTCATGTTTATTATATATAATGTATATAATATATAGGTTGTATATATATTATTTTGTATATACTATTATAAACTCAATGATTGTAGACTCTATAATCTTCATACAACATCAATGTGGTTAACTCTTTCATGGACCAGCATGAAACATCTGGTGGACTGGCACCAGTTCACAGACCGGTGGTTGAAAAACACTATTGTAGTTTCTAGGTAGCAGATTTTTTTCTGAAACCGATGTTAAATCAAGGACATATAAAGCAGAACATTTCACTAAATTTCTGAATCTAATACAATAAAATGTGAAACCTTGGAAGTTGCCTAATATTTTATGAAAGGAATAAAGACCTGCAAAAGCTGATTTTTGGTTGTATATTTTACACATTGTGTGAATTTGCAGCATCTGCTAATTGAAGCAGACGTGCACTGTATTTATCCCTGCCCTATATCCAAGATTCCTCCCCACTCCCAGCAGTCTAGATTGTTTATCTAGTATTGTGGATAAGAGCCCAAGTCAACCCAGACAAAGCAGTGAAAAAAGTTCGTGTAATGTACTGGTATTATGTGTGAGATTTTTCAATAAAGTATCTTTAAATTTTTGCTGTAGAAGAATATTTGCAGCCAAGTTCTCATTCATCTCACAAACAAAATATGCTTATATCACAAGTCTTTCCATCTTGATGCCTTTAACCTTTCAATAGCTTCTTTTTTTCCTAAGGTGTTACTTGAATGTAGTACATATGACCACTTTCAGCTTTTGCACTCCAGCCTCCTTGACCTCTGTTTTCTTGAATTGGTTCATTTAACATCTGAATAAAATGCACTTGGTGTTGGATAGTTTGCTGTAGTAACAGGATTTCTCCAACTATCTGTTGTAGCAATGCTGGAGGCAGGGAAGAATTCTGTTGAGGAATTTGTCTCATCTGTTGAAACTGAAGCTAAGTTCATAAAAATTCAAGGGGATGTCCTTCAGGACTTGTCATTGCTGTCATAGTTGTGGCAGCTTTAGCCACTCAAGACTAATGAGCCCCTCAGTGCTAGCTGCTGGAGGGGGACCAATCAGCCTGACTTTCTCTGTTCAGGAATTCCCATTGCAAGGTATTGTACTGCACTGTCAATGTTGCTGAAACTGGCTCTCAGGGCTGCAATTACTTGCTCTTGTTCATAGCCCATCAACATCTCAGGTACCATATTCTCATAAAACTCACTGGCCATAAGTGCACTTGTTGCACCTTCAAAAAGGTTTGACCAAGAGGAATCTGCTGACGTACTGTCGGTTGATGTCGGGATAGTAGCCACTGGTGTTTCCGTTGGCTTTCCTGCAGAAACCTGTTTTGTTGCACTAGCAGATGCAGGTTCAGAAAATGCTGTCTGTGATCCTGGGGTGATAGATGCAGGTGTGGGAGCCAAAGCAGGCATGGAGGTTGAGACCTGAGCCACAGCTGGTGCTGTGGAATAACTAAATATGGTATTGGTGGCAGGATTTGATTGCTGAGTTGTTAGTGCTGGTGTTGTCACTGCTTTGGATTTTGTCACCATACCCACCACGAAGGGTTTCTTATCAATTTCATGTTCTTTTAGAGTAGTGTCATTGAGGATTTTGCCTGCATAACTTTTTGACCTGCTACAGGAAAGGCATCTTTCCCCTTTACAGATTCAGTGTTCTCTCTCAGTGCTCTTGTCGTCTCCTCGGGGTTGATGCCATCTTGGAGGTCTGCCACTGGAGGTTCTCCAGAGTGACCTGCATGTGCCGCCACAAAGCTCTGCTGGGCCTGCTCCCTAATATACTCTTCATTTTAGTTCTTGTATTTGCTTTTTTTTTTTTTTTTTTTTTTTTTGAGACAGAGAGAGAGAGAGTCAGAGAGAAGGATAGACAGGGACGGACACACAGGAACGGAGAGATGAGAAGCATCAATCATTAGTTTTTCGTTGCGCATTGCAACACCTTAGTTGTTCATTGATTGCTTTCTCATATGTGCCTTGACCGCAGGCCTTCAGCAGACTGAGTAACCCCTTGCTCGAGCCAGCGACCTTGGGCTCAAGCCAGTGAGCTTCTTTTGCTCAAACAAGATGAGCCCACACTTAAGCTGGCGACCTCGGGGGTCTCGAACTTGGGTCTTCCGCATCCCAGTCCAACGGTCTATCCACTGCGCCACCACCTGGTCAGGCTGTATTTGCTATTTTTGACTGGTTCTATTTTATGATTTTTATTTCTTTGTTCTCACTGAGTTTATCTCTTCTAAATTCAGTGAGTATCCCTACCACCAGTGTTTTAGCACACGCGTGAGAGAGGGACAGACAGGAAGGGAGAAAGATGAGAAGCATCAACTCATACTTGTGGTACTTTAGTTGTTCATTGATTGCTTTCTCATATATGTCTTGAATGAGGGGCTCCAGCTTAAGCCAGGGACCTTGGGCTTCAAGCCAGTGACCATGGGGTCATGTCTATGAGCCCACACTCAAGCCAGTGACCCCATGCTCAAGCTTGTGAACCTGTTCTCAGGCCGACAACCTCAGGGTTTCGAACCTGGGTCCTCAGCGTCCCAGACTGATGCTCTATCCACTGTACCTCTCCCTAGTGAGGCATCACTAGTGTTTTTAACTCTGTATCTGGTAGATTATTTGCATCTCTTATGTTTAGTTTTCTTTTTTTAGCATTTTGTCATGTATTTTCATTTGGGACATACTTCTTTGTCTCTTCATTTTGGCTCCCTCCCTGTGCTTATTTCTATGTATTAGGTCAATCTGCTATGTCTGTCAGTCAGAGTGGCCTTATGTAGTAGATAATCTTTGGGGCCCAGTGATGCAGTCTCCCTGGTCACCTGAGCTGGGTCTCCTGGGTATCTTTTATGTTGTGAGTTTTGTCTGTCTTCCTGTAGTAGTTGAGACTTTATTGCTGTTGGCACATTAGTGGGTGGCACTGGCCTTCAGGCTGACCGGCCGTGAGGACTGGCTGTCATGCAGTGGATGAGCTATTGTTCACAGGCTGACCCCATGAAGGAGGATTCACTTTAGAGGGGCTCTGGTGCCTGCCAGGTCTGCCCTTTGTCATTTGAAGAGCTGGATAGATGGTGCTCTCATGTATTCTAAAGTTGACCACCAGGCGTGTTGGTTTTAGGGCCTCTTGGGAAGGGCTTTGATTCAGCCAAGGTCAGCCACTACCTATACCTGAACTAAGTCCACCTCATAGGAGCAACAAACTGATCTGTGTTTGGTAGTTGCCTTTGCTATTCTTAGAGGCACAGGGAGAGGCTATGTTGTGAACCGAGTTTAGCTGCCACTTATCCCAAGCTTGGGGCCACTTAAATAGATGTATAAGGAATGCCAAAATCTAACTGCAGCATGTATGGGGTTTGTGAATTTTGAGACATTTTAGGAAAGTCTGCAAGGGAACAGAAGCCACTGAAAGACATTTAGACTGGATGTATGAGTTTGTTTGTGTTAAGTCAAGATATCCGTCCCAGTTCTTCAGGTCACTGTGACACTGGGTGTGGGACCTGCCCAGTATGAGTCTCTACCCTTCTTTACAGTCTCAGGGTTGCTTGTTTATATTTTTAGATATAGGAATTCTGTTCCGCTAGTCTTCAGGTGGTTCTTAATGATAGTATGTAATGTTGATATAATTGTAGGAGGAACAGAGCTCAGCATCTTCATACTCTGCCTAATAATGGCAGTCTTTAGTATCAATAAATCTGTAATCTCAAATTCTTGTCAGTTGTGCTCAATTTCTGGGAGAATCGGTATAATGGAAAGTTGTCAGTCTCCGTTTTCTTTTCATAATATTTATTAAAAATCTTTGTTTATCCAATAACTAGTTCAGTTTATTAAAATAAAATTTTATCACAAGCAATATTGCTTAGGATTTTAAAAACTACTCCAGGTCTTATTTTTTCCTCCCAAGCTATTCAGACTAAATGTTTTGAATACATCCCACAGAATGTGAGGTGTTTGATAAGTGGCCTGGAGCTAACCTTTCTGATTCCTATAGTTGCTATGTCACATTATGTTTTTCTTTCTGCTCCACCTATAATTTTCTAGTAGGAAGAAAGAAGTTTGGGATATCAGTAGCATTGAAGCTTGAAGCCACTGTAAATTACATTTGTTTATTTTGTTAGGATTTATTTTTAAACTTCATTAACATTATTGAAACTTATTTATTCTACAGGGAAAGAAAAATAGGGAGATAGCAATAATAGTTGTCTGCTGGTCATATTTTAAAGGTTTGAAAAGGCTCAGAAGCATGTGTAAGTAATCGTTTGTGGTTGAGTACGATGGTAGGTACCTAGCTGGATTCCAGAATCCTATGGATTCTGTGACCAGTCATTTGCTGGTAGTGGGCTGTGATTATAACAAAGATCTTTGTCTACCTGCCTTACATCACCACAGTGTCAGGAGTGGAATGCATTGTTCCACTGGAGTCCTGGTGCAATTTCTCATGCATAGAATATATTTATTTGCAGAATTAATTCCAGTTCCTCCATTGACTTGTTATCTGGGTACTATTAAAAGAAGAAATCTTTTAGAAATAGTTTTCCATCATAGTGAGATGAGAACTCTGGTCTTGAATTGAAGCCCCAAAGGCAGGAAGAACTAATATATATGGCTTAATAGCTTCTGTAATTTTGGGCCCTGCTTATATGTTAATATTTTTTCCCTCTAGTAGTTATAAAGTTTGTAATGTCTAAGAGTATAAAGTATGGTGAGGAAAAGGATACTCCCATTTACACACTTCAAGTCTGGAAGTAGCCACTAGTATTAGTTTGGTAACATATTCATATTTGTGCTTCTAAATAATGTGGCATACCTAATATGTATTGCCTACTTGTGCTGTTTAATATGTATAAGCATTCCAGTATGTCATGGACTTATTTCCTAAGGAATTTTTATATATACATTTATCTCATTCTTTAAGTTTTACATGATATATCTCTAGAGTGAAAATACATGATAATTTAACAATTTCTTTATTTTTAGACATCTAATTTTATTTTCTCTAGTAAACCAAGTTCCTATTGACCTTTAAGTCCCTATACTTTTGTAGGACAATTTAATGATAATTTATAAAATAATAATTTGTAGGAATATTAATAACCTGGAGGAATAAAATAAAAAGCAAATTCTAGAAACAAGAAGATATTTTACAGTTTTGGTAGAACACCATTAATTTCTAATCTCACATGATTTTTTTTTTTCCTTAAGTGAGAAGCGGGGAGGCAGAGAGACAGACTCCCGCATGTGCCTGACGGGGATCTACCCGGCATACCCACCAGGGGGCGATGCTCTGCCCATCTGCAGTGCTGCTCTGTTACAACCGAGCCATTCTAGCACCTGAGGCAGAGGCCATGGAGCCATCCTCAGCACCCCGGCCAACTTTGCTCACATGGAGCCTTGGCTGCAGGAGGGGAAGAGAGAGATAGAGAGGAAGGAGATGGGGAAGGGTGGAGAAGCAGATGGGCGCTTCTTCTGTGTGCCCTGGCCAGGAATTGAATCTGGGACTTCCACATGCCAGACCAACATCTACCACTGAGCCAACTAGTCAGGGCTAACTTCACATGATTATTAAGGCATTGGAGGCTACTGGAAAACTTCATTGTGTACATATTCATGTATATTTTGGTTTATTCTTTGATAAGTAGGAAAGTCTGAGATCACATACTTTAGATTAAAAATTAGTATTAAACTAGAAGCTCTAGACTTTGTGTTTTTATTTTAATTAAAAAATGTTTATAATTCCCTCCATTTAAAAAAATAAAATATGTGAGTTTGACTTCAGATTAATGCAGTGTAGTCATTAATTTAAATCTTCAAGATGCTAATGTATTTTGCAGATTTCTAATAGCATTCCCCTCAAAAAAAGTTAAGCATTTTTAACTTTAAATTTTACCAAGCAAACTGTTAATTATTTTTTTTAAATCATATTCATTGCTTTATAGAAAGAGAGGAGAGGAAGGGCAGGGGGGGACAAGGAGCATTGACTCAGTAGTTGCCTCTTGTATGTACCCTGACTGGGCAAGCCCAGGGTTTCAAACCCTAGCGACCTCAGCATTCCAGGGCAGCACTCTATCAACTGTGCCACCATAGGCCGTGTCAAACTATTATTTAGTACCTCTGAGTATGACATATTGGGACTGTTAGGATTAATAAAACAAGGAGACATTAGTGCCACAAATATAAACTGGAATTCAGCATACAATGTAATGGCACTGGAATGTTGTAGTAGTGCTATATCAAACAATATTGTAATAATGGAGAAACTCCAGATAATTTTTGTTGGTGGGAATGATTACAACTCTGTTTTTTTTTTTCAGTTTGTGTAACATTGCTAAATGATGTAAGCAAGAATTGCTTTGGATATATTTTTCGTCTACTATCAGTCAGTGAAAATTCATTCTAGCTTTCATGGAAGAAATAGTCATTTACTAGTCTAAAGACCTTATTCATATAATGGCTAGTTCAGGAAATTAGAATAGAAATATGCTTAAAATTCTTTTTAGCATTACAGAGAATTAGGAAGCGTGGGGCACCTCAAGGAAAAATAATTACTCCAAAAACCTAATAAGGTTGGTTTTAGTTATAGGTTTGTTTTTCTAAGAGTATTTTTTTTTCTTACAGAGTTGAAATTATGTTGTTTTCTAGCATAAGTTTAAAAATCTGTATTATAGAAATTTGCAAATAAACATAAGCTGAGAATTTCTGTTGCCCAATAGTAACTATCAATATTTTGTCAATTTTGTTTCATCTATTCACACTGTGTGTCTGGCTACACCTCTACTACTGGAACACATTTAAAAAATTTTATTGATTGATTTTAGAGAGTGAGGGTCCGACAGAAACATCAGTCTGTATCTGTTCCTGTGTGTGTACTTACCAGGGATCAAACTGGCAACTAAGCTCTCCAGCCAGGGCAACTACCAGAACACTTTAAAGGACAAAACCTAGAGATCCTTTCACCTGCCACTCTTCGTGTGTCAAATACATCTTTAAGCACCTTACTTTTAAAGCATTCATAACTTTAGCTGAAAGAAAGAGAACTTAATTAAAATACATGTGCCAAACGTAACAAATGAAATAACCCTGTTTTACATCGACTGCCCTATTTAAGCATTTCCTTGGTATATCTTTAAGGGATTACACTAAAATAGGCCCAATGGAAGAATTGACATTTGTATACAAATTTTATTTAACAATATAGACTGACTTTTATTTTTTTTATGTTATGTAGTCTCTTAAACTACCTCTTTTTTAAAAATATTTTCATCAAGAGCAAAATGCTCTATTAGCACAGATATATATATATATTTTTTATAGATATTTTTATTTAAATTAAAAATAGTCAATAAGCTATCTCTGGAAAGGTAGCCAATAAATAATCAAGAAACCATAATAGGGTTGCTTCTATAGAGTGGTTCAGATTTGTTGGGAGGGAGGGAGAAGTATGATGGAGTCATAACACTTGCTATATATTTATACCTTTTAATGTATTCTATTCCTATTCAAAAATATGTACAAAACTGTAATTTAAAAGTGACCACAGAAATCTTCAAAATAACTTGTCAATGGACATTGTCTTTTGTTACTTTGCCAAGAAGTACAAATTTCCATGAATCACAATGTGTTTTGCTTATTCATTATAATTTTAAGCAAGATGTTACTTTTTAAAATGTAAGTTTTTGAAATATGTAAGAGGATCAGTTGTGTTATGATCATGTTTTTTTGTGGGGTTTTTTTTTGTATTTTTCCGAAGTTAGAATTAGGGAGGCAGACACCCACAGGCTCCGGACAGGGATCCACCTGGCGTGCCCACCAGGGGGCGACACTCCGCCCATCTAGGCGGAGGCCATATGGCCATTCTCAGAGCCTGGGCCAACCTTGCTCCAATGGAGCCATGGCTGCAGGAGGAGAAGAGAGAGAGAGAAAGGAGAGGGAGAAGGGTGCAGAAGCAGATGGGCGCCTCTCCTGTATGCCCTGACCCGGAATTGAACCAGTGACTTCCATACGCTGGGCCTATGCTCTACTTCTGAGCCAACCAGCCAGGGCTGTGTTATGATTTTGTACTTTCAGTGGAGCAACAAGATTGCTTTCAAAATAATATCTAGTATAAGATTCAGTTTTCATGTTAAAAATGGGGCTTCGGGTGATTCTCCCAGATCACTCTCCCTGCACCATGACGTGTGGTTTTCCCAGGTTCCTTGCCCTTCAATTTTCTTGCCTGTCTTTCCGAGCCTCCAATAAACATGGCCTGATGCTTTCCGGCTCCATAGTTCTACCGTCTGCCTGAATTCAGTAGGAACCTGCGCTGCCTCAACCACCAGCATTACAAGCAGGATAACTCAGGTGCAGGTGCAGGTGCAGGATTTGGGGAAGGATCTCTTCTCTTGGCTTCATCAGGGAGACTCAGAATTTCTGCACCTGTCTACACACCATTGTGGAGCCTGTTAACCCAAATGTGAACATATGGACCTGACGCCCTGAGAGAGCAAGCGACAGTAACTCCCTCCTGTTACAAAGTGACAAACATTTTTAAATATGCCATTTTAAAGCTTCATATTTATTATAATTTTCTTCACTTTTAAAATTATACTTTTCTTCATTTTTATATAATGCTAAATTTTCCATGAGGTGTTTGGAAAACAATCATTAGCATCTGGATAAAATAAGTAAACAATTTACCATATCTTCTGATTTGATGCACTCCCATTTCATGCCATTAATTTCCTTTTATAATTTTACAGTGACTACTTGGTGTTTTACCCATTTATCTTAGCTAAATAGATCTTTATGATTAAATACTTAGAAAACTTTTAAAGGAAAATAAATAAATAAAAGAGGGGCTTCGTGGGGCTATCCTTGTTATGAGTAAGTAGTCTGTCACTTGGCTATGTATTTGAAACATCATTACCCTAGTAACAGGTTATTTTTTATAATCTTTGACAACGTTGGAATAAACTTAAGTTTAGTTACCAAACTATTTTCACAATACATAAATTAATGGGTTAGGTGAAATAAATTCTTAGAAAATTTCTTTACACATTCCATTTTTTGAGAGAGAGAGAGGCAGGAACAATGAGCTGCTCCTATATGTGCCCTGACCAGGGAATCAAACCAGCAACTTCTGTGCTCTGCAACGATGCTCCAGAGCTGTCCGACTAGGGCTTGGTTATCCATTGCACCACCACTGGTCAGGCCTGAACACAACAATCTTAAATCTGCATAACAACCTAACCTTGCTTTTCCTTGCTTTTCTTTTAATGCAGCCAAGAACTCAAAAGAATAGAAGAAAAAAATTTTTTTTCTATACAGAGCAATTTCTGGCCTGCCAAAATTTGTGCCGGTCTGGAAAAGAGTTAAGCACCCTGATGTTATGTGGAAATTATAATCATGGACCTATAATTTTCATGGGCATCAGGTGGTTAACTCTTTCGTGGACTGGCACTGGTCTGCAGACCAGCGTTTGAAAAACTGGGCTATTCCTCATAGACAAGTTATATACTATAGTGGGCAACGCCATCTAGGTTTGGTTAAGTGCACTCTCTATGATGTTCACACAATGACAAAATAAGCTAATGATGCATTTATCAGAGTTAAGCAGTGCATAACCATATAGCCTTTCTAGAAAGCTAGCAAATCCAATATCTAGATATAGTAATCAGTCTATGGGCAGCCACAGTATTAAGCTTACAAATAATGCAAAAAAATTAACCTCACTGAGATGGTTTATTTCAGATGAAAATTGAAAGCTAGTTAAAATTTTTCTTACATGAAAATTGACTCCGGGCCCTGGCTGGTTTGCTCGGTGGTAAAGCGTGGACCTTGCGCGTAGAAGTTTCGGGTTCAATTCCTCCTGGTCAGGACACACAGGACAGGTGACCATCTGCTTTTCCCTCCCTCTCTTTCACTTCTATCTCCCCTACTTCTCTCTCTCCCTTCTCTCTCTCTCTCTCTTCCTTTCCCACAACTGTGGCTCGACTGATTCAAGCACATTGGCAGTGTGCTCAGGATGGCTCCATGGAGCCTCCGCCTCAGACAGAGCATCGGCCCCAGACGGGTGTTGCTGCGTGGGTCCTGGTCGCTGTGCATGCAGGAATCAGTTTCACACTATAAAAAAGAAAATAGACTCTAGCCTTTATGCTTGCTAGAATTAAAATCAGTTTCTTCAGTCATTTTCCAAATATATGGTCTTTAACAGCTAACTGTGGGGGTTTTAAATGAATGTTAGTACAAAGGGTCTGTGTAGTAATTTTGTAAAGTAGTGGAAACCAGATGTCTTTCTACAGAACTCACCATACTGTTTCCTGTTAATATGTTGTGACTATCCAGAGGGGGAATTTAGTTCTTTAATCTTTACTTAATCTATTTCTCTAACAGGATAGATAATGCTGTGATCCTCTCTTTAGAGAAATATTACAGGTGCTCAAATGATGAATACTGTCATACTATAACTTTTTATTTTGGAATTCCACCTTGATAATATTAATAATTGTCACCAATATTTAGTAATTTGTAATACTGGGTAAATGAAGAAAGGGAATATGAACACTTGTTCGCACTATAGTGTATATTATGAGTGTTATGTGGTAGGCATCCTGGCCTCAAGTATGCCTGTTCTACAAAGAATTATGTATAACTTATTAGGTTTCTTAACATGCTCTCAGTGTGTCTGGCTGAAGGAGCCTCAGCAGGGGTCCTAAGTATTGTCTTTACAGCAGCAATACTCCAGTGGTGTTCCGAATATAAACCTTTGAAAAGCCCCTCTCTTGCTATTTTTCTTTTTGCTTCGTTTTCTCTCACCCACACTTTGGTTCTTTGTTCGGCAGTCCCAACAAGGTTTCTTACCCAGCTCAAATGCAGTCCACTCGTTAGTTTACGTGATGTGATATGATCTTTCCAGCACGCTGGACTTTCGAATTCATTGTTATATTGACTTGCTCAAGTGGCCCTTCCTTCCCTTGGGCTCCTTTGAACTATCAATTTTTTAACCTTTTAAGCTTTGAGTAGAAGTTACATTATTGATACCATGTGTACAAGAGACATTGATAAATATTGACACTGGAGACTCTGGTTTGAGCAAGCAATCAATGAACAACTAAGGAGCCACAATGAAGAATTGATGCTTTTCATCTCTCTCCTATCTGTCCCTATCTCTCTGTCTCTGTCACACACACACACAAAAAACTACTAAGATGATCATAATTTCATGCACAAAATTTATCCAAGTTTTTAGTCATTTCCATAAGACATAGATATCTTTAAAGGCTCATGATATACTTGCCAAATTTGCTTTCCAGGAAAGTTTAACCAAGTTACATTCCTAAAATGAGATTTTTCACTATAACCAGGCCAATGATGAGAATTATAAGGTTTAGAGCAGAGGTCCCCAAACTACGGCCCCTGAGGCCATTTTTCCAGCGCCTGCCACACTTCTGGAAGGGGCACCTCTTTCACTGGTGGTCAGTGAGAGGAGCACAGGATGCTCCTGGAGTACTGTATGTGGCGTCGTCGCTAACATACAGTACTACTTCCGGTGACGCAGGATGTACGTGTCACGGCTCCGGAAGCGCGTCATATCACTTGATAAGGCTAACAGTGACAAATATGGAACCGAACATTGACCATCTCATTAGCCAAAAGCAGACCCGTAGTTCCCATTGAAATACTAGTCAGTTTGTTGATTTAAATTTACTTGTTCTTTATTTAAAATATTATATTTGTTCCCATTTTGTTTTTTTACTTTAAAATATGTGCAGTGTGCATAGGGATTTGTTCATAGTTTTTTTATAGACTGGCCCCCTGTGAAAAAAGTTTGGGGACCCCTGGTTTAGAGTGTTAATTGTTAAAAAAAATTTTCATGAGCTTATTTAAATTTACAATTCTTTGATCCAAAATATTGAATATTTATTCATATCATTTAATAATTTTTCTTTGTCTAAATTTTTATTTTTCAACATCATTATGGCATATATCAAAAGCATGTGTATGTATAATTTAAATCAACATAATGATGATGGAATAAACACTAATGTTTTCACCATCCAGTTTATGAAACAGATCATTTCCATATCTTAGAAGTCTCCTTCCCTGCTGGACAGCTCTGTTGGTTAAAGTGCAGAGGTTGCTGGTTTGATTCCTGGTTGGGGCACATACAGACATAGCTTTATATTTCCATCTCTCTCATTCTCTCCTTTACCCTCTCTGTAAAAATCCAAAATCAAGTGTTGACCTGAAATGCTGAGGTCACTGGTTCAAAACCCCAGGCTTGCCCGGTCAAGGCACATAAAGGAGTTGATGCTTCCTGCTCCTCCCCTCTGCCTTCTCTCTCTCCCTCTCTCTTTCTCTCTCTCTCCCACTCTTCTCCTCTTCTCCTCTTCTCTAAAATGAATAAAGTGTTTTTAAAAATTTAAAAATCGATAAATAAAAATTATTAGAAAAAATTTTTTCAAAGTCTCCTGTGTGTTCCTCCTAATTATATCTTCCTTCTTCTTTTTAAGGTAACTATAATTCTTATATTTGTGCTAATTATTTATTCTACCTTCTAGTTGTACTGCCCATTAATGCATCTCTAAAAATGAAGGTTTTTTATATGGTTTCTAAACTTTATATAAATGAAATAATGATGTAAGTATTCTTAAGTTATTTATTTTGCCCCAAATTGATACTCACCTATGTTAATGTTATACTAAAATTCATGCCTTTTTGCTACTGAATAGTGTTGCATTGTGTGCACGTTTCTCTAATAGAATTATTGAGTCATTTTATATACAAACATCTTCACTTTTATTTGGTGACTTGTTAGGTTTCAAGTTCATTTTACTAATATATGTTGTAAATATGTATTTCAGATTATATTGGCTGCTAAATTTATATAGCATCTCTGATAACTAGAGATTATTTTTATTCCAATGCAGTATGTGAATTTTTTCTTTTGTGACTCCTTCATTGCTTCTATATCTATAAAGTTCTCTGCCACCCTTAAGTGGAATTTATCTCATTACTTTTTGTTAGTTTGTTTTTTGTCTTTGAGTTCTGTACAGTATGTGTTTAAAATCCTTTCTACCATTTAGAATTTATTTTGTTACAAAGCACAAAGTGAAAATGTTTGGTATTGCTCAGTTGCTAATGAACTGCTTTTTAAAGCATTATCAAACAACTCTTTTGTTCCAGGCATTGTTTTTGACTCTCAGCCCCACACATGTCCTTATATAATCTATACCATTATAGGTGAGAAGCTAGAAAGCTACTTTTTTCAGAGTTCTTTGTCAGCTGGTTTAATTTCTGCCAATGAGAGACAGTCACATGGGATGAACCCAGGCGTGGCCAACAGTTTTTGCCCCCTGGGCAAGATTAGAAAACTTTTCACAGGCTGGATGAAATATTAAAATTAAAAAATGTTAAATACAAAAATGATTCATTTAAGTAAACAAAATTTTATTTTGTAATTTGTTTATGAATAAATGTGAGTGAAAAATTAATATACAATATTATTTTAACTTTTTTTTTCCAGAGAGAGTGATAGACAGACAGGAAGGGAGAGATGAGAAGCATCAATCATTAGTTTTTCATTGCGTGTTGCAACACCTTAGTTGTTCATTGATTGCATTCTCATGTGCCTTGACCGCGGGCCTTCAGCAGACCGAGTAACCCCTTGCTCGAGCCAGCAACCTTGGGCTCAAGCTGGCGACCTCAGGGTCTCGAACCTGGGTCTCCCGCATCCCAGTTCGATGCTCTATCCACTGTGCCACCACCTGGTCAGGCTACAATATTATTTTAATAAAAATATAATTACATACCGTATAAATATCCAAACAGTATTGCAATCAATCAAAACAATAATTAATAGAATGAGCTTGAAGGGGTTATATCGCAAATAAAACAATTATTTTGTTTTACGAGCAGCCTGGACACATTTTCAGTTATCAGCTGCAGCTATTGTCTATGCTACAATGCCAGTTGATGCGGCACACTTGACCACAAAAATAACAAATTGTTTGACCTTGGGTGCGCACTGGCAAACTCTGCCTAAAAGAATGTGGGTTTGACATCGCCACTAAACATCAAACAGGTCGTATCGAGTACAAATGAGTACAAAAGTTGTAAATCTTTGTAATGTAATTTTTAAAAATATAAAAGTATCATGAAGTTAACCCTAGACTAGGCACACGTGGAATTCTTTTCCGCATATCACTATCTTCTTAAATATCTCGATTTCCAATAATCAAAGACGTTTCCGCTTCAGAGAAGTTGAGATTTTAAAGTAGCGGAGAATGTTAAAAATTTAATCGTGGAGCCCTGGCCGGTTGGCTCAGTGGTAGAGCGTCGGCCTGGCGTGCAGGAGTCCCGGGTTCATTTCCCGGCCAAGGCACACAGGAGACCATCTGCTTCTCCACCTCTCCCCCTCTCCTTCCTCTCTCTCTCTTCCCCTCTCGCAGCCAAGGCTCCATTGGAGCAAAGTTGGCCCGGGCGCTGAGGATGGCTCTGTGACCTTTGCCTCAGGGGCTAGAATGGCTCTGGTTGCAACAGAGCAACGCCCCAGATGGGCAGAGCATCGACCCCTGGTGGCCATGCCAGTGGATCCCGGTCGGGCGCATATGGGAGTCTGTCTGACTGCCTCCTCATTTCCACCTTCAGAAAAATACAAAACTAAATAAATTTAATCGTGGTCCCGATAAACTCATTACGTGGGCTGGATCCGGCCTGCGGGCTGTATGTTGGCCATGCCTGGATTAACCTGTAGGGAAAATGTAAAAGCTATTTTTCTGCTCGTGACAATAGTATCAGCAGGAATGCAGACTCCTAAGCTTTTGATAATACCACCTTCCCTGTTTTAATTCTCCAGCTGTAGAAGAGGAAGTGTTCATCAGCGGGCAACATGACTTATTCCTCTTTGTTCTTCTGGTTTTTATGCATTTGTAATCAATCCCCTGTATCAAATCTCTCTGTTTGGAAAAAGAAAAGAAAGATACTTCCATTCACCTCCCTTCCTCCTCCTCCTCCTCCTCCTCCTCCTCCTCTTCCTCCTCCTCCTTCTCCACTGCTGCTGCTGCTGCTGCTTCTAATAAATTGAGAGTAGGGGAGGTAGTGAGACAGACTGTTGCATGCAACTGAACTAGGATCTACCTGTTAACCCCTGTCTGAGGCCAATGCTCAATCAACAGCTATTTTTAGCACCTGAGGTGGCCATCAAGCTATTCTCAGCTCCCCCCCCACACACACACACACAATGCTTGAACCAATCAAGCCACTACCTGAGGGAGGGGGTGAGAAGGAGATTGTCACTTCTCCTGTGTGCTTTGACCTGACATTGAACTCAGGACATCCATATGCTGGGACAATGCTCTATCCACTGAACCAGCCCATCAGGGCCATCACCTTCCTTCTTTCCCCATACTGCCTCCTCCCTCAATCTGTAAACAACTACCAATCTATTTTCTGTTTCTGTGGATTTGCCTGTTCTGGATCTTTTATATAAATGGACATAAAGCATATGTGGTCTTCTATGACTGCATTCTCTTATTTAGTAAATTTATTTTATTTTATTTTATTTATTTATTTTTTCCAAAGCTGGAAACGAGGAGAGACAGTCAGACAGACTCCCGCATGTGCCTGACCAGGATCCACCCGGCACGCCCACCAGGGGGCGACGCTCTGCCCCTCCAGGGCATCACTCTGTTGCGACCAGAGCCACTCTAGCGCCTGGGGCAGAGGCCAAGGAGCCATCCCCAGCGCCTGGGCCATCTTTGCTCCAATGGAACCTCTGCTGCAGGAGGGGAAGAGAGAGACAGAGAGGAAGGAGAGGGGGAGGGGTGGAGAAGCAGATGGGCACTTCTCCTGTGTGCCCTGGCCGGGAATCGAACCTGGGACTTCTGCACACCAGGCTGATGCTCTACCACTGAGCCAACCGGCCAGGGCCTTTTTTATTTTTATTTTTTTGTATTTTTCTGAAGTTGGAAACGGGGAGGCAGGCAGACAGACTCCCACATGCCCCCAACGAATCCACCCAGCATGCCCACCAGGGGGCGATACTCTGCCCATGTGGGGCATTGCTCTGTTGCAACCAGAGCCATTCCAGCTCCTGAGGCAGAGGCCACAGAGCCATTCTCAGCACCCGGGCCAACTTTGCTCCAATGGAGCCTTGGTTGTGGGAGGGGAAGAGAATGACAGAGAGGAAGGAGACGGGGAGGGGTGGAGAAGCAGATGGGCACCTCTCCTGTGTGCCCTGGCTGGGAATCGAACCCAGGACTCCTGCATGCCAGGCCAACACTCTACCACTTAGCCAACCAGCCAGGGCTAGTAAATTTTTGAGATTCATTTTGTAACATGGATCAGTACTTCATTCCTTTCTATGGCTAATAATATTCTATCATGAGTATCCTACATTTAGTTAATCCATTCATCAGTTGTTGGACATTTGGAATTGTTTATACTTTTTGGCTATTAGTAATGTTACTGTGTACATCTGAATTCAAGATTTTGCATGTACATATATTTTCAGTGCCTATAGATGGAATTGCTGGGCCATACGGTACCTCCATGTTTAACTTTTTATTCTTCCATGAAGGAAATGCTTAATAAATGGTTTTTTTTATTACAGTTCACATTCAATGTTATTTTATGCTAGTTTTAGGTACACAGCACAGTGGTAAATCACACACTTCCAGTACTCACCTGGCACCGAAGCTAGTCATTACACATCCACATGGCTATTTCGTACTTACCAATTTGTACTTAATCCCTTCACCTTTTCACCCAGTCCCTCCACCACCCTCCCTCTGAGAGCCATTGGTCTGTTCTCTGTACCTGTGTCTGTTTCAGTTTTCTTTGTTTATTTTGTCCTTTACATTCCACATATAAATTTGTATTTGCTGACTTACTGTATTTCCCCATGTATAAGATGCACATTTTTTTTCAAGAAATTTTGAGGTCTGAAAACTGAGTAAGTCTTATACACTAGTTGTGGCATTTCAAATGCCATAGATGGAACCGAGGACAAGGCAATATATGAATACAGTGATTTATCATCAGACACAGATGAGGACAAGCTAATGGATGGGAGTTTTGACAGTGATGAGGAGTTGTATGAATTTTATAATGAGTAAAACTTGAGTTCAATAGCTTTATGTAATACTTTTTTTTTTTTTTCAGGCCCCAAAATTAAGGTGTGTCTTATACATGGGGAAATACAATGCTTCACTTAACATAGAGCCATCTATGCTGTTGCAGATATTAAGATTTCCTTTTCTATGGTTGAGTAATATTCCATTGTATATAACATGAACCATAGCCTTCTTACCCACTTGGCTATTGTATATAATGCTGCAATGAACATGGGGTGCATATATTCTTTAAATCAGTGTTTTGGGTTTCTTGATATATACCCAGACGTGGTATTGTTGGGTCATAAGGCAGTTCCATTTTTAATTTTTTAGGGTAACTCCATACTGCTTTCCACTGTAGCTGCAACAAAATGCATTCCCATCCAGGGTCCGTGAGGGGTTTTTTTCTCCACATTCTTTCCAACACTTGTTTGTTGATTTATTGATGATAGCCATTGTGACAGGTGTGAGGTAATATCTCATTGTGGTTTTAATTTGCATTTTTTGCCCCTGGCTGATTAGCTCAGTGGTGGAGTGTTTACATGGCATGTGAATATCCCAGGTTCATTTCCCCATCAGGGCACACAGAAATAACCAACTGCTTCGCCCCGCCCCTCCTCTTCTCCCGCAGCCATAACTCGATTAATTTGAGTGCAGTTGTCCCTGTTGTGGTTGCCCATGGAGCTTCCATCTTTTTTTTTATTTTTTTTATTTATTTTTTATTTTTTTTATTTTTTTTATTTTTTTCATTTTTCTGAAGCTGGAAACGGGGAGAGACAGTCAGACAGACTCCCGCATGCGCCCGACCGGGATCCACCCGGCACACCCACCATGGGGCGACGCTCTGCCCACCAGGGGGCGATGCTCTGCCCATCCTGGGCGTCGCCATATTGCGACCAGAGCCACTCTAGCGCCTGGGGCAGAGGCCACAGAGCCATCCCCAGCGCCCGGGCCATCTTTGCTCCAATGGAGCCTCGGCTGCGGGAGGGGAAGAGAGAGACAGAGAGGAAAGTGCGGCGGAGGGGTGGAGAAGCAAATGGGCGATTCTCCTGTGTGCCCTGGCCGGGAATCGAACCCGGGTCCTCCGCACGCTAGGCTGACGCTCTACCGCTGAGCCAACCGGCCAGGGCTGGAGCTTCCATCTTAAGCACTAAAAATAGCTGGGTTATGGAGCATGAGCCCCAGATGTGCAGAGCATCAGCCCCAGACAGGTTGTTGGCTAGATCCTGATCAGGGTGCATGCAGGAGTATGTCTTTGTCTCCCTTCCTCTCACTTAAATACTAAAGTAAATAAAAAAAATTTGCATTTCTCTGATTAGTGATGTTGACCATCTATTTATATGTTTATTGGCCATCTATATGTCCTCTTTGAGGAAGTGTCTATTCAGGTCCTATGCCCATTTTTTAATTGGAGATTTTTGGCTATTTTGGTCTTGAGCTGTATGAGGTTTTTGTTTGTTTAACCAAGAGAGAGAGAGAGACAGACAGACAGGAAGGGAGAGAGATGGGAAGCGTCAACTTGTTGCAGCACCTTAGTTGTTCATTGATTGCTTTCTCATATGTGTCTTAATGGGGTAAGGAGAGCTCCAGCCAAGCCAATCACCCCTTGCTCATGCCATTGAGCTTGGGCTCAAGCCAGCGACCTTAGGGTTTCAAACCTAGATTCTCAGCATCCCAGTTGGGTGCTCTATCCACTACACCACCTCCTGGTCACGCAAGATTTATGAGTTCTTAGTTTGATGTAGTCCCATTTGTTTATTTTTGTTTTCCATACCAGAGAAGATGTATCAGGAAAAAATATTGCTACAAGAAATGTCAGATTTACTGCTTATGTTTTCTAGGAGTTTTATGGCTTCGAGTCTTATATTTAAGTCTTTAATCCATTTTGAAAGGTGTTCTAGTTTCATTTCTCGTCTCTGTATCTCTTTGCATGTATCTCTCCATGTTTAACTTTTGAGAAACAGCAAAACTTTTTTCAAAAGGGCTTCATCCTTTTATACTTCCACCAGCAGTGCATGAAGGTTCCAATTTCTTTATATACATTTCAACTCTTAACTGTCTTTTTTTTTTCCTATTTTCATGTATGGACGTGTTATCTCATTATGGCTTGATTTATATTTCCTTAATGGCTATTGATTTTTAGCAAATTTTTATGTACTTATTAGCCACTCATTTATTTTCTTTGAAGAAATTTTTATTTAGATCCTTTGCACATTTTAATTTTGGGTTGTTTTTCTCGCTGTTTTTCAATTGTAAAATTATCTAGCCTGACCAGGTGATGGCGTAGTGGATAGAACATCGGACTGGGATGCAGAGGACCCAGGTTCAAAACCCTGAGGTTGCCGTTTTGAGCACAGACTCATCTGGCTTGAGTGTGGCTCGCCAGCTTGAGTGCAGGGTTGCTGGTTTCAGCATGCTATCATAGACATGACCCCATGGTCTCTGGCTTTAGCCCAAAGTCACTGGTTTGAGCAAGGGACACTTGCTCTGCTATAGCCCCCAGTCAAGGCACATATGAGAAAGCAATCAATGAACAACTAAGGTGCCACAACGAAGACTTGATGCTTCCCTTCTCTCTCTCTTTCTGTCTGTCCCTTTCTCTGTCTCTCTCTGTCTCCGTCAAACTCAAAAACATTTTTCATTATATATTCTTGTAACAAGTCTTGTGGTTTTAGTACATATTTTGATATAATACTTAATTTTAATTAATATTTTTATGTAGGTAGAGGTCTAAATTCATCCTTAGACTATTCTGTATTCATCGAATTGCCTAGGAACACTTGTCAAAAATCAACTGACCACAAATATAAGGGTTTATTTCTGGCCTTTCAATTCTATTCCATTGATCATTACCTACCATTAAGGCAGTATCACATGGTCTAGATTATTGTAATCTTATAGTAAGTTTTGAATTTCCACAATGTTAAGCCCTTTTTTTTATTTATTTTTTATTTTTTACAGAGACAGAGAGTGAGTCAGAGAGAGTGATAGACAGGGACAGAGAGACAGGAATGGAGAGAGATGAGAAGCATCAATCATTAGTTTTTCATTGCACGTTGCAACACCATAGTTGTTCATTGATTGCTTTCTCATATGTGCCTTGACCGCGGACCTTCAGCAGACCGAGTAACCCCTTGCTGAAACCAGCGACCTTGAGTTCAAGCTGGTGGGCTTTTCCTCAAACCAGATGAGCCCGTGCTCAAGCTGGTGACCTCGGGGTCTTGAACCCGGGTCCTCTGCATCCCAGTCCTATGCTCTATCCACTGCGCCACCACCTGGTCAGGCTTCTTTCTTTTTCTTTTTTTTTTTTATGAGAGTTTGTCTTTTCTGGGTGCTTGGCTTATTACTTTCATGTGTGTTTTAGGTTCCATTTCATCGATTCTGCAATAAAACCAGTTGGGATTTTGATAACTATTGCATCAAATCTCTACAATTTTAGAGAGTTTATGAACATGGACTTCCTTTCCATTTATTTAGATGATGTTAACAATGTTTTGTGTTTTCAGTGTACAAGCATTGGTAAATTTTTTTCCTAAGTATTCTTTTGATGCTATTGTGAATGAAATTGTTTTATTTCATTTTGGGTAATTCATCGTAGTGTATAGAAATGCAGTTGATTTATTTTGTGTATTGGTATTGTATCTTATAACCTTGCTTAATTGGCTTATTAGTTCTAGTAGTTTTTTAGTGAATTCTTATTTTCTGTATATATAAGCTTACCTTGTCTCTTTCCTGTTATTCCATAAATTACTTTAATTTTGCTGATTATTATTTCAATAATATGAAACACCTTATAATTTAGGTTGATAGAAAATCCTTTTTCTTATGCCCTTTTAGGTACTAATACAGATTATTTAATTTTCTTTAATATGCCTTGTATACAGCAAGTAATCCTAGTACATAGTATAAAGATATGAATCCAAGTTGTGTTGTGTTTAGACTTCATTAGAATATATGTACCTTATAGATAGTAATGTAATTTTCATAACCTTAAATTTCCAGTTGAATAACTTTTATCTTTGTATTCTATCTTGGTTGTAGTTTGAAGTTACTATATACCTACATTTAATTTCTAGGCAATCTTTAGCCAGAGGAATAGAATATACCAGGACAGAACCATGGAAGTAAGATGTATACTATGGAAATGAACTGACTTTCAGATCCAGTTTGGAATATCTGAGTGACTTGTAATAAAATACACAAAGTCTTCATGGCCTTTGAGTATTAGAGTTAGTATTTATAAGACATTTGACACGAGCAGATCTGATCTTTGAATGAATGGTGGTTGTATGAAGGAAAGCATTAAATTAGAAGTTGAGAGGTCTGACTGGTTCTTTTGGTTTGGTGTGTGACCTTTAGGAAATTATTTCACTCTTGGTTTCTGTTTTCATCTCTATAAAAATGAGGTGTGGCTGAATGATGGCTAAGCCCTACTCAGGCCTAAAGGGCATTCACTCTGATCTCACATTGCATGTAGATTGAGTTTTAGTCTCTAAACAGGCTGTCCTCAGAGGGAGCTTTAAAATTCTTTCCATGTGACTATAATAGGCGAACAAGTTGAGGATCAGTGCTTTTGAAACTAAAAAGGTTAAGGGCAACATGATGTCAAATAATATGTTCTGTCTCCCATTGTTTTATTTTATTGATTTTAGGGTAGGAGATGTTATTTTATACATTCATTGGTTGATTCTTGTATGTGCTCTGACCGGGAATCAAACCCACAGCCTTGGCTTATAATGACAATGCTCTTTCTAACCAACTGAGTAACCTGACCAGGGCAAGGCTCCCATATTTTAAAAATTATGGAATAGAAGGCCCTGGCCAGTTGACTCAGCGGTAGAGCGTCGGCCCAGTATATGGAAGTCCCAGGTTTGATTCCCAGCCAGGGCACACAGGAGAAGCACCCATCTGCTTCTCTACCCTTCCCCCTCTCCTTTCTCTCTGTCTCTCTCTTCCCCTCCTGCAGCCAAGGCTTCATTGAAGCAAAGTTGGCCCGGGCACTGAGGATGGCTGCATGGCCTCCGCCTCAGGTGCTAGAATGGCTCTTGTTGCAATGGAGCAATGCCCCAGATGGGCCAAGCATCGCCTCCTAGTGGGCATGCTGGGTGAATCCTGGTCGTATACATGTAGGAGTCTGTCTGCCTCCCCCCACTTCTCACTTCAGAAAAATACCAAAAAAAAAAAAAAAAAGAATAAACCAAGAGATGCATCAATAAGTGGAACAAGTGAATGTATTGCTCTCCCTCCCTAAAATCAAAAAATTTTTTAAAGTTAGAAAAAAAAATTTATGAAATAGTCATGGTTATGGAAATAGCAAAGTGAAATACGAATTATTACATATGGTTTATGGAATAATTTGGTATGTTTAATCATTGAATCTGAAGAACAATTTTGTGATACTTAAAAAATGTTATAATTCCTAATTACCAAATGATGTTATTGAAATCAGAGAAATTTCAGAGAAATTAAGTGACTTGCTCAAGGTTACTGTGCTAATAAAAATAATGAAATCTGGAACTAGATACACATCTGGTACCATTCTGTTAACTCATCTGTTAGGATTGTATAGGTTAGATAATCTGAAAGATTTTTTTAGTCCCTTCTATTTTGTGTTTACTTGTCTTTGAAATGGGATAATTACCTACTTAGATTTATAAGGGGTAATAATCTAAACAATCTAAAACCATGAGGGTTTTTTTTATTAGTTTTAATGGGGTGACATTGATAAATCAGGGTACATATGTTCAGAGAGAACATCTCCAGTTTATTTTGACATTTGATTATGCTGCATTCCCATCACCCAAAGTCAAATTGTCTTCCATCACCTTCTAACTGGTTTTCTTTGTGCCCCTCCCCCCCAAGCCCCTCCCTCTTTTCCCCAAGCCCAGTAACCACCACACTCTTGTCCATGTCTCTGAGTCTCATTTTTATGTCCCACCTATGTATGGAATCATATAGTTCTTAGTTTTTTCTGATTTACTTTTTCGCTCAGTATAATGTTATCAACGACCATTCACGTTGTTGTAAAGGATCCGATGTCGTCATTTCTTATGGCTGAGTAGTATTCCATAGTATATATGTACCAAAGATTTTTAATCCACTCGTCCACTGATGGACACTTAAAACCATGAGTTTTTATTGCTCTTTAAGCTAATAACTTGTTTTGAAATTTTCCCTATATTTTCAGTTATTGGGTTCTGGCCACTAATTGTGGTAGAAACCAGATTGGGTTAGGGACAAAGTGAAACTAATTTTACAATATGGTAATCACTTGAATTGCCATGTAAAGAATAATTAGGAATCACTTGGTTTGTGCTCCTTGGAGGTAGTTGCTGTAGATATACCGACAGGGACTCGTGCATCGATTTCCCCCTTTTGTTGATGATTGATTTTAATTTGTTGTGAATCCCTTTCAATTTATCTACCCTCACCTCTTGCTTTTTAATCAAGTTGGAAGAAATAACTCACAGGTGCTATAGTACTTTACCGTACCTTTGCTTGTGTACACGGGTAGAACAGTCCGTTTCTTGGAGAAGTCACTTCAAATACTTTGGTTCTCCGTGGCTATGGTTCCTATTAGTCCTTTGTATTTGTGCCTTTTCATGAGTTAGCATTCCTGATAACTAGCCAGTTAATCATCAATGAGCTGGGCTTTGGAAGTGGTGCTTTGTGGTTGAGTGACCTTGAAAGCTTTCTTCTCTCCTTCCTGTCCCTTCTGAGTATCTAAGGGAGAACCAGATCTTTGGGGAAAGCTCTGTGTTTAACTTTGCATTAACCCTTCTACCTTTCAACTTGTGGCTTTTCTGAAAATTAGGGACAGAACAACTGTGGTGTTCTTACCTGGCTTGGGAGAAAGAACCCTGAGAATTCTAAGATCACCTTGACAGAGTCTGTTTCCTTAAGTAACAAATGTTTTTAGAGTCGATATTTGAAATTGTCTATTCCTATTGGTTCACTGTACTTTCTCTTCCTTTAGCCCCCCAGGTTCGCCCAATAATCTTGGCTACTTCCCTGCAGCTGCTAATCTTAGCAGTGTCCCTCCACAGCCTGGCGCGGTGGTCAGAATGCAGGGCCTGGCCTACAATACTGGAGTTAAGGAAATTCTTAACTTCTTCCAAGGTTACCAGGTCAGTAGCTTGAAGAAGAAAAATATTCAGTCCCCTTAATACTTAAGTTGATTTGCCTAAAGAATGCAGCCAGGAAAGAAGCTGATTTTCTGAAACTCGTGTGTGTACAGGTGCTACTAGATTGCTTATGGAGGCAAAAAGAACCAGAGTCGAAGTCAAGAGGTCTCTAGTGGAAGTGCTAACTTCAAACTCATCCCTTTGACAATATTAGGGTTTTTCCACCCTACTTTTATTGTTTCATCTACTGGTGCTTTTTGGATAAGCTCTTCAGGACACACAGCGATGTGGATCTTTCCATCTAGAATAGGATTGGCTAAGGAGTTTTCTTCAAAATCAATTTCTTGACTAAAAATACTTAAACATAGTGCTGATATAGAGTAGAGCAGTGGTCCCCAACCTTTTTTGGGCCATGGACCGGTTTAATGTCAGAAAATATTTTCATGGACCGGCCTTTAGGGTAGGATGGATAAATGCACAAAATAAAATTATGTGACCGGCATAAAAACTGTGGTATTTTTAAATATAATTGTCGAACTTATGAGACAAGTGTCAAGAGTGAGTCTTAGACAGATGTAACAGGGAATCTGGTCATTTTTTTAAATCAAAACATCGTTCAGACTTAAATATAAGTAAAACAGAAATAATGTAAGTTATTTATTCTTTCTCTGCGGACCAGTACCAAATGGCCCACGGACCGGTACTGGTCCACGGACCGGGGGTTGGGGACCACTGGAGTAGAGTATTTAAAAAGTAGTCAGAGTGCTCTCTGTCTATCCTGGAAAGGAAGGAACAAAGGAGACTCAGTGAATCTTTAGATGGTAACTTCTTAAAATGAGCTGTAGGATAGTCAGTGAGCCTTTTATGGTAATGATCTGCAGTTAATTCTTGTGAAACTGATAATTACTTTTGTCGATTTTTTTTCTACCAGTGCTTGTTATTTTCTGATTTAAGCTTAAAAATAAGATTTTTCTTGGTAAAAGCTCTTTAACAATGAGCAAAATCTCCTCATTGCTATCTCATTTGAGCAGACAGCTTTCCTTCCTCAAATCACATAATACCTAGAACCCAAACTCTTCTTTCTTGCAATATCTAAAAATCATTATCATACAGCCTTTTATTTTTTTAAGTGAGAAAAGGATAGACTTCCACATGTACCTTGACCAGGATCCACCAGGCAACCCCCATCTGGGGCTGATGGTTAATCAACTGAACTATCATCAGTGCCTGGGGCCAACTGGCTGCGAGAGGAGCAGAGAGCAAAGGGGAAGAGGAAGGAGAAGAGAAGCAGATAGTCGCTTCTCATGTGTGCCCTGACCATGGATTGAACCCTGGACGTCTGCATGCTGGACAGATGCTCTATCCACAGAGCCAGCTAGCCCAGTCCTAATTTCACTAATCGTAAAAATTGTCTTTCTTCTTGGAGATGAACTTTGCTTGAATCTTTTAGAGTTGAGAATCCTTTATACATAAAATTGTTAAATCCTAAAATAGCCCTTGATTATTTTCAGTACGGCATTTTAAGGGTTGTGCCTGCAGAGGCTAGTTCACTATTAGAATGGGTTTATAAGGTTGGTGTCCATGAATAATGGAGAATTGTGGAGCTCAACTAAGATTACCTCACCGAGGATGCCCCAAATCTACCAAGTTACTGTGTAATGGTGTTGAGGGCTTTTAACATACAAAGTATTTTCTGACAAATGAAGAAAATCTATGTCTGATAGTGAAAAACTAAGTGAAGATAGACATTCTTATCAGAAGTATAATTTCCTTCAGAGATCAGTAGATACTTTGCTTCTTCCCTAAACAATTAAGTGGCTTATTGGAAGCCCTTGCAGAGGGAAAAAATTTTTTTTTACTTTCCTAAACTTCCTATCTGATTCATTAGATTATGAAAAGATGGGGAATTTTATCAAAGGCTATTAAAAAGGTTGCTTAATCTCATGGAGTAAACATTTGAGTTTTTTATTTTTCCCCACTGTTTTTCTTTTTTTCTTTTTTCATTTTTCCGAAGCTGGAAACGGGGAGGCAGTCAGACAGACTCCCGCATGTGCCCGACCAGGATCCACCTGGCATGCCCACCAGGGGGCGATGCTCTGCCCCTCTGGGGCATCGCACTGTTGCATCCAAAGCCATTCTAGCGCCTGAGGCAGAGGCCACAGAGCCATCCCCAGCGCCTGGGCTATCTTTGCTCCAATGGAGCCTCGGCTGCGGGAGGGGAAGAGAGAGACAGGAAGGAGAGGGGGAGGGGTGGAGAAGCAGATGGGCGCCTCTCCTGTGTGCCCTGGCCGGGAATCGAACCCGGGACTCCTGCACACCAGGCCGATGCTCTACCGCTGAGCCAACCGGCCAGGGCTCCCCACTGTTTTTTAATTCTAGAAAGTACAAGCAAAGTTTTAGGTTTTAGTGGTCAGCTGAATTAATTAATTTATTTTTCTTAATTCTTATTTATGGAGTTTAGAGAGAGAGGAAGGAAGAGAGAGAGACTGGAACATCAATCTGTTCTTCTATGTGCCCTGACCAGGGACTGAATCAGCAACCTCTGTGCTTTGGGGTGATGCTTTAACCAACCAAGCTATCTGACTAAGGCTCTTTTTCTTTTGACTCATCAACTTTTATGTTCACACTGAATAGTCTTAAGCAATTATATACATAAGTTGGCCATGAGATTAAGCAAAATTGATGCTATTATGAAGAGTGCCCCACCTGGCTCTTGGCTTTTGTGGGTATTCTTTTTCTGTTTTCTTTTTAGCAAGAGAGACAGAAGACAGCCGAGACAGACAGGAAGGGAGAGAGATGAAAAGCAACAACTTGCTGCAGGACTTCTAATGTTCTTCGATTGCTTCCTCATATGTACCTTGGCCGGGGCTTCAGCCGAGCCGATGACCATTTGCTCAAGCCAGCAACCTTTGGGCTCAAGCCAGTGACCTCAAGGTTTCAAACCTGGGTCCTCAGCATCCCAGGCTGTCACTTAATCCACTGTGCCACTGCCTAGTCAGGCTCTGGCTATTTTATTACAAACAAGTAATAGCGAGACCTGGCTGGTGGTGGTGCAGTGGATAGAGCAAGGACTCGGGGCACTTGATCACTGGCTTGAGTGCAGGCTTGCCAGCTTGAATGTATGGTTGCTGGCTTGAGCCCAAACATTGCTGCCTTGAAGCCCAAGGTCACTGGCTTGACTTGAGGCCCTCACACCCTGTCAAGGCACATATGAGAAGCACAAACAACTAAAGTGATGCAACTACGAGTTGATGCTTCCCATCTCTCTCCCTTCTGTCTCCCCTACCCCCTCTCCCAAAAACAAAAAAAGAAAACAAAAAAACAAACCAGTAATAGTGGTTATTTCTAGATTTGTGGCTAAAAGATTGACATACTGTACTTCTAAACTGAGATAAAATAACTTCAGTCTGGAGCAGTTTATCTTCCTTTAGCTTCTAGTAAATCATTGATGGTTGAGGTAGTTGTCTGTTATCATCTGAAGCAGAAAGGTTATGCCAAATGATTTCATCTCAATGCATTTGGCCTTCATTTCTGAAGTGCTTGATATTCATGAACTGGCACAATTAAGTAGGATTATATAGAAACCTCAGTTTTTCAATTTGGTATATTTAATTATTTCAGTGTCTTCCTTCAGTAATTTGAGCTTTAAAGTGGTTACAATGCATACATTCAAAATCTTTTGTATCTACCCTAATTTCATATCACTTTTATATAAAAGCTCTAGTGTCTCTAAGGTTCAAAGCTTTCTTATTTTTTTCTTTTCTCAATTATTTTTACCCACTGTATATTTTATTGCTGTTGTTGATTTAAAGCAGGAGTGTCAAACTCGCAGCCCGCGGGCCGCAACAATTTTGTGTGGCCCGCAGACTAATCCACGAACTACAGTTTCTGGTCGTTTTGTGACACTGAAAAGTGTTGCGTAACAGTTGCCTTTTGTAGATCTAGTGCGGCCCGCCAAACGGCTGTGATCTTGCTCTGCGGCCCACATGCTGAGTTGAGTTTGAGACCCCTGATTTAAAGGGAGGTTTTCATTTGATTTCTGGTTATTTATCATTCATTTTACGTAATTATATAATTTACTTATATTAAGCAAATCCTTGGTATAATTGGTTGAGAGAATAAAATCTCTCAATAGTTTGATTTTGTCATATATATGTATGTATGTATGTATGTATATACATACCACTTACTCTCATAGTGGTATCTGTCATTCTCTATACATGTTATCTTTAATACAATTTTTGGATGTATGTTTCCCCCTACTCTCAGCAAAATTCCTTCTATAAAACTATTCAAACTTAAGTTTTTCATACTTCATTAGGGGTGGGTCTATAAAGCTGAAAGGCCAAGATTTCCACAAAGGGAAGAATTCTGATGGCCTAAGCAAGATGCAGAGAATGGCTTCTGCTAGCGAATCTGCAGTTTATAAAGTTCAAGTGTCTGAGTTCGGGCCATTGTGATAAGTGATATTTTGATAAATGAGATTAATAGAACAAGGACAGAATTTATAAAGACAAACTATCATGAAAATATGTGGTAATGAGAATCTTATTCAGTAATGAAAATAAACCTGTATTTATATCTTAGTTGATAGGTCTGTTATTCTGAAGTGGACTTTCAATACTCCTTAAAGAATACTTTTTAAGTTTTTCATTTGCTCTTTGCACTATCTTTTACTGTCAGTGTTTGTGCTTTCAATAAGTGCTCGTTTTTGTTTCTCCTCAAAGTACTGACTTTAATCATTATCGCTTTATGCCTTTTTACTTGCTGTCCTACTGGAAGATTAGATCAGTATTACAATGACATCTAATACAACTTAAAGTTCACAGGGTTTTTTCGACATATTGGGCTTATTTTACAATACCTTGCAAATAGTTGGTACTCAAATATTTGATAGCTAGTGATCCCTGTGGTATCATGGAAACTATAATGTTACAGGATCTGAAGTGTTTGGTGGTATTTGTTGTGGTATGGTGTTCCTTTCTTTACCCATGTGTCCAATCTAACTTCCCTCCTAGAAAAGATTTTTAAGGTTATTTAGACATGTTAAGTAACAAAGGAAGACCTGGGATGAATAGTTATATTATGGCTTGTACCAGTGTTAAGTTGTTTTCTATCTTCTAAATGTCCTATAATTATGTTGGTAGATCTATTCAGTTGAAATACTGACCATCCATAGTGACAGTTTGTCCATCTTTTGATCCTGTTTGTTTTAACTTGCATTTTAGTATGCAACTGAGGATGGACTTGTACACACAAATGACCAGGCCAGGACTCTACCCAAAGAATGGGTTTGTTTTTAAGGGCCCCAGCAGTTAGACCACCCTCAGAAAAGAAGGTAAGGCTCTATGATATCAAAGGTAAATTCTAAAGGGCCGAACAAATAGAGGTCAAGAAGCTAAAAGTGGTTGTTGTTTTTTTTAGGAATCAGGTTTCCTCTGTAGTATAATGTAAGCGTGTCAGAAATCCTGTAAGGGACAGAGACTGCAGTTAAGGTTGTTATCTAAATAGATAGTGTCTAAGCAACATTTATAGGTAATAATATGTTATTTGAAATTAGGAGAAACCTTTTCATTTGGGAATTTACTTTCTATAGCTCGTGTGGACTATAGGTTAGGAATGCTTTTTATTTTTATTATTTTTTAATGCCTTTTTTTTTGACAGAGAGAGGGACAGATAGGGACAGACAGACATGAAGGGAGAGAGATGAGAATCATTACTTCTTCGTTAAAGCTCCTTAATTGTTCAGTGATTGCTTTCTCATATGTGCCTTGACTGAAGGGCTCCAGGAGAGAGATTGACCTCTTGCTCAAGCTAGGTGAGCCTGTGCTCAAGCTGGCAACCTCAGGGTTTTGAGCCTGGGTCTTAGGCATCACAGTCCAATGCTTTATCCACTGTGCCACTGCCTGGTCAGGCTAATGCTTTATTTTTTAATTGAAGTAAAAATCATATAACATATAACATAAAATTAATCATTTTAAAGTATACAATTCAGAGGTATTTAGTGTATTTACAACATTGTACAACATCTCTATCTAGTTCCAAAACATTTTTTGCTGCCAATTTTCCCTCCTTATAAACCCTGGCAACTAATCTGCTTCTTGTCTCTGTGGAATTGCCTCTTTTGGATAGTTCGTATAAATGGAATTATATAATATGTTTTTGAGGATCATCTATGTTGCATTATTTATAATTACATTATTCCTTTTTATGCCTGAATAATATTCCATTGTACAAATACGACACCTTTTGCTTATACATTTATTAACTAATGGACTATTTGTGTTCTTTCTACCTTCTGGCTGTTGTGAATAGTGCTGATACTAGCATTTATGCACAAATATTTAAGTACCTGTTTTTAATTTGGGAGTATATATCTATTAGTGGAATCGCTGAGTTATATGGTAATTCTATTGAGTTGGGAATACTTTTTTTTTTTTTAGTTTCTTTTTTTTTAAAATTACATACATAGCATAAAACTTCACTGTTTTAAGTATACATACAGATCAGTGGCATTAAGTACATTTCTTTTTTTTTTTTTTTTTTTTTTTTTTCTTTTTCATTTTTCTGAAGCTGGAAACAGGGAGTGACAGTCAGACAGACTCCCGCATGCGCCCGACCGGGATCCACCCGGCACGCCCACCAGGGGCGGTGCTCTGCCCCCCAGGGGGCGATGCTCTGCCCATCCTGGGCGTCGCCATACTGCGACCAGAGCCACTCTAGCGCCTGAGGCAGAGGCCACAGAGCCATGCCCAGCGCCCGGGCCATCTTTGCTCCAATGGAGCCTTGGCTGCGGGAGGGGAAGAGAGAGACAGAGAGGAAAGCGCGGCGGAGGGGTGGAGAAGCAAATGGGCGCTTCTCCTATGTGCCCTGGCCGGGAATCGAACCCGGGTCCTCCGCACGCTAGGCCGACGCTAAGTACATTTCATATTGTTGTGTAACCATCACTACCTAGCCCCAGAACTTTTTTATCTTCTCAAACTCTGTTGACATTAAACAATAAGTTCTGATTTCCCTCTTCTTCAGCCCCCAGAACTACCCTTCTTCTAGTTGTTACGGATTTGGCTATTCTAGGTACCTCATAAGTGGAATTCACCGCATTTGTCCTTTCATGACTAGTTTTTTACTTAACATTGCATTTTTTAGGTTCATTTAGGTATATGTGATTTATTCTGAAATGACTGCAAGGTTTTTGTTAAATATCTTTTCCTGTTCTAAAACTAAAGCTAGAGGAAGGAACCCTGATAAAGTTTCTTTGAAATTAGTTGTGTTTTTTTTCCTTTCTATTGATATATATATAGCCTTTTCTGAAATGACACTGCATTCTGGGTGAGGCTCCTCAAGAGTTAGAGTTGTTAAGGACATGTTCAGGAATTGGTATGGCTTCCTTTTTATTACTGGGTTTGCTGAAATTGGCTTGCTGGCATGTCATTTTTCAAATTTTGTTAATATTTTCATGACTGAGGACCCTGTGGCTTCATTGAAAATGGGTTGCCAATACAGTGTTGTAGTATGGCTAGGGTCAGGATCCAGTATGATGTCTTAAAACATAATATTTTATTTTGTACTAAAGTGTCATTAACAGTACTGAGGGCTTGACCTGTGGTGGCACAGTGGATAAAGCATTGACCTGGAATGCTGAGGTCACCAGTTCGAAACCCTGGGCTCGCCTGGTCAAGGCACCTATGGGAGTTGATGCTACCTGCTCCTCCCCCCTTCCCTCCCTCTCACTTTCTCTCTTTCTCTAAAATAAATAAATAAATGACTAAATGAATAAATAAAACCTTTTTTTTTAAAGTTTTTTTTATTTATTTATTCATTTTTTTAGAGAGGAGAGGGAGAGACAGAGAGAGAGAGAGGAGAGACAGAGAGAGAAGGGGGGAGGAGCTGGAAGCATCAACTCCCATATGTGCCTTGACCAGGCAAGCCCAGGGTTTTGAACCAGCGACCTCAGCATTTCCAGGTCGATGCTTTATCCACTGCGCCACCACAGGTCAGGCTAAATAAAACCTTTTTTAAAAATTAAAAATAAAAGACATACTGTAAAGAGATTTCATAAATATATACAGTTATAACTTCAAAATTATCTTGCATAATAGTGTTTATTTTTCAGCAGTTGAAGAGAAATAGAAAACATTTTCTACTTTATGGGTTTGAGGGTTTTTTCCCCCCTAGCAGCTACCAATCTGCAGTTTTATTGTTAAACACTAAAATTTCATTGGATACCACTGGGATAAAAATCAGGTTTGGGAAGGTTAAATTTTTTAAATTTCTTCTGACTTTTTTCACATTTTCACAGAGTGTGAAGATATAATTCTCTGTATCTACAGTGATAATGGTACCTATTGGAATAATAAAAATATGGGCTGGGAATGTGGAAGGTTGACTTCATTGACTGGTAACTGAGAGGCCCAGGGTTAACTGACTTGGCTGGATCCAAGGGTTCACTCTCAGTTAAATTCTTTCTATGAGGTAACTGCAGCAACTTTTAGCATACATGCTTTCATTTCAAATCCAGAAGCAATCCAGAAATTGAGGTCCTCTGACCTGGCTTAATTACATATCTGAAACCGCTATGGCTAGGTAGACTCGGCTCTAATTAACAATATCAGGGTCTTTTGTTGGGCTCGATGTTAAAGTTGCCTCTTTATGGTCTTGAGATTGGGTGAGGGTACAGTTATTTACAGAAAATTCAGATGTTAATGCCAAAAGAAAGGTAAAATAGATATTGGACAATAGTGTTGTTGGGTCATTGGTAGAGATAGTCTTATCTGTATTTAATATTGAAGGAGAAGCTTTGAACACAGAGTATTTTACACTAAGTGCTAAATAACAGCCACTTTGTAAACCACATTTTAAAAATGAATTCTAGCCTGACCAGGCAATGGTGCAGTGGATAGAGTGTTGGCCTGGTATGCAGAGGACCCTGAGGTTCAAAACCCTGAGGTTGCCAGCTTGAGGTAGGGGTTGCTGGCTTGAAGCCCAATATTGCTGGCTTGAGCAAGAGGTCACTGGCTCAGCAGTAGCCACCGCATCTCAAGGTACATATGAGAAAACAGACAATGAACAAGTAAGGTATTGCAAGGAACAATTGATGCTTCACATCTTCCTTCTGTCTGTCCCAATCAGTTTCTCTCTCTCTCTCTCACTTAAAATAAAGTGGCCTGACCTGTGGTGGCACAGTGGGTAAAAGCGTCGACCTGGAAAGCTGAGGTCACCGGTTCGAAACCCCAGGCTTGCCTGGTCAAGGCACATATGGGAGTTGATGCTTCCTGCTCCTCCCCTTTCTCTCTCTCTCTCTCTCCCGCCCTCTAAAATCAATAAATAAATAAAAATTATTTTTAAAAATGAATAAATTAAAAGTTCTCATCATTAAATAAAAAGTGAATTCTAGCAATAGTATTTTACTATTTTTAATTACCTGTTTCTAAATTTGTACCAATTTTTGTATACATTATTGAAGCAAATCTAATCTTGACCACTATTTCAAACTGGCCACATGAATAGGACTGAACTCTGAAGAAATTTTTTCTTCTTTTCTTCCTTTTTTTTTTTTTTTTTTTAGTGAGAGGAAGAAAGGCAGAGACAGACTTTCCCGTGCACCCTATCCTGGATCCACCCAGCAACCCACTAGGGGGTGATGCTCTGCCCATCTGGGGCCCTTGCTCCATTGCAACTGGAGCCAGTTTTTAGCACCTGAGGTGGAGGCCATGGAGCCATCCTCAGCACCTGGAGCCAACTTGCTCCAATCGAGCCATGGCTGCAGGAGGAGAAGAGAAGAGAGAGAAGCTGGAGAAGCAGATTGGCACTTCTCCTGTGTGCCGTAGCCAGGAATCAAACCCGGGGCATCCACGTGCTGGAATGACGCTCTACCACTGAGCCAACCAGCCAGGGCCAGAACTATTTTTTATTTTATTTTTATTCCTGTTTTTTATTTACATATGGAAGTATGCACAGTGTGGTTTTTTGTCTCCTTTTTAGAGAGAGAGAGAGACTGGGACTGACAGACAAGAAGAGAGATGAGAAGCATCAACTCATAGTTGTGGCACCTTAGTTGTTCATTGATTGCTTTCTCATATGTCTTCACTGTGAGGCTCAAGCTGAGCCAGTGACCCCTTGCTGAAGCCAGAGACCTTGGGCACAAGTTAGAGACCATGGGGTCATGTCTATGATCCCATGCTCAAGCTGGATGAGCCTGTGCTCAAGCTGGCGACCATGGGGTTTCAAACCTGGGTCCTCAGCATCCCAGGCAGATGCTCTATCCACTGCGCTACTGCCTGGTCAGGCAAGTGTGCAGTATTTTTATTTTAAAGATTTTGTGTGGTGTATAAATGAAATAGCTTTATGGAACCAATACTGTGTTTAGGTTCTAAATCTGCCAATTATTGGTTTAATTGCTCTGTGCCTCAATTTTCTCATCTGTAATATAGGGAAAACATGTTAATCTAATAGGGTAGTTGTGAAGGTGAAATAAGTTAACCCACATAAACTTGCTAATCAACTTAGTCATTGACATGTAGAGCTCATGTTTGCTACAATGTCCTGCCTTAGTGCTTCTTACTGATTCAAATATTTTTGTTTGAAATTATTTGAAAATTTCTTACATATTTCTTAAATATCTCTTAATGGTTTTATTTATTTGAATAATGGTATTAAATGTCTAATACCAGAGGAATGCTGTGATAACTTGGGGACCCAGACTAAGGAATGAATAAAATAGTCTCTCCACAAAGGAGTTGAATCAAGTGGGGAGCTGTAAACATACATATTATTCTAAGTATGATAATACTATTTATAAGGTAGGAAGTTGTTGAAATGCAAATGATCACATAACCGTCATTTGCCAATGCTGTACTCCCCAAGAATTTGCTGTGTAAATGCCAGCTGTGTAAAACAAAATTTTGGACTACCTTAAGGCTTTTAGACTTTTTAGAATTCAAAATCATTTTTTATAGCTGCTAACAATTGAATAATTTAGAGACTATAATACTTTTTATTCTTTTTTTTCCCCAGTGTTTGAAAGATGTATGGTGAACCTAAAACAATCGGACATAAGACAACTTCTAGCAACTTCAGGGGAAGCTTGTCTACACTCAGGCTGCAGTATTTTCAGCAAACTTGATTGGACAAGGGGCCTGTGCCCTATCTTTGGTGTAGTGAAAAATTTGAGCCAGTGAAGCCAAATCCTTATAGCAAGAAGTATGCCTGGCTCCTTGCTGATTGCATTTAAAATGTGAATTGGAAATTGGGTATCTCCATTACTTCCAGCCAATGTGGCATCATAGGTGTTTCTTAAGTTTTATGTCTTGGGGAAAAAATACTCCACTTATGTCTACTGTCTCCACCAGGAACTCTGTTATTGAAGCTTCATTTTTGTGTGTTCCCACTCTTTTTCAGCATCCTACTTTCTACACAATCATGCACTCTAAGTAATTCAAGAATAAGGTCTTGGAATACTTAAATCATAAACTTTAGATATAAAACTAATACTTTCTCAGTCTCTTGGTCATCATGATGTCTTATAGTTAAAAAGAAACAATGGAAACAATTATTAAAACACCTTGGGATAAATTAGAAATACACACTCACCACAAAACATACATAGTTTAAGAGTTGGATCATTTTTCTTATCAGGTACCAGTTGTAAATAAGAGTGAACTAGGGGCCAAAATATGAAACCAAAAATGAAGCAGCTATGTGTAGTTAGTGACTTCTAGTTTGGTCTGTAACTGAATATTGTGGCTTTATATGTATTATTTTATATTGTACTTTTCCCATTATTGATGGTTTGGACTTCAACTCCCCATAGTTTTAAATATGACAAAAATGAGACTATTTGAACAGTATAGTCTAGAAACCTATGCGCTAACTGAAGTGAATGCTTGTATATATTAAAATAGCCTTAAACCTCTCATGCCTTAACTATCAAATAATTAAAAAATTTTAAAGCATTGGATTACAGTCAGCATGCTAGACTGAGAGGTAAACTCTGATGTGGTTAGAGCAGGTACTTATGCTGTCAGTATTTAGCACTATGTTTTTAGCTGTGTTTATGCTTGCTACAAAAGTGCAATATTAGACACTAGCTAGCTAGTACTGCTGCCTCGTGTAACTCCAAAGAGGAAAACAGGATTTGATTTAACTCATGCACGATTCTTTAAGTTACTCATATTGTCCTTAGCTTGAATGCAATCCATGCAGATTTATGTGGCTGCTAATTTTTCTTTACTTTGCGTTACTTTGACTTGTTAGTCAAACATTCCCTCTTCAGCTGACCAGGAATGGCCCTTTAACTGCAGTCGGAAAAAAAAATTTTTGTGTGAAAATTGGTGATAACTGGCACTTAAGACCAGAAAAACGTTCTTTATACTTGATGCCTTAAGATTCTGTCTGCCCAAAGCTCTGAAAGACTTTGATAGACAGTAATATTTACAATACTACTGAGTTTTTGTAGACTATTTACATTTGATAATAAAACTTGCTTGTTCAATCTCAATGTTTCCATTCATTTTTGCTATTAGAAGAGCTATAATAATGGTGAAAGGGTATGGGTAAGCCGTTTTTCCTGAGGTGGTAAAAATTTTCCCTAAGTTTACCATAAATATTTGTAAAAGCTATCAATGATAAATGCACTCCAGATACAATACAACCATCCTTAGAGGGTTAATTATTGAAACTGACATTTCTAACTATTATGGCAGTCAGAGATATTAATATTTGATCCTTGCATTTACTGGAGCTCTATTTGCTTGACAACTTGATACTTATTTAAGCCTCATAAAACTAATAAGATATAGAAAGGTAGTGTTTCTGAATTCTACATACTCCTTTTTTTTCTAACCACTGTCCTTGCTGATGCTCAGTTCTCCAATATTACCTAGTCCAAATTCTATCCACTTTTTGGACCATGGTTAAGTCTTTAGTGCTCCCATTTCATATATATATTATATCACTTATTTGACATATATAATCTTGTTAAAGACCTCAAGTGTATTAATTCTGAATTTCAATTATAACCACAGGTACAGGAAGTATACATGTATTTCTCTCAATGTCTGGCATGTTTCTGTTTACTCGATTTGCCCTTGTTAAGCATTTTCTGAATAGAGTTTAGTTTACCTAGGAAAGTTTTTCAGTCCCAGTCCTTGCCAATGTTATTTACAAAATGGGATAATTGCTTTCAGTTTTGTACTTCAGCTTTGGGTCTCTGCCATCGTCTGTAGGGAGGTGGTAGAGTTCTCTAGTCCAGCTGAACTAACCCATGTTCCTCGTTCCTTTGATGTCTGACAGGCATTGAACGTTGCCTATGCTCTTCCCTGCCATCATCAAAAAGTTGCCTGAGCTAAGCTGGTTTTCCTGTTAAGCTCTTTGAAATAGTACCTTGGTAGCTACTCTTCTTGTGACAGAAAAGAAACAGGCAGTCAGAAGGGTGTGGAGTAAAGGTGATGTGAAGAAAGAAAATGATAGTAAAGGATCAGAATATATAAGACTTTCAGCCTGACCAGGTGGTGGAGCAGTGGATAGAGCATCGGATTGGGATGCAGAGGACCCAGGTTCGAGACCCCGAGGTCACCAGCTTGAGTGCAGGCTCATCTGGCTTAAGCAAAATAAAAAAAAAATGCTCACCAGCTTGGACCCAAGGTCGCTGGCTCCAGCAAGGGGTTCTTCGGTCTACTGAAGGCCCACAGTCAAGGCACATATGAGAGAGTAATCAATGAACAAAAAACTGATGATTGATGCTTCTCATCTCTCTTCGTTCCTGTCTGTCTGTCCCTATCTGTCCCTCTCTCTGACTCTCTCTCTGTTCCTGTAAATAAATAAATAAATAAATAATGTTTACAATGGTAAATTTAAAAAAAAAAAAAAGACTTTCAATTACACAATTTCTTCCTGCTTTCCTCTGCTCTTGGGAAAATTTTAGAAATATATACAAAAGTAGACTAATGAGCATGCATTTTTACCCAGCTTCAGCAATTATGAACTCCAGGTTGAACTTGCTTTCCACACTGTTGTGTTATTTTAAAGCAAGTGCTTGGGTCAGGTTTAAAATTGAGCCACTGTAGGGGGTGATGCTCTCAATGAGAAGAAAAGAAAAGGACTGAACTGGTGGAATATTCTGTTTATGAATGTCTTGTATTTAAAGTCGAATCATGCCTGACCAGGCGGTGTAGTGGATAGAGCGGCGGACTGGGATGCGGAGGACCCAGGTTCGAGACCCCGAGGTCACCAGCTTGAGCATGGGCTCATCTGGTTTGAGCAAAGCTCACCAGCTTGGACCCAAGGTCACTGGCTTGAGCAAGGGGTTACTTGGTCTGCTGAAGGCCCACAGTCGGGGCACATATGAGAAAGCAGTCAATGAACAACTAAGGTCGCAATGAAAAACTGATGATGCTTCTCATCTCTGTCTGTCCCTATCTATCCCTCTGTCTGACTCTGTCTCTGTAAAAAAAATAAATAAAAAATTATGTTGAATCACTAACTGCTCAAATTCATTCTCTAGTCCATGTACTAATATGAGGAGACAAAGACTAAATAAAAGATCATCTAAATTTGAGGACCAGAAAGCTACCAGGATGGAATTCAGGAGTAAAAGCACTGAATAAGTGGGTGCCTTAGGGAGAAAAGTGTTCTACATGTACTGCCTTCTTTATTTTGAGATCTTGAATGCCAAGATTCCAAGGTGTGGGCCTAGGAAAAAATGGTTCAGAAGAGAACTACTTGACTTTCCCTAACTTAGACCTACGTTAAAAGGCAAATGTCTTTATTTCAATGTCTTACAGTATAATTCCTTCATGTGAGAGGTGGAGGGATATTTGGGGTCAAAACCCAAGCTGGTAATCATTAAGTTGGAAGGTATATGAAAACTGGTCCTGGCTGGTTGCTCAGTGGTAGAGTGTCGGCCCAGCTCTTGGATGTGCCAGGTTTGATTCCTGGTCAGAGTAAACAGGAGAGGCAACCATCTGCTTATTCACCCCTCCTCCTCTCTCTTTATCTACCTCTTCCCCTCCCGCAGCTAAGGCTCCAGTGGAGCAAGTTGGCCGGGCCCTCCGGATGGCTCCATGGCCTCATCTCAGTCATTGAAATGGCTTCTATTGCAATGGAGCAATGCCCCAGATGGGCAGAGCATCACCCCGTAGTGGGCTTGCTGGGTGGATCCTGGTCGGGGCATACAGGAGTCTCTCTGCCTCCCCGCTTCTCACTTCAGAAAAATACCCAAAAAACCCACTGAGAACATGTATGCCCAACAATAATAAGCATTGCATTGCATTGCATTGGTTAAATAAATCGTTATGCAGAGGAGAGATCAAAGGGAGCAGAGGAAAAGAGGACAGAGGGAAAGGAGATGATAGGATGGGATAAACCTGAAGGGATGGGGGGAGGAAAATGTTGGGAAGGGGGCAAGGGAGAAGTTGAGGGGATTATGGGGGAGGGGGAATGCATTTGGGGCAACACTAGAATCTTTGTAAACAATAAATTTTAAAAAATCATAATTGAAAAATAATTCGTCCTGACCCATTATAGTAGGTACTGCAGAAAGTAAGGGAAAGGATCTGGAAGATAAAGTAAGATTTGGAGACTAGTTGGTGTGGTTAGTAATTTAATAGTTGCTCCTTTATCCCACTCTGCCTCTTTTCCTAGCATTGCCCAAATTCATTGTTTATAGTGTCACAGAGTAAGGCTTCACAATGTTACTTTGGTCTTACCTTTTTACTTGATTACTAGAATGCCATTATTTCAGCAGCTGAATTATTTAGTAGCTGCATATTGTTGCATATCTTTTTTATTTAATTTATTTTTAGATTTTTATTTATTCATTATAGAGAGGGGAGAGAGAGAGAGAGAGAGAAGGGGGGAGGAGCAGGAAGCATCAACTCCCATATGCACCTTGACCAGGCAAGCCCAGGGTTTTGAACCGGCAACCTCAGTGTTTCCAGGTTGACGCTTTATCCTCTGCGCCACCACAGGTCAGGCTATTGTTGCATTTCTAAAAGCAAATGTTGAGCCCTGGCCGGGTAGCTCAGTTAGTTAGAGCATCGTGCCACTACTCGAAGGTTGTAGGTTTGATGCCCCATCAGGACATAAAAATATCAACCAATGAATGCATAAATAAGTAGAACAAATTGATGTTCTCTCCCTTTAAAAAAAGTTGATAGATGGGTTACAAAGCTGCTATTACTTGAGTTTGAGCCAGTGTTTTACAACTGAAACCAGTACGATAGTAGTTATACACTAAAAGAACATTTCAAAAATTAATGTGGCCTGGGCCTGACCTGTGGTGGCGCAGTGGATGAAGCGTCGACCTGGAATGCTGAGGTTGCTGGTTCTGAACCCTGGGCTTGCCTGGTCAGGGCGCATGTGGGAGTTGATGCTTCCTGCTCCTCCCCCTTTCTCTCTTTATCTCGCCCTCTCTCTCTCTCTCTCCCCTCTCTCTCTAATAAAAGTAAATAAATAAAATCTAAAAAAGTAAATAAAAAAATTAAAAAAAAAATTAACGTGGCCTGACCAGGCAGTGGCATAGTGGATAGAGCATCAGACTAGGATGCAGAGGACCTAGGTTCAAGACCCTGAGGTTGCCAGCTTGAGCACAGGCTCATCTGACTTGAGCAAAGCTCACCAGCTTGGACCCAAGGTCACTGACTTGAGCAAGGGGTTACTCAGCCTGCTGAAGGCCCATGGTCAAGGCACATATGAGAAAACAATCAATGAACAACTAAGGTGTTGCAACGAAAAACTGATGATTGATGCTTCTCATCTCTCTCCGTTCCTGTCTGTCTGTCCCTATCTATCCCTCTCTCTGACTCTCTCTCTGTCTCTGTAAATAAATAAATAAATAAATAAGTCTTTAAAAAAAAATTAATGTGGAATTCTCCGCCTCCTTTGTGAGTCATCCTTACCTACCTGATGATGTTTCTCATGGTTTCTTCCTCAGCCACCTTCTCCATCTGTTCATTTCCTGGACAAACTCATTTATTTACTTCCACACTCCTCTCTACAGCAAGGAACCTTTTTTTTTTTTTTTTTATTCATTTTAAGAGAGAGAGGAGAGAAAGAAGGGGGAAGGAGCAGGAAGCATCAACTCCCATATGTACCTTGACCAGGCAAGCCCAGGGTTTCAAACCAGCAACCTCAGCATTTCCAGGTCGATGCTTTATCCACTGCGCCACCACAGGTCCGGCAGCAAGGAACCTTTTAACTCAACAATATAATGAACATTTCCAGTTGGATGTCTCCCCAGGCATTTTATATTCAAAATGCTTAGAATAATACCTTTTTATGTCCCCAAACCTGCTACCTCTTGTGTCTTCTACTTCAGGAACCAACACCATATACCACCAGGTGTTAAGGAGCTCATTCTTCCTCTTTTCACCATCGTAGTCACCAGCATCTCACCAATTTTATGTGTCAATATTGGACTGAAATTCTGATTTCCTAGGCCCTGGCTGGTTGGCTAAGTGGAGAGAGTGTCAGCCTAGTATGCGGACGCCTCCAGTTCAATCCCTGGTCAGGACACACCTGAGAAGAGACCATCTGCTTCTCCTCCCCTCACTCACCGCCCCCTCATCCCTCTCGCAGGCACAGGTTCAGCCCCTCAGCGCTAAGGATAGCTTCATTGATTCAAGCATCAGCCCCAGACAGGGGTTGCTAGGTGGATCCCTGTTGGGGCGCATGTGGGAGTTTGTCTATCTCCCTTCTTCTCACTTAAAAAAAAAAGAATCTGCTTTCCTTTATTGACAGATTAAAAAAAAAAAAAAAAAAAAAAAAAAAGACATGCCTGACCAGTTGGTGGTGCAGTGGATAGAGCGTCGGATTGGGATGCGGAGGACCCAGGTTTGAGACTCCGGGGTCACCAGCTTGAGTGTGGACTCATCTGGTTTGAGCAAAAGCTCACTAGCTTGAGCCCAAAGTTGCTGGCTCAAGCAAGGGGTTACTCGGTCTGCTGTAGCCCCACGGTCAAGGCACATATGAGAAAGCAATCAATGAACAACTAAAGTACCACAACGAAAAACTGATGATTGATGCTTCTCATCTCTCTCTGTTCCTGTCTGTCTGTCCCTATCTATCCCTTTCTCTGACTCTCTCTCTCTGTCTCTGTAACAAAAAGACCCCAAAAACAAACAAACAAAAAAGGACAATCTTTTTAAGTTAAAAACACAGACCTGAGCCTTGACCAGATAGCTCGGTTGGTTAGAGCATCATCGGGAAACATGGAGGTTGCCGGTTTGATCCCCAATTAGGGCACATACAGGAAGAAATAGATGTTATCCCTCTCTCTTTCCTCTTTCCTCTTCTCTCCCTCTAACATCAATAAATAAATGAAAAACTACAGGCACTATTTTTCTTTTTAACCACTTTTTTGAGGTATGATTGAGATACAAAATACTGTACATATTTATATGTACAACTTGGTGAGTTTGGAGATAAGTATACAGCCCTCCCTTGCCATATCGTGGTTCACTTTCGCAGTTCACTGTATCGCAGATTTAAAAAAAATTTTTATTTATTTATTCATTTTAGAGAGGAGAGGGAGAGACAGAGAGGAGAGATAGAGAGAGAGAAGGGGGGAGGAACTGGAAGCATCAACTCCCATATGTGCCTTGCCCAGGCAAGCCCAGGGTTTCGAATCGGCGACCTCAGCATTTCCAGGTCGACGCTTTATCCACTGCGCCACCACAAGTCAGGCTGTATCGCAGATTTTAAAATCATATATATCTAATTTTGTATCATGGATTTTTCATTATATTGAGGGATTTTGTGGTATATAGGTATTTTTATATATTTATTATTTCAACTATTTTTTGTGGTAAAATAAGCATTTCCTAGCCTAAACATTTGAAAACAATATAAAACTATATAAAAATTAATTAAAACATATTAAAAGAGCCTGACCTGTGGTGGCGCAGTGGATAAAGCATCGACCTGGAAATGCTGAGGTCGCCGGTTCGAAACCCTGGGCTTGCCTGGTCAAGGCACATATGGGAGTTGATGCTTCCAGCTCCTCCCCACCTTCTCTCTCTGTCTCTCTCTCCTCTCTCTCTCTCTCTCTCTCCCCCTTTCTCTCTCCTCTCTAAAATGAATTTTTAAAAATTAAAAAAAATATATTAAAAGAATATTACTGTACATTCACTGGTGAACACCCATATAGAATTTTATATGTTCTTAAAATTACGCACGTTTAAGAGTGTAGAAAGTGTTTAAGAGCATAGAAAGTGTTTATAAGAGTGTAGGAAAGCCTGACCTGTGGTGGCGCAGTGGATAAAGCGTCGACCTGGAAATGCTGAGGTCGCCGGTTCAAAACCTTGGGCTTGCCTCGTCAAGGCACATATGAGAGTTGATGCTTCCAGCTCCTCCCCCCTTCTCTCTCTCTCTATCTCTCTCCCTCTCTCTGTCTTCTCTAAAAATGAATAAAATTCAAAAAAAAAAAAAAAAAAAAAAAAAAAAAAAAGAGTGTAGGAAAGGCCTGACCTGTGGTGGCGCAGTGGAAAAAGAAAGCGTCAACCTGGAAATGCTGAGGTTGCCAGTTCGAAACCCTGGGCTTGCCTGGTCAAGGCACATATGGGAGTTGATGCTTCCATCTCCTCCCCTCTTTCTCTCTCTGTCTCTCCCCTCTCTCTCTCTCTGTCTCTCCCTCTCCTCTCTAAAAAATGAATAAATTTTAAAAAATTTAAAAAAAGAGTGTAGGAAAGGTTTATAAGAGTGTAGAAAAGGTTTATAAAGCCTTAAAAAATATATAAATAATAAAGTAAATTTAAGGTCACTACTTCGCAGATTTTCACCTATCACGGGAATTCTGGAACCTAACCCCCGCGATAAACGAAGGACCACTGTATACCAGTGAAATCCTCACTAAAATCAACACCACAGCATTCATCACCTCCAAAAATTTCTTCCCACCCTCTGTGTGTGTGTGATAAGAACACAACATAAATATGTGCTCTTAACTTTCTTTCTTTTTTTTTTTTTACAGAGACAGAGAGAGAGAGAGAGTCAGAGAGAGGGATAGACAGGGACAGACAGACAGGAACGGAGAGAGATGAGAAGCATCAATCATCGGTTCTTCATTGCGACACCCTAGTTGTTCATTGATTGCTTTCTCGTGGGGCTTTAGCAGACTGAGTAACCCCTTGCTCAAGCCAGCGACCTTGGGTCCAAGCTGGTGAGCTTTGCTCAAGCCAGATGAGCCCGTGCTCAAGCTGGTGACCTCGGGGTCTAGAACCTGGGTCCTCCAAGTCCCAGTCTGACGTTCTATCCACTGCGCCGCCGCCTGGTCAGGCCTTAATATCTTTTTATTAAAGGTTCCCATTTGCTGTAGGAAAATATCCACACCTAACTGCATATTTCATTATTTCATGTGCTGCCTCCTACCTACCTCTTGAGCTTTTTTCAAGGCTCTCTTCGCTTCATGACTCTACATTTTTTTTTGTACTTTTTCCAGTTCTTTGCAGGAGCAGTGTGCTTTAGTCTTTGTATTCTCTTCCTGAAGCACTTTTTTTTTCTGTTACTCAACACTAACTGCTACCCAGAAATATTTTTCTGAGGAAGGCCTCTTCTGACTCACTAGACTCAGTAAGATTTCCCAGTAATCAGCTCCCCATGTTGTAACTCCAATCAGGGCAGTGTTTATGTATTGAATGGAACCAAAGTTTTGCTACACAGAAGCTGCCTTTTGAAATATTGATTTCAAGCTATATATGAAGAAACAAGACTCAAAGAACCTTTGGCACTCCCCGCTTTCCTGCTCCAGAGATTCAGATAGAAAAACCAGCTTTAGAAAGGTTAAAATCTTTGAATGTATGCTGTATCCTCAGTTGAAGTAAGTGTGGTAAATAGGACTTCAGGCAGGGGCCAGTTAGTGAGGTACCCCTGTGTCCCATTGTTTCTGAGTTGCCTCAGAATTTTCCTGCCAGGTATGTTCGTTCTGCTCTTCCTTAGTTACATGTAAATTGCCCATTCTCACTTCTGAAACCTAATACCCCATTCCCTGCCTTCTCCTTTGTCCAAAAATGTCAGATATAGCCAACGTCACTGTGCTGTCTTTGGAATTTTCACGCTTATGTGAACTCCCCACGTACCTATATTAAGATTTTGATTTTCTCCTGTTAATCTGTCCCCGTTAATTTGATTATTAGCCAGCTAGAATTTAGAAAGTAAAAAGAAATATATTGTTAATTTTTTAGCACCCACAGTATCTATTCCCCATTGTATCCTTAGTGACTAGCCAGGGCTTGCAACATGTACAATAAATATTTGTTGAAAATATAAATTTGCCTGACCTGTGGTGGCGCAGTGGATGGAGCGTCAACTTGGAATGCTAAGGTCACTGGTTCAAAACCCTGGGCTTGCCTGGTCAAGGCACATATGGGAGTTGATGCTTCCTGCTCCTCCCCCCTTCTCTCTCTCTCTCTCTCTCTCTCTTCTCTAAAAAATGAATAAATAAAAATAATTAAAAAAAAAAAAAAAAAAAAAAAAGAAAATATAAATTTATATTCATTCCTGCAGGTGAAATCTAATGTGATTCCATAGTTTTCTTTCTTAAATTTTTATAAATTTAAATTTTGCACCTGACCAGGCGGTGGCGCAGTGGATAGAGCATCGGACTGGGATGCAGAGGACCCAGGTTCGAGACCCCGAGGTTGCCAGCTTGAGCGCGGGCTCATCTGGCTCAAGCAAAAAGCTCACCTGCTTAGACCCAAGGTCGCTGGCTTGAGCAAGGGGTCACTCGGTCTGCTGAAGGCCCACAGTCAAGGCACATATGAGAAAGCAATCAATGAACAACTAAGGTGTCGAAATGCACAACGAAAAACTAATGATTGATGCTTCTCATCTCTCCGTTCCTGTCTGTCTCTGTCTATCCTTCTCTCTGACAGTCTCTGTAAAAAAAAAAAAAAAGAAAATTAAATTTTGCGAAACAGCAAAACTTGTTTTTCTTTGGCACTATTTAAAAAATATTCAAAATTTTAATTAATATAGTTATTAATGGTATGTTTCTTACATTGAAGTACTGTACAAATTCAGATAATCACATTTTACATAGAAATATACATCCAAAGAAAATTTCGTTGAAATTTACCTAAGCATAATGATTTCAGCTCCTGCCATCTACTGGATATGTAGTATAGTTTTTGAGGGTCCTATTCTCAGAGTGCTTGTCCAGGATTCTAACAGGATTTTAAAAATTTATATTTAAATCATGTTATAATTAATGAACAGTTTTTCATTACTACATTAAAAAGCCAGTAATAACAATTCCCTTTACACATAAATTGTTTTTTAAATTGTGTATTATTTATATTACATTCTAAAACACATTTTTAAAATGGTTAGACATATATTTTTATGGTGATAATTCACAATTTGGGTTGGAAACATCCCCCCCCCAAAAAAAATTACTGTGCTTTTTTGCTTTTAAGGTACTTAAAATTGCCCTGGCTAGTGGCTCAGTGGATAGAGTATCTACCTGGCGTATGGACATCCCAGGTTTGATCCCAGCTCAGAGCACACAGGAGAAGCGATCATCTGCTTCTCTCCCCCTTCTCTCCCTCTCCTTCTCCTACAGCTAGTGGCTTGATTGGTTCCACCATGGCCTTGAGCTCTGAGGATAGCTTGGTTGGTCCAAGTACATCAGACTCAGGTGCTAAAAACAGCTTGGTATTTGAGCATCAGCCCTAGATGGGGCAGCCGGTTGGATCCCAGTCGGGTGCATGCAGTGGTCTATTTCCTCTCCTCTCAGTTAAAATATATAGATAAATAAATAAATAAGATACCTAAAATTTGGGTCCTGGCTGGATAGCTAGGATGGTTAAAGCATCGTCCAGAAGTGCAGAGGTTGCCAGTTAGATCCCTGGTCAGGGCATATACAGGAACAGATTGATGTCCCTGTTTCCCCTCTCTCTCTTTCACTTCCTACCCCTTCCTTTCTCTCTAAAATCAATAAAATAAATATTTTTAAAATTTGGAAGTGTGATTAGTCCTCAGCAGGGTTTGGTCTGTATATGGCTGGTAAATCATCTGCACTGGCAGCTGGTTGACTGAATGGTTCAGCAGCAGCTTCAGGACTGGACTGTGCCCCCTCCAGGTCTAGCCTGAGCCTTATGTAAGATGGGAGAACAGCAGAAGTCCTATCATGTGTCAGGACTTTAGAAAGGGCATAATCTGGCTCTGGCCTGTTAGCTCAGTGGATAGAGCATCAGCTTGGGTGTGGACGTCCCAGGTTTGATTCCCTGTCAGGGCACACATGAGCAACCATCTGCTTCTCTACCCCTTCTCTTCCCTTTTTGCCTCCCCCAGCCAGTGGCTCCATTGGTTCAAACATGGGGGCTGCTGAAGATAGCTGGCTGGCTCAACCCAGTCAGCCTTAGGCACTAAAAATAGCTCAGTTGATTCCAGTGTCTGCTCCAGACAGGGTGGATCTTGGTGGGGGCATTTGTGGGAGTTTTTCTCACTGTCTCCCTTCCTCTTATAAGAAAGAAAGAAAAGGAAGGAAGGAAGGAAGGAAGGAAGGAAGGAAGGAAGGAAGGAAGGAAGGAAGGAAGGAAGGAAGGAAGGAAGGGGAAGGAGGGAAGGAAGGAAGGAAGAAAGAAAAAGGAAAGGGCAGATTCTGAATTAATACAATTTGGGTACTCAGTGTCCACTTGCTACCTAACTGCCTTCCCTCTGTCATAAGAAAGAATTCAATCTGTTATTTACACTTGCCCAGAAGTCCTGAAAGTAATAATTTGCTTCCACTGGGGCAGTCTCAATCCATAAATTGGGTTGACAGCAAAAACAATTTATAAAAAAATCAAACCAAACCAAAATCAGGATTCTCAGTTAAATGGGAATTTCAGATAAATAACAATTTTTAGTATAAGTATGGCCCAAATATTGCATGGGGCATTATAATATAGGGTCTTACATTTTTATCTGGGAACTCTAGTATAATTCAACTCAATTACATTTCACAAATATTTTGAGGGCTTCTCTGTGAAAGCAGAGAGGAAGGATTCTTGGCACAGAGTCAGTGAACTGTCTAGTAAAGTAGAGGCTTTGCCTGGGAAAAATCTCAATCAGGCCATTCAATAAAACTTCCTAGAGGAATTTTAACTCTTAAAAACAGTTGTAGCGGGCCTGACCAGGCGGTGGCGCAGTGGATAGAGCGTCAGACTGGGATGCGGAAGACCCACGTTCGAGACCCCGAGGTCGCCAGCTTGAGTGCGGGCTCATCTGGTTTGAGGAAAAATTCACCAGCTTGGACCCAAGGTCACTGGCTCAAGCAAGGGGTTACTCGGTCTGCTGAAGGCCTATGGTCAAGGCACAAATGAGAAAGCAATCAATGAACAACTAAGGTGTCGCAATGCACAACAAAAAACTAATGATTGATGCTTCTCATCTCTCTGTTCCTGTCTGTCTGTCCCTGTCTATCCCTCACTCTGACCCTCTCTCTGTCTCTGTAAAAAAATAAAATAAAATAAAAAAAAAAAAAAAAAAAAAAAAAAAAACAGTTGTAGCCTGCCTGACCTGTGGTGGCGCAGTGGATAAAGCGTTGACCTGGAAATGCTGAGGTCGCCGGTTTGAAACCCTAGGCTTGCCTGGTCAAGGCACATATGGGAGTTGATGCTTCCAGCTCCTCCCCCTTGTCTCTCTCTCTGTCTCTTTCTTTCCCTCTCTCTCTCCTCTCTAAAATAAATAAATAAAATAAATAAATAAAGTAGAAAAAAAAATACAGTTGTAGCCTGACCTGTGGTGGTGCAGTGGGATAAAGCGTTGACCTGGAACGCTGAGGTTGCCGGTTCAAAACCTTGGGCTTGCCCGGTAAGGCACATAGGGGAGTTGATGCTTCCTGCTCTTTTTCTTTTCTTTTTTCTTTTTTCTTTTCTTTTCTTTTCTTTTTTCTTTTCTTTCTTTTCTTTTCTTTCTTTCTTTCCCTTCCTTCCTTCCTTCCTTCCTTCCTTCCTTCCTTCCTTCCTTCCTTCCTTCCTTCCTTCCTTCCTTCCTTCCTTCCTTCCTTCCTTCCTTCCTTCCTTCCTTCCTTCCTTCCTTCCTTCCTTCCTTCCTTCCTTCCTTCCTTCCTTCCTTCCTTCCTTCCTTCCTTCCTTCCTTCCTTCTTTCTCTCTCTCTCTCTCTCCCCCCCTCTAAAAATCAATAAAAATAATAATAAAAAAAAACAGTTGTACTCAAGAAAATGTTCTGGGGAGCTCTTGGCCCCTTAGGGCTGCTGCCAGCAGCGCACAAGCCTCATCGGAGAGGTAGAGACACCGTGGCGCCTGAGGGGCCCTTGGATACTCATGCTGGGTCGCAGCGCTCCCAGGTCGGGCAGCTCGGGACGCTCGGGCCTTCGCCGTGGTCTGCGATTAGCCGTGCTAGATCCCTGCCCTCAGCCTGCCGCCTGCTGGTGCCTGTGTGGAGGTAACCTGTCATTGCATTGTTGCACCACGAAGTGTCTGGAAATGCCTATGACGTCCAGCTGAAGCTGACTAAAGAGGTACTAACAATTCAGAGACAGGATTTCATCTGTTTTAGTGGAAGCAATCCCCATGCAAATCACAGAACTGTTATATACTTCACGGACAGCCCATTGATGGCTTGGGCCTGATTACAAAGGGAGGCGCTGAGCACAGAGTCCCTGTAGTCATATCGAAAATATTCAAAGACCATGCAGCTGACCAAACAGGGATGTTGTTCAGAGGAGACGCCATTCTGCACGTTAATTGCACTAATGTAGTAAGCTCAACCCACAAGTAAGCGATGTATCATCTAAGAAATGCCGGCGATGAAGTGACCACTGCTGTTTAGTATTTCAGGGATGTACCACCATTTCTGAAGCTGTCACTAGGATTCCTGGGGCCACATAGTGACCACAGCAGCGGGGCCTCCTAGCCCTCCTTTGACAGGAAATTCAGAGAACTGGATTCAAAACATGTATGTGGCCCTGGCCCCGGTTGGCTCAGCGGTAGAACGTCGGCCTGGCGTGCGGGGGACCCGGGTTCGATTCCCGACCAGGGCACATAGGAGAAGTGCCCATCTGCTTCTCCACCCCCCCTTCCTCTCTCTCTCTTCCCCTCCCGCAGCCAAGGCTCCATTGGAGCAAAGATGGCCCGAGCGCTGGGGATGGCTCCTTGGCCTCTGCCCCAGGCGCTAGAGTGGCTCTGGTCATGGCAGAGCGACGCCCCGGAGGGGCAGAGCATTGCCCCCTGGTGGGCAGAGCATCGCCCCTGGTGGGCATGCCGGGTGGATCCCGGTCGGGCGCATGCGGGAGTCTGTCTGACTGTCTCTCCCCGTTTCCAGCTTCAGAAAAAACAAAAAACAAACAAACAAACAAACAAACATGTATGTGCATCTGACAAGTAGAAACGCTGTGTTTCACAATGGACTTTGCTTTGGGATTCATCTAGTTCAGCAGCAGGACCAAGAATGTCCTCTGGAGATTTAATTTCTCTCAAGCTTCAGGGATCTTCAGATGATGGATAAGCTCAATTCAAGCTGCTGTTTCCAAATCTTAACACCAAACAAATTGAGATCAAGGAACTTGAATCCCAGGACCTGAGAGCTGTCCTCTACTTAATTCACTCCTTACTAGTGGTCAAGGTGGCCTCTGGAGACCCCATTTTCATAGACAGTCAGATCCTCACCAGGAAGTACCTGTACAGCAATTCAAGAGTTCTGTTGAGTGGTGAAAATTAAATTATTTTCTTAAGAAATAAATCTTACCCTGGCCAGATGGCTTGGTTGATTAGAACATTGTCCTGATGCACAGAGGTTGCTAGTTCAATCCCCAGTCAGGCACATACAGGAACAGATCAATGTTCCTGTCTTTCTCTCCCTCACTCCCTCCCGTCCTCTCTCACTAAAATCAATAAATAAAAAAATTTTATATAAAAAAAGAAAAGAATCTTTCCTGCACAACATTGCAACTTTGTATGGTTTTTATTTATTTTTAAAGATTATATATATATATATATTTTTAAAGATTTTATTTATTTATTATAGAGAAGGGGGGGAGGAGCAGGAAGCATCAACTCCCATATGTGCCTTGACCAGGTAAGCCCAGGGTTTTGAACCGGCAACCTCAGTTTTTCCAGGTTGACGCTTTATCCACTGCGCCACCACAGGTCAGGCTATATTTTTTAAGATATTGTATTTATTCAGTTTAGAGATGAGAGAGAGATATGGGAGGAAGAGAAGGAAGCATCAGCTCCCATATGTGCCTTGACCAGGCAAGCCCAGGGTTCCGAACCAGCAACGTCAGCATTCCAGGTCGATGTTTTATCCACTGCGCCACCACAGGTCAGGCCTTTGTATGGTTTCATAATGAGCTTATAGTTGTGAAACCAATAAAATCTACCCCCTTTCCAAAAAAAGAAAAATGAAAATGTCCTGGTTGGAGCAAGATTCTACTGGCTATGCTATGGTGGCAATTCCTCTCCACATCCAACCCCCCCCACGAGAACACACAGTATACTTGGAGATCAGTATGGGAGTCATTGTGCTGGAGCTGTACTGGAAGCAAACTCCTAAGACCTCTAAGAACTTGGTTGAGTTGGCTCGTCAAGGTTACTACAACGGTACCAGATTCCACAGTCATGGAAGACTTCATGATCAAAGGAGGTGACCCAACAAGGACAGGTTGAGGTGGTACATCTATCATTGGCAAACAGTTTGAAGATGAACTTTATCTAGACTTGAAATTCACAGAGGCTGGAATTCTTGCAATGGTCAATGCAATGGTAATGAGTTCTTTGTGACCGTAGCTCCCACCCAGTGGCTTGATGGCAAATATAATTTTTGGCTGTGTGTGTCAGGGTAGAGGAATGGTGAAAAAAACTCCCAGGACCCCCATGTTTGTAAAGATCACCAAAGCATACCCTTCTCAGTTGTCTTGCTGCTCTCTTGGGCATACCAGGTCTCCTGAAATGGCCCAGAGAACTAGCTTCCAGATGACCTACAATGACACATAACTCTAAACTTCATTTTAGCCTTGCAAATCACGGAGGTAGGGAAGCCTGGAGTGTTTGGTGAGTTAGAGATGAAAATGTATTTTAATTGAGTGCTTCTTTTCTCTCTTCCTGAAGCCTAGGTAGATAGAGCATTTGCAGAAATGCCCATACATGATCATATACAGGTTACTGTTCACTGCAGATGCCCCATACTCTTCTTTTGTGCTGATACACCTGGAACAAAATGAAGCCAACTCTGTCATTTTGCAGTGCCTGACCAAAGTTCTTTTTGTGGAGATTTATATTCTGGACTACACTGCAGTCTTTGGTAGCTGACAGCCACGGAATTAAAAATCAAGTAGTACCTATCACCTTTTTGAACTCTGTGCACACCCTATTTTGGTCTCCTACACTGTTTTATATTCTTTTTTTTTAAATTTTTATTTTCTTTATTCATTTTAGAGAAGGGAGAGAGAGAGAGGAGAGAGAGACAAGGGGGAGGAGCTGAAGCATCAACTCCCATATGTGCCTTGACCAGGCAAGCCCAGGGTTTTGAACCGGCGACCTCAGCATTTCCAGGTCGACGCTTTATCCACTGTGCCACTACAGGTCTGTTTTATATTCTCATATCTTAGCAATACACTGTGGCACAGAGAAAGTACATGATTAATTTCAAGATAGAAACCTCAGAAATCATTTTCAACTCATTTATCACATCCAATTTGTCATCAGGCCCTGTACATTTTTACCTCCAGCACCTTTTGAACCCATTCTCTTTGAACATTTTTGTTTCTATTGCCTTCTTCCAAGCTTTATTTCTTACCCAGAGTACCACAGCAGCCTCCTAATCTACATTTCTGGTATCATCTGCCCACATCCATAGGCCCCGCCATATCTTTCAGTTTTCAAGGTCTACATATTGTGTTTTCTCTGCTTTAAGCCAGGTTTTTTCTAGACCACTGGTACCTGCTAGGCGTTTCTTTCCTTTTCTTATTGAGAGGTGGGGAGGCGGAGACAGATTCCTATATGCACCGGGACCGGGATCCACCCAGCAAGGCCCCTACAGGGCAATGCTTGGCAACTGAGCTATTTCATCACCTGAGTGGAGGCTATAGAGCCATGCTCAGCACCCAGGGCCAACTTGCTCAACCTATTCGAGTCATGGCTGTGGTAGGGGAGAAAGAGAAGGGGAAGGGGAGAAGCAGATGGTTGCCCCTACTGTGTGCCCTGACCAGGAATTGAATCTGGGACTTCCACATGCTGGGCCGACGCTCTACTGCTGAGGCAGTGGCTAGGGCTCTTTTCCCTCAACTGAGCTATCTGGCCAGGGCCCCGCTGCAGTGTTTGTAACTAGTGTCCAATGTTGCTTGATACCAAGGCATATTTACAGGCAACCAAAGGCATAAAGAATTCCTGGAACTATTTTTGCACCATATTGAAAACTGGCAGCTGCTCCCCCAATAACCTAACTCAGTGGTTGGCAAACTCATTAGTCAACAGAGCCAAATATCAACAGTACAATGACTGAAATTTCTTTCTTTTTTTTTTTTTTTAACAGAGGCAGAGATAGACAGGGACAGAAAGACAGGAACGGAGAGAGATGAGAAGCATCAATCATCAGTTTCTCGTTGCGCGTTGCGACTTCTTAGTTGTTCATTGATTGCTTTCTCACATGTGCCTTGACCGCAGGCCTTCAGCAGACCGAGTAACCCCCTGCTGGAGCCAGCGACCTTGGGTCTAAGCTGGTGAGCTCTTTGCTCAAGCCAGATGAGCCCGCGCTCAAGCTGGCGACCTCGGGGTCTCGATCCTGGGTCCTTCCGCATCCCAGTCTGACGCTCTATCCACTGCACCACCACCTGGTCAGGCTGAAATTTCTTTTGAGAGCCAAATTTTTTAAACTTCAACTATATAGGTAGTTACTTTCCTTATTATTATTATTTTTTTTGTATTTTTCTGAAGCTGGAAACGGGGAGAGACAGTCAGACAGACTCCCGCATGCGCCCGACCAGGATCCACCCGGCACGCCCACCAGGGGCGATGCTCTGCCCCCTCCCCCCCCCGGGTGTCAGAGCCACTCTAACGCCTGGGGCAGAGGCCAAGGAGCCATCCCCAGCGCCCGGGCCATCTTTGCTCCAATGGAGCCTTGGCTGCGGGAGGGGAAGAGAGAGACAGAGAGGAATGGGGGTGGGGTGGGGAAGCAAATGGGCGCTTCTCCTATGTGCCCTGGCCGGGAATCGAACCCGGGTCCCCCGCACGCCAGGCCGACGCTCTACTGCTGAGCCAACCGGTCAGGGCCTACTTTCCTTATTGAGGTAGTGCCCGCACATGGTGTTTTGTAGAAGAGCCACACTCAAGGGGCCAAAGCGCCACATGTGGCTCGCGAGCCGCAGTTTGCTGACCACTGACCAACTTGACAAAGATGCTACTAGGAGAATTTTGCTGCCTGCTTAGAATGAAACATACAAAATTACCTCATGGCTTCAGTGAGTTTTTGTGCTTTTTTTTCCTCTTGTTCTAAAATGGGCATGTTGTCAGTTCCTAAATTTACTTGCAAGTATTGTTAGGGGAAAGGTCCTGGTATTTGTTTGAGGATGACATATCGTATTTTCTCATGTATAAGACGCACCTTAATTATGGGGCCTGAAATTTGAAAAAAAAAAAGTATTACATAAATTATTGAACTCAAGTTTTATTCATCATAAAATTCATACAACTTCTCATCACTATCAAAACTCCCATCGATAAGCTTGTCCTTAGCTGTGTCTGATGACAAATCACTACCTTCATATATTGCCTCATCCTCAGTTCCATCTATGGCATTTGAAATGCCACACCTTTTTGTGTGTGTGACAGAGACAGAGATAGAAACAGAGAGGGACAGATGGGGACAGATAGACAGGAAAGAGAGAGATGAGAAGCAACAAATCTTTGTTGCAGCTCCTTAGTTGTTCATTGATTGCTTTCTCATATGTGCCTTGACCAGGGGGCTCCAGCAGAGCAAGTGACCCCTTGCTCAAGCCAGTGACCTTGGGCTCAAGCTGGTGAGCCTTGTTAAAACTAGATGAGCCCATGCTCAAGCTGGCGACCTTGGGATTTCAAACCTGGGTCCTCTGTGTCCCAGTCCAATGCTCTATCCACTGTACCACTGCCTGGTCAGGTAGTAACTTCTTTTTCATCAGCAATTCTTCTTGCCTCATGCTGAACCATCTTTGTGGACACAGGAATCCCAACTGCCCTTTGCTTTTCAACCTATATCTTCAATATATCTTTCCTCTCTGAATCAGGCCAATTTGCTGACTTGCCTCTCATGGCCTTCTCCGTGGCGTTTTCAGTAGGGTTTCTTCTTCCCGTAGCCAGGCTTGGACTGATTTCTCAGCTGGAGAAGGACCAAACTTACATTCAGCAGCATGATTTCCATTCACTTTTGCAAACTAGATCACTTTTAACTTGAATTCAGCACTGTACAAAAATCTTTTCTGAGCCATTTCTGGGCAGAACGTGGCAAAACGTAACCTACCATAATATACCAGTAACAAGCGTGGAACAATGAACGCAAAGACAAGTGCAAAAAAGCGGGAAATGCATGTAAAAATACCTATGACAATGAGCGCAAAAAAAGGGGGAAATGCAAATAAAAAAACCTACAACCACTGTATAAGACGCATCGTTTTTAGACCCCAAATTTTCAAAAAATGGTGCATCTTATATAATACATGGGGAAATACGGTATGTAGTAAATGTGAAGACATAAACAGTTTAACAAAAGTATGTTCCATTTCTTGTGGAATATCTAAATGCATCCTTCCTCATGCGCAGCCGATAGTATTATTGTTTTTAAAATAATACTGTGAAATGCAAATGTACTTGTTTAACAAGTTAAAAACACTAAGTTCCAGCCCTGGCCAGGCAGCTCAGTTGGATAGACTAGCATTGTCAAGATAAGCCAAGGTTGCGAGTTAGTTCCTTGTTAGGGCACATACAAGAATCAGCCAATGAATGCATAAATAAGCAGAACAAAAAAATGTATGTTTCTCTCTCTCTGTTTTCCTTCCTCTCTCTCTCAAATCAGTAAGTAAAAGTTAAAAATAAAACAGTCCAACCCATTGTGGCACTGTGGATAAAGAATTGACCTGGGACTCTGAGGGATTTTTCTTTTTTTTTTAAGAGACAGAGAGAGATAGAGAGACAGGAAGGGAGAGAGATGAGAAGCATCAACTCATAGTTGGCAGCACCTTAGTTGTTCATTAATTGTTTTCCAGTGATCCCTTGCTCAAGCCAGCGACCTTTGGGTTTCAAAGCCAACAATTCCACACTCAGGCCGGTCAAGCCCAGACCCACGCTCTATCCACTGTACCACCACCTGGTCAAGCTGGTGTCCCGGTTTTGAAACACGGAGGTTGCCGGCTTGAGCACAGGGTTCTCAGCTTGAGCAAAGGAACATGGACATGATCCCATGGTCACTGGCTTGAGCCCAAGGTCGCTGCTGGCTGGGCTGGAGCACGCCCCCTCCCTCAGGCACGTATGTGAAGCAATCAATGAACAACTACAACTAAGTGCCGCAAGTATGAATAGATGGTTCTCACCTCTCTCCCTTTACCCCCTCTCTCGCTGCTCCCTGAAATTAAAAAATAAAACCCCCACTGAGCTCCAAAGAAGTTTCTTTCTTATAATGACCAAGCGGCCTACTAAACCTAATCTCCAGCCCATAGGAAGTGTTCTGTGGCGGTCTGAAAACCCCCCGAAAACACAGACCCTGACACGAGTTCTGGGTTCCAGTTGTAGCTTTGACCAACTTGACGACTCACACCTCGCTGGATCTGTTTCCCTTTTGTAAAATGCGGCGGAGACAGGGGCTGGGTCTGGAAGGTGTATCAGACGCTAAGTAGCCTCTGACTCCCTGAGTCGAATTACAGAAGTCACGGATAGCACGCTGGAGCTCCCACCTTTCCGGTAAGGACGGCCACGGGGAGGAGCCGCCGCGGAGTCGAGCCGCCTTCCTGCCGGCGCAGGCGCAGGCGTACCAGCGTAAGGCCCCCGCCGCTCTCCGCTCCCGGCACTCTGGTTCCCGGGCTGCCCCGGGGAGCGCGGTTGGTGGAGACACCGAAGAGGGGCGGGTCAGGAAGTGGGGGCGCGGCGGCGGGGAGCCGGCCTTGAGTGACGGAGTGGTCCGTGCACGCGGAGCGCGAGAGCCGCATCGGTGCCCCCGGCCTCCGCAGAAACGATGGCGGAGGAAGAAGGTGACGGCTTCGGGGTCCTGCCCGCCAACTCCCCCGCGGTGGTGGGGAAGGGTCAGGGGTGCGAGGGGCCCCGAGGCCTGGGCTATAGGCGACCGCGCGGGGCGGAGTGGGGAGGTTTGTGGGGAAATTCAGAGGGAGCCGAGGGAATGGCCAGAAGTTTGTCGGCGGAAGTGGAAGTAAAAGTTGGGAATCGGCTGTGAAAAGCGAAAGCTGTGGGGGAAGTTGTTGAGAGGGAGGTCTGTTAGCAGGTAGTTTACGGGGTGGGGACAGTGTTTTAGAAGGTGTAGGTAGAGGCACTGCGGGCCCGTTTGAAAGCGATGGCCCTTTCACCAGGTGCGCTGCGTTCTGAGCGCGCTCTTTAGTGAGGTCAGGATGCAAAGTCACCGGGTGAGGGCGGGCGCGCCAAGGGTGCAACGAGAAGCGGGGCTGGGGTGAACCAGGAGGGGTGAATTGGGAGGGGATGAACAGGCAGACACTGGAGAAAGCCAAGTTCACTTACAGGTTAGGAGGAGATGGCAGAAGTAGACGGACTGTAAGGAGTTGGGGATTCAGAGGCCTGGAGTGCTTTGAGGGTGAAAGTGGTGGGACGGAGAAAGCTTTCCATGGCCCCGCAGGGCCAGTGCCAAGAAAAGCATTCTTCCAGCAGTATTTAGTCATAGAAAATGATAGGTATGAGAGAAAGATGGGAATTGGGAGGAACTTACTTAGAGAAACCTATTATAGGAAGCATTCATGGCATAATAACTTCATGATACCCATACTAGTTTCAGGGACAGTTATATATGATGGTGTCACTTGACTGAGCAGTTTTCATTTTGGTGGAAAACATAGTAACTTTTTATCATATTGAGTGGAGTTTTGAATATGATCTATTTAGATTCTAAGCCTTACTGAACCAAGAGTGCAAGAGAGAGTTTCAAGAATTCAGTGGAAAGTGATTTTAAAAAAAAATTGTAAGAAGTGTTAGCTGTTTGTGACTTACTGTCTCGCCTTTATGTTCACACTCGCTTCATATTTGCCTTCTGTTCCTTGAGATTTCAGCGTGTTCAAACTGGTTTAAATTTAAAACACTCCACCGAAAAACAACTTCAGAAACAAAACTATTTGTGGTTGATAACAAAGAATGTAATTCCATTTGTTGCTTTGGTTTTATCTTTGGTTGCAGTATATTATTAAAACACTTTTTTTCTTTTCTGACTAATTGCAAATCTCTGGGAGTAGGTTGATAGCTTGTATGTTTCCATGAGCCCTTTTCATGCTTGTTAAAGCAGTGATATTCAATGTGTGTGCGGCAAAAAGTTTAAAAACATGCCAGTACCTGACTATGTAGTCAAGGACACTGACCTCTTTTCTCTATTGTCAAATAAAAAAAATGAGAACACCCAACACAACACACAACATTAGCCATCCAGTGTGAATGAATCAAAATTAAACCATTTTTTGGGTCAGATTAGCTATATATATGAGATAGGAGAGATAGGAAGGGAGAGAGATGACAAGCATCAACTCCTAGTTGTGGCACTTTAGTTGTTCATTGATTGCTTCACATACCTGCCTTGGGGGAGGGGGCTCAAGCCAAGCCAGTGACCCCTTGTTCATGACCTTGGGCTCAAGCTGGCAACTTTGGGGTTTCAAACCTGGGACTTCAACAGCCTAGGCCAGTGGTTCTCAAAGTGTGTGCCAGGGCACACTGGTGCACCCTAGAAGATTTCCAGGTGCGCCCTAAGGTATTCTAGAGAATTATGTGCCTGTTGGGGACCGAAAAACTAACAGGGTTTTTAGAGTTTAGATTTTTGAGGAACAGATGTGGGAATTGGCTGTAAGCTGATAGTCTGCCCAACACCCCACCTCACTTGCCTGATTAGGTTGCAAAAGGCTGTTAAACTGTGGTGCTGGATTGTTTACACTACCCCCATGTTCCCCAGAAAGACTGTGGAGGCAAGTTTCTTCTATCCTTTGTTTAATGTCAAGTTAAGATGATATGTATGGTGGGGATTTTCTGTACTCAACACAATTAAGAGTAAAAAGAGAGGAATTCTTCAATGTATTGATGAGGAAATGAGAGTTTGCTTTTTAAATATATGCCCAAACATTGAAGAAATCGCTAGGACACATCAGGCTTATGTTTCTCATAAACACAAGAATGAAAAAACTTAACACATTCGCGCCAGGACCTGCCAAATTTACTAAATCTCACTATGAATGTATCTATATATATAAAAAGATAACATTTTTGCCATTTTTTAATTTTTTAACCCCTGTTTTTTACGAATTCTAAAAAGCATAACAAAAAATGTAACAAAAATGTTTTTTAATATCAGAATAAATTTAATTTTGTCGTATTTATTTTGTTTACCATAAAAGCACGCTTGGACTTTATATTTTTTTTCTTTAATATTTGACTTAATTATTATAAGATATTTCTCAGAAATTTGTATTTGTAGGATTTTAAATGTGCCCCAACTTCAAAAGGTTTGAGAGGGATAGACAGGGACAGACAGGAACAGAGAGAGATCAGGAGCATCAATCATTAGTTTTTCATTGCGCGTTGCAACACCGTAGTTGTTCATTGATTGCTTTCTCATATGTCCCTTGACCGCGGGCCTTCAGCAGACCGAGTAACCCTTTGCTGGAGCCAGCGACCTTGGGTTCAAGCTGGTGGGCTTTTGCTCAAACCAGATGAGCCCGCGCTCAAGCTGGCGACCATGGGGGTCTTGAACCTGGGTCCTTTACATCCCAGTTCGACGCTCTATCCACTGCGCCACTTCCTGGTCAGGCCCAAGTTGTACTTTCTGCTCCCTGAAAGCATGTTCACTTTTTTTGCTTGCTGAAATTGGCATGTTAAAATCAGTGCATGAATTTAATATGATAATTTTTTTTCCACTTAAAAATCTTACTAGAGTCTGACCAGGTGGTGGCGCAGTGGATAGAGCGTCGGACTGGGATGCAGAGGACCCAGGTTCGAGACCCTGAGGTCACCAGCTTGAGCACAGGCTCATCTGGTTTGAGCAAAGCTCACCAGCTTGGACCTAAGGTCACTGGCTTGAGCAAGGGGTTACTCAGTCTACTGTAGCCCACGGTCAAGGCACATATGAGAAAGCAATCAATGAACAACTAAGGTGTCACAACAGCAACGAAAAACTGATGATTGATGCTTCTCATCTCTCTCCGTTTCTGTCTGTCTGTCCCTAACCCTCTCTCTGACTCACTCTCTGTCTCTGTAAAAAAAAAAAAGAAAATCTTACTACACAATATCTTAAAATGTATTGCCTATTAGCATTAAGAAAATAAAGCATTATAGTTCCTTTGTAGTATATTTATCTGTATGGTCTTTATCATTACTAATACAGACTTTTTTTTTCTTTTTGTGACATAGAGAGGGAGAGAGGAACAGACAGGAAGAGAGAGATCCTCAAGTCTTCGTTGCTGCTTCTTAATTGTTCATTGATTGCTTTCTCATATGTGCCTTGATGGGGGGGGGCGCTACAGCAGAGTGAGTGGCCCCTTGCTCAAGCTAGTAATCTTAGGCTCAAGCCAGAGACCTTGGGCTTCAAGCCAGAGACCTTTGGGCTTAAGCCAGTGACCATGGGGTCATGTCTATGATCCCACGCTCAAGCCAGTGACTCCATGCTCAAGCTGGTGAGCCTGCGCTCAAGCCGGCGACCTCAGGGTTTCAAACCTGGGTCCTCTGCGTCCCAGTTCAATGCTCTACCCACTTTGCCACCACTTGGTCAGGCACTAATACAGATTCTTGAGAGATGACTGTTAAGATTTGTATGCTTCATAAATTATTTTAAAACTGAAATTTTTGTCTAAGTTCTTTTATAAATAAAAATCCATGTATGTGTACAGAGAACACTTTATTAAAGTCCCTATAAGATGATTTATTTTTTAAAGAATTTTTAAAAAAGAAAATGATAGCTTTTTGTAAAGAATACTTTTTTTATGTGAATACTCCCTTTTCCCAGTTTATCTTTTTCTTAAATGTGTACTTTTAGATTCTGTCTAGTAAAAAGACTTATCTAATCCATTGGTCACCATACTTTTGTTAACTACTTCAATATATTTGTTAACTTGATTTCTGAACTTATCCAATTAAATTTACTTTTTTTTTTTTTTTACAGGGACAGAGAGAGAGAGAGTCAGAGAGAGGGATAGCTAGGGGCAGACAGACAGGAACGGAGAGAGATGAGAAGCATCAATCATCAGTTTCTCGTTGCAACACCTTAGTTCATTGATTGCTTTCTCATATGTGCCTTGACCACGGGCCTTCAGCAGACCAAGTGACCCCTTGCTTGAGCCAGCGACCTTGGGTCCAAGCTGGTGAGCTTTTAGCTCAAACCAGATGAGCCCACGCTCAAATGGCAACCTCGGGGTCTCGAACCTGGGTCCTCTGCATCCCAGTCCTATGCTCTATCCACTGCGCCACCGCCTGGTCAGGCCATTTAAATTTACTTTTAAATCCAGTACTATTAATGTGTTTAACATGCACATGTAACTACTAAGTAAACTTCTTATGGCTATTTTTTCCTTGTATGCTTTTTAAATAAAATTATAAACAATAACTATGTGAAGATTTTATTTGGCTTTACATAAACTTCATTCTTGTTAGTCTAACATTTGCTTTAATTCTTAGAAGGGGAAAATTAAAAGAGCCTCATGAAGAAGGAATATAATGGATATTAGTTGACCCAGATTTGTATGCAAAACAACCTCAAAATTGACAGTATAAAAAAATTGACAGTATGGCTTTTCTAATAATGTCATTTTATGATATATTCAGTGGCTTCACTACTTAATGTGACTACATAATAAATGATAGTATAGAAATGGTTAAAAATTAGACTAGTCAAACTTAAGCCGCAAAATATATTGTTTTCTCACTATGTCAGTGTTTAAAGATATTTTGGTGAACACGAATTTACTTTGATGCTATTTTGAAATATATATATATATTTTGTGTGTGTGTGTGAGAGAGACAGAGACAGAAACGGACAGACAGAAAGGGAGAGAGATGATAAGCATCAATTCTTCATTGCGGCTCTTTAGTCTCCTTCATTGTTCATTGATTGCTTTCTCATATGTGCCTTGACCCTGGGAGCTACAGCAGAGTGAGTCACCCCTTGCTCAAGCCAGGGACCTTGGGCTCAAGCCAACAACCTTGTGTTTCAAGCCAGCGGACTTTGGGCTCAAGCCTGTGACCATGGGGTCATGTCTATGGTCGATCCCACGTTCAAGCTAGCAACCCTGTGCTCAAGTTGGTGAGCCCCCACTCAAGCCGGTGAACCGGTGACCTCAGGGTTTGGAACCTGGGTCCTCCGCATCCCAGTCCAACGCTCTATCCACTGCGCTCCCACCTGGTCAGGCTGAAATATATTTTATTCATTTTCTACAGTAAAATTAGAGAACAATCCATCTAATCAGCAACAGTAGCTGATTTATTCCTCCCCCCCTTTTTTTTTTAGTAAGAGAGAGAGAGCGAGGAAGGGAGAAAGAGAAACAGATGGAGACGGAGAAAGACAGGTAGGGAGAGAGATGAGAAACATCCTCTTGTAGTTGCGACACTTTAGTTTGTTGATTGTATCTCACACGTGCCTTGACCAGGGGATCCAGCCAAACCAGTGACCCCTTGCTCAAGCTAGCGACCTTTGGGCTGAAACCAGTGACCATGAGGTCATGTCTATGATCCCACGCTCGAGCTATTGACCCCGCGCTCAAGCCACTGACCTCAGGGTTTCAAACCCGGGTCCTCAGCGTCTCAGGTCAGTGCTCTATCCAGTGTGCCACCACTTGGTCAGGCCATTTCTCCTTTTTTGACTTCTCTCTTAGGCTCATATTTCATTGCCAAAAACTATCACTAAAAGTAAAGACAAGACTCTGACCAAGTGGTGGCACAGTGGATGGAGCATCGACTTGGGATGCTGAGGACCCAGGTCCGAAACCCTGAGGTCGCCAGCTTGAGCGCAGGTTTACCAGTTTGAGCATGAGGTCACTGGCTTGAGCAAGGAGTCACAGGCTCAGCTGGACCCCCTCTCCCCACAGTCGAATCATGTTTGAGAAAGTAATCAATGAAAATAAAAAAGATTTCTTAGCCCTGGCTGATAGCTTGATTGGTTAGAAGAGCATTGTCCCAAAGGGTAGAGGCTTTCAGTTCAGTCCTGATCAGGGCACATACAGGAACAGATCTGTGTTCCTATCTCTCTTCCTCTTTCACTAAAATCGGTAAATGAAAAGACTACTTCTATAAGGAGATAAATTCGTGTACCACCTTATAAACTTTACAAGACACTCTGTAACTATACAACAGCAAATTCTACCCCATAAGATAATTAGTTCTAAGGAGGAAAAATAGTTATGTTAACTATAGTACATTTCTACTTAATTTGGAATTAGTTACCTGGTTTGAAAGTACTTCATTCCTTTTTTTAATTGGCTATATAAAGGTAGATAGTTTAATACTGGGACATTTTATGAGATTTCCCCAATATAGGGATATTTGTAGGTTCTGCCTATTTTGTTTTTTTGGGTTTTTTAGATTTTTATTTATTTATTTTTAAAGAGAGGAGAGGGAGAGAGGGAAATGGAGGAGGGTGAAGCGGGAAGCATCAACTCATAGTAGTTGCTTCCTGCATGTGCCTTGACCAGGCAAGCTCAGGGTTTTGAACTGGCAGCCAGTGTTCCAGGTAGATGCTTTTTTTTTTTTTTTGTATTTGTGTGTGTGTGTGTGTGTTTCTGAAGCTGGAAACGGGGAGGCAGTCAGACAAACTCCCGCATGTGCCTGACCGGGATCCACCCAGCACGCCCACCAGGGGGCGATGCTCTGCCCATCCAGGGCGTCACTCTGTCACGACCAGAGCCACTCTAGCGCCTGGGGCAGAGGCCAAGGAGCCATCCCCAGCACCCGGGCCATCTTTTGCTCCAGTGGAGCCTCGGCTGCAGGAGGTGAAGAGACAGAGAGGAAGGAGAGGGGGAAGGGTGGAGAAGCAGATGGGCGCCTCTCCTGTGTGCCCTGGCCAGGAATCGAACCTGGGACTTCCGCACGCCAGGCCGACGCTCTACCGCTGAGCCAACCGGCCAGGGCCTTTTGTATTTTTCTTAAGCAAGGAGTGGCAGACAGACTCCCAAATGCTCCTGACCAGGATCCATCTGGCAAGCTCACTAGGGGACAGTGCTCTGCCCATCGGGGCTGTTGCTCCATTGCAACCACAGCCATTCTAGCATCTGAGGTGGAGGTCATGGAGCAATCCTCAGCGTCCGGGCCAACTTTGCTCTAATAGAGCCTTGGCTGCAGGAGGGGAAGAGAGACATAGAGAGAAAGGAAAGGGGAAAGGATGGAGAAGCAAATGGGTGCTTCTCCTGTATGCCCTGGTCAGGAATCGAGCCCAGGATTTCCACACACTGGGCTGATGCTCTACCACTGAGCCAACCAGTCAAGGACCAGGTCAATGCTTTATCTACTGAACCATTGCAGGTTAGGCTAAGCCTATTTCTAATACCTAAATCTATAAGACTGTTGAATGATAATAGTACCACAGCATTGTGAAATTCTGCAGAACTTCAGAATTATTTAAAAAATGAAGTATAGTTTTATGATCGATGTATTTTATTATATTTTGATTTAAAAAATTGTTAGTCCATGAATTATGCATGTAACTAATAGGTGACGAGTAATATTTGATTAGTTAAATAATAGTTTGTTTCCCAATCATAGAAAAAAGTTTAGTTATTCTAACTTATTTTGAAAATAGGATCATCTCAAAAGAAGAGCTAATGGGTTTATCAATAACACTGAAAGCACATATTGGAGGCAGAACTTATATTGTCTTTTTGTATGGAAGCAGTTTTGTGATGAGTGCTAAAATAATTATGGGAAAAGTTATCTTTGTTATTAAAAGGTCTTTGTGTGATTTTTTTCTTAGTATAGTAAAAGTTAAGCATTTGGGTTACAGACAGAGTAATTTGATACACATTGCAATAACTTTTCAAACATTTTAAGGACCAGCTATAGAACTGCGCCGAAGAAAAATGCCGAAGTCTTCAGAAGATAAAGAGTCTGCCAAAGAAGAGAAAATTGATGACATTCTCGTTCCTGAAAGACCTCCAAAATGTAAGTTCAATATTTTAAATGTATAAAAATATTTTGTGAGTAAAATGTGGTGAGACCAGTCAACTTATTAGGTTTTACTCTAGAACAGCCTCTAAGTCTCACTCATTTACCACAGACATTTATTTCTGATTAACATTACATGGCTGAAGGTTGGCTGATTTAGCTTTATGTGTCACAAAGGAACAGCCCCTATATATGAGGCATGTGTTTCTTGTGGCCAAGGAAAAGAGCAGGCTAGCAGGCAGAGCCATGCAGTGCCTCTTAAAGTTTCTGCTGAACTGGCACACTGACACTTGTAGTTATATTTTATTGGCCCAAGGAAGACATATAATCAATCCAGAAAATGGAATTGGGAAAGTATACTCTTGACTACATGGAAGCATTGCAAGTCATGGTGGACAGGGATGAATAATCTTTTTATAGGAAAGGACAAAATAGTTTGGAATAATAGCAATCTACTGTATTTTGTCTTTTTGGTCATACATATTTTCTTTTCTTTCTCAGACAAAATATATTTGCTACCTCCCCTACCCCAAAGAAGACAGTCTTATCCAGTCATGGCATCAATCTCAAAGGCCAAGTTCTTATCTACATCAGGGTCCAGTATGACTCATTCTGATCCGGAGATTTATAAATTAAAAAGACAAGTTATCTGCTTTGTGTCAGGGATCCCCAAGACCACACCCATGTTCTGAAATTAACTAGAAGGACTCACAGGTGTCAGAATAGAATCATAGTCACAGCTCTGATTTACTCTCATTTCTATGATTTACTACAGTGAACAATACAAATCAAAGTCAGCAAAGAGAAAAGGATTATGGGCTGAAGTTTGTAAGAAACTGGGTACAAGCTTCCAAGGTTTCTCCAAATGGAGTCACACAAGATGTTCTTAATTCTTTTAGCGTTTCAAATTTTAACATTGGTAGTCTTGTCTACCAGGAAAAGCTCATTAGTGATTCTGCTCAGGGTTTTTTGTTTGTTTGTTTGTTTTTCTGAAGCTGGAAACGGGGAGAGACAGTCAGACAGACTCCCGCATGCACCTGACTGGGATCCACCCGGCATGCCCACCAGGGGGCGACGCTCTGCCCACCAGGGGGCGATGTTCTGCCCCTCTGGGGCGTCGCTCTGTCGCCACCAGAGCCACTCTAGCGCCTGGGGCAGAGGCCAAGGAGCCATCCCCAGCGCCCGGCCATGTTTGCTCCAATGGAGCCTCGGCTGCGGGAGGGGAAGAGAGAGACAGAGAGGAAGGAGAGGGGAAGGGGTGGAGAAGCAGATGGGCGCCTCTCCTGTGTGCCCTGGCCGGGAATCGAACCCGGGACTTCTGCACGCCAGGCCGACGCTCTACCACTGAGCCAACCGGCCAGGGCCCTCAGGGTTTTTAATGGCAGCTGGTCTTGTACCTTCTGCCTACTCCATACCAAAATTCTAGACTCCCAGAAGGAAAGTAGTAGCATGAACCACATTAAATTTTTTTTTTTTTTGGACAGAGACAGAGAATCAGAGAGAGGGACAGATAGGGACAGACAGACAGGAAGGTAGAGAGATGATAAGCATCAATTCTTCATAGCAGCATCTTAGTTGTTTGTTGATTGCTTGTTCATTGATTGCTTTCTCTTGATCAGGGGCTACAGCAGAGCAAGTGACCCCTTGCTCAAACCAGTGACCTTGGGTTCAAGCCAGTGACCTTAGGCTTCAAGCCAGTGGCCTTCGGGCTCAAGCCAGCGACCATGGGGCCATGTCTATGATCCCATGCTCAAGCCAGTGACTCCTCACTCAAGCTGGTGAGCCTGTGCTCAAGCTGGATGAGCCCGTGCTCAAGCCAGCAACCTCAGGGTTTCGAACCTGGGTCCTCCGCGTCCCATTCCGATGCTCTACCCACTGCACCACCGCCTGGTCGGGCTGAACCACATTGTTTGTACAAACAACTTAGGTAGAATAAACTGCTCTTATCAGTTAAAGAATGTTGGAAACCCTCCTGAAATCCAAGTTCCCAGATACCAGACAAGAGTCTGTCTACCTTGCAAGCAGGTCTTTCTTAGCAAAGCAGTTACAGGCTTGCTATGTTAATTTTTTTCTGTACATGCCCCCGTTCCCAATATACATGTTTTCTATTATATATATTGGACAGGGATAAGATAACCAAAAAATAAATGCTTTCATTCAGAAAGAGAAAGAATGAGACACGTCAACCACTGGTCCATAGCAATTCTGAAATCCTACTAAGTAAATAGGAGGCCTCAGTACTGTGGGGTGGAGGATTTTATTTTTAAAGCTTTTATTTATTGATTTTAGAGAGAGGAAAAATAGCAGGGGGTGGGGTGAAGGAACAGGAAGCATCAACTCATAGTAGTTGCTTCTTGTATGTACCTCAATCTGGCAAGCCTGGGGTTTCAAATCAGCAATCTCAGAATTCCAGGTCAGTGCTTTATCTACTGCGCCACCACAGGTTAGGTGGAATGTTTCTTGATTAGGCCTCAATTGTTTTCCTTGGGAGTAGGTTTCCAGTTTATTGTTCTCTGTGGCTTCTCTCTGGAGATTCTTGCTTTTTAACTATATCTAAAGATAGCTTTAGAGAATATTTCATTCTTGGGAATTGAACAGCTTTCTCAAATTGTTTACTGTCCATACTGAGTTGAGAGCCTGTTTATAAATATTTGCTCAAATAAGATAAAGGCAATAGGTCATCTACAGATTTAATCAGAGGCTAGCAGGGAGAAAACTTTTTTGGGAGCTGGAAAAATAATCATGATAAACAGTGACAGAACATTTTATAAAACTTTCCTGTGAATAGTTGCAATTTTAATACTAACTTCTTATTATTGTATGTAACCAGATTGCAAGGCAGTGTTATTTTAGTGTCTTGGTTGTCGGCTGCATTTGATTACAGGAAAGAGATGAATTTAGAACAGAATTGGCTTATTTGCAGGCAGGCAGGAAGAGGAATATAGAGAATCCAAAATTTTGGGGACTTGGATTGAAGTTAGAACTGTGTGCCTTCATATGGGAGTTGATGCTTCCTGCTCCCCCCCCCCCCTTCTCTATAATTAAAAAAAAAAAAAAAAGAAAAAAAAGAACTGTGTGCCTTTTTCAACCAGGAAATAAATAGAATTGGGAAATACTTGTAACAAAGGTTGAGTAAGAAATATTATTAGGGAAATGACCAAATCAAGGGCATGGCTTTCACACAATTTATTCAAATGTATGAATGGATTAAGGTAGTTTCTAATAAGCTGGACAAAGCACTCAGGGCAAAAGAACAAAGGATGTGGTTGCACAAAAGCTTGATAAGCTCAAAATACATGTAGTGAATGAAACCTTTGAGAGAGACATATGTAGAAAAAAATTACCTGACCTGTGGTGGCAAAGTGGATAAAGCGTCAACCTGGAATGCTGAGGTGGAACGCTGAGGTCACTGGTTCAAGACTCTGGGCTTGCCCAGTCAAGGCACATATGAAGCAACTACAAGCTCCCCACTCCTCCCACCTATCTCTACCTCTCTCCTCTCTCAAACATCAATAAATTAAATCTTTGAAAAAGAAAAAAATTGTGGCTATAGTGTCTGACCTGTGGTGGCACAGTGAATAAAGCGTCAACCTGAAATGCTTAGGTCGCAGGTTCGAAACCCTGGGCATTCCCGGTCAAGGCACACATGAGAAGCAACTACTAGATGAATGCTTCCCACTACTTCCCCCACTTTCTCTCTCTCTCTCTCTTTCTCTCTTCTCTCTCTAAAATCAATGAATAAAAATTTGTGGGTATAGTTGGAATATGGAGCTGACTGGAATCAAATAAGCAAAAAGCCAACAAAATTGTTCTTTTCTTTGCAAAAATGAGTAATTTAATTTTTCAAATTAAGGTGTAATTAACATAACTTAGAATCTTAGATGTTTCATTAAATGAGCTTTGACACTTAAATACAGCTGAAACAAGATATAGAACATTTCTGTCGTCCCAGAAAGTTCCTTTGTATCTCTTTCCAGTAGGTTTCCGTTGTACCCCCCAAGATAACTACTCTTCTAATATTTTTAGTATTGATTAACTTTGAATATATAGAATTTCATATAAATGAAATCATACAACATGTGTGCTTTTGTGTCTGGATTCTTTCACTTAACATAATATGTTGTCCTATATAATGATTCTGAGATTCTTTCATGTTGCTATAATTGCCTATTCCTTCTCTTTTTGTTAGACAACATGAATAGTTTCCAGTATTTACCTATTATGAATAAGGCTACTATGAACATACTTGTACACATCTTTTTGTAGACATCTGTTTTTATATCTCTTAGGTAAATACATATGAGAATTGCTACCTAAGCTTGTGAGAGAGACATATTATCAAAAGAATTGCCAGCCTAGAATAAAGCACAGCTATTTAGTTCGTTTTGTTGTGTTTTTTTTATATTTGTTTATTTACTTATTTATTTTAGAGATAGAGGAATGGAGAGAGAAATATTGATTTGTTGTTCCACTTACTTATACATTCATTGGTTGATTATTATTACTATTTTTTTTGTGACAGAGACAAAGAGGGACAGTTAGGGACAGATAGACAGGAAGGGAGAGAGATGAGAAGCATCAGTTCTTCATTATAGCACCTTAGTTGTTCATTGAGTGCTTTCTCATATGTGCCTTGACCATTGGCTACAGCAGACCAAGTGACCCCTTGCTTACACCAGTGACTTTGGGCTCAAGCTGGTGAGCCTTACTCAAACCAGATGAGCCCACATTCAAGATGTTGACCTTGGGGTTTCGAACCTGAGTCCTCGGCGTCCCAGTTCGATGCTCTATCCACTGCGCTTCCACCTGGTCAGGCTCATTGGTCGATTCTTGTATGTGTCCTGACCCAGGATCAAGCCTGCAACCTTGGCATATTGGGAAGATGCTCTAACTGAGCTACCCGGCCGGAGCCATTCAGGTCTGAAAATGATATATAATTCCCTAACTTTCTTAATGCAGGAAGCAGGCTCTTAGAGGGGTATTTTTCTTAAGAAGTGAGTCTGTTTGTTTTGTCTGTGGGGGAAGTGAATATTTGTGATTAATATGACAGACACTAGTGGGCCCTTTTATTGCTCCCAAATGTTTGTTCCCTTTCCTGAAAATAGGTTATACTTTTCTTCCCATTTTCATGTGATTTGGAGTCTCTCTCTAAAGTATACTTTCCTACCCTGTTATCAGCCTTGTCATTATGACTTGTCTGGGCCAGAAGAATGTGAGTAGAAGTAGCAATGTACTAGTTCTGACCAGAAACTGTAAGAGGCATTGTATGATTCTGCCTGTTCTCTTCTTTTCCTGTTATGAGAACAACATATTCCAAATAAGCAATGATCCCAGTCTGGAACTCTAAAGACGATACAAGGAGAAGAGGCACAGTTAATTTGAAGTCTGGAATCAGGTGGAAAGTTACTACTTACTACCTGAAACCCAAAAGTAACAAGATTGAGAAATAAACCTTTATTTTATAAGGCACTGATAGTTGGGGTCACTTTTTTTTTTTTAATGATAGTAAAGCTAACTAATAGAGTGGTCACTTAAAGCATTTGGAAAAATACAGGATAAGAAAGGTAATTAAACAATCCAGATATAGCTACTATGAAATAGAATTTTAACTGTAACTATAAAAATATATTTAGGATATAAAATGTACAAAGTAGATAAAAGTATAATAAGAATAAAATATATGAATAATTCCAATAGATACAACTACTCTTAAAATTTTGACAAATATTACTTACATTCTTTTCATCATACTTTTGCTTTTTGTGAAATTAAATCCTACATTTCTTAACATGTCATTAGCTTTTTTCTGTGCTTTAAATATTACTTAATTATGCCCTATATAATTGATATTAACATTTATGTAGTGTTCTTTTTCTTTTTTGGTGCATAATCAGCATTTTACTAATGAAGGCACTGGAGCACATAGAAGTTAACTGATTAGACTGTTTTATGATGAACAGAACTTAATTGGAAGTTAGATTGTTTATATTTTAGTTTTCCAATAAAAATGATAAATTTCTGCCTGACCTGTGGTGGTGCAGTGGATAAAGCCTCGACCTGGAAATGCTGAGGTCGCCAGTTCGAAACCCTGGGTTTGCCTGGTCAAGGCACATATGGGAGTTGATGCTTCCAGCTCCTCCCCACCTTCTCTCTCTCTCTCTCTCTCTCTCTCTTTCTCTCTCTCTCATCTCTCTCTCCCTCTCTGTCTCTCTCTCTCCCTTTCTCTCTCTTCTCTAAAATGAATAAAAAAAAAAATTAAAAAAAAAAGATAAATTTCTAAGGCAATAATTACCAGGGTCCCAAGCTCTTTATTTTTTCTAAAATATGTCAACTTATGTCAAACACTGATAGCTTGATTCCATCTTTTACTCTTTGTAAAAAACTTTCAGAAAGAAAATATTTAATATGAACGTCAGGCATTTATATAGAGATGCTCCTTAACTTACAGTGGGGTAATATCCCATCAACCCATCTTAAGTTGGAAATATCGTAACTAGAAAATTCATCACTGTAGAGCGTCAGTTGTTTACCCTCATCACATGTCTGACTGGGAGCCGTGGCTCTCCTGCTGTTCAGCATTGCGAGAGAGTATCATACCACGTATCTCTAGCTCAGGGGAAAAAATCAAAATTTAAAATTTGAAGTACAATTTCTACTGAATGTGTATCACTTTCGCACCATTCTAAAGTCAAGAAATTGTAAATAGAAATATAAGTGTCTGTATAAGACTTAGTTGAATATATTCTACTAATAGCACTTGCTAATTAGGATTAGTTTGCTGTTGTCTAAGATTCAATAAAATAAAAAACACTGAAAAGATCCACATTTAGAAACTTTGAAGAACTTTGTCAAGCTGCTGCCACAGGTAAGTTTTTTTATTATTTTTTACTGAGTTCTTACTATCTTCCAGGCCAGATGCTTTACACATGCTATTGGAAATGGTAATTTAAAAAAAATTTTTTTTTTAAATGTTCTCTGTTGCCTTTTTTTTTGTCTTTATTTTTTTCTATTTTTAAAATCTTTCATTTTTATTGAATCCCGAGAGAGGAAGGGGGGTAAGGGGGAGACAGAAGCATCAATCTGTTTCTGTATGTGCCCCGGCCAAGGACCGAACCAGCCACCTCTGCATTGCAGGACAATGCTCCAGCCAAGCGAGCCATCCAGCCAGGGCAAAAAAAATTTTTGTTATGCTCATAGTAATATTTGATTTATTGGGTAGTGTTTTCAACCATTTTGAATATAATTCATATTAATTGAGTGATATCTTACTAGTCCTTAATGTCTCTAGTATACTGTGCAAACTAATATTTATGAAATAATGTTCTGAAAATAGGTAATGTCCTGAAAATAGGTAAGATTTTAGTTTAGCTAAACTAGCAAATCAACAAGTTGATTTTTTTTTTTTTGTATTTTTCTGAAGTGAGAAGTGGGGAGGCAAAGAGACAGACTCCCACATGCACCCGACCGGGATCCACCGGCATGCCCACTAGGGGGCGATGCTCTGCCCATCTGGGACATTGCTCCATTGCAACCAGAGCCATTCTAGCACCTGAGGTGAGGCCATGGAGCCATCCTCAGCGCCTAGGCCAACTTTTGCTCCAATGGAGCCTTGGCTGTGGAAGGGGAAGAGAAAGATAGAGAGAAAGAAAAGGGAGAAGGGTGGAGAAGCAGATGGGCGCTTCTCCTGTGTGCCCTGGCCAGGAATCGAACCTGGGACTTCCACATGCCAGGTCGACGCTCTACCACTGAGCCAACTGGCCAGGGATGATTTTTTTTTTTTGAGAGAGAGAGAAAGGAAGACAAACAGGAAGAGAGAGAGAGGATGAGAAGCATTAACTCGTAATTGTTTTCACTTTAGTTGTGCATTGATTGCTTCCTAGAGAGGAAGGAGATAGAGAGTGAGAAGCATCAACTCATAGTTGCTTTTACTTTAGTTGCACATTGAGCTTCTCGTATGTGACTTGATGGGCCTGACAGTGTCCCCTTGGTCAAGCAAATGTCTTTGGGTTTTTATGCCAGTGATAGATGGGCTCAAAATGGCGAATTGTGGGGTTGTGTGGACAGTTCCCTTGCTCAATCCAGCGACCTCATACTGATGAGCCTGAACTCAGAGCTAGTGAAGCAGGGTTTTGAATCAGTGACCTCAGTGTTCTGGGTTGACACTTTGTCCTCTTCACCATCCCTGGTCAGGCCAACAAGTTGATTTTTATAAACTTTCAGTCATTCAGTAACAGAGCGCTGGGCTTTGGGCCCTTCAACCTGTGCTTATACATAATCTTTTTTTTTTAATTGTATATTTAATCTTAATAGCTATAGCAGGACTAAATCATTCTGTGTGTAGAAAATCCAAATTAATTTTATGTTATTTAATCAAGAAGTTGTTACATATATGTAACTGTTATATATGATCTTTTAAATACATAATCTACAAAAGTCATTGAATTGTACACTTTAAATGTCTATAGTTTGACCCTGGCCAGTTGACTCAATGGATAGAACATCAGCCTGGTATATGGACATTCCAGGTTCAATTCCCATTGGGGCATATAGGAGAAGTGAACATCTTCTCCTCCCTATCCCCCTTTCTTCCCTCTTCCCCTCCCACAGCCAGTGGCTTGATGGGTTTGAGCATAGGCCACGGGGTGCTGAGGCTAGCACCCAGGTCTGAGCATTAGTCTCAGGCACTAAAAATAGCTCAGTTGATTTGAACATTGACCCTAGACAGGGGTTGCTGGGTAGATCCCAGTTGATGCACATGTGGGAGTCTGTCTCACTTTCTTCTCTCTTCTCACTGAAAAAAATGTCTATAGTTTATAGTTTCTAAATTATTCCTCAATAAAGAAAAAAGTTATTTGATAAGGAAAACATATCAGTAGTAATTCTGAATGAACCTGTTTTTTCTTTAAATATTTGGTAGTACATTTCACTTACTCCTTTTTTAAGTTAATAGATTTTTTTTAAGTTAATAGATTTTAATTTTAAAAATATGTTCAATTTATAGAAGAAATGAGCAGATAGGTTCAGAGTTCTCGTGTTACCATACCCCCACCACACAAACACAGTTTTCCTTATTATTTAATATTACTGTGGTACATTTGTTACAATTAATAAGCCAATGTTGATACATTATTTTAAACCAAAATCCATATTTTATTCATATTTTCTTAGTTTTTACCTAATGTCCGTTTTCTGTTCCAGGATCCCATCCAGAAGACATTACATTTAGTTGTCATATCTTCTTATACTCCTCTGGGCTGTGACAGTTTCTCAGGCTCTCCTTGTTTTTGAGGACCTAGTCAGTGTTGAGGAGTATTTGTCAGGTATATTGTAGGATGCTCGTCTATTGGACTTTGCTGTTTTTCACAGGATTAGACTAGGTTGATGGGTTTTGGGGAGGAAGACCACAGAGTTAGAATGCCATTTCATCATGTCATATAAAGCGTACATACTACTTTTTGATTACTTTTTTTAAATAGAAGTTCATAAATATAGATATCATCTACATCTGATTACTTTTAATATGCTTTTTCAGATGTATTATTTCAGCGCTTTGCAAAGATTTTCATTGGCTGTCTTGCAGCAGTTACTAGTGGTATGATGTATGCTCTGTATTTGTCAGCATACCATGAACGGAAATTCTGGTTTTCCAACAGGCAGGTAAGAAGAAAGATTTTTAAGCATATGAAAGTTATTTTAGTATTTAATATTAGTTTAAGTAATGTGCTTTCTAGGGAGGCAAAAATCTATGTGTGATAGTGCTTTCTTATTTATAGCCATTAAAAAAAATGATGTAAAAGCTGTTTTGAAAACACAGTATCAACCTTGAAAATTTTAATAGAATTTTTTTTTAAGGCCATAGAATAGCGACTGTGAGGGTGCTTTTCTTCATGTAATTAATTTATCAGGGACTTTGGTGGCAGTGAAATGGTTTGGAGTTTAGTCAGCTCTTTAGTTTTCAGAAACAATCTGTCAAAATTTCAGCATCAAAATATACATATATTTTTTTATTGATTGATTTTTAGATAGAGGAGAAGGGTGAGGGAGAAGTGGTAAGCATCAGCTCGCAGTAGTTGCTTTCTATATGTGCCTTGACCAGGCATGCCCAGGGTTTTGTTTTTTTTATTTTTATTATTATTATTATTATTATTATTTATTTCTTCGAGTTGGAAACGGGAAGGCAGTCAGACAGACTCCCGCATGCACCCCACCGGGATCCACCTGGCATGCCCACTAGGGGGCGATGCTCTGCCCATCCGGGGTGTTGCTCTGTTGCGACCAGAGCCATTCTAGTGCCTGAGGCAGAGGCCATGGAGCCATGCTCAGTGCCCGGGCCAACTTTGCTCCAATGGAGCCTCGGCTGCGGGAGGGTAAGAGAGAGAGAGGAAGGAGAGGGGGAGGAGTGGAGAAGCAAATGGGCGCTTCTCCTGTGTGCCCTGGCCAGGAATCGAACCTGGGACTCCTGCATGCCAGGCTGATGCTCTACCACTGAGCCAACCGGCCAGGGCCAAGCCCAGGGTTTTGAACCTGCAACCTCAGCGTTCCAGGTCGACACTTTATCCACTGTGCCACCACAGGTCAGGCCCAAAATATATATATATATATTTTTGTTTGTTTGTTTGTTTTGTTTTGGGTTTTTTTTTTGTATTTTTCTGAAGCTGGAAACGGGGAGAGACAGTCAGACAGACTCCCGCATGTGCCCGACCGGGATCCACCCGGCACGCCCACCAGGGGGCGATGCTCTGCCCCTTCGGGGCATCGCTCTGTTGCAACCAGAGCTACTATAGCGCCTGGGGCAGTGGCCAAGGAGCCATCCCCAGCGCCCGGGCCATCTTTGCTCCAATGGAGCCTCGGCTGCAGGAGGGGAAGAGAGAGACAGAGAGGAAGGAGAGGGGGAAGGGTGGAGAAGCAGATGGGTGCTTTTCCTGTGTGCCCTGGCCGGGAATCGAACCCGGGACTTCTGCACACCAGGCCGACGCTCTACCACTAAGCCAACTGGCCAGGGCCTCCAAAATATATTTTTATATTACATGATTAGAATGTTTTTTTGAGGAGGAATGACTAACAAGCATAACAGTATTTACTGAGATGTTGCTTCATATTAGTATGTTCAGTGTTTGGTTTTAAGTCATGTCTATTCCACAGACTCTTTAATCACTGTAATTCATAATTCATTTGGCTTTTGATAAGTTTGTTTTTAGCTTACTGTCATAATCAGATATATCTGTATTATGCATTGACAATGTTCATGGTGTTACCATTTGACTCTAAAGAAGTTTTTTTTGTTTTGTTTTAGCCCAAACTGTTTTGTTGTTATTCTTATTTTTGAGCAAGTAGTCACATTGACTAAATATTTGTAAGCCATTGATTTACCTAGTACCACCAAAACATTTAACTGAAAAATCACGTATATTGGTTTGACAAAAGCTGTTATTATAGAATATCCTGTTTCTTTAAAAATATTATGCATATTAACTGTTAGTGGTTCTCAATACTGGATGTACAATAGAGTCATCTGGGAGCTTTCAAAAAATAACCTCTCACAGATTTGTAGATGGAGGGGAAGTGGAGTATCTAGGTTCAGTATTGAACAAAATATTTCTAAGTGATTCCATGTGAGGTAGCATTGAGAACAACAACTCAATGTTGACAATATAGAGAGAGCTGCAACTCGCTCTTGAGTTGGCCTGCCTCCACTCGGATGTGCACTTTGTGCTTCTTTCACAGTAGTGCCCTCGCCCTGGCCTCTTTCTTTTTCTTTACCTGAATAAAACTTGCTGTGTTCTCAAAGAAAAATAAAAGAGGAAGAATAAAGAAGGAAGGAAGAAAGAGAAAGAAAGAAAGAAAATTATAGAAGACATTTACCAAGAACATTGTTTTTCAAAGTATTGTGTAAGAGCCAGGAGCATTATCTGCGAGCGTTTTTAGAATTGTGGATTCTCAGCTCTACTTTTAATTGGAATATACATTTTAATACAATTTCTAGGAGTTTCATGTGCACATTAAATCTAAGAAACACTGATTAGTGTTTACACCTTTGAAATCTTAGAAATAAATCTCTTTCCATTTACAAATCATTTTTAAGGAAATATATTTAGATTAATATGCTCTAAATGAGAAAAAAGTATTCACTGGTCAAATACATCTGGGAAAGATTTCCTCTTGGACAGTCACAGTGTGTAATATATACTGAAATTCTGAAATTTCTTGCAGTAAAAAAACCCATTTAACTTTAGCCTTTTGCAAAATTTAACTGTAGGATTCTTGCTCGGTAACATCCATTATATCTTAGGAAGTCCTGTTGATCAAACTTTGAGGAAATTGCTCTGATAACTTTTGTTTTTGTATTAATTTTTAATATGCATGAAAATAAATTTTATTTATTTATTTATTTTTAATTTTTAAAAAATTTTTATTACAGAGACAGAGAGAATCAGAGAGAGGGACAGATAGGGACAGACAGACAGGAATGGAGAGAGATGAGAAGCATCAATTATCAGTTTTTCGTTGCAACACCTTAGTTGTTCATTGATTGCTTTCTCATATGTTTCTTGACCGTGGGGCTACAGCAGTCCGAGTAACCCCTTACTTGAGCCAGCGACTTTGGGTCCAAGCTGGTGAGCTTTTGCTCAAACCAGATGAGCCCACGCTCAAGCTGGCGACCTCGGGGTCTCAAACCTGGGTCCTCTGCATCCCAGTTCGATGCTCTATCCACTGTGCCACCGCCTGGTCAGGCGAAAATAAATTTCATTTTAAAAGATAGATATTTGTCATTTCCATCCTCCCAACCCCTCCCCTTTGGCATCCATCAGCCTGTTCTCTGTATCTGTGGATCTGTTTGTTTTGTTTTATTTTTTTAGATTCCACATATAAGCTAAATCATACAGTATTTGTCTTTCTCTTCTGACCTATCACTTAGCATAGTACTCTAGATCCATCTATGTTGTCACAAATGGCAAGTGGCCATATGTAGAAGTGGCCTCTGTAGGCGTGTGCTGGGTTATTATGGCAGTCTTATAGGAACCCAGCTGGTGCTTATGGTTTTCAGAGCAGTGGCATATGCAACAGGACCAGCTCTAGGTGGGATGGCCAGATGCATGTAGTAATGCCCTACTGATCCTGCTTGCTCCCTTTGTCCTGAGGCGAAACTGGGTTTAGTTGATGAGTCTGAGAACATGCTACAGCAACCTTGCAGGTAGGCCAGAGCACCTGGATAGAGTCCCTTCCTACTTTGTGGATTTAGAGGGGTCATTGACAATGGCACTCACCAGCCCCTAAGGTTTTCTAGTCTTCTCTTTTCATTTCTTTCTCTTGTTCAGAAGCTGTTCAATCAGTCTTCAGTTATCTTACAGGAGTAATTGCTCTGTATACATGTATATTAGAGTTTGCTCATGGGAGTGGGAGAACCCAGCATCCTTCTGTGCAGCTACCTCTCTAAAAGATTGTAGAGTTATGAAAGCCTGACTCAGCAGGAAAGCACAAGGGTTCTTGGTTCTCTATAGCCTAATTTTCTGAATTTTAAGATTTACTTCTATTTCTAGAAAGTCATTTGAAAAGCACTGCTTAATTGTCTGCTGCTATTGAAAAGTACTATTAACGGCTTGTTGTAATACACAGGGAAGTGGAATAGCAATAGAAAATCCTACTTTCTTGTTAAACTTAACTTTTTATTATGGACTTCTAACATCTCAACCATTATTTTTTATTATCTGCCTTATTATTTAGTAGTTCTAGGACATTTCGAGAGGTTTTCCTTCTAGATTTTCCTTATATATAATAGGTAAATGACTTAACGAGTTATAATCCATTTTCAACCTTAGATGTTTTATTAAAATGATTTCCAGATTATTAAAAAGTTTAACCTTATTAACATGGTCACTAGTGAATGAAGGGAAATTCAAATATATCTTTGATTAAAAAGATAAATAAATAACATTAGTTTAGAAAATGAGAGAGAAGGAAGATAGAAGTTGAAATTTAGGATGCTGGTATTTACATAATCATTGTATTTTCTTTTAGGAGCTTGAACGGGAAATCACATTCCAGGGTGATAGTGCCATATATTACTCTTATTATAAAGATATGTTAAAGGCACCCTCATTTGAAAGAGGTATGAAAACTACATTTGTATTTTTAATTACAATATTTTTCTAAAGTAAAACATTGTTCTGTTTTGGAACCTTTGAATATGGAGATTTGTCTCAGAATATAGGTACTGCTCTTTCTTTTTTTAAATCATTTTTTATTTTTCAATTACAGTTGACATATATGATATTATTATTATTTTAGTTTCGGGTATATACCCCAATGATTAGACATTCCATAACTTGATACTACACATTTATTAAAATATTATGGACTCTATTCCCTATGCTGTGCTTTACATTTTCATGACTGTTCTGTAACACCCAATTTGTACTTCTTAATCCTCACCTTTTCACCCATCCCCCAACTCCTCTCCCATCTAGCAACTGTGAGAATGTTCTCTGTATCTATGAATTTGTTTCTGTTCTGCTTGTTCATTTATTTTGTTTTTTAGATTCAGTTGTTGATAAACTTATTGCCATTTTATTGTTCATATTTTTTATCTTTTTGTCTTAGAGAAAATACTGGTTTGGTGATGATGAACTCCTTTAGTTTTTTCTTATCTGGCAAGCTCTTTATCTGTTCTTTGATTCTAAATAATAGTTTTGCTGGGTAGAGTAATCTTGGTTGTAGGTCTTTGTTTTTCATCACTTTGAATATTTTTTGCCATTCCTTTCTGGCTTGTAAAGTTTTTGTTGAGAAATCAGCCGACAGTCTAATGGGAGCTCCCTTGTAGATAACTAACTGCTTTTCTTTTGCTGCTTTTAAAATTCTCTTTGTCTTTGCCTGACCAGGCTGTGGCACAGTGGATAGAGCATCAGACTGGGATGCAGAGGACCCAGATTTGAAATTCTGAGGTTGCTGGCTTGAATGCAGGCTCACCAGCTTGAGCATGGGGTCGCTGGCTTGAGCAAGGGGTCACTCGCTCTGCTGTATCTCCCCAGTCAAGGCACATATGAGAAAGCAATCAATGAACAACTAAGGTGCTGCAATGGAGAATTGATGCTTCTCATCTTTCTCCCTTCCTGCTTGTCTGTCTCTATCTGTCCCTCTCTCTGTCTCTGTCACACACACACACACACACACACACACACACACACACACACGCACACAAAAAAAATTCTCTTTGTCTTTAACTTTTTGCATTTTAATTATGATGTGTCTTGGTATAAGCCTCTTTGAGTACATCTTGTTTGGGACTCTCTGTACTCTCTGGGCTTGTATGTCTAGTTCATTCACCAAGTTAGTGAATTTTTCTGTCATTAAATTTTCAAATAAGTTTTCAATTTCTTGCTCTCTGTCTTCATCTTCTGGCATTCTCATGATATGAATGTTTGTATGCTTGAAGTTGTCGTAGAGGCTCCTTAAACGGTCTTCATTTTTTGGAGTTCATTTTTTATTTTGCTGTTATAATTGGGTGTTTTTTCTTCTTTATGCTCCAAATCACTGATCTGATTCTTGGCTTCATCTACTCTATTATAGATTCCCTTTAAATTATTCTTAATTTCTCTTAGTGTAGCCTTCATTTCTGACTGGGCCTTTTTTATGCTGTTAAGGTTTTCAGTAAGTTAACTGAGCATCCTTATAACCATTATTTTGAACTCTGCATCTAGTAGATTGCGTGTCTTCATTTTGTTAATTCTTTTCTGGAGTTTTGTTCTGTTCCTTCATTTAAATATATTTCTTTGTCTCCTGATTTTAGCAGCCTCCTTGTGTTTGTTTCTATGTATTAGATAGAGCTACTATGTTTCCCAGGCTTGATAGAGTGACCTAATGTAGTAGCTGTTCCGTAGGGTCCAGTGGCACAGCCTCCCTAATCACCCAAGCTGGGTACTCATTGTGCACCCCCCGTGTGGGCTGTGTGTATTCTCCTGTTGTAGTTGAGTCTTGATTGCTATTGGCACATTAATGGGAGGTAACTTATTCCTAGGCCAGTCAGCTGAAAGGACTGGCTATGACCACTGACCACCATAGATTAGCTGTGCAGCGGCCCACCCCACAGAGCAGCAGGAATTATTTCAGTGGGGCTGTGTCACCACTTGAGTGTATCACTTTTATGGATGTGGTTGGTTGGGCATGCTTTGATGGGGTCTGAAGCTGTCCATGTTTGGGAGCCTCCCAGGAGGTGCAGGCCAAGGTCAGCCGCCATTTGTGCTCTGCCTGGGGCCACTGGGCATGAGTTACAGAGTGATCTGCAGATGGATGCTGCTTGTGCTGGGCTTGGAATTGTCAAGATAAGGCCAAGCTGAGAACCAAGACAGGCTGCTGCTGGTGCTGGACCTGTGGCCAGTTAGCAACAAGTATGAGGCTCACTGAGGCCAGATGCTGCTTGTTGAGAGATTCTAGGAAAATCTGAAGCCTAAGCCAAGGCAGGCCAATTGTATGGAAAAGCCACTGGGAACAGCTTGGATGGGCAGAAAGATGGGTAGGGCGGATCACCAGGGTGGACCAATAGTATTAGCCTGGTTGATGGAGATTCAGATATGGCACCTGCCTGCTGGCTTTTTAGGAAGATAGCTCAGAAAAGGAACAATAGCCTCTGCCAGCACATTTTGTTTAGGAGAAAGCTGCTTCCCTGGCTCTCATCCTGATGACAGCAATTCATTTCCTCCCTGTGTGTCCCTGGTTCCTTTCAAGTTGCTGCCCCAGCGCTGGAGTTTAGAGGGAGTAAGTTCGAGTCAGTCCATGCATGCTGCCTAGGACTCCAGCTATTCTCTGTCTCCCTTAGCCGCCATCCCCGTTGGTTTTTACAGCCATAAGTTATGGGGACTTCTCTTCCTGGTACTGGAATTCCTGGGCTGGGAAGCCTGGTATGGGGCTGGGATCTCTTGTTCTTCAGGGGGTCCTGTGCAGCCAGGATATTCCTACCAATCTTTATCTGCTCTGTGTGTCTGTTTGTGTCACCACCTCCACCCCTGTTCCAGGTCTCCATTCCTCCTACCAGTTTTGATGTGGCTTCTTTAATTCCCTAGGATTTCCATTCAGCCAGATTTTATGCTGTCCTGAGTGATGGTTCTATAGATTAGTTGTAATTTGGATGTGGTTGTGGGAGGAAGTATTGTGTTTATCTATGTCATCATTTTGACCCTCTCTTTCTTGTACTTAATAAAATAATTGAAAAAATGAGGCAGAGAGTGTTATTCTGAGGTCTTTCTTGATAATTTAAAATATGTAACAACTTCTGAATGACAGGTTCAGTTATTATAAAAGCAGAATTAAATAATCTAAAGAAAATTTTTTTTGTCTTTAGGTGTGTATGAACTAACACATAATAACAAAACTGTATCTCTGAAGACTATAAATGCAGTGCAACAAATGTCTCTATATCCAGAACTTATAGCCAGCGTTTTATATCAGGCAACTGGTAGCAACGTATGTGTTTTTCTTTTGTCTATAGTATTTATTATCTCACATACTTATGAATCCTTAAAATTACTTAATGTCATCCTATTATCTCCTCTCTCTATTTTGTCCTATTAGGAAATTATTGAGCCAGTATATTTCTATATTGGTATTGTTTTTGGATTGCAAGGAATATATGTTACTGCTTTATTTGTTACAAGTTGGCTTATGAGTGGAACCTGGCTAGCAGGAATGCTTACTGTTGGGTGGTTCGTTATTAACAGGTAAGAAAGATGTTTTTAATTGTTTCACACCTTTTTGTGTCTGCTAGTCAGTTCTAAAAATGCTGCCCCACCCCCAATATTCCATACCCTAATCCCCACCTGGGAATATGATAAGATATCATTCCTGTGATTATGTTATTTTGTGTGGCACAGTTGATCGTAAGGTAGTAAAATCACCCAGTAGGCCTGATCTAATGGTATAAGCCAGGGGTAGTCAACCTTTTTATACCTACCGCCCACTTTTGTATCTCTGTTAGTAGTAAAATTTTCTAACTGCCCACCGGTTCCATAGTAATGGCGATTTATAAAGTAGGAAAGTAACTATAAAATTTATAAAGCAGAGTTACAGCAAGTTAAAGCATATAATAATAATTACTTACCAAGTACTTTATGTCCGATTTTCGCTAAGTTTGGCAGAATAAATCTTTATAAAACAACTTACTATAGTTAAATCTCTTTTTATTTATACTTTGGTTGCTTCGCTACTGCCCACCATGAAAGCTGGAACGCCCACTAGTGGGTGGTAGGGACCAGCTTGACTACCACTGGTATAAGCTCTTAAAAGTGGAAAGCTTTGCCTGACCTGTGGTGGCGCAGTGGATAAAGCATCAACCTGGAACACTGAGGTTGCTGGTTCGAAACCCTGCACTTGTCTGGTCAAGTCACATATGGGAGTTGATGCTTCCTGCTCCTCCCCCCTTTCTCTCTCTCTCTCTCTCTCTCTCTCTCTCTCTCTCCTTTCTAAAATGAACGAATGAATGAATTAATTAAAAAAATAGTGGAGAGCTTTCTCCAGCTGGTGCAGAAGAGGAAGTCAGAGAAATTCGAAGCATAAGAAGAGTTTGCTGTTTTGTTGCTGGATTGAAGTGAGGAGGAAATGACTTCTCCCAATAACTAGTGAACTCATAAAAGGACTACAAATCTGGATGAGAACTGCAGCCCTGGCTGATGCTTTGATATTAGTTTAAGGAGCCCCTGAGTGAAGAATCCAGCCATACTCTGCTGTGTTTGTGAGCTCATAAATCTATGCTGTTTTAAGACACTACATTAGTGGTACGGTGTATACAGTTTGCCAGGGATGCTGAGGACCCAGGTTTGAAACCCCTTGGCTGGTTTGCTCAGTGGTAGAACATCAGCCTGGCATGTGGATGTCCCAGGTTCAATTCCTGGTGTGGGCACACAGGAGAAGCACCCATCTGCTTATGTACCCCTCCCCCTCCTATCTCTCTCTCTCTCTCTCTTCTCCTCCTATAGCCATGGCTCTATTGGAGCAAGTTGGCCCTGGGCACTTAGGATGGCTCCATGGCCTCTGCCTCAAGTGCTAAGAAGAGCTTAGTTGCTGAGCAATGGAGCAGTGCCCAGATGAGCAGAGCATTGCCCCTGCTGGACTTGCCAGGTGGATAGTGGTTGGGACACATGCGGGAGTCTGTCTCTGCCTCCCCTTCTCTCACTGAATTTAAAAAAAAAAGAAAAAAAAAGAGTGGGCCCTGGCCGGTTGGCTCAGCAGTAGAGTGTCAGTCAGCCCAGCATGTGTAAGTCCTGGGTTCGATTCCCAGTCAGGGCACACAGGACAAGCGCCCATCTGCTTCTCCATCCTTCTCCCTTTCCTTTCTCTCTGACTTTCTCGTCCCCTCCCGTAGCCAAGGCTCCATTGGAGCAAAGTTGTCCCAGGCACTGAGGATGGCTCCAAGGCCTCCACCTCAGCGCTAGAATGGTTACGGCCACAATGTAGTAATGCCTCAGTTAGGCAGAGCATCGCCCCCTGGTGAGCATGAGGGTGGATACCGGTCGGGTGCATGCGGGAGTCTGTCTGAGTGCCTCTCTGCTTCTAACTTTGGAAAAATACCAAAAAACAAAACAAAACAAAGAGCGAATGCCTGTTTTCCTATACTAAACTAATTCATCATATTCTTTCTTTCATTTTTAACTGTTCTCTATTTCTGTACACATGATAGGTTTGTTCTGATCCGACTACTGCCTCCATTGTGAGTTTTCTAAAGCCTAGCTGGAATTAGAAAAGTATGGTCGTTGAATAGAGCTAATTGACCCACATGAAATAAGAAACCACAAATTAATTTATTGTTAGTAAAAATTGGTTTGCATTTTCTAGAATTTTATATAAATGGAGTCATACAGCATCTCTCTTTTTTTTGGTCTTATTTTTTTTCACTCAGCATAATTATTTTGAGATTCATGTACAGACATGAATCTCAATCAGTACATCAGTAGTTTGTTTCTTTTTATTGCTAAGTAGTATCCTATTGCAGTGATTCTCAACCAGTGTGCTGCAAGAATTTTAAAACATGCAATACCTGACTTTAGTCAGGGGCACTGATCTCTTTTCCCTTAGATTGTCAAATACGTAAAAGAATGGCAGCACTCAACAAACAGTGACTGGTGTGAATGAATCAAAATTATACCTATTTTTTTGGTCAGATTGGCAATGATAATATTTTTTGGTGTGCCACATAATTTTAGTAATTTTGTGTACTATGTGATTAAAAAGGTTGAAAATCGCTGTCCTATTGAATATAATTGTGTTCTATTGTACACAAATATAATGTCTTGCCATTTTGCTTTTCATCTGTGATTTATTTTAGGGTGGATACAACGAGAATTGAATACTCCATTCCTTTAAGAGAAAACTGGGCACTACCATATTTTGCATGCCAAGTTGCTGCACTTACAGGCTATTTAAAAAGCAATTTAAATACTTATGGAGAGGTAAGATTTTTTTTTTTTTTGCCACAAGTTATGATTTATTTCATTAATCATAGAAATCATTTTTTGTGGGGTAAGATACAAATTTATTTCTCACAATTCTGACATATTACAAATCTGGTACAAAATTTTAAAGCTAATCATATTGAGTTAAATTCAGTGAAGCCTAGTTACTACATAACAAAGGATATAGTTAGGTAGTCTTGTTATAAACAACACTGTTACTCTGCAATCTGATTGACAGTAAATTATCTTTGGGAGAAAGGCGATGTTAAATTGTTTTAGTGCAATTACTTGAAAAATCTATGAAGAATATTATTTTGAAAATAAATAGCTCATTATTTTCCCATTTCTCTCATTTCTGGAACACTGTTGGCCATTAGTCATCACAAGTTAAAGAAGCACTGTATTAATGAAATAGAAGGAGTGACTAGAAATGACAAGCAATGTTAACTATTATGTTAGTACTTCATATTTTTCTGTTCATCTTAAAGTCTTCTGTTTCTGAGGTATAGGTATGTTATTGAGCTTCAGGAGATTATCTCAGTTTAGAGTTTTCCTTTTTTTGTTGTTGACATAAATCCTTTTGTCAGTCAGATGAAGTTTATAGACACTAACTCAGAGTAAGGATTTTAAATATATAAAATGATTATAAAGGTAACCAATTATATTGAAATTAACTGAAATATAGCAGTCTTTTGACAATCTGCCTATCTTGGGTTAAGAATTCCTAGCTAAATCTAACAGGTGTCAGGTGGTATCTCATTGCAGTTTTGATTTGCATTTCTCTAATAACTAATGAAGATGAGCATCTTTTCATATATCTGTTGGCCATTTGTATTTCTTCCTGGGAGAAGTGTCTGTTCATGTCCTCTTCCCATTTTTTTATTGGATTGTTTGTTTGTTTGTTGTTGAATTTTATGAGTTCTTTGTATATTTTGGATATTAGGCCCTTATCTGAGCTGTTGTTTGAAAATATCATTTCCCATTTAGTTGGTTGTCTGTTTATTTTGTTATCAGTTTCTCTTGCTGAGCAAAAACTTCTTAGTCTGATGTAGTCCCATTCATTTATTTTTGCCTTCACTTCCCTTGCCTTCGGAGTCAAATTCATAAAATGCTCTTTAAAACCCAGGTCCATGAGTTTAGCACCTATGTCTTCTTCTATGTACTTTATTGTTTCAGGTCTTATATTTAGGTCTTTCATCCATTTTGAATTAATTTTAGTACAAGGGGACAAACTGTAGTCGAGTTTCATTCTTTTGCATGTGGCTTTCCAGTTTTCCCAGCACCATTTGTTGAAGAAGCTTTCTTTTCTCCATTGTGTGTTGGCCCCTTTATCAAAAATTATTTGACTATATATATGTGGTTTTATTTCTGGGTTTTCTATTCTGTTCCATTGGTCTGAGTGTCTATTTTTCTGCCAATACCATGCTGTTTTGATTGTCGTGGCCCTATAATATAGTTTGAAGTCAGGTATTGTAATGCCCCCAGCTTCATTCTTTTTCTTTAGGATTGCTTTGGCTATTCGGGTTTTTTTATAGTTCCATATAAATCTGATGATTTTTTGTTCCATTTCTTTAAAAAATGTCATTGGAATTTTGATGGGAATTGCATTAAATTTGTATATTGCTTTGGGTAATATCAGCCTTATTTTTATACATGTATATATATATGGTTGGCAAGAAAGTATTTTCGGTTGTCACGCATAGTGGCGTAATTCTTTTGAAGAACATTTCTGTCAGTGTTATGGTTTTTTTCTTTTGACATTTGATATCAGTCACAGGTTATTTGAGAAGCAAGTTGTGTGTAATTTTGTTTGTAGCTGTTAGTTTAGGGTTACTTTTAACATGGAGTGCAGAAATGAACATTTTTGGCATATTTTACTTTTTTATTTCCGTAAAGGAAAACAAGCTGCTGAGGCTTACAAAAAAGATATGTGAAGTTTATGGTGTTGATTGCATAACAGAACGCACATGTCAGAACTGGTTAAAAAAATTCCATTCTGGAGATTTTTCACTCAAAGATGACCAATATTCTGGTCGACCTACTGAAGTTGATGACCAAATCAAAGCCATAATTGAAGAGAATCGTCACATAACTGTTCGAGAGATTGCAGAGAGGTTAAATGTATCACACACAACAACTAAAAATCACTTAAAATGTCTTGGATTTGCTTAGAAGCTTGATATTTGGGGTGCACATGAATTGAAAGAGATTCCCTTAACACAATGAATCAATATTTGCAATATGCATCTCAAGCGCAATGAAACTGACACTTTTTTTGAAAAGAATCATCACTGGTGATGAAAAATGGGTCATCTAGAGTAACATCATTTGAAAATGATAATGGTCCAAGCGTGATGAACCAGCACAAACCACATCTAAAGCTGAATTACATTTAAAAAAAAAGGGTCATGCTCTCAATTTGGTGGGACTATAAAGGTGTTGTGTATTTTGACCTGCTTCCAAGAAACCAGACAATCAATTCAGATGTTTACTGTCAACAGCTAATGAAAGTGGATGAAGCAAAGAAAAAGGGAGGGCCAGAATTGGCAGATTGCCAAGGAATTGTGTTCCACCATAATAATGCAAAGCCTCACACATCTTTAGTAACTTGTGGGAAATTACTAGAGTTTGATTGGGAATTGATGTCACGTTCCCCATACAGCCCTGACCTGGCACCATCTAATTACCATTTATTTTGAAGTTTGTAAAACTCTTTGAATGGTGAAACTTTCACAAATGATAATGACTTTAAATCGCACTTGGTTCAGTTTTTGGTTGATAAGGACCAAAATTTCTATGAGTGCGGAATCATGAAGCTGCAAGAAAGATGGCAAAAGGTCATTGAACAAAATGAAAAATATATAATTGATTTAAGTTTAGTTTTTGTATAAGAAAATGACTTTTCACACAATTCCAAAATTACTTTCTTGCCAACTCAATACATGTATATACACACATATATATAAAATTATAGATACATATAGAATTTAGGAACCATAACACACAAATAGGTCAGTATATTTAAAACCCCAATTTTAAATGTTGAAATTGTTAGTTTACCCTGATATGCTAAAAACTTAAAACGTGAATGTACAGAAATTTACTGTAGTGCAACCTATTTGACAGTCATAACTTTAAAAATCAAATAGATACTTTTCTAATATTTTTAAAATTTCATATAATTTTATTTACTAAAAATTCAAATTTAGGTTAAAGTACAAGGTATTGTAAAGGAAATCACAGAGGTCAGAGACTTGCTTGATTTCCAGATGGAATTTTAACTTACAAGGTTAATAAATACTAAATAATTTAAAATTACAGTTATAGTTGGCCCTTAATAAGTGGGGAAATTAACAGGACTTCCGTCTTCGTCTTCAAACTGTTCAGAAGCAGCAACAGGACTAGTTAATTCAACTCCAAATTGTTCAGAAAGTTTTTTTAACTTCTCTTCTAAAAGAATATTTTTTTTCACTTCTTCTTTATAATTATACTTTAGATCTTCAATTTCTTCAAAAAACAAAGGATCAAAATTTTGCAGTTCTTTCTTCAGCTTTTTTATTTCCTCCTAATAGAAACATATTGCCTTTAACAGACATATATAGGTATATAATACAAACTCTTAAGGTATGTGCTAAAGAGGTTTAATTATCAACATGAAAGCCAGAGTAACCTGAATACCCAAATATATGCATAAAGGTAGAAATATTTTTTTAAGATTTTGTTAATAAGATTTCATTGTGCAGTATAAGTTGTTAACTGTCAAATTATATTATTTGTTCTGTAAATTAGGTCCTAGTCTTTAACTAAAACTTATTAGCTCTTTAAATTAGAAGGGGATCTAATCTTTCTCCAAATTATACTCTCCGATTCTCAGTGAAGCAATCAAAAAGATGTGCCTATTCACAGTTTTAAGGTTATTTTGGTTAAGATTCTTTGGCTTAGGCCTCATTTATGCTTTCTTTACAAATATATTATTTGTAATATATAATGGTCAACTTCTTTTTTTTTTTTTTTAAATTTTTTTTTTTTTTAATTCATTTTAGAGAGGAGAGAGAAAGGGAGAGAGAGAGACAGAGAGGGAGAGAGAGAGGAGAGAGAGACAGAGAGAGAAGGTGGGGAGGAGCTGGAAGCATCAACTCCCATATGTGCCTTGACCAGGCAAGCCCAGGGTTTCGAACCTGGCGACCTCAGCATTTCCAGGTCGACGTTTTATCCACTGCGCCACCACAGGGCAGGCAATGGTCAACTTCTTATAAATATATATATGATCAGGGAAACTCCAGGTCTTCTGCCTAGCTAATAGTTACCCATCTGCTAAAGAGACAATTTGAGCTTTAATGACCATTTAGAATAGCCAGTGATCACTAGTTAACACCCATATCATGTACTCTTGTTCTGTTTACAGATTTTTAAAGAGATAAAGCATACCAGATATCTTTTTTTAAGGAAAGAGGACTATTTCTAAAACCAATTTCAAAAGGAAATAAAAGACACTGTTGCAATGGGACCAAAAACAGTATTAAAATAACGAGTTCTATATTTATGACAACTAAAAAATAAATTTACTCTTTAATCCTAAAAAAAAAAAAAAAAAAAAAAAAGAATTCCTAGCTAGCCAAAGAGATCATAGGGACCAAGGATAGGCTTTTACTGAACCCAGGTGGCTGGGAAATATGATGCACTTACGGTTTTTTCTTAAAATCTGAGAAAAATGCACTGTTCTCTCCTACTTTTAATGATGACAAATGTTCTAAGCATAGCAAAATTTTAATTTCATTTTTTATAACTATTTCTCTTTTTATGTAAAATAACGGTAACACATTTCAGATTTGTAAGTTTCCTTTGTTGTGTTTGTCTAAAGAGCTTTCTGAATAAGAGTATTTTCTTTAATAGTCAGGGTGTCTGTAATTTAGTGTTCTGTTAGATTGTGCAGCCTTCTCCAAGAGAAGAACAGTACTGAATTTTTTAATAAAAGAGTTTATTATAGCAAAATGAACTGCCTAAGCTTGTTTATTGATTTTAGAGAAAGGGAGGAAGGGAAGGAGGGTGTATGAGGAAAGAGAGAAACTTTTTGTTCCATTCTTTTGTGTATTTATTTGTTGACTCCTGCATGTGCCCTGACCAGAGATCAAACCCACAACCTTGATAAATTGGGATGACATTTCAACCAATGAACTACCTGGCTAGGGCTAAAACAAAATTTTTGTTGCCTAAAAAAGATTTAAGTATCTCTTTAATCATTATTGTTTTAAAAGAAGGAGTTTCAGAAAAGGTAGTGGAATGTTATAAACTTGTTTTTTTCCATTCTATACTGTATTTGATATTTTATTCATTTATTATTATTGCTGTGTTATGTATTTATTCTTTCTAATTATTTTATTCTCATTTTTAAATTAAAAAAGTAATACATACATATTATATATATGGTAAAATAATTTATAAGTATACATAGATATACAGTAAAAAAATGTATTTTTGTTCAGTTCACTTTTGTTTGCCAAGGAGCCTGTACTTTTTGAAAGGATCCAAGGATAGCTTATACTCTTCTAGGTTGTATTTTGTTTCTTTTTTATTTAACCACAGTTATCTTTCTCTATTCTCAAAGTATTCATAACATTCTCCCTTTTCCCTCCCTCCTCTGTTAATGTTAATATAAAGGGGGAAAATTGTATTTATCAGTTATTTGATTATTTATAACTAGCCACTCATCTGGTACTCAACAGTACACAACAAAAGCAAAGTATCTATATACAGATATTAAAAGGATAACACCATTAAGGATTTTCATTTTTAAAATGGCAGGAAAAACAAATCAAGTTAACCGTGATATATTCTTTGCCCTTCAGCTTTATTCAATGTTTTAAAAACCAGAACTTCCCAGTCCTTCAGTTATATTCACCCCTCCATCCTGCATGTACACACACATGTGTGTGTGTATGCACGTGTATTTTAAAATCTAAAGGAGAGCTCTACCTGAATTAATAGTATTGTATCAATGTCAGTTTCCTGGGTTTGACAATGTATTATAATCATGTAAGATACTGTCATTGGGGCCTGACCTGTGTTGGCGCAGTGGATAAAGTGTCGACCTGGAATGCTGAGATCGCCGGTTCGAGACCTTGCACTTGTCTGGTCAAGGCACATATGGGAGTTGATGCTTCCTGCTCTTACCCCCTTTCTCACTCTCTCTTCTCTCTAAAATGAATTAAAAAAAAAAGATACTGTCATTAGGGGAAGCTGGGTGATGGAATTCTCTAAACTATTTTTGCAAATTCTTATAAACTAATTATCTCCTTTTCATTGCTGAGTAGTATTCCAGCAACATGTATATTTTAACCACACATTTTGTATTCTTGAGGCTAGATCTCATGGTTCCAGTTACATCAGGGTAGCCATGCTCAGATCTTTTGTGTGGTTTCTGGAGCCATCCAGAGACATCTGTGGTTGATTACTGAAACCTGTTTAAGCCTGACCTGTGGTGGCACAGTAGATAAAGCATGACCTTGGATACTGAGGTTGCTGGTTCAAAACCCTGGGCTTGCCTGGTCAAGGCCCATATAGGAGTTGATGCTTCCTATTCCTCCTCCTTCTTTCTCTCTCCCCCCTCTCTAAAATGAATAAAAGTTTTAAAAAACAAAAAGGAAACCCATTTAATATGTCACTTAAATTATATGTACATATAAAAAGGTTCATAATAAAGGCATAATTGAAAATGAAGTAAGCAAAGTAAGGAGCAGTAGGCAAGATTACACAGAATTTTGAAATGTTCAGAGAAAGAAAACATTTAGCTAATTGTCCAGATTGTGTTTGGCATGTATTTCTCTTATTTTCACTGTATGCTCTGAATAGTTTTGAGAATAAATCCTTGGAATTAGCAAGGGTTTCCTTATAGTGTAAACTTTTCTCCAGCATACCTCAAGTATTCTCCAAATGACCAGTAGGTTAGTTAGGCTGGGTCTAGATCGGAGCCTTCATTGGCTTCTCTAACTATCAATAGATTCTCTGGCAATGATGTTTTCAGATTTGGTTATTACAGTTCTGATTGTTCCATTTTAGAAGATTTCCAGAACTTTCTCTTACAGCAGTTGTGATAGGAAGAACAGAGGCTTATGTGTTCTACATCGCTGAGTCCATGTGGGCCTTGCAGTTGGTATTCTTTGACCAACTAGTGGAAATTTTTCATCTCTTATGTTTTGTTCTCTGGTCTTAATCTTATTGAGGATGCTGGAAAACTCTTGTGTCTGTTGATGGCTTGAGGTATTTCTGACTCTAGAATTTATCACTGAGTGTAGTTAGCTGAGTCTGAATAATTTAGTTGTGGAGTACACGATTCATATCTTAGATTTCTTGAACTGACCTTTTCCTTTACTGTTCTTATGAGAATAAAGTCATTTGACACCATGGCCGATGACTTGGGAATGCAAAAGTAGATCCCTATAGGAAGTAGAGACAGTTGTTAGAAATACGCTGAGGGACAGTGGAATTCTCACAGACTTGGTTTCTCACTAAGGGATCACTTGGGAGATGACATTTGGAAGGACAAATGGATTTAGCCAGACATATTTTGGGCAAGGGCAATTAAATCCTTCTGAATTAATTCACAGAGGAAAATAACTAAGAGTTTTATATGGTTGATGGTACAAGCTTTGGGGAAAGGTGAGGCTACACTTTTGCTGAGAAGAAACATAAAAAGCATTGGACTTTTTCCATGGCCACTGTAGTAGGCTGAGGTGTAAACACACTCATTAAATGGAAGCTTATTTAAGATTTCATTTATTGGTGTTGGCGGGGGGAGGGAACGAGAATTATTTGTATGTGCCTTGACTGGGTAAGCCTGAGGTTTCAAACCTGCGACTTCAGTGTTCCACGTTGACACTCTATCCAGTGCACCACCACTGGTCAGGTGAGTTACTTTAAGATTTTATTGTTTATGTAAGGATTTACTAATAATTATGTTATTTAAAAATAAGATGTTAAAAATTAAAGTTGATCCAATAACAATTGCCACTTTGAGGTAACACCCTTATAGATTTTCAAGTAATAAATTTACTTATATTTAATTTCTTCCTTTGTTTTCCCTAGAGGTTTTGCTACTTATTGATGAGTGCTTCAACTTACATGTTTATGATGATGTGGGAGTACAGCCACTACCTCCTGTTCCTTCAAGCAGTGTCTCTGTTCTTGCTGGATAGTTTTTCCCTGAAACAAAGTAACAAGGTATCTTGGCATTTTGAAATGGTGATTTTAAATCCAGAGAATTAATGTTTTTATAGTGTATTTTAAAACCATTTATTTATTTATTTATTTTAATTTATTTATTTTAGAGAGGAGAGGGAGAGACAGAGAGAGAGAAGGGGGGGGGGAGCTGGAAGCATCTACTCCCATATGTGCCTTGACCAGGCAAGCCCAGGGTTTTGAACCGGCGACCTCAGCATTTCCAGGTCGATGCTTTATCCACTGCGCCACCACATGTCAGGCCACCATTTAGCTTTTAAGCTTCATTTTCAGATGTTTTAATAGGCTCTGATTTATCCTTCTCAAAGATTGTTAAATTCATCTCTATCCTTTTTAGAAGCACTTCAAAATTCCTTTAAACATGATCTGCTTAACCAAGGTCACCCTGTTCTTCCACCCCATTTCTAGCCACTTCTCCTTTTTCTGTTTCTTTTTTCCTTTAAAAAGAAAGAAAAGTGAAATATAGGATATGTACAAAAGAGTATATGTACAGTGTATATACAGCATTAGGATGAAAAATGAATATTTGACCACCCAGACCAAGAAGTATAGCTTTGGAATACCCTAGAAGCTGCTGCTCTAACTCTTCCCAGTCACATCCAGTTCCCTTCCCAACATAGGCTAACTGTCCAAATTTTGTTAATTCTCCCCCCCTTTTTATGTTTTTTTCTATCTATCTATCTATCTATCTATCTATCTATCTATCTATCTATCTATCTATCTATCTATCTATCTAATGTTGTAAATAATGTATTATGTCCTTTTGCCTGATTTGCTTTTCAGACTCATCCATGGTGATACATCGAGCTGTATTTCATTCACTGTGTTTATTTGTACATTCTATTATTGATAAACAGTTAGGGTTTTTTCAGTACATTGTTCATGTCTGCCGTGAGCATTTTTAGGTATGTCACATGTCACATAAGTGAAAGATTTCTCTAGAAAGATTTCTACCTCATAACAAATTACCAGTCAAAGGATGAGTGCATATGCAACTTAACTAGATACGAAGCCTTTCTCCAGAATGGCTATTAGTTTATACTCTTGCCAGAGGTCATTAAAGGTTCCCATCAACATTTGGTTCCTTCTGTTTATTTATTTTTTCTTTTTTGCCATTTCTTTGCTTTATTTTAAACCTTTATTAAGTATTTAATACCACTGCTCACTAAAATTAGGGGATATGTTATCATTTTATATTCATTTTGAAATATCTCCTAATTTTTGTGAGCAGTATATATGTATTGTCTGTCTAAGCCAGATTTTAAGTTTGGAGCTAAGGAACTCAATAACTGTCGAACCAGCATAAAAAACAAACAAACAAAAAACAACAACAACAACAACAAAAGCATTATCAGCCCTCAGATGATTCTGTTGTACCATTTCCCAGTTATTGCTTCAGCCTCCCAACAGTGAGATATCTTTTTTTTTTTTAATGGTCTGGCCTGTTAGGGATTTTTTTCTTTCTGTTTTTTATTTTTTACTTTTTACTTTTAATACTCTGCATTTTTATTTTCCCCCCCAATACCTAGTATTTGTCTTAATTTTTCCTTTCTAAAATGAATTAAATTTATGATAGATTAAATTATTTTACTATTGAATTAAATAAAATAAATCTACTGCCTGACCAGGTGATGGCACAGTGAATAGAGCGTCGAACTGAGATGCAGAGGACCCAGGTTCGAAATCCCAAGGTCGCTGGCTTCAGCGCCAGCTCATCTGGTTTGAGCAAGGGGTCATTCGGTCTGCTATAGCCCTCTAGTCAAGACCCATATGAAAAAGCAATCAATGAACAACTAAGGTGCCGCAGCGAAGAATTGATGCTTCTCATCTTTCTCCCTTCCTGTCTATCCCTATCTGTCCCTCTCTTTGTCTCTCTCTGTCTTTGTAACACAAACACACAAAAGAAAGAAAATAAATCTACTAAGACATAGAACCCCCCCACAAAATTCAAGTTTACTTTTATTTGATTAAATTGGTAGCATTTAAATGAGTTTATTATTAAACACAATAGCAACTGCACACTCAAAAAATAAAACAGTACAGAAATGTGTCATAAAATTGGGCACCTGAAACCTTTATAATTAATTATGTTAACCATTGTCACTCCAATAAATTTAACTGAAAACAACAAAAAAAATAAAGATATGAATATGACCTGTAGAAAAATAACACAAAAATATATAGGCCATATTATTATTTAGTTCACATGTCTCTGTGGTCTAGGTTCCACGGATTGGGAATCATTACTTGCTCTTTATTTTTTCCTTTTATTTTGCATTGATGGGGTTTTATTTATTTAGTTCATTTTATTGGGGTGACATTGGTTAATAAAATTACATAGGTTTCAGGTGACATCTTTCCTGGGAGATCTTCTCTTAGCACATTGAATTTAACTTTCTTGTGCTTACTGTTAAATGGACGAATGAAAAAATACTTTTTTCTGATGCTACATACATCTCATGACAGTATTTTTTTTTTTTTTTTTTTTGTATTTTTCTGAAGCTGGAAACGGGGAGAGACAGTCAGACTCCCGCATGCGCCGACCGGGATCCACCCGGCACGCCCACCAGGGGGCGATGCTCTGCCCACCAGGGGGGCGATGCTCTGCCCCTCTGGGGCGTTGCTCTGTCGCGACCAGAGCCACTCTAGCGCCTGGGGCAGAGGCCAAGGAGCCGTCCCCAGCGCCTGGGCCATCTTGCTCCAATGGAGCCTCGGCTGCGGGAGGGGAAGAGAGAGACAGAGAGGAAGGAGAGGGGAAGGGGTGGAGAAGCAGATGGGCGCTTCTCCTGTGTGCCCTGGCCTGGAATCGAGCCCAGGACTTCTGCACGCCAGGCCGACGCTCTACCACTGAGCCAACCGGCCAGGGCCTCATGGCAGTATATTTTGATATTTTATTGGAACTGCTGCTAAAGATTATGATTTTGGATTTATATAGTTTGATGTTGCATTGATGAATTTTATTATTTATTTATTCATTTTTTAGGGAGGAGAGGGAGAGACAGAGAGAGAGAGAGAGAGAGGAGAGACAGAGAGAGAGAAGGGGGGGAGGAGCTGGAAGCATCAACTCCCATATGTGCCTTGACCAGGCAAGCCCAGGGTTTCGAACTGGCGACCTCAGCATTTCCAGGTCGATGCTTTATCCACTGCGCCACCACAGGTCAGGCTCATTGATGAATTTTAATAACAAATAAGACTAATGAAAATATGTACAATAAAGTTTATTCTTATTCATTTTATTTTTGTCTCAACAGGTTCATGAAGTTTATAAAATCTATTTATTTTCTCTCTTTCTGGGATATTTACTGCAGTTTGAGAATTCTGCTTTATTGGTATCTCCTTTATTAAGCTTAGTAGTAGCCTTAATGCTTGTTAAGCACCTTCAGGTAATTAGAATTGCCTTTTTATAATTTTATGATGAATTTTTAATTGTTAATTTTTTATACCTCACATTTTTGTTCATTTGATTTTTCCTGACAGATAAATGTGAAGAAAGGAACTTTTATAGCTAAAATAATAAAAGTTATTAATTTTTATTTGGTGTGGACTCTGACCGTGACATTGACTATTATAATGAAGGTAAGTACTCTGTGTCTGAGATTCATGTAGCAGAACAAATTAAATAATGAAATATAGTGGAGTAAATTTTAATGAGTAATGAGATAGCAAGATAATAGAATTTGTAAAGTAAAATTTGGTTGCCAATGCGAATGCCTAGCATATTAAGTGAGAAAATAGGATTATGATTCTTTTCTAGACATACTTTAAAAATACATCTACTTTGCTTGGCCGGTGGTTGCACAGTGGATAGATCATCGACCTGGAATACTGAGGTGGCTGGTTTGAAGCCCTGGGCTTGCCTGGTCCAAGGCACATATGGGAAGCAACTATGATCTGATGCTTCTCGCTTTTCCCCCACCTTTGTCTCTCTTCTTCCTCTAAACTCAATAAATAAAGTTTTTTAAAAATAAAAATTCATCTACTTTATTTTCCATTTAATTTAAAATGTCATCATTTTAACCCCTTCACCTTCTTTGATCTAGTCAAAGAAGGTAAAGGGATTAGCCAAAAAGGGGTTATATTTAAAACACATGTATACAGACAGCAGAATAGCAATAGCCAAAGGGAAGAGGGCTGGTAGGGGGAGGAGAAAAAAGTGGGAAGAAATTGGGGTGGAAAGAGACTTTCATGGGGCTGGGTGAGCACAATGTGGTGGGTAGATGGTGATATATTGAGAGGGACACTTGAAACCATGTCAACACAATAGATTAAAAAATAAAGAATAAAATATCCATAGGGATATAAAGTATAGCATAGGAAATATAGTTAATATAATAACCATGTATGCTGTCAGGTGGATACTAGATTTATTGGGGTGATCACATCGTAAGTTATATAAATGTCTATTCACTGGGTTGTACACTTGAAACTAATACAGTGGTACCTTGAGATGCGAACAGACTAACATGAATTTTTTTAAGATACAAGCTGCAACTCAGTCCATATTTTTGTTCGAGATTGAAGCAAAATTTCGAGATACAAGTTATGATTCTGGAAGCTGCCGCTAGTTGGCGCGGTTGCGCTCTGGTCCAGTATCGGCAGTTTGATATACGAGTTGACTGACTTACGAGCTTGGATACAGAACGAATTAAATTCGTATCTCAAGGTACCACTGTATAGCATAATATTGTATTTCAGTGGTAATTGAAAAATAAAAAATTATTTAAAAACAAAAAATAAGGAAGAAAAATAAAAATAAAATATTATTTTGCAATTAACATTAAGTAATATATGGAATAAATTGTGATGAGTCAAAGTTGATTGGAAAAGTGGGTAAGTTACTTAAGCCAGGTGGGATAAAGTTGAAATCTTACAACCCCATTACAGTTTTATGCTTTAGTATAAAGTAATACAATGGATTTATGCCACTAGATCTCCTTGCTTCACAGTTATATCATGCATTATTTCATGTATATATATATGAAATACATATATGTATGTGTTGTGTGTGTGTATATATATCATATATATTTTGTGTGTGTGTGTGTGTGTGTGTGTATATATATATATATTTTTTTTTTTAGCCAGAGAGTGTCAGAGATAGTGGACATACAGGAAGGGAGAGAGATGAGAAGCATCAATTCTTCCTTGTGGCACCTTAGTTGTTTATTGATTGCTTTCTCCTATGGGCCCTGATGGGGTGGGGAGCGGTCTCTAGCCAAGTCAGTGATGACTTGCTCAAGCCAGTGACCTTGGACTTCAAGCTAGTGACTTTTGGGCTCAAGCCAGCAAACATGGGGTCATGTTTATGATCTCATGATTTCACACTCAAGCAGGCAAGCCTACACTCAAACTGGCGACCTCTGGGTTTTGAACCTGGGTCCTCTGCATCCCAGGCAGATGCTCTATCCACTGTGCCATCACCTGGTCAGGCTCATTTATATTTTTTTGTTTCCTAGTCTTGCTGTGTTTTCTGTGTAAGAATAGCTAATTGTTCTTTGTTATAACTAGTATTTTTCCCCTACAGACGTTTGTACCACACAAAGAAAATGGGCACATGCTGAAATTCCTTGAAGTAAAACTTGGAATAAATATGACTAAGTAAGTTATAGATTCTGTAAGTTTACCTACTCTTGTATCACTTAGAAGATGAAGGTGAAGAACAAAAATAATCAAACGAGGAAGTATATAGCTAATTAAATACCATTTAGAAAATAAATAATTTTATATACTGTATCTAGAACAGTGGTTCTCAACCTTTCTAATGCCATGACCCCGCAATACAGTTCCTCATGTTGCGGTGACCCCAAACCAAAAAATAATTTTGGTGGCTACTTCATAACTGTAATTTTGCTACAGTTATGATTCGGAATGTAAATACCTGATATGCATTATGTATTTTCCGATGGCTTTAGGCGACCCCGCTGGGGTCGCGACCCACCGGTTGAGAACTGCTGATCTAGAAGAAATCTGACATTAATATTTTCTCTCATTAAAAAAGTTTTGGCCCTGTATGCATGGGTTTGGATTTATGACAGGCCTGTTCCCCTGGGTCTCTCATAGTGCCCCATGCCAGAACAAACTATGGCCCTGAACCATTGCCTGGCCTCTGCCCATAGGCTGCAGGCACTGAAGTGGGTCGCACAGAGAAAAAAGAAAAAAAAAAACCACATTCTGGCCCTGGCCGGTTGGCTCAGTGGTAGAGCGTCGGCCTGGCGTGCAGGAGTCCCAGTTCGATTCCCAGCCAGGGCACACAGGAGGAGCACCCATCTGCTTCTCTACCCCTCCCCCTTTCCTTCCTCTCTGTCTCTCTCTTCCCATCCCGCAGCCAAGGCTCCATTGGAGCAAAGTTTTCCCGGGCGCTGGGGATGGCTCTATGGCCTCTGCCTCAGGCGCTAGAATGGCTTTGGTCGGGGCAGAGCAGCGCCCCAGATGGGCAGAGCATCACCCCCTGGTGGGCATGTGGGTGGATCCTGGTCAGGCGCATGCGGGAGTCTGTCTGACTGCCTCCCCGTTTCCAGCTTCAGAAAAATACAAAAAAAATACAAAAAAAAAAAAAAAAGTTCTCATTTAGGTCTTTTAGAAATTTGATACACTTAAACCTCAATAGCATCAAAGTGTTTTGAGGTTACTTTCTTCCTTGATGAGGAACAATGATATCATCTAAGGTCAGAATAAATGAAAGATTTAAAATGAATAAAGAACCAAGGTAATTTAACCACCACATCAGCACAATGTTTACATTAAAAAGGGTATGGGCATAGAAAAGAGGTAGGCAGTAAGATATTTATTTCATAGCAATGAATCTTGTAATAGTGGGATGAATAAGAAACTGATTTTGTAAATTAAAGAATAGTGTTGTGGCATTTTTGTTTGATAAATGCATTTTTTTTTTTCAGAGAAAAAGGATGGAAGAGAGATCTAAGCATCAACTTTGTAGTTGCGGCACTTTAGTTGTTCATTGATTGCGTTCTTTTTTTTTTTAAGATTTTATTTATTTTAGAGAGAGAGAGAGAGGTGGGGAAGGAACAGGAAGCATCAACTCCCACATGTGCCATGACCAGGCAAGCCCAGAGTTTCCAACTGACGACCTCAGCATTCCAGGTCAATGCTTTATCCATTGCGCTACCGCAGGTCAGGCTGATTGCTTTCTTATACTGTACGTGCCTTAACCAGGGGGCTCCAGCTGAGCCAGTGACCCCCTTGCTCAATCCAGTGACCTTTGCTCAAGCCAGGACCTTCGGCTTCACGCCAGTGATCTTTGACTCAAGGCAGCAACAATGGAATTATGTTGATCCCATGCTCAAGCCAATGACCCTACAGCCAGATGAGCCTGTGCTCAAGCCAACGATCTCAGGGATTCAAACCTGGAGTCTCAGCATCCCAGGCCAGTGCTCTGTTTACTGCGCCACCACCTGGTCAGGCTGTTAAGTGCATTTTTAAAACCTAGAATGAAATAGATGATTTTTATGTACTGACAGCCTTTTGCATAATGGGACATATATTTTACCTACACATTTCTATAGTCAATATAATATAACTTAGAACTTTATTATCACTTGCTATGATTACATGAGATTTTAGATACTGTGCATGGAATTTCATGTTGAGACATATCACAGTTAACAAAGTTTGTTTTGTTGGGGTTTTTTTGTATTTTTCTGAAGTGAGAAGCAGGGAGGCAGTGAGACAGACTCCTGCATATGCCCAACCAGGTTCCACCCAGCAAGCCCACTAGAGGACGAAGCTCTGCCCATCTGGGGCGTTGTCTACATTGTAACCAGAGCCATTTTAGCACCTGAGGTGAGGCCATGGAGCCATCCTCAGCGCCCGGGCCAACTTGCTCCAATGGAACGTTGGCTGCGGGAAGGGAAGAGAGAGGTTAGAGAGAAAGGAGAGGAGGAAGGGTAGGGAAGCAGATGAGCACTTCTGCTGTGTGCCTGGCCGGGAATTGAACCCAAGACATCCACATGCTGGGCTGATGCTCTACCACTGAGACAACCAGCCAGGGCACAGTTAACAAAGTTTTTGATATGGATTAAACACTGAAGAAATCTACTGAAGTGTAAGTTATATATGTATGTCTAAAATGAAAGGATCCTTTAAAAGGCCGTGTGTTCCATAAAGATACATACCCATGTATTTCTGAGAGGTATGTGTAGGCCTGACACATAACGGGCAATTAATAAAAATTAGTTGTAGACCTTCATGATTATCTGCCCTTTTCACTGACTTTCTATTTAACCTTGGGAGACTCTAGGATGAGCCTAGGATAAGAGTCGCTTTTGTTCAGTGTTTCTTCATTGGTTATGTCAGGAGTTGGGAACCTATGGCTCGTGAGCCAGATGTGGCTCTTTTGATGGCTGCATCTGGCTCGCAGACAAATCTTTAATAAAAAAAATAATAACGTTAAATATATAAATCATTCTCATGTATTACAATCCATTCATTTCCTACTGCTCATGTTCATGGTTGCGGGTGGCTGAAGCTAATCACAGCTGTCCTCCGGGACAACACCAAATTTTTATTGGATATTGCATAATGTACACGGGTTGTTGTGAGGTCAGGAAGTAAACATCCCTCTTTTTAATCAAGTAGTCAGCTAGCTAATTACAGAAACCTTTTTGACAAAGAAGATGGCTAAACGAAAAAAGATGAGGAGTATCATACTTTTCAGCTGGAATGGACAGAGGAATTCGCCTTTGTGGAGAGAGCAGGTTCTGCAGTGTGTCTAATATTCAATGATAAAATTGCATAGATGAAACGGTCAAATATAAAGTGGCACTTCGACACATGCCATACTACATTTGCATCAAAATATCCAGTGGGGGACAGCAGGAAGAAAGCATGTCAAGAGCTACTGTGCAGAGCGCAAGCTAGTCAGCAGCAACTCCGTGTTTGGACCCAAGTTGACTGGAATTCGGTTAGCTTTGCTGGTGCTTTAGCAATTGTGAGAAACGGAAAGCCATTCACAGATGAGGAGTATATCAAAACATTCATGCTTGATGTTGCCAATGAACTTTTTGATGACTTTTTGGATAAAGACAAGATAATCAAATGAATAAAAGACATACCTCTGTTGACAAGAACTGTTCACGATCATACCATCATGATGGCAAATCAAATTGAGGCAACACAAGTGAAGGACATAAATGCAGCACCATTCTTTTCTCTCGCTTTGGATGAGTCAACAGACGTAAGCCATTTATCCCAGTTCAGCGTGATTGCAAGGTATGCTGTCGGTGACACACAATGTGAGGAAAGTCTTGCTGTTTTGCCTATGAAAGAGACAACAAGAGGGGAGGATTTAGTCAAGGTCTTTCTTTTTTTTTTTTTAAATAATCTTTTCTTTTTTTAATTATTTTTTAAATTTATTCATTTTAGAGAGGAGAGAGAGAGAGGAGAGACAGAGAGAGAGAGAAGGGAGGGAGGAGCTGGAAGCATCAACTCCCATATGTGCCTTGACCAGGCAAGCCCAGGGTTTTGAACTGGCGACCTCAGCATTTCCAGGTCGACGCTTTATCCACTGCGTCACCACAGGTCAGGCTAGTCAAGGTCTTTCACTGAGTTCGCTAAAGAAAAAAATCTACTGTTGGATAAACTTATTTCAGTGTGTACTGATGGTGCTCCGTGCATGGTGAGAAAAACAGAGGATTCAAAGCGCTTCTTTGTGAACATGAAAAGAGACCCATCCTAAATTTTCACTGCATCCTACATCAGGAGGCGCGTTGTGCTCAGATGTGTGGCAAGCAGCTTGGTGAGGTGATGTCGCTGGTCATTCGGGTGGTCAACTTTATTGTTGCCCGAGCTTTAAATGATCGCCAGTTTAAAACACTGCTGGATGAAGTTGGGAATAATTATCCTGGTCTGCTTCTGCCCAGCAATGTGCGTTGGTTGTCAGTAGGGAAGGTGCTCAGCCATTTCGCAGCTTGTCTGAGCGAAATCTAGACTTTTCTTGAAATGAAAAACATCGAGTGTCCTGAGTTAGCTAACACTGAGTGGCTCCTGAAGTTCTACTATCTTGTGGACCTGACTGAACATCTGAACCAGCTCCATGTGAAATGCAAGGTGTTGGAAATACAGTCTTATCCCTTCAACAAGCAGTGTTTGCATTTGAAAACAAGCTGGAACTCTTCATCGCTGACATCGAAACAGGTCGTTTACTACACTTTGAAAAACTGGGAGAGTTTAAAGATGCTGCACAGCAAGTGACCCTGCTCAGCATCTTGATCTCCAGCAGCTAGCGGGCTTCACATCTAATCTGCAGTCATTCAAAGCGTGCTTTGGAGAATTTCGTGAGTGCACTCATCTTTTTAAGTTCATCACCTATCCACACGAGTGTACAGTGGACAGCACCAACCTGAGTTACATCCCCAGTGTCTCCATCAGAGATTTTGAGCTACAAGCTGCTGACCTGAAGGCCTCTGACATGTGGGTGAATAAGTTCAAGTCACTGAATGAAGATTTGGAAAGACTTGCACGACAGCAAACAGAGTTGACAAGCAAACACTTGGGGAGAAATGAAAAAACTTCAACTCGCGGACCAGCTGATTGTCAAAACTTGGAACGCGCTTCCCGTCATATACTACACACTGCAGCATGTGAGTATTACTGTACTGACAATGTTTGGCTCTACGTATGCATGTGAGCAGTCTTTTCACATCTAAAGAACGTTAAGACCAACCTATGATCACGTTTAACGGATGGAAGTCTCAACGCCTGCATGAAGCTTAACCTCACCACGTATTAACCAGACTACAAAGCCATCAGCAAAACCATGCAGCACCAGAAGCCGCGTTGGTGTTAAGAAGTACTTTATTCATCGTTGGTTAGCAACAGCATAACCACGTTATTAAAAAGAATTCAGAGACTTATTGTACTTTAAAAATGTTGGTCTTACATAAAATGCACACATTTACTTGTATTTAGTGTTAAACATATTGTATGGCTCTCATGGAATTACATTTTAAAATATGTGGCATTCATGTCTCTGTCAGCCAAAAAGGTTCCTGACCCCTGGGTTATATAGTGCCCCTGTATTCAGCATGCCAGGTACTAGGTTTACTTCACAAGGTGATGCTCTATATTTTCAGAATAAGACATGTCCCCTGTCCTTAAAAATATTACCATTTGAGCCTGACCAGGCAGTGGCACAGTGGATATAGCATCAAACTGGGACACAGAGTACCCAAGTTTGAAACACTGAGGTCACTGGCTTGAGTTTGGGCTCAGCTGGCTTGAGCGCAGGCTCACCAGCTTGTGCTAGCGGTCACTGGCTTGAACCCAAGGTCACTGGCTTGAAGGCCAAGGTCACTGGCTTGAGCCCAGGGTTGCTGGCTTGAGCAAGAGGTCACTGATTTTGCTGTAGTTCCCCTATCCCTTATCAAGACACATAAAAGAAAGCAATCAATAACAACTAAGGTGCCACAGCAGAGAATCAGTGCTCCTCATCTCTTTCCCTTCCTGTCTGCTTGTCCCTCTCTCTGTCTCAGTCACACACACACACACACACACACACACACACACACATACACACACACACACATTGCCATCTCATTAGATAGTTTTTATATAATTAATGACTTGGGTGGTTTAAATAGTAAATGCTTTATGATCAAGTGAGTCCATTGGATATTAGGATTTGGAGTTCACTAGAATTTCAGGAAACATTTCTGGTGAGACAGACTTTTAGGAACTATTACAGAAATATTAATATTTGTTGGATGTGCTGGATACTTGGCTAGGTACTCTGGATGATGGAAAAATGACTACAGTGTAACTAACATATGGCAGGTTGCATTAAGGGCTATAATTGAGGAATAAGTAAAATGCTGTGAGAATGTTGGGAAGGTAAGGTTGAGACTAGGGGATGTGAAAAGAAAACTCATTAAATTGGGATTTGAATTGTTCCTTTATGAATTAACAACTTTAATAGGCAGATATTAAAAAGAGGTGCATTTGTTGTAGATACAGGATATTTTGATGGCAGCCTCTTTGATACAGCTGTATTGCTGTTTTACACATTGTGAAACTTTAGCCTTTTATTCTAAGTCCAGTGATTAGTGAAGTAGGCAGTCTCCATCTGTCCGTGAGCACCCTGAACATCACTCCATCTCCTACCTCCTCCCCTAGGACTAGGGATTAAGGATGAAATGGAAGTTGGAGATGAACTAGGAGTAAGAATGCAGATATTTTATGATTTCTGTCTAGGTAATTAGGTATCTCTATTTATTTAAAAAATTTTCCCATTGATTAGCGAAAGAGAGGAAGGGAGGGAAAAAAAGGGAGAGAAAACTTAACTCATTTCACTTAGTTTTATTTAGTTGTGTATTCATTGATTGCTACTCGTACATGCCTTGACTGGGGGACAAACGGGGTCAACCCTGTAACCTCTGGCATACCAGGTCAACACTTTATCCAGTGAGCCACCTGTCTAGGGCTAGATACCTCTTTTTACAAGATGTCCCAGTTGAGTTACATTAATCAATATCAATCAGGGCTGTTTAATAATGTGAGCCACATAAGTAATTTTCTAGTAGTCACATTAAAAAAGTAAAAAGAAACAAGTGAATTTAATTTTAGTAATATATTTTGCCTGACCTGTGGTGGCACAGTGGATAAAGCATCTACCTGAACACTGAGGTCGGTGGTTTGGAACCCTGGGCTTACCTGGTCAAGGCACATACGGAGTTGATGTTTCCTGCTCCTCCCTTCTTCTTGCTCTCTCTCTCCTCTCTCTCTAAAAATGAATAAATAACATCTAAAATTTTTTATTTAATAAAATATATAAAAAATCTTTTAATGTGTAAGTGATATAAAAATTACTGGGATATTTTTACTTTCTTTATTATTTTTTATCTTTGACATCCAGGTTGTATTTTGTACTTAAATTATATCTTCATTTGTATTCGCCACATTTCAAGTGCTAATAGCCAAATATACCTAGTAGTAGTTAACATATTGGATAGTACAGATGTGGAGGTTATCTTCCAGATAAAAATAAAAAGTGAAACTTCCTTAAAACTGTAATGGGCTTTAGAGATGGTAAAGTACTTGGTAGCAAAAAGCAACAGTTTTACATTTATTAGAACAATTCGTTGGGGAGAGTTTACTAATGCCATTATCTTCATTTGTAAAGGGTAGGATGTGGCTGTTATACGTGAATGGACTTAAGAAATATGTTTTCTTTTATCTAAGTTTCTAATGAGCCTGACCAGGCAGTTACGCAGTGGATAGAGCGTCGGACTGGGACGCGGAGGGCCTAGGTTCAAAATCCCGAGGTCGCCATCTTGAGTATGGGCTCATCTGGTTTGAGCAAGGCTCACCAGCTTGAGCCCAAGGTCACTGGTTTTAAGTAAGGGTTCACTCGGTCTGCTGTAGCCCCCTGGTCAAGGCACATATGAGAAAGCAATCAGTGAACAACTAAGGTGCTGCAATGAAGAATTGATGCTTTTCATCTCTCTCCCTTCCTGTCTGTCTGTCCCTATAAGTCCCTCTCTCAGTTTCTCTCTGTCTCTGTCACAGAAAAAAAAAGCTTCTAATGAAATAAAAAGTGCTTTTATTGTCAGTAGTTTAAAACACCTGTTATTTTAATATGCTTTTTGTCTTCTATAGGAATTTTACAATGAATTGGCTCCTATGTCAAGAATCCCTGCAGACACCATCTCAAGACTTTTTTTTGCGATTGACACAGTCTTCTTTATTACCTTTCTATATTTTAGTGTTAATTATTTGTTTTCTTTCTATGATGCAAGTTATTTTTAGGAGAATTAAGTAAGTATCTATGAAAATCAATCACATTAGTAATATATTTTTGAATTATATAACAATACTTATTTTTAATATTCTTCCAATATTTGTATTGTTTTAGAGCTTCTAATTTTATTCTCCATCAGTATGTAAAACATAATTATGTTAACCAGATAAAATTTAAATTTAAGTTCATATATCTAAACATGTAATGTCCAGATTTAGTGTAGAAATAATATTTAAATAATCAGATAAACTTTCAAAAACTGTTTTACTAACTTAGATTTTCACTTACCATTAAAGTAATTTATTTAGCATCAATGAAGCTAGTAGTATAAGTGATATTATTCATTGATTGATTGATTGATTTTAGAGAGTGGAGTGAGAGAGAGAGGTGGGGGGAGGAGCAGGAAGCATCAACTTATGGTAGTTGCTTCTCATATGTATCTTGACTGTTCAAGCCCGGGATTTCAAACCAGCAACCTCAGCACTTCAGGTCGATGCTTTATGTATTACACCACCACAGGTCAGGTGTATAAGTGATTTTAAATTATAAAGTTTAACTAGTTTTAAGTATATTTATTTATTATATTTGAAAGGAAGTTGCATGTAGGGTCTTGATTTTGAGAACTTAGTTGTTTACATTATGATTTAAGTATATTGACTTACCAATCACTAGTCGAGTGATAATTAATCTTAGAAAGGATCCTAAAGTATTATTTATTTATTTATTTTGTGACAGAGACAGAGAGGGACAGATATGGACAGACAGACAGGAAGGGAGAGAGATGAGAAGCATCAATTCTTTGTTGTGACACCCTAGTTGTTCATTGGTTGCTTTCTCATATGTACCTTGACGGGGGGAGGAAGGGGGGGGATATAGTAGACCGAGTGACCCCTTGCTCAAGCCAGCAACCTTGAGCTTAAGCTGGTGAGGCTTGCTCAAACCAGATGAGCCCATGCTCAAGCTAGCGACCTTCGGGTTTTAAATCTGGGTCCTCCAAGTCCCAGTCCAACACTCTATCCACTGCGCCACCACCTGGTCAGGCCTAAAGTACTTTTTAGTTATATTTCTGAACTTTTATTTTTAGTCTTCACTGAGTCAGTTACATTCAGGTTCTAAAAGCCAGTTTCAAAGACTTGGAGGTAGGAAAGTAGGAAAGTTAATATTTGACTAGCAGAATATATTTTTAAATTTTAAGAACTATCTGTATTTCCTTTTATCAAGAAATTTAACATCTTTGATTTTCCAAATATATATTTTAGTAAAAAATATGTTCCTTTTCTGTAGTGGTGAGTCCCTTAAAGAAACTGTTACTCTTGAAGATGGACAAATTGGAGAACGGCCAGAAATAATTTATCATGTGATTCACACTATTTTATTGGGTTCTTTTGCAATGATTATAGAAGGGTAAGTGTACTTTATTTGATCTACTTGTTTTTATAAAGAACTGTTTTTTCTACCCTGGGCAGGTAGGTAGCTCAGTTGGTTAGAACATCATCCTGATCACCAACGTTGTGGGTTTGATCCCTGGTACCATGGAATGCATGAATAAGTTAAACAACAAGTCAGTGTTTCTGTCTCTCTCCCATCCTTTCTCTAAAAATTAAAAAAAAAGTCCTTCCTAATGGTAATAGGTAGAAACTTTTAAGAATACATTTGTTAAACTATTTTTAAAATTTTTTTATTTATTTTTTTGTATTTTTCTGAAGTTGGGCACGGGGAGGCAGTCAGACAGACCCCACATGCGCCCGACCAGGATCCACCCGGCACGCCCACCAGAGGGTGATGCTCTTCCCATCTGGGGCGTTGCTCTGTTGCAACCAGAGTCAGAGTCATTCTAGCGCCTGAGGCAGAGGCTACAGAGCCATCCTCAGCGCCCAGGCCAACTTTGCTCCAATGGAGCCTTGGCTGCTGGAGGGGAAGAGAGAGACAGAGAGGAAGGAGAGGGGAAGGGGTGGAGAAGCAGATGGGCGCTTCTCCTATGTGCCCTGGCCGGGAATTGAACCCTGGACTCCTGCATGCCAGGCCGAGGCTCTACCACTGACCCAACTGGCCAGGGCTTTTTTTTTTTTTAATTTTTATTTATTTATTTTTTACAGTGACAGAGAGAGAGTCAGAGAGAGGGATAGATAGGGACAGACAGACAGAAATGGAGAGAGATGAGAAGCATCAATCATCAGTTTTTCGTGGGACTCCTAGTTGTTCATTGATTGCTTTCTCATATGTGCTTGACCACGGGCCTTTAGCAGACCGAGTAACCCCTTGCTGGAGCCAGTGACCTTGGGTCCAAGCTGGTGAGCTTTTTTTTTTTGCTCAAGCCAGATGAGCCCGCGCTCAAGCTGGCGACCTTGGAGTCTCAAACCTGGGTCCTCGGCATCCCAGTCCGATGCTTTATCCACTGTGCCACCACCTGATCAGGCACATTTGTTAAACTTTATAAAAACTGGCCCTGGCCAGTTGGCTCAGTGGTAGAGTGTTGGCCTGGCATATGGATGTCCTGGGTTCTATTGTTGGCCAGGGCACACAGGAGAGTGCTCATCTGTTTCTCCACCCCTTCCCCTCTTGTTTCTATCTGTGTGTGTGTGTGCGTGTGTGTGTGTGTGTGTGTGTGTGTGTCTCTCTCTCTCTTTCTATTCTTCTTCCCTCCTACAGCCATGGCTCGACTGGAGCAAGTTGGCCCCAGGCGCTGAGGATGACTCCATGTCCTCTGCCTCAGGCGCTAAAAAATGGCTCCAGTTGCAACAGAGCAATGGCCCAGATGGGCAGAACATTGCCCCCTGGTGGGCTTCCCAGGTGGATCCCAGTCAGGGCACATGTGGGAGTCTTGTCTCTGCCTTCCCTCCTCTCACTAAAGTAAAAAAAAGAAATTATAAAAACTAAAAATCTATAAACTTTTAAAATCTAATTGGAATTTACTAAGGCATTTATAGTAAAGCGAATTGACATTTACTGATTCGTTAATTTGTTCAAAAACTACTGAATGTCTTCCAAGGGCCAAACATTGTGCTAGGTGCTGGAGGTGCAGTGGTGAAGACACGTGGATACACAGTCTCTAACCTTATGTAACTTATGCCTAATGGAGGTGACAGATGTTAATTACACAAAAATAAAATTATAACTTTGATAAGTGAAGGAGAGGCATATGGTGCTGTGAAAACATAAAAATTGAATTTGACTGAAGAAATCTTGCGGAAAGGCTTTCTAAGAAAAAGATACTTGAGTTGGGGCCTAAAGGGTGAGTAGCAGTGAAGTAGGCGAACAGAAGGAGGAGTACTCCAGGTAGAAGATATCCGTATGCAAAGCCCTGTGATAGGAAGAAACTTGGCTCTTTTTTGGGAGGGACTTATGAGGGGTGAAAATGAGCTCATTGTGGCCGAAGTACAAAGAGCATGCATAGCACCTTATAAGTCTTGTTAAGGAGTTTGGAGTAGTTGTATTTTCCTTTTATCCTTTTCGTCACATAAGTTCTTTTATTGCTTTTAATTGCAATTGAGCTCTTACAAAGTACATGTCGAACTCCATTTAATGTTCAATAAAGCAAAATTTTCCATTTTATTAGCTTGATCATTTTAATGTTCTATATACCTTCTTAAATTTGTTAAGCAAAATGGATATTCATATATTAATATCCAGATAAGGTATAGTTGTTTAGGTACTGTGTTTCCTTTTAAGTCTTTAGTTTTCAAATTTGTTTTTTTCTTGCTTCTACACAAAACCATGCCACCTCATTAATAAACATTATAAAAATATATTAATTTAGCAGCAGTTTTTAGTTCGTTCATATGTCACTATTTTAGCAATGATGGAAGTTATAGAAATATACAGGATATAATTCTCCAGAAACTCACAGCAGTTCCAACATCACCCTCAGTCTGACATCAACTGCAAGTGTGGGGTTCCCAAAACTGCTACAGGTTCAGTAACTCACTAGGATTCACAGAACTCAGGAAGTTGTTATATTCACAGTATGGTTTATCACAGGAACAGGATAGGGGGAAGAGGCATATAGGCCAGCGTCCAGGAGAAATCAGGCACAGAACTGCCAGTGTCCCTGCCAGTGCAGCCACCTGGTTCTCTCAGAAATGATATATGACGCTATGCATGGAGTGTTGCCAACCAGGGAGACTCACCTGAGCTTTGATATTCATAAGTTTCTTTTTTTTTTATTAATTGATTTTTAGAGAGTGGGGGGTGGAGCTAGAAGCATCAATTTATAGTTGCTTCTTGTAAGTGCCTTGACTGGTCAGGCCTGGGGTTTCGAACTGGCAACCTCAATGTTCCAGGTCAACAATCTATCCACTACGTTACCACAGGTCAGGCAGTAATTATAGGTTTTATTGAGGCTCAATGATGTATGTATATGTGGTTGACCTTAGTCTCCAGCCCCTCCGGAGGTTTAACTGATAACCATGTGGCCCAAGGCCCCCATGATAAGTCACATTCTTAGCATAAACTATCAATCATGAACCCAAGTAAACAAAGCTACTCTTGTCACATATGACTTCTAAAGGATTAGAAGTCACCTCCCAGAAGTTGGGGATAAGAGCCAAATCTTTTTTTGGGCAAGGTTAATCCTTCACTGCACAGTGAATAAGGTACATGAAAATAAATATACCGTGGTCAGAGGCAGCCATTGTTCAGCGGGTCACACGGGCTGTTCGGGGGCTGGGCTGGTCCTACCCCCCTTTCCAAGCTCCCTGGCCCTCCTTAGAGCTGGGAGAGGGGGCCAGTCCCTGGCTTTGCGCACCCTATGGTTCTCGGGTGCAGCCACCATGAGCAAACGGAAGGCACCACAAGAGACTCTCAACGGGGGAATCACCGACATGCTCACAGAACTCGCAAATTTTGAGAAGAACGTGAACCAGGAGATCCACAAATACAATGCTTACAGAAAAGCAGCATCTGTGATAGCAAAGTACCCACATAAAATAAAGAATGGAGCGGAAGCTAAGAAATTGCCCGGAGTAGGAACAAAAATTGCTGAAAAGATTGATGAATTTTTAGCAACTGGAAAATTGCGTAAACTAGAAAAGATTCATCAGGATGATACTAGTTCATCCATCAGTTTTCTGACTTGAGTTACTGGCATTGGTCCATCTACTGCAAGGAAATTTGTAGATGAAGGAATTAAAACATTAGAAGATCTCAGAAAAAATGAAGATAAATTGAACCATCATCAGCGAATTGGGTTGAAATATTTTGAGGACTTTGAGAAAAGAATTCCTCGTGAAGAGATGTTACAAATGCAAGACATTGTACTAAATGAAGTTAAAAAAGTGGATTCTGAATACATTGCTACAGTCTGTGGCAGTTTCAGAAGAGGTGCAGAGTCCAGTGGTGACATGGATGTTCTTCTGACCCATCCAAGTTTTACTTCTGAATCAAACAAACAGCCAAAGCTATTACATCGTGTTGTGGAGCAGTTACAAAAGGTCAGCTTTATTACCGATACTTTGTCAAAAGGTGAAACAAAATTCATGGGTGTTTGCCATCTTCCCAGTAAAAATGATGAAAAGGAATATCCACACAGGAGAATTGATATCAGGTTGATACCCAAGGATCAGTATTCCTGTGGTCTCTATTTCACTGGGAGTGATATTGTCAATAAGAATATGAGAGCTCATGCCCTAGAAAAAGGCTTCACAGTCAAGGAATACACAGTTCGCCCCTTGGGAGTCACTGGAGTCACTGGAGAACCCCTGCCAGTGGATAGTGAGAAAGACATCTTTGACTACGTCCAGTGGAAATACCGAGAACCCAAGGATCGAAGTGAATGAGGCATCCTTCCTCCCAGGCACAGCCCAACAAGAGTCTTAATTTATTTCTTAACCTTTGCTATGTAAGGGTCTTTGGTGTTTTTAAATGAATGTTTCTTCTTCATGCACTGTAGTCAATAAAACCTCTTATACTATTATTTAAAAAAATAAAAATAAATAAATATACCGCTCACAAAAATTAGGTGATTTTTTATCACTTCATATTCATTTTGAAATATCCCTAATTTTTGTAAGCAGTATATAATAAGCAATATATGAGTCTGTATATTAATTAAAGTACTTATTTATTTTAAAGTGAGAGGATGGGAGATAGACTCCTGCATGCACTCTGACCAGGATCCATCCGGCAACCCCCATTTGGGGCTGATGGTTGAATCAACTGAGCTATTCTTAGTGCCCAGGACTGATGCTTGAATTAATCAATCCACTGGTGATGAGAGTGGAACAGAGAGAGAAGGGGGAGAGGCAGAAGAAGAGAAGCGGATGGTCACGTCTCATGTGTGCCCTGACCGGGGATCAAACCCAGGACATCTGCATGCCAGGCCAACACTCTATCCACTGAGCCAAGCAGCCAGGGCCTAAAGTAATTATTCTTAAATTGTAATTCATACCAGAACATTCCTTCTTTATTTTTTAGATGAAAGAAGTATTACCATCTTTAGAAGTTTGTAGTTTTTTAACCATCTCTTTATTAGATACTGTAAATTGCTTATATGCAGAATGAATGCTTAATACGATGCAGATCATTATGTTTAAGTTGTGTTTTATTATTGTGGTAAAAAAGTATAACATATGGCCCTGGCCGGTTGGCTCAGTGGTAGATCATCAGCCTGGCGTGCGGAAGTCCCGGGTTTGATTCCTGGCCAGGGCACACGGAAGAAGCGCCCAGCTGCTTCTCCACCCCACCCCTCTCCTTCCTCTCTGTCTCTCTCTTCCCCTCCCGCAGCCAAGGCTCCATTGGAGCAAAGATGGCCCAGGCGCTGGGGATGGCTCCATGGCCTCTGCCTCAGGTGCTAGAGTGGCTCTGGTCGCAACAGAGCGACGCCCTGGATGGGCAGAACATCCCCCCTGGTGGGCGTGCTGGGTGGATCCTGGTCGGGCGCATGCAGGAGTCTGTCTGACTGCCTCCCCGTTTCCAGTTTCAGAAAAATTAAAAAATTAAAAAAAAGTATAACATAATTTACCATCTTAGACATTTTTAAGTGTGTGTGTGTGTGTGTGTGTATATATATATATATATATATATACCTCAGTATTAAATATATTAACATTGTTGAGAGACAGACCTCTAGAACTTTCTCACCTTATATATCTGAAACTCTATACCCATGGAACAATAGATCTCCCTTTGTCCCTCCCACCAGCCCCTGGTGACTCCCATTCTACTTTCTGCTTCTATGATTTGACTACTTCAGGATACCTCATACAAATACAATCATATATATAGTATGTGTCTTTTTGTGACTGGCTTATTTCGCTTTACCCAGTGTCCACAAGGTTCATCCATATGTGACAGGAATGATACTCCATTACATATATATCGCATTATGTTTTGTCCATTCATCTATTGATGGGCATTTGAGTTGCTTTTATTTTTTGGCTGTTGTGAATAATCCTGCTGTGAACATGAATGTGCAAATACCTCTTTGAGACCCTGCTTTCTATTCTTTGAGAATATACCCAGAAGGGGGATTGCTGGATCATATGGCAGTTCTATTTTCCCTTTGTGTTTTTCTTTATTTTTTTAAGATTTTATTTATTGATTTTTGAGAGGGGAGAGAGACAGAAAGGTGGTGAGAGATGAGCAGGTATGTGCCTTGACCAGGCAAGCCCAGGATTTCAAACCTGTACCTCAGCATTCTAGGTTAAGACCTTATCCACTGCACCACCGCTGGTCAGTCAGTTCTAATTTTAATTTTATGAGGAACCTCCATACTGTTTTCCATAGTGGTTACCGTATTTCCCCATGTATAAGATGCATCCTTTTTCGAAATGGGGTCTTAAAACTGGTTGCATCTTATACAATGGTTGTAGGGTTTTTTACTTGCATTTCCCACTTTTTTGTGCTTGTTTTTCCACCCGTTGAAGACAGTGATTCATCATCAGAGACAGATGAGGACAAGCTAATGGATGGGAGTTTTGACAGTGATGAGTGTAGCATCCACCGGGGTACAAAACAGATGTCGGAGACTTTCAGGAATTTAGATGGAAAATTTATTGGCCAAGCTTTTAACCTGCGCAGGGGCGGACTCTCGGGTGTCTCAGGGACACTATACTCTTAAAAAGTCGCAGATGAGAGCCACACCTAAACGCTCACAAACTAGGTCTTATATAGGCTGAGCAAGCAAGCAGTTTCCAAAAGCAGACTTGGCTATTAGCTATTGGGGGAGGAGGGGGGGAGAAGTCACATGGCATAGTAACATAGGGCAGGCAGTAGAAAAGTTTTAAAACTGTTAAAACTGTTACAAATCTAGATAAACAGGATTTGGGGGCTGGGTCAGCTCTAAGTTCCTTGTTCCTTATGCAACCTCTCACGCAACCTTCAGGGTAAGGCGGGCCCCTACAATGAGGAGTTGTATGAATTTTATGATGAATAAAACTGGACTTCAATAACTTATGTAATACATTTTTTTTCAAATTTTGGGCCCTCAAATTAAGATGTGTTTTATACAGGGGGACATACAATACATTTTTTAATCTCATCAACAGTGCACAAGATTCCATTTCTCCACATTCTTGCTGACATTTGTTATTTGTATTTTTTAATGGGTGTTAGATGTTGTTTCATTGTGGTTTTGATTTGCATTTTCCTGATTATTAGTGATGTTGAGCATCTCTTCATGTGCCTGTTGGCTATTTGTATATTTTCTTTGGGGAAACTTCTGTTAAGCCCTTTGTCCATTTTTAAATTGGGATATTTGATTTTTTTTATTGAGTTGTAGGAATTCTTTATATTTTTTTGATATTACCACCTTATATCAGCTATATTATTTGCAAATACTTTCTCTTACTCTGTATGTTACCTTTTCACTTTATTGCTTGTATTATATCATATTTAAGTTGTGGTATATCCACCTATTGAATGTATGTAGCTATTCAAAATTATGTTCTTAAGATTATTTAAGACTTCATAATACTATATAAATATATAGTAGTAAATGAAAAAGCAGGTTATAGCATGATCACAATTTTGCTAAATAAAGTGATATTTTTTTTAAGAGAGAGAGAGATGGAGGGACAGACAGGATGGGAGCAAGATGAGAAGCATCAACTCACAGTTGGGGCACCTCAGTTATTTATTCATTGCTTCTCATATGTGCCTTGACTGGGGGGCTACAGCTAAGCCAGGACCCCTTGCTCAAGCCAGTAACCATGGGGTCATATCTGTGATCCAACGCTCAAGCTGAATGAACCCATGCTCAAGCCAGATGAACCCATGCTCAAGCCAGTGACTTCGGAGGTTTGAAACTGGGTTCTCAGCATCCCAGGCCAGCGCTCTATCTGTTGCACCACTATGTATCAGGCTCAAAGTGATTATTTTTGAGTGACTAGATTATGTGTAACTTTAAAAATTTATGTATCTAAAAAAAAAAAATTTATGTGTCTATACTTTTTGGGTACTTTTCAATTTTTTTACAATCAGAATAAAATCAGAAAGAACAAAAGCAAAATCAGAATGACTACCCCAGAATAAATACTGCATATTATTTATAAAGTTAATATGCCAATTATTATTGAAATGTATTTGGGATTATCTGAGAACACTGAAAGAAAAGTTTTTCCACGGATTAACATGTTATTAGTGTAAATTACTTTTATTTATACTGCTCACAAAAATTAGGGGATATTTCAAAATGAATATGAAGTGATAAAATATCCCCTAATTTTTGTGAACAGTGTCTATAAATGCTATGACCCAACTTGTTATTAATTTCTGGGATTTCTAAAAGTAACTTGATTTGCTTAATTAGTTAACACTGGGGCTTTTAGGGTAAGGTTCAATAAACAATACTCTGTTCTTTGAAGTTTGTATTCAGACGAGAAATAATATATAGGAGTAAGTTAGCCAGAGATGAAAAATAATAATTTTGATTCTGATAATAGTATATTGGAGAACACTTCTTTGAATGTGATCAAAAGGGCTTCTAGTGTCTTCTACCCCAAATTGAGTTTAGTACCAAAATCTCAGGCCTTCTTAAATGAGCAAAGCCCCCAGGTAATTCTACTGTACATACGTATACACATACAACCTGCAGGAGAAAGAGACAAAATATAAAAGCCTAGAAGTGTTTGAGCTGGTTGAGTTTAATTCTTTCTCTCAGATAAATCTGAGGAGGAGCAAGTAAGGTTCTGAGTAGAGGAATGACAGTTGAGGTAGATAAAGGTAAAGAACATGAATCCAGTGTAAGATTTTTCTAAGTTAAATTTATTTTAATTATAAATATAGGTACTAAATCACAGTAATTTTAGAAGTACCTGTGGTGCTATTTTCTAACAGAAAACATGGCTATTTCCTCATATTAAAATTTTACAGATATCTTAAAATAATATTTTTATACATCACTACTTCAGAAAGTATAGTTGTTACCAGACCTGCATTTAATGTATTACTAAAGAAGTACAAATATTGCTATTATAAATTTACTTTTATTATTTGATATCAGTATTTCAGTATAATTGGTTTCCTTTGTAAGCCCATATATTCTTTCTATGCATTTAGAAATGTTTTCTTATGAGGAATTCAAATATTTTATCAGACAGCCAAACCTATGATTAGTGGGAATCTCTTTATGGAAACATTAAAACAGTAATAGTGGTTCACTCTAATAGTTAGCATCCCATAATGCCTAGTAAGGAGGGTGAAGAAAGTTAAACCAAGTGTATTTTAAGTGATTTATGTTTCAATTTTCATCTCATTGCTTCAAGAGCCTTTTTTTTCATGTCCAGTTTGCATATTCTATCATTCTTCTTCAACTTACTCACTAGGCCTATAAGAGCATGATCATGTACTTATGTAAATAAGATGCATGGTCACCTAGTAGGTGCTAGACATTCTGCTAGGTAGGCAGTAAAGATTAAAGAGAGAAGATTGAGGCTTTCTTCTCAGAGAATTCCTATTGTAGATAAATAAACCAAGAGTGAAAGTAAAGCTGAAACTAGCAGAAAAGTATACATAGGGTGCTTTGGTCACCCAAAAGGAAGGTACTAACTATGTTGTTGAGGGTGGGTAGGAGAGTCCAGTTTAAGGAGTGTTTTCTAGCTGGGGTGACAGTGTTGAGAGAGAAATAGGGATTGACTCGACTGTCACTTTTCTTGTGTGTATATAATCTGGGCAGAAGTATTTTAGGAATTAGAAGAGGGACCAGATTAGGTGTTTTAAAACAGAAATTTGACATGCTGATATATATATATATATATATATATATATATATATATATATATTTTTTTTTTTTTTTTTTTTTTTTTTTTTTAAGAAAGATCTCTCTGGCAGCAATAATGTAAGAAAGGTTTCAGGAAAAACAAGATTAGAAAAAAATAAACCAGTTAAGAAGGTGTCACAATAGAATTTAGAAGAGAATAGCAATGGATATGGAGGAAAGGGGCCAAAACTAAAATATGTAAGAATTGGAAACTGCATGAGTGTAGTAGTAGGGATTGTGATGGAGGAACCCTAGGAAGAGCTGCAACTCAGAGCCAAAGGAGGAATTTTTTTAAGTGAGAGGAGGGGAGATAGACAGATTCTCGCATGTGCCCCAATTGGGATTTACCCAGCAATCCCCATCTGTGGTGAATCAACTGAGCTATCCTCAGCGCCTGGAGTCGATGCTCGATGCTTGAACCATTTGAGCCACTGGCTACGAAAGGCGAGGAGACAGTGAAGGGGGAGAAGGAGAAGAAGGGAAGCAGATGGTCACTTCTCGTGTAGACCCTGACAGGGAATTGAACCCAGGATGTCCGCATGCTGGGCTGATGCTCTATCCACTGAGCAAACTGGCCAAAGCCCAAAGTAGGAATTTTTAAAGGAAGACATGATCAGAGAGAGTAGAAGGTGAGGAAGAAAGAGATGACTGTGGACTTTAGGGAGTCTGGCTAAAAAGGGAATGAGAGTCTAAGGTGGCAACTAGAAAGGGGTATATTTGTACCAAGAACGAGAAACTTATGTATGTTATGGGATAGAAGCATTGAGATTGTTCTGCAAACTGTTTGGAACACTTAATCATATAGAGAAGTAGTAGGAGAAAACCACTGGAAAGGCAAGTCATGGGCATATTTCAGAAGGCCCTGAAAACCATTTAGATGTTTTAGCTATAAACCAGATTGTAGTATTGATTCAGCTGACTGGAAGGATAGGTTGATATTATCAGAAATGGAGAAGTTAGGAGAAGATATTGGTTGACCAGAGGAAACTAAAGCAATTCCTCAGTTTTAGCAATGTGTATTGTATATACATCCACGACTTCTCTCAAGGCTCAAGTCAGTGTTCATTTATTAAAAACCATCATTAAGTACATTTTTCTCAAATTGGTTATTTTGCTTTCACATCACCTTAGACCTTACATAAATTTTTATATTTATTATCTAATTGTTTCCCATGTGTTCAGTTTGCTTTTTTTTTTATCTTGATAAACCTGAGGGCTGTAGCCATATCTTGTTTTTCTTTTTTCCTCTCTAGTGCTTTGGCCATCCTACAATGTGTGGTTAATAAATGGTTATTATCCTGACCATTGGTGGTACAGTGGATAGAGCAGGGGTCCCCAAACTTTTTACACAGGGGGCCAGTTCACTGTCCCTCAGACCGTTGGAGGGCCAGACTATAAAAAAAACTATGAACAGCCCTGGCCGGTTGGCTCAGTGGTAGAGCGTCGGCCTGGCGTGCAGGAGTCCCGGGTTTGATTCCCGGCCAGGGCACACAGGAGAAGCGCCCATCTGCTTCTCCACCCCTCCCCCTCTCCTTCCTCTCTGTCTCTCTCTTCCCCTCCCGCAGCCAAGGCTCCACTGGAGCAAAGATGGCCCGGGCGCTGGGGATGGCTCCTCGGCCTCTGCCTCAGGTGCTGGAGTGGCTCTGGTCGCAACAGAGCAACACCCTGGAGGAGCAGAGCATCGCCCCCTGGTGGGCGTGCTGGGTGGATCCTGGTGGGGCACATGCGGGAGTCTATCTGACTGTCTCTCCCCGTTTCCGGCTTCAGAAAAATACAGAAAAAACAAACAAACAAACAAAAAACTGTGAACAAATCCCTATGCACACTGCACATATCTTATTTTAAAGTAAAAAACCAAAACAGGAACAAATACAATATTTAAAATAAAGAACAATTAAATTTAAATCAACAAACTGACCAGTATTTCATTCGGAACTATGCTCCTCTCACTGACCACCAATGAAAGAGGTGCCCCTTCCGGAAGTGCGGCGGGGCCAGATAAATGGCCTCAGGGGGCTGCATGCGGCCCTCATCGGGCTATAGTTTGGGGACCCCTGGGATAGAGCATCAACCTGGGAAGCTGAAGACAGAGGTTTGAAACCCAAGTTTGCTGGCTTGAGTGCAGGCTTACCAGCTTGAGAGTGGGATCAAATCATCCCATGGTCGCTGGCTTGAGCAAGGGGTCACTGGCTCACCTTGAGCAGCTCCCTGCCCAAGACATGTATGAGAAGCAATCAGAGAACAACTCAAGTGTCATAACTATGAGTTGATACTTCTTGTCTGTCTCCCTTCCTGTCTCTCTCACTAAATAAATAAATAAATAAATAAATAAATAAATAAATAGTATTAGATGAATGAATATTACTTTATTCCATAGCTCTGCTTTTTTATAAAACCATGATAGTTCACATGTATACTCTGGCCTTTGGTTCTTCTGGTCTTTCGAGTTTAACATCAAGGAATATGCCATGCAAAGATCTCATTGTTCTCCTTTGTACTAATTATAAAAATTATCTCCTGATATTTATACAGATGTTTATAAATTCTTCGTCTTCCATCTTCAACTTTTACCATTACCTAGGGTGATGGGTTCCTTGTGTTTCCACTACAATCTACAACATAAAAGTAATGTACTGTCTTTTATTTGCACAAGGTCATTCTTTTTTTTTTTTTTTGTAATTTTCTGAAGTTGGAAATGGGGAGGCAGTCAGACAGACTCCCTCATGCGCCTGACCGGGATCCACCCGGCATGCCCACCAGGGAACGATGCTCTGCCCATCTGGAGCATTGCTCTGTTGCAACCAGGGCCATTCTAGCGCCTGACGCAGGGGCCATGGAGCCATCCTCAGCACCCGGGCCAACTTTGCTCCAATGGAGCCTTGGCTGCGGGAAGGGAAGAGAGAGACAGAGAGGAAGGAGAGGGGGAGGGGTGGAGAAGCAGATGGGCACTTCTCCTGTGTGCCCTGGCCGGGAATCGAACCTGGGGACTCCTGCAATCCAGGCCGACGCTCTACCACTGAGCCAACCAGCCAGGGCCACAAGGTCATTCTTACATGCACCTGGGTTTTTAATAATTTTAAAAGCCCCATTTTATTTATTTTTTAGAGAGAGAGGAAGGGAGAGAGAAGAGGAGGAGAGAGAGATGAGAAACATCAACTTGTAGTAGTGGCTTCACTTTGTTTTTATTGATTGCCTCTCAGCTTGGGGCTCAAGCTGAGCCAGTGACTCCTTGTTCAAGCCAGTGACCTTTGGGCTTTAGCCACCATCCTTGGGATCATGCCGTTGATCCCGTGCTCAAGCTGGCAAATGTATGCTCTAGCCCACAAACTCCAGTTTCAAACTGGGACCCTCAACCTCCTGGCCGATGAGTATCACACTGCGCCACCACTAGTCAGGCAAGAGCCCCAATTTTTTAATCCTTGTTTTAAAAAAATTAATCTCAAAAGTTATAATTCAGATCATGACAAACCCAAATAATGTAGAAATATATGAAGTAACAAGTGAAAATTCTTCCATTCCATTCCTCAGACATTACCACTATTAACAATATCTTTCCAAAATTTATTTTTGGCTGTCCCATATATCTATATTAAAAACAAAACAAAACTAGGTAAACAGTATACATGAAACTTAACTTTTCTGTTTTTATAATATTTATTTTAAAAATACCTATTAAAGAATAGTTGGGGCTCTAATTTTTAAAAATTTGTGATATATTGATTTTAGAGAGGGAGAGAAAGAGAAACATTGATTTGTTGTTTCATTTATTTGTGCATTCATTTGTTGATTCTTATATGTGCCCTGACTAGGGATTGAACCCGCAACCTTGGTGTGTTCGGATGACACTCTAACCAACTGAGCTACTCCACAAGAGCTTGGCTCTAATTTTTTTCTATTCAAACAACATACTGCATTTAAAACTATTGTATGTATATATTTATACACTTATGCTAACATATCTGTAAACTAGATTACTAGAAATGAGATTGTCTTGAGGTATTTAAAATTTCTATAGCTTATGCCAAATTGCCTTCTGAAAAAGTAATGATTTTTTAAAAAATTTATATTTTATTTTATTTATTTTATTTATTCATTTTAGAGAGAGGAGGGAGAGAGAAAAAGAAAGGGAGGGGAAGCAGGAAGCATCAACTCATGGTTGTTTCTTGTATGTGCCATGATCGAGCAAGCCAAGGGTTTTTGAGCCAGTGACCTCAGCGTTTCAGGTCAATGCTTTATCCACTGTGCCACCACAGGTCAGTCAGAAAAAGTATAATTTATATTCACTGCAAGAGTACAATTGTGCTACACTCTCACTATATTAATGCTATTTCGTCCTCATTTTAGTAACCCACACGTCTTCTTGGTCACTTAAGAAATGAATAACAATCTGTTGCAGAAAATTAGAGGCTAAGATTTTTCATTCTCCTTAACAATGTGGTATTTTTATGGGTAGTAGAAAAGAACTCAGAAAAGAGAAATTAGATAATAATTATTCATAGGATAAGTCGTATGTGACTCCTTTTGTCTTTTCCAGCTTAAAATACCTCTGGACTCCTTATGTATGCATGTTAGCAGCATTTGGTGTATGTTCTCCTGAACTTTGGACGACACTTTTCAAGTGGCTTCGGTTACGAAATGTACACCCAGTATTGTTGGTGAGTTATTATTATTTTTGGTTAAGTATTAGTTTCCCTTCTAGTTATAGAAATGGAAACCACACTGAATACCACTGAAATAGCATACATAAATCATATTATGACTTGTGGGTAGAAAAAGGGGTCCTGTGACAAACATTTTAAAAGTAATTTGTCATTATAAAAGAAATGCATTTTAATTCAGACAACTTAAAACATAAAAGGTAAAGAAAGTGAATTAATGTGCGAAGCTATCAAAAATTAATTTTATACTTTTTTATAATATTTTTTTTTATTTTTTATTTTTTTTTCATTTTTCTGAAGCTGGAAACAGGGAGAGACAGTCAGACAGACTCCCGCATGCGCCCGACCGGGATCCACCCGGCATGCCCACCATGGGGCGACGCTCTGCCCACCAGGGGGCGATGCTCTGCCCATCCTGGGCGTCGCCATGTTGTGACCAGAGCCAGTCTAGTGCCTGAGGCAGAGGCCACAGAGCCATCCCCAGCGCCCGGGCCATCTTTGCTCCAATGGAGCCTTGGCTGCGGGAGGGGAAGAGAGAGACAGAGAGGAAAGCGTGGCGGAGGGGTGGAGAAGCAAATGGGCGCTTCTCCTGTGTGCCCTGGCCGGGAATTGAACCCGGGTCCTCCGCACGCTAGGCCGACGCTCTACCGCTGAGCCAACCGGCCAGGGCCTACTTTTTTATAATATTTAATATTTATTAAAATTACTACTGAACATTTATACATAGTTTATTTCTTTTTTTATTGATTTTAATTTATTGTGTTTACATAGATTCAAGTGTCCTGCTGAATATATCTCCCCTACAACCTCTGTGTTCCCCTTGATACCCCCTTTGCCCCCTTCCACCAACGCCTTCCCCCCTTCCCTCCAGGATTTGCTGTCCTACTCTCTATAACCCTGTGTTATGTATATATAATTTCACTAATCTCTTTCCCTTCTCTGATCCCATCCACTCATCCCCTTTCCCTCTGTCCGCTTTCTTCTGGTCCCTTTGATCCCACCTCTGCCTCGATTCTGTTCCTTAGTTCACATTGTTCATTAGATTCCTCATATGAGTGGGGTTATATGATATTTTCTTTCTCTGCCTGGCTTATTGCACTTAACATAATAGTCTCCAGGTCCATCCATGTTGTCGCAAAAGGTACGATTTTCTTTTTTTTTCACGGCTGTGTAGTACTTCATTGTGTATATGTACCACAGTTTTTTAATCCACTCGTCCACAGATGGACACTTGGCCTGTTTCCAGATCTTGGCTATTGTAAGCAATGCTGCAATAAACATGGGGGTGCATTTCTTCTTTTGAATCAGTGATTTAGTATTCCTAGGATATATTCCTCAAAGTGAGATAATTGGGTCAAAAGGCAGTTCCATTTCTAATTTTTTGAGGAATCTCCATACTGTTTTCCACAGTGTCTGCACCAGTCTGCATTCCCACCAGCAGTGCAGGAGGGTTCCCTTTTCTCCACATCCTCGCCAGCACTTATTTTGTGTTGTTTTGTTAATGAGTGCCATTCTGACTGATGTGAGGTGGTATCTCATTGTGGCTTTAATTTGCATTTCTCTAATGATTAGTGATGTTGAACATTTTTTTCATATGCCTGTTGGCCATCTGTACGTCCTCTTTGGAGAAGTGTCCATTTCTTTTGCCCATTTTTAATTGGATTGTTTACCTTCCTGATGTTGAGTTTTACAAGTTCTTTATAAATTTTGGTTATTAACCCCTTATCAGACGTATTGTCAAATATGTTCTCCCATTGTGTGGTTTCTCTTTTTATTTTGTTCATATTGTATTTAGCTGCGCAAAAGCTTTTTAGTTTGATATAGTCCTGTTTGTTCATCCTGTCTTTTATTTCACTTGCCCATGGAGATAAATCAGTAAATACTGTATACTGCTGCGAGAGATGTCAGAGAGCTTACTGCCTATGTTTTTTTCCAAGATGGTTATGGTTTCATGGCTTACATTTAAGTCTTTTATCCATTTTGAGTTTGTTTTTGTGAATGGTGTAAGTTGGTGGTCTAGTTTCATTTTTTTGCAAGTACCTCTCCAGTTTTCCCAACACCATTCATTAGAGACTGACTTTACTCCATTGTATGCTCTTACCTCCTTTGTCAAATATCAATTGTTTATATAAGTGTGGGTTTATTTCTGGATTCTCTGTTCTGTTCCATTGATCTGTATGCCTGTTCTTATGCCAGTACCAAGCTGTTTTGAGTACAATGTCCTTGTAGTATACCTTCATATCAGGAAGTGTGATACCACCCACTTTATTCTTCTTTTTCAAGATTGCTGAGGCTGTTCGTGTTCTTTTTTGGTCCCATATAAATTTTTGGAATATTTGTTCTATATCTTTGAAGTATGACATTGGTATTTTTTTTTATTTTTTTTTCAGGGAAGGGGGAAGGGTGGAGGGGAGGGGGAAGTCACCGACAACAAGCGGGTCCCCCACACACACACTCACTCACTCGCTCTCTCACTCACACACACATACACACGCGCACACACACACGCGCGCACACACACGTGCATGCACACACACAACACAGTTGAGATCTACCTCCTCACTTGCCATTGGTATTTTAATAGGAATGGCATTGAATTTATAAATTGCTTTGGGTAATATAGACATTTCAATGATGTTTATTCTTCCAATCCGTGAACACGGTGTATGCTTCCACTTGTTTGTATCTTCCTTGATTTCTTTTATCTATGTTTTATTATTTTCCGAGTACAAGTCTTTAACCTCCTTGGTTAAATTTACTCCTAGGTACTTTATTTTTTTTGTTGCAATAGTGAATGGGATTATTTTCTTAATTTCTCTTTCAGACAGTTCATTGTTGGGGTATAAAAATGCCACTAATTTCTGAATATTAATTTTATATTCTGCCACCTTGCTGAATTCATTTATCAGGTAGAGTAGTTTTTTTTTGACTGAGACTTTAGAGTTTTCTATGTATAGTATCAAGTCATCAGCAAATAATTATAGTTTTACTTCTTTTCCAATTGGGATGCCTTTTATTTCTTCTTGTTGTTTGATTGCTGTGGCTAGGACTTCCAGAACTATGTTGAATAAGAGTGGTGAAAGGGGCACTCCTGCCTTGTTCTTGATCCTAAGGGGATTGCTTTTAATTTTTGCCCACTGGGTATGATGTTGGCTTTGGGTTTGTCATAGATGGCCTTTAGGTATGTTCCCTGTATTCCTGCTTTGATGAGAGTTTTGATCATAAATGGGAGCTGGATTTTATCAAATGCTTTTTCTGCATCTATTGAAATTATCATGTGATTTTTCTCCTTCCTTTTTTTAATGTGATGAATCACATTGATTGGTTGCGAATATTGTACCAGCCTTGCCTTCCCAGAATAAATCCCACTTGATCATGATGTATGATTTTTTTCATGTATTGCTGGATCCAGTTTGCTAATATTTTGTTGAGAATTTTAGCATCTAAGTTCATCAGGGATATTGGCCTATAGTTTTCTTTCTTTATAGTGTCTTTGCCTGTCATTGCTAGTCTTTTTCTGGAGGAATTATTATATTTTTATTTTAGCATAATAGTATATTGATATCTATTAGCTATTTTTTCGGTGTTATTTCATTGTCTTTTTGTTGTTATTAGTGTTTTAGGTAGCAGTTCAATAATTTTTTGTGCATTCTTTGTAACTTAAGTTCCTGGCAATATTGTCAAATATTGATTTGCTATTTGAAATAATTACATGAATGTTAATATTTTATGTTCTGACTTAAATTTATATTGTAAATATATATGTCTCACTTTGCTTTCTGTTTAATAGGTCTTTAACTTATTAATTAGTCTTTACCCATTTCACTTCATGAACTAGGTTTCATAATGACTTAAATTTCTCTGACTAAAATTTCTATAATTATATTGATATGTGCTTGGTCATAGAATCAATGTCTAGTACTTTAAAAGTACATTCTGAAATGTATTTATTCATAACCTTTTTGCTTTAATATTTTAGGCTCTTACTCTGAGCATGGCTGTGCCTACTATAATAGGTCTTAGCTTATGGAAAGAGGTAAGAAAATCAAATTTTTATATTAAAATGTACTTAATCTATAACATTGATATATATGTGTATAGGATACTTATTGAAATACTATTCTAACAAAATGAAGTGTGATATTCTTAGTAATGCTTAACATTTTTTTAGCATTACAAACATGATAGAAAAGCTAAGCCTGACTTGTGGTGGTGCGGTGGATAGTGTCGACCTGGAATGCTGAGGTTGCCAGTTTGAAACCCCGGGCTTGCCTGGTCAAGGCACATATGGGAATTGATGCTTCCTGTTTCTTCCCCCTTCTCTTTCTCTCTCTCTCTCCCTCTTCTCTCTAAAATAAATAAAATCTTTTTTCTTTTTTTTGTGTGTAACAGAGACAGAGAGAGACAGATAGGTACAGACAGGCAGGAAGGGAGAGAGATGAGAAACATCAACTCTTGGTTACAGCACTTTAGTTGTTCATTAATTGTTTTCTCATATATTTCTTGACCAGGGGGCTGCTGCCAAGCCAGGACCCCTTACTCAAGCCATGACCTTGGGCTTAAGCCAACGACCATGGGGTCATGTCTATGATCCCACACTCAAGCCAGCAACCCCAAACACAAGCTGGTGAACCTGTACTCAAACCAGATAAGCCTGTGCACAAGCCAGTGATCTTGGGATTTCGATCCTTGGTCCTCTGCATCCCCGTCTGATGCTTTATCCACTGTGCCACCTGTCAGGTTAAAATGAATTAAAATTTTTTTTTAAAGCTAAAACATTTTTTAAATGCCATCTGATGCCATTTTTTATTGTCTAATATTTTCATTAATTCAATTTATAATTGTTGAAGGGAATTTCTGAATAAATCAGTCTTTTTTTTTTTTTTTGTATTTTTCTGAAGTAAGGAGCTGAGAGGCAGAGAAACAGACTCCCACACATGCCCGACCGGGATCCACCCAGCATGCCCACTAGGGCGCCATGATCTGCCCATCTGGGGCATTTCTCTGTTGCAACCAGAGCTATTCCAGCATTTGAGGTGAGGCCATGGTGCCGTCCTCAGCACCTGGGCCAACTTGCTTCAGTAGAGCCTTGACTGTGGGAGTGGAAGAGAGAGATAGAGAGAAGGGACACAGGGAAGGGTGGAGAAGCAGATGGAGGCTTCTCCTGTTTGCCCTGACTAGGATTTGAACCTGGGACATCCACACGGTGGACAACACTCCACCACTGAGCCACCTAGCTAAGGCTGTTGAATATCAGTCTTTTTTTTTTCAATTTTCTTTCTGTGTTTTGGTCATTCGACCCCAGCCGGGGTCGCGACCCACAGGTTGAGAACCGCTGCTCTATACACTGCTCCACCACCTGGTCAGGCGAATAAATCAGTCTTAATATTAAAAAGTATTTTGGGGCCTGACCTGTGGTGGCACAATGGATAGAGTGGAATGCTAAGGTTGCCATTTGAAGCTCCAGGCTTGCCTGGTTAAGGCACATACAAGAAGCAACTACGAGTTGATGCTTCCTGCTCACCACCCACAGCTCCCGCTGCCTTTCTCTCTCTCTTCTCTTTCTCTTCTAAAAATAAATAAGTAAAATTTTAAAGTATTTTGGCAACTCCAAAATTTAAATATATATAAAGTAATATAAATATTTTGATTTATAACATGAAACTACCAATGATAATTATTTTATTCAAAACTAGTTAATTAATTTATTATATATGCATAGAGGATACAAGTGATGGTTAATTGTTTGGTAGTTATAAAATTATTTGTTATGTGTAGCTAGTAAATTAACCATAAATTTGTTGCTGTGGACTGAGAAGAATGAGCAGGTCACTGAAAGAAAATAAAGATGCCCTGGCCTGATGGCTCAGTTGATTAGAGCATCATCCCAAAGCACAGGCATCACCAGTTCGATCCCTGCTCAGGGTATATACAAGAAGAGATCGATGGTTCTGTCTCTCTTGCTAAAATCAATAAAAATAAGAAAAAAAAGTAAAAGGAGCCCTGGCCGGGTGGTCAATAAATAAAAGTGTCATCCTGGCTCTCTGAAGTTTGCGGGTTCAATCCATGGTCAGGCCACCCAGAAGAAGCAATCAATGAGTGCATTAACTAAATGGAGCGAGTTAATGGGGTTTCTTTTCTCTCTCTCTCCCTCCCCTCCTACCTTCCTCTCTCTCTGTCAAGTCAATGGAAAAATTAAAAAAGAAAGAAATTATTTATTTATTTATTTATTTTTACAGAGACAGTGAGTCAGAGAGAGGGATAGACAGGGACAGACAGACAGAAATGGAGAGAGATAAGAAGCATCAATCATTAGTTTTTCATTGCACGTTGCAACACCTTAGTTGTTCATTGATTGCTTTCTCATATGTGCCTTGACCGCGGGCCTTCAGCAGACCGAGTAACCCCTTGCTTGAGCCAGCAACCTTGGGTCCAAGCTGGTGAGCTTTGCTCAAACCAGATGAGTCTGCATCAAGCTGGTGACCTCAGGGTCTCGAACCTGGGTCCTTCCGCATCCCAGTCCGACGCTCTATCCACTGTGCCACCTCCTGGTCAGGCAAAAAAGAAGGAAATTAAAGAGAGCTATGACGTTTTGTTAATAAGAACAGTGTTGTAAACTTTTGTTTGCCTTTAGTTAGTCTCTTGATGTACTCTGGAACAGTTTAAAAATGTCTGGATACTTACACTTTGGATGGATTTTGTTTTGCATTTTAGTTTTTTCCAAGACTAATGACAGAATTAACTGAACTTCAAGAATTCTATGACCCAGATACAGTGGAACTTATGACCTGGATAAAGTAAGAATGCCCAATACTATTGTTAAGCTATTAATTAATCATTGTATGCTGTCTAATGGATTCATGGGAAATAATATTTTTTTCCAAATCTCATAAAATTCAGGAATTTTACATTATGGTTTTTAGGAATATTTAATTTTTTATTGGACTTATAATTCTAATTTTCTAATTGACCTTATCTCCTTTGAAAATATAGCATTTATAAGTTTGAAATTTGAGACTCTGCCATTTAGTCCACCTAGAAATGTGGACTAAAAAGGAACAAATATCCTTCTGTTTACATAGTCAAAAGGAAGCTTCTTTTGCCCTAGATTGGAGATGAATGAGTGGTGGATTGGTAACCAAGGTTACCAAGATTTTTAATTTCCATTTAATGCCAACTCAAGACAAAAGATGTGGTCTTAGGTCTCTGGAAGTAGAGAAATAGAATTGAGATAACTTTTTTCTTCTTCCAACACACACATACATAACTAAGGGACCCTCAGAGGGTAACAGTATCACTGAAAGGATAGATTAGTGAAAAGATCCATCCAGTGGTAGAGAAAAATGATAAGAAGGTATGACTCTTTGGGCCTCAGCTCCTGATTAAAAAAAAAAAGAAGTCTCTCTTCTGAATTTGTACTAGTGGATCTAAATTCACATGACTTTGTAGTTTGACATTACACGTGACTACTCCAGGATACCCCAAATCAAGAAATCACTTGAGTACCTGGTATATCCTCAACCCAGGCTACAAGGATTCCACAAAAAAAGCTTTATGAAAATGTGCTCTAAAATTACAAACACATGAGAAAACAGTCATAACACAGCAGAAATCAGCTGTTTAGAATTAGACATCCAGTAATTTCTGATAATAAAATTTGTGTCATTTAGTTCTGGTACTTAATAGACCACCATAAACTTTAGTGGCTTACAAACAATAAATATGTTACTTTGCACCATTTTGAGGGTTCAGTGGGGAGGATTCTACTGGTCTGGGCCAGCTCAACTGGAATTGGATAGTCTGGCATGGCCTCTCTCGCATGTCTAGTTTTGGGTGGGTATCAGCTGAGAGGATGGGATAGAATTGACTTGGCCATGTGCCTCTAAATCATCCTGCCCAAGTTAGCCTGGGCTTATTTACAAGGTAGTGGTTGTAGAGTTCGCAAGAGAAGGCAAGTCTAAATGTCAAGTATGTTTTGTCTTTGCTCACATTATGTTTGCTATTGTTTGTTGGCCAAAGCAAGTTACATGGCCAAGATCAGTTTCCTCTTAGATGATAGCTATAGGGAGAAAAATCATTGTGGCCATTTTGTGATAAATCTGTCTCGTAGATAGAGACTGCAATAACTACATTAAAAATTATTTAACATATAGAAGAAAAAACTGAAACTTTGAAAAGGAATGAAACACTATCAAAAAAGACCAGGAAATTGTGGAGGGAAAAAACAAAAATGGTTTCTAGAAATGAGGAATATGTTTATAGAATAAGTATATATGAGAATAGGTCTTATTATAAGGCCTAATGCTGTAATAACACCCCTTGTAGATATAAAATTTGTTTTCTTTAGGTCGCCCTTAACTATTGCCCATTAATATTTTTTGTGAATTGCATTTACCATTGTGGAATACTTACTATTTAGCTTTGTGTTGTCATTAAGAAAAGAGGGAGATATGTCTATGTGTATGATTTATCATGATATGTATTTTCAAAAACAACTAAGGCCTGAACATAGGACATTGTATATCAGACAATTGGACATTTATGTTACTGTGGTGTAATTATTAAGCTTTATGCTTGTTTCCCCATTAAGGGGTGCTCCCAGAGGACAATGGCTATGTGCCATCTCTTTACTTCCAGAACTTGTCACTATCCCTAACACTAGTGGGAGGATGCTGAATATAGAAAATGAATAAATAAATAAAGGCAATAGAGTAAATCTTTGGGACCCATTTCTGGGTTTCTTCATCTTGCAAGTGGCATTTATCTCAGACTTCGGATCATGGTTCAGGGTGGAGAAGTCCTACGGTGTTATTTGGAGACAGATACACGGTAAAGGTAGGGAAGTAGCAGAAGGATAGGTGGATCTGGCAGGAGTTGTATGGTGGTTAATATTTACAAAAAGATGAATTTGAGAATTCATGGTATCACCATTGAATTGATCACACTATATAAAGTAGTATATTCCTGTCACTACATCCCATTACCCTACACTGTTTTTTAACTCTTTGAGTAGTATGAACATTCATGTACGTTCTGACCATCCAGAGTACAATCGATTTCTGTTAAAAATGTGTAAGGCAACATTTTAAAAAGGCAAATGTATGTTCTTCTTGTTTCCATAAATTGGGTATCAAAAAAACATGATTTTAAGTTAATAAAACTGTAACTGGAACTACTTTCAATTTTTAAAAAAAACTCACTCCCGGGTGTCAGTAAGCATGAAAATAACTCACTACTGAAAGGGTTAATAGCATTATTATCACCTGGCTGATATATTTATTGTCTTCAAGCAAGGATCTTGTCTCCACCCCCCTTTAAAAATTTTTCTATATCTTCAGCACTCAAAATCATTCCTGGTACATAGTAGGTACTCAGTTTTTTTTAATGAATCCATAAATGAAATGAAGTGAAAGCTGGCATTGAAACTTAAGTGAACAACACAATGTAAGTTGCCTGGTATTTCAGAGTTGATATAAATGAGTAATCTAAACAGTATATTTACCTTCCCAGTGTCTAAATCTCTGTGGTCCTTTGTAGAAGGCAGGCTCCAGTTGCAGCTGTGTTCGCAGGCAGTCCACAGTTAATGGGTGCGATTAAATTATGCACTGGATGGATGGTAACAAGCTTGCCTCTTTACAGTGACGATGATCTTCTCAAGAGAAATGAAAATGTAAGGCATTTTAGATTCTACGTTTGGGCCTTAAACATCACTCTTTATTATAGTATAGTTTGTAATGACGCATGTGTTCCTGATTAACTAGGAAAATCCGAACAATTTTAAAAGGGTTAATTAGCTTTAGTTTTTAAAAAGGTGCATAATACGTTTAACCAAGAAGAGAGCCAAAATTAAAATATTAAAGATTTTATGAATAGTTTAGATATGTTTGTTGGAGAAACATTTAGCTTCCCACAAATTTTAAAGGAAACTAATGTATAATATTTCACAAAGAGAAACTTAATTTTGAAAATATCATTGTTCTCAATCAAATTATTGAAGGAAATCTTTCAGTGTCTTGATACATTGTATTTCCAAGCTAAAATTCTGTTACACTGTGATTTATTTTTCAGTGTGGCCTATTATGCTTAGTATAACATTAGAATGTTAACTAGTTACTTAATGTTCAAAGAATATATTATTTTGAATGTTTGCTATAGATTTAAATGGTAGCTTTATATCTTGACTTAACTAAACCTGAGTTCCAAATATTCTGTTTATCAATTTGAGAGAACTTTACATAGCTTTTAAGCATACTTTTTAAGCTCTCTAAGCTAAGGAGGAAATATAGCAGCATGGAAGTTAACCTCCATATCTATGAGGTTAGATATTAAGAATGCAGACTCTGGAATTAGAATATCTGGACTCAAATGTTATCTCTGCCACATACTGGCTTTGTTACCTTGAGCAAGTTTCTTTCTTTGGGGGGAAGGGCAAGGGATTCCCACAATGCCTTTTTTAAAAATTGAGACATAATTGGCATATAGCATTACATTAGTTTTGTGTGTATAAAGTAGTGATTTGATATTTGGATATATTGCAAAATGATCACCACAATAAGTCTAGTTAACATCTGTCACCATATATAGCTACAAAAAGTTTTTTTCTTGTGTTGAGAACTTATAAGATCTACTCTCTTAGCAACTTTTAACTATGTAAAACAGTATTGTTAGCTGTAGTCACCATTCTGTACATTACGTCCAATTGCCTTATTTATTTTACAACTGGAAATTCATACCTTTTGACTCTCTTCATCCATTTTCCCATCAACTACCATCTGTTCTCTACGTTTGTGTGCATTGTTTGTTTGTGTGTTTGTTTTAGATTGCACATATAAGTGAAATATGGTATTTCTCTTTCTCTCTCTGACTTATTTCACTTGGCATAATGCCCTCAGGGTCCATCCATGTTGTCACAAATATCAAGACTTAATTATTTTTGTGCCTGAATAATATACCAGTATATATATGTACCATGTTTTCCTTACCTGTTTATCAATTTATTAACATTATGATTATTTTCACATCTTGGTTGTTGTAAATAATGCTGTAGTGAACATGAGATGCATATCTCTGTTCAAATCAGTATTTTCATCTTCTTCAAATAAATACACAGAAGTGAAGTTGCTGGATTTTTTTTTTTTAGATTTTTATTTATTCATTTTTAGAGAGAGAAAGTAGAGATAAAGAGAGAGAGCAAAGAGGGGGAGGAGCAGGAAGCATCAACTCCCGTATGTGCCTCAACCAGGCAAGCCCAGGGTTTTGAACTGGCGACCTCAGCATTCCAGGTCAACGCTTTATCCACTGCACCACCACAGGTCAGGCTGAAGTTGCTGGATCTTATGGCAGTTCTATTTTTAATTTTTACATTCCCACCAACAGATCATGAGCATTCCCATTCCTCTACATCACTGCCAACACTTCATTTTTTTTTTTTTTTTGTATTTTTTCTGAAGCTAGAAACGGGGAGAGACAGTCAGACAGACTCCCGCATGCGCCCGACCGGGATCCACCCGGCACGCCCACCAGGGGGCGACGCTCTGCCCACCAGGGGGCGATGCTCTGCCCCTCCGAGGCGTAGCTCTGCCGCGACTAGAGCCACTCTAGCGCCTGGGGCAGAGGCCAAGGAGCCATCCCCAGTGCCCGGGCCATCTTTGCTCCAATGGAGCCTCGGCTGTGGGAGGGAAAGAGAGAGACAGAGAGGAAGGAGAGGGGGAGGGGCGGAGAAGCAGATGGGCGCCTCTCCTGTGTGCCCTGGCCGGGAATCGAACCCGGGACTTCTGCACGCCAGGCTGACGCTCTACCACTGAGCCAACCGGCCAGGGCCTATTTCTTTCATTTTTAATGATGGCCGTCTGACAGTCGTGAGTTGATATCATGTTGTGGTTTTGATATGTGTCCCCTGATGATTAGTGATGTTGAGCATCTTTTTGCCTTTTCTTTCTCTTTTTTAGAAAGTGAGAAGCAGGAAAGGAGAGAGATGAGAAGCATCAACTCGTAATTACTTCACTTTAATTGTTTATTGATTGCTTCTCATACATGCTTTGACGGGGGGGGGGGGGGGGGATTTTTAAAGCTGAGCCAGTGACACCTTGCTCAAGCCAGCAACCCCACACACAAGCTGGTGAGCCTGTGCTCAAGCTAGATGTGCCGGCATTCAAGCCAGCGATGGTAGGGTTTTGAAACTGAAACTTGAGCATCCCAGGTCAGTGCTCTATCCACTGTGCCACCACCAGTGAGGCGGTACCATGCTGTTTTGATTACTGTGGCCTTGGAGCATAGTTTGATATCAGGTAGTGCAATTCCTCCAACTTTGTTCTTCTGTCTCAAGATTGCTATGGCTATTTGGGGTCTTTTTTGGTTCCATATAAATTTTTGCAATATTTATTTTTAATTTTATTTGGAAAATTAAATTTAACAGGGTGACATTGATCAGTAAGAGTACATAGATTTCAATTTTTGGAATATTTGTTCTAGTTCTGTGAAATACACCAATACACCGTTAGCATCTTGATGGGAGTTGTGTTGAATTTATAGTTGCTAGAAGTAGTATGGACATTTTAATGATGTTAATTCTTCCTATTCATGAGCACTGTATATGCTTCCACTTATTTGTAATATTTTCTTACAACCCTTTGTATTTCTTTTGTGTCACTTGTTACTTCTCTTTCATTTCTCATTTCTCATTTTACTTCTCATTTGGGTCCTCTCTCTTTTCTTCTTTTTTAAATTTAATTTATTGGGGTGACAGGGTTAACAAAATTATACAGGTTTCAGGTGCCCAATTCTACAAAACATCTCTGTAGACCATATTGTGTGTTTACCCCTCCAAGTCAACCTTTTGTTCTTCACCAATTATCCTCTTTTATACACTCCTCTGCTCCCTCCACACCTGCCAGTAATCACTACGCTGTTGTCCCTGTTGATGAGTTTTTTCTTTTTATTATTATTTTTTTCTCAATCCCTCCACCTTTGTCTCCCAGTGCCCCACCCCACCCTGACAGCTGTCAGCCAGCTATCTATCTATGAGTATGTCTTCATTTTATTAAATTCCACATATGAGTGAAATCATATGATACTTTACTTTCTCTGACTTTTCTTTCTCTGCGTTGTTTCACGTAGTATAGTGCTCTCAAGGTCTATCTATGCCAGTGGTAGTCAACCTGGTCTCTACCACCCACTAGTGGGCATTCCAGCTTTCATGGTGGGTGGTAGCAGAGCAACCAAAGTATAAATAAAAAGATAGATTTAACTACAGTAAATTGTTTTATTAAGATTTATTCTGCCTGACCAGTGGTGGCACAGTGGATAGAGCATCAGACTGGGATGCAGAGGACCCAGGTTCGAGGCCCCGAGCTCACCAGCTTGAGCATGGGCTCATCTGGTTTGAGCAAAAAGCCCACTAGCTTGAACCCAAGGTCACTGGCTCCAGCAAGGGGTTATTCGGTCTGCTGAAGGCCCGTGGTCAAGGCACATATGAGAAAGCAATCAATGAACAACTAAGGTGTTGGAACGCGCAATGAAAAACTAATGGCTGAGGTTGAACCAGGCCTGGGGCTGAGGCAGGGGCTCCAGCCAGGGCTCGAGTGGCAGGAGGAAACTTGCTGGTACTGCCAGTCTGGCCATTGTATATTCTTGACTCCTTTGTCGCAGATTTGCTGCCCATATATGTGTGGGTTTATTTCTGGGCTCCCTATTCTGTTCCATTGATCTGTGTGTATAGTTTTTATTCTACTACCATTACTTAGTAGTAAAGTAAAGATTACTATTAGTAGTAAAACTGTGAAAATCAAGGAGCGTGATACTTTCAACTTCGTTGTTCTTTCTTAAGATTGTTTTGGCTATTTGGGCTTTTTTGTGGTTCCATACAAATTTCAGAATTATTAGTTCTAGTTCTGCAAAAAATGCCATTGGAATCTCTGTGTGTGTGTGACAGAGATAGAGAGAGGGACAGATAGGGACAGAAAGACAGGAAGGGAGAGAGATGTGAAGCATCAGTTCTTCATTGCAGCACCTTAGTTGTTTATTGATTGCTTTCTCATATGTGCTTTGACCGGGGCTACAGCAGACCAAGTGACCCTTTGCTCAAGCCCGCTACCTTGGGCTCAAACTGGTGAGCCTTACTCAAACCAGATGAGTATGAGCCTACACTCAAGTCAGTGATCTTGGGGTTTCGAACCTGTGTCCTCTGTGTCCCAGTCTGACGTTCTATTCAGTGTGCCACCACCTGGTCAGGCTGCCATTGGAATCTTAATAGTGATTGCATTGACTATAGATTGCTTTGAGTAGTATGGACATTTTAATAGTATTAACTTTTGCAGTCTGTGAGCACAGAATATCTCCCCATTTGTATGTCTTCTTCAGTTTCTTTAATTTTAAGAAAATGTCTGAATCTAGAAATAATAGTTCTTACCTTCTAGTTGTGAAAATTAAGTGAGATGATGCACTTTGCCTGAAATACAGTAAAATTTAAATATCAGGTACCATTAAATTTTAATTGATTTGGGCTTCAAAGGGTAAGTAGTAATTTTTTGGAAAAGGAAAACATATGATTCGAGTCTGAAGACATAACATGAATCATGAAATCTATATGGTCATGAAACTAGAAACTAGGACAAATTCTGAAGGAACTGGAATGTCATGCAAAAGAATTTAGATGTACCCTTGAGGCATTTGGCAGTTATCAAAACCCTTTAATAAGCCTGGTAATTGAATGCTTAAGAGTTCAGTATGGTTGTAACAGATAGAACATATTAAAGCAGAGGGAAGGTCAGAGATGGGAGGATCTGCCTGTGAGTCGTTTAGCTGATAGACAATAGCTCCCTTTAATTAGTATTTGCTGCACTTCAAAAAAAGGTAGTGTTCCATAGACAGAATATATAGAGTACTTCTTTTAATGTAATGACTGTAGTGATCAGTTTATTACATAGATTAATCATTCTTTTTTTTTTTTTTTTTTTTTTTTTTTTTTTTCATTTTTCTGAAGCTAGAAACAGGGAGAGACAGTCAGACAGACTCCCGCATGCGCCCGACCGGGATCCACCCGGCACGCCCACCAGGGGCGACGCTCTGCCCACCAGGGGGCGATGCTCTGCCCATCCTGGGTGTCGCCATGTTGCGACCAGAGCCACTCTAGCGCCTGGGGCAGAGGCCACAGAGCCATCCCCAGCGCCCGGCCATCTTTGCTCCAATGGAGCCTTGGCTGCGGGAGGGGAAGAGAGAGACAGAGAGGGAAAGCGCGGCGGAGGGGTGGAGAAGCAAATGGGCGCTTCTCCTGTGTGCCCTGGCCGGGAATCGAACCCGGGTCCTCCACACGCTAGGCCAACGCTCTACCGCTGAGCCAACCGGCCAGGGCCAGATTAATCATTCTTGAATGTACAATCTCCAGAGGAGCAACAGGGTCTTTAAATACACACAAGTATTTCCATCAAATGAATTTTCACCCTTATATCCAGAGAGACCCAAGCAGTTAAAAACATAAGAAAAATAGGAGCTATTAGCTATGAATTAACTGGGAAACCACATACAAACCAAAGAATATGGAAGAAAGGGGGGAGCTGAAAGAACAAGGGTTAAAGGGTGGGGAGATGAAAGAGGTGGGAACAAAGCCCGTCACACTGTATGTACTAAAAGCTCCTATCCAGTTAAACTTAGACCTTAACATACGGGATGTGGGTAGATTTCAATATGGTTGGTCATAACTTTCACCTAAGACGTAGGTCCTTCAGCATAAAATGAATACAGAAGCAGCTTCGTGTTCTTTGCCTTTTCATATCTGTTTTGAGTTTGAAAGGATTCCACTTGAAAACCATCTCCTACAGGTCAGTGGAGCTTTTCTTCCCCATCCAGGCACACACCTTACCCACCACCCCTCATCTTGCCATTATCCAAATTTAAGTCAATAGGAAAGTTTTTAGTCTCAAAGCTAGGGTACGCCTGGAGAACTGGCTTGTCACACACACACTTCTCTGCTAGGAGGCAGTGCTGGTTCAGAAGTACAGTATTTCTAGTTTGTTGTTCCAAGTATGTACGTGTTTAACACGCAGCACTGCTGTGTCAGATAAACGTGCACAGGGGAAGGTGAGGCATGGGCTCATAGAAAGCAGTCAGATGGAAATCAAAAGGACTTTCTCGTTCAGAGTTCCCCTGTCTTTATTTGTAGAGGTTATCTAATAATTTTTTTAATTATATCGCATACTTCTGAGTCCATTCCCAAGCTATTCTGTTGTACTTTTCTCTATCTGTTTTGTAGATCTAAGCAATATCAGGCACTAAGGGATCATCTGGATTAGGATCACACAACAGAGAACAGATGGACAAGAGTACTTTTGAAATAGTGCTGGAGACCACTGTGATTGTAGAATATCAAGACAAATGCTGCCATTACTGTTAATATTTGGATGATAAATTCTTGTTGTAAATGCAGCCTTAGGTGGTTTGAAGGAGTAATCTGTTGGGAAATAAATTGTCAAAAAAAAAAATACTTCACCCTGATAGGGGCTGTCGTTTGGCCCATTATTGTAGCTTGCCAATGGAACATATCTCCAACAGGACCCGCTGAACACTGTGCTGGGGGGTCCCCTGCCAGGTCATTCAATTCCTTGTGGATTCTCTTCAGCGCCATCTGGGTTGTGAGAGGCGGGTGGCGGCAGCCCCCGGGGCGGGGACAGGGAAAGGGCGAGGGGGCGCAGGACCGATGGAGGGCTGAGCCCCACTCGGCTCCTGAGCTTGTGGCAGTGGTCACATCACCCGGCCGCGGCCTCTTTCTGCGCTGCCTTCCGAACAGCCGACACCGCCGACTACAGACTACAGCGTATTTCTGAACTTTATTTTTATGGATTTAAACCAGCCAGTTCTGACATGGCTTATTTTCATTTTCTTTTTCTTTCTTTCTTTTTTTTGGTTGGTCTTTTTCCTAATATAGAAGTTCAGAAGTACTTAAAAGTAGGTCAGAGTTTTAATTAGTTGGTAGTTAAATTTAAACATTTTAGAGTTTTAAGCTTTATGTGATTGGCTTTGAGAATAGGTACCATGATTTTTTCAAACTTTTGTCTTTCTCTCTAGTGTCTGTTACATAGTAAGTACTGAATAAATTTGTTGTTAAACAAAAATCAAACCAAACTCCATAAATGCGAGACCATATCATTTGAAGTAGACACTTCTATAACACTGGGGAACAAAATTTTTGTTGCATCCACAGAAACGCTTGTTCTTACCTAATATGAGTGTGCTGATCTCAAATCTGACATTAGTTTTTCTCTGTAAGCTACAGTTTTTTTGCAATTCAAGATTTTAGATTTTCATCTTATTGTAAAATTTTCAACATTTAGTTTCACATAATGAAGTAGAATGTCTTCTTGGGCATCATCTTTGTGAAAATATAATAATTTGTATAATGCAGTAAATACACTAATATACTAAAAGATAAGATTGCATCAGAATTTGTCTACAATTTTGAAACAGAACATATTAAAACACTTATTTTAATCTTTAATATTTACGCAAAACTTATTTAAATTCTATTCAGGCAAAAATTTGCGTTTGTAGCTCTTACGTTTGAGTACTTGTTGAGGACAATTTCGTTTGATGCTCCAGCAATAGTCTGCTCATCACTAACAGCTCCAAGATTTTCGGGAAACTTATCAAGGTGACTGTTCAGGAAGTGAATCTTTTTGTTTGTTTGTTTTGGGGGGGTGGGTTGTGTTTTGTTTTTTTCTCTGAAGTTGGAAACGGGGAGGCAGTCAGACAGACTCCTGCATGCACCCGACCAGGATCTACCTGGCATGCCCACCAGGGGGCGATGCTCTACCCATCTGGGTGTTGCTCTGTTGCAACCAGGGCTATTCCAGCACCTGAGGCAGAGGCCATGGAGCCATCCCCAGCACCTGGGCCAACTTTGCTCCAATGGAGCCTTGGCTGTGGGAGGGGAAGAGAGAGACAGAGAGGAAGGAGAGGGGGAGGGGCGGAGAAGCAGATGGGCGCCTCTCCTGTGCGCCCTGGCTGGGAATCGAACCTGGGACTCCTGCACGCCAGGCCGACGCTCTACCACTGAGCCAACCGGCCAGGGCCCAGGAAGTGAATCTTAACGCTCATGTTACATCCAATGTCATGGAAAGCCAACAGCATCCTTTGAACCAGAAGTTCATAGTTTTCTGTTTTTTTGTTGCCAAGGAAGTTCTTTGTAACTGCCACAAAAGATTGCCATGCTGCTTTCTCCTCCTTATTCATCTTCCTGGCAAATTCTTCATCATGTATGAGGGTTTGGATTTGAGGTCCATCGAATACACCTGCTTTTATCTTCTCGAAAGACAAGGCAGGAAAAGCAGAAATAATATGTTGAAAGCATTCACTTTCTCTATTCAAAGCCTGAACAAACTGCTTCATTAAGCCAAGTTTGATGTGAAGTGGGGGGAAAATGATCCTGTCTCAATTAACTACAGGTTCATTCACAATATTTTGCATCCCTACTTCCAGAGCTTCAGGTTTTGGCCACTCCTTCTGTGTTCAGTGTTTCTCCCAAGCTTGGCTGTCCCACAAACACAGAAAGCAAGGATACTTCATGAAACCTCTCTGTTGTCCTAGCAGGAAATTTACCATTTTAAGATCCACACAAAACTGACTGGGCAGTGGCACAGTGGATAGAGCATCCAGCTGGGATGTGTAGGACCCAAGTTCGAGACCCGGAGGTCACCAGTTTGAATACAGGCTCATCTGGTTTGAGCATAAAAGCTCACCAGCTTGGACCCAAGGTCACTGGCTTGAGCAAGGGGTTACTCGGTCTGCTCAAGGCCCATGGTCAAGGCACATATGAGAAAGCAATCAATGAACAACTAAGGTGTTGCAACAAAAAACTGATGATTGATGCTTCTCATCTCTCTCCGTTCCTGCCTGTCTGTCCCTATCTGTCACTCTCTCTGTCTCTGAAAAAAAAAAAAGATCCACACAAATGATCCAGTTATGCTCCTCATACTTCAGAAAGTTGAGGACAATTTTTATATCATTCTACTAAATCATTCAATTTGGGTTGGCTAAACTGCTGAGGGGTTAATGACTGCTTGGCATAAGAAAAAGACCCTTCAGATTCTACAACCATTTCCTCATGCATCTTATCAAAATATAGTTGATCACCATGTTCACTTTCTTCGTCCTTAGAATAAATAAAACCATTGAAAACTGGACTGGGAGTGTCTCAGAGTGGGGGATAGGTCGTATTGCTGAAGGAATATTAGGATATGCAATCATATGCCATTTTTTCTTGCTGATGCCCTTTGTATGGATCAGACAGAAATAACAGTCACTGCTGTGGTCCTTAGGTTCACGCCAAACCATAGGAATAGCAAAAGGTATTCCTTTTCATTTTCCTTTTGTCCAGTCATGAAGCATTTCCTCACAGTTATGACACACAATATGAGGAGCCCAATTCTTGTCTTGATCGCCAAGGGGAACTTGAAAATAGGCAATATATGCACGTGTCACAAATGACGAAATATTGTGCCTTTGACGTTGAAGTGTGTAACAGCCACATAGATAACAGAAGGTGTCAGGACTATTCTTACATTTATGTCTACTTGAAGAAGCCATGATTCAATCTTAACACAAAATAAGAGGGTGTTTTTTTATCAGATAATAATTTTTTGCATTTAAAAACAACTACAATTATGTAAAAGTGATGTTTGTAAAACATTAATTGCCTTGTGGTTATGTTCAATCCAAGAGTCGTTGCCCTTTAACTCCAATTTAAAAACCAATGCATACCATTAACTGTAACAAAAATAAATTAAAATTGCATAAAAACTAGAGTATGCACCAAAAATCGGATTTCAGGTTGAAATCAGCAATGCAGAAATATATAGAAACAATTCTAAAACCTCATGAGACAAAAAATGAAAAAAGTTTGTTCCCCAGTGAATTCATAACACATGGCTGATTTTTGTATGATCTCTAAGGTCAGTGATTCTCAAACCTGGACAATTAGGGGAACATTTGACAATGTCTGGATACATTATCTAATAAGGACAGAAAATTTGTTATGAAAAATGCCACAGAGCCCTGGCCGGTTGGCTCAGCGGTAGAGCGTCGGCCTGGCGTGCGGGGGACCCGGGTTCGATTCCCGGCCAGGGCACACAGGAGAAGCGCCCATTTGCTTCTCCAACCCCCCCCCTCCTTCCTCTCTGTCTCTCTCTTCCCCTCCTGCAGCCAAGGCTCCATTGGAGCAAAGATGGCCCAGACGCTGGGGATGGCTCCTTGGCCTCTGCCCCAGGCGCTAGAGTGGCCCTGGTCGCGGCAGAGCGTCGCCCCCTGGTGGACGTGCCGGGTGGATCCCGGTCCGGCGCATGCGGGAGTCTGTCTGACTGTCTCTCCCCGTTTCCAGCTTCAGAAAAATACAAAAAAAAAAATGCCACAGAATAAAGATTTGAGTTTTAAGCATCATTAGCTCATTTGGTATTTTGTGACAATGGTAAAATTATAATGGTAAAATTATTTTCAACCGTGCTGACTTTTATCTCATGTAAAATGACTAAAATACTCTAATACATGGCAATAAAAAAGATTAAAGGAACTATTATAACTCAATAATAAGACAAATCAATTAAAAATGGGTAGGGATGGATCTTGAACATGTTACATTAAGTGAAATAAATTAGAGGAAGACAAATACTATATAACAGTTATATATTAAAATTTTAAAAGCTGAATTCATAGAAGCATGGAGTGGTACTTACAAGGGTCTGGAGGAGGTGGGGGGATTGGGAAGTGTTGGCAAAGGGTACAAACTTCTAGTTATAAGTTCTAGGGATCTAATGTACAAAATGGTGATCATTGTTAGTAAGGCTCTATTATATACTTGACAGTTGCTAAGAGAGATCTTAAATGTTCTTACCACAAAAAGGAAATGGTGATTATGTGACATTATGAAGGAGTTAGCTAACATTATGGTGGTAATCATTTTGCCGTATTTCAGTGTATTAAATTAAAATTAGTACAAGATACATTTTAAACTTGCACCATGTTATATTTCAGTTTTATCTCAATAAAACTAAGGGAACAATGAGCAAAAGACTTAAATGTACATTTCTCCAAAGAAGATATTCAAATGGCTAGTTACATATGAATATAAACTTCCTGAGGGCAAATACCAAGTCTTAGTGGTATCTTTATTTTCCATGGATAATACTCAATACTAAGAACATAGAGAAAAAGGAACATCGTAAATGCTTAATGTATAGTTTTGATTAAGGAAAGTTTTAAATATCTTTTAAAATAACTTTTAATTATATTTTTTCAGATCTATCAAATCTATTCAAAGCGATCTGCCGAGGATATTTATAAAATACTGACATCATACAAAGCTAATTACCTAATTGTAGAGGATGCTATCTGCAATGAGGTGGGAACCGTGAGAGGCTGTAGGGTTAAAGATTTATTAGACATTGCAAATGGCCATGTAAGTAACCATTTGGGAAATTAAGTCTTTTTGAGAAAAATGACTTTATTTAAACTTGTAATCTTTAAATTTTATTTTTGGAACTTAAGACTATATAAGTTATGTTAACAGTTGGGGGGAACTTTTTAAAAATAATTTGAAGTGGTTTTTTGATGTACAAAAGAAAAGTGGGGTTTTATTGCAAAACAACAACAACAACAATATGTGGGTTTCTTCTTCATTGCCTATACTTATGCATGTTCAATACTTATAAACAAAGGATGCCTGGGGGTGTAAAGTCAGCATAGAGAATGTAGTAATACTTTGATAACTACATAGGTATGGTGCCAGGTGGGTACTGGGACTATTGGGGAACACTTTGTAAAGTATATGATTGTCTAGTCACTTTACTGTACACTTGAAACCAATATAAAATAATACTGAAAAAAATGAGCATTTATAAACAAGGTGGTATAATTTGATTTGAATTTTATTTTAACTCAGTTATCTAAATAGCAGCTGGTTGCAATGTTATATTCTTATGTTGAGATATTTCTTGTAATTAGATACATATCTAGAAAAATTGCTTACTAAATTATCATAGTTCTTACACTAAGTTCCTGTTATCCACAAAAATTAGTGTATTCAGAACCACTTTAGTTGTTAGAACTCAGTTATATATTAATTTTTCATTGATTTCAGCCATTTTACCGAACTATCTTAGCTCTTAGCCTGCAGTATAAACTGTATGTCTAGCAACTAAGAAGACCTCATAGGGAGTGTGTTGTCTGTAATGGGTACCTTTATTCCTGGGAAAGCTGAGGGTGGAGAACGTTAGGAAAAGTTTGTTAGGTCATGCTAGGTTGGAGTGCATATTCTATTCAGGTTGCAGCCAAGATTCTCTGTCTCATCCTAAATAATTAGCTCTGTCTTCCTAGACCAGTTTGGAGGTGAGAAATTAGTTTTTATGTTTTTCACCCTTCTCTTTCTCCATGACCCCTTAAACTTCTAATATAAACTTACTGTTTTCTGCTGCATGTATTTTGAATTTTCTCTGTTGTAACTTTATGTCTATGATCTTTAATTGGTGATAAAATGGAATTTTATTAAACATCTGTTATTTAATAATTACTGCTGTATTGCCTATCTGCTATCTGAAGCCTTTTTATTCTGCTTTAGCTACCTTTTTGCTTCATTTTGAAGATCAGGTTACTTTCATATAATGCCAGTCACGGACTTAAAGCTAATCTATCATTTTTATTTTTTTTGAGAGAGAGGGGATGGAGGAAAGAGAAAGAAGTATCAACTTATTGTTTTATTTAGTTGTGCCATTGATTGCTTCTTTTTTTTTTCTAAAGATTTTATTTATTGATTTTAGCTAGAGGATGGAGAGAGAGAGTCGGGGGAGGAATGGGAAGCATGAACTCATAGCTGCTTCCTATATGTGCCTTGACCGGACAAGCCTGGGGATTTGAACCACCAACCTCAGCATTTCAGGTCAACACTCTATTCACTGCACCACCACAGGTCAGGCTGATTGCTTCTTATATGTGCCCTGGCCAGGGCTCAAATCAGCTACCTCAGGGTCCAGCCAGCACCCTTGTGATTGAGCCAGTGTCCTCAGAATCATGCTAGTGACCCAAGGAGGGAGCCGGCAGCACTGGGATCGAACCGGTGATCTCAGTGCTCTGGGACAATACGATCTACTGTGCCACCGGCCAGGACACATATCATTTTCCTTTTAAAGTTGGCTCTCTGAAGTCTTTTGTAAGCATTAGAATAACATTTAATGTTTTATAGAAAATCCTTCAAGTTAGCTAAGATATCTTAGTGAAAATCATTAAGGTGAGATGTAAAGGTTTATACTGGATAAGTCACAAAAATTTACTTGCTTACTAGGTAATTGTAAGACAATTCTATACCAGGAGAAGTGTTTGAATATGCATTAAGAATATAATGTAAGGTGGGGCAAAAGTAGGTTTACAATTGTGAATTTGCAAAACAAACTTTATTCTTTTACTTATTGTGCCTGACCTGTGGTGGTGCAATGGATAAAGCGTCGACCTGGAACACTTAGGTCGCTGGTTCAAAACCCCTGCCTTGCCTGGTCAAGGCACATATGGGAGTTGATGCTTCTTGCTTCACCGCCGCTCTCTCTCTCTCTCTCTCTCTCTCTCTCTCTCTCTCCCTCTCCATCTCCCTCTTTCTCCTCTCTCTAAAATAAATAAAAATTTATTTATTGTATTATTTTCTATATGAGTAACTGTAAACCTACTTTTGCCCTACCCTATATGTTAGGTTTCTCAGCCTTGGTAGGCTCCTTCATCAAGTTCTTCAGAGGAATGATAATGGACTATAGAGACAGAGCCTTCTGGATATTAGGATTAAATCTTTTAAAAATTGGAAACACTTTATACTGGTTTCTCAATTTCATTGGGAAGCTCAAAAGTTTAGTGTACATGGTGACTCTTATGAAGAAGCTTTTGTTTTTATTTTTATTTTTTTAAATATATTTTTATTTATTAATTTTAGAGAGGGGAGAGAGAGAGAGAGAAGGGGGGGAGGAGCAGGAAGCATCAACTCCCATATGTGCCTTGACCAGGCAAGCCCAGGGTTTCAAACCGGCGACCTTAGCATTCCAGGTCGATGCTTTATCCACTGCGCCACCACAGGTCAGGCGAAGCTTCTGTTTTTAAACAGTGTGAAATGTTTGCTAAACAATGTAAGGTGGTCCGTATAATATATTTCTACATAAATATACTCATTTGTGCATTGATTACATAACTTTTATAAGCTTAATAAACTTTTTAATATTATGTTTCATATCTTTTGATAGGTGGTTTGTGAAGAGGGTGACAAGTTAACCTACTCAAAATATGGGCGATTTTGTCATGAGGTCAAAATTAACTATTCTCCATATGTGAATTATTTCACTAGAGTATACTGGAACAGATCCTACTTTGTATATAAAATCAACACTGTGATATCCTTTCAGTCTTGAAAATAGCAGAGCCTTCATTTCAAAGACATATCATCTGAAGTAAAATGTGATTTTCTTCCACCAACGCGGTGTCTTTTGGAAATCAGAGTGTGGACATTTGAAGTGTTGCTGCTGCTTTTCCCCTCCTGCCTGTAACCAGATCGACAGTTCTGTAGGGAACGGAAGATTCAGCATTACTGTCCTTTAGTAAAATGTCAAATCTTACCACTCTGCAATATTTCAGCCAGGTATGATTCTTATTGTTACATGGTCTTTAAAGATTTCACCTTCTAAACTATTGTAAAAATTTCCTCATAAATCTTCATTTTATCATAACATTGATCTTGAATTTGAATATATTCAAGGTCTGAGTATATTTCTTAAACATAATATTTAATATATGCTTAATGTGATATAATTATAGAAGGAGAGAATTATTCTTGTCTTCAAGGCAGTTTCTAAAGGTATTTTATGGTTTATACTAGAACTGAAATATTATAATAAAAAACTTAGTTTAAATGTTAGCTGAAAATATGTGACATTTAAATTTAAATGGATATAAAGGGAAGTGATTTTTTAAAAGATTTATATAAAGATATATCCAGCCTGACCAGGTGGTGACGCAGTGGATAGAGCGTTGGAGTGGGATGCGGAGGACCCAGGTTCAAGACCCTGAGGTCGCCAGCTTGAGCACGGGCTCATCTGGTTTGAGCAAAGCTCACCAGCTTGGACCCAAGGTCGCTGGCTCCAGCAAGGGGTTACTCAGTCTGCTGAAGGCCCGTGGTCAAGGCACATATGAGAAAGCAATCAATGAACAACTAAGGTGTCACAACGAAAAACTAATGATTGATGATTCTCATCTCTCTCCGTTCCTATCTGTCTGTCCCTATCTGTTCCTCTCTCTGACTTTCTCTCTGTCTCTGTAAAAAATAAAATAAAAAAATAAAGATATATCCAGATTTTCCATGATGCTGCTTACTCATCTTTCATTTATATGTGAGCACTTCCTTAGTAGTATATAGTGCATGATATTGCATTTTATTATTTTGTGACTATTATGTGGTTAGCTTTTGTCACTTAGGCTCATAAAGTTGATACCAATTTAATAATGATTAAACAGTAACTCTTGATACTGATATACCTTTTAAAAGACATTTACAAGAATGTTTTTTGGGTCTTTAAAAATAAGGATATGGGGTATACAGTGTATTCACATTTTCTGCTGAAGTATTAGATTAAAAAAAGTCTTTATCAGGATAAAACTATGTACCCTAAATTGACAACAGTTTCTGGAGATATGTGCAGATACTGTTAAACATTCTTTTGCATACAGATATTTATTATAGCCCTGGCCGGTTGGCTCAGCGGTAGAGCATCAGCCTAGCGTGCGGAGGACCCGGGTTCGATTCCCGGCCAGGGCACACAGGAGAAGCGCCCATTTGCTTCTCCACCCCTCTGCCGCGCTTTCCTCTCTGTCTCTCTCTTCCCCTCCCGCAGCCAAGGCTCCATTGGAGCAAAGATGGCCCGGGCGCTGGGGATGGCTCTGTGGCCTCTGCCTCAGGCGCTAGAGTGGCTCTGGTCGCAACATGGCGACCCCCAGGATGGGCAGAGCATCGCCCCATGGTGGGCGTGCCGGGTGGATCCCGGTCGGGCGCATGCTGGAGTCTGTCTGACTGTCTCTCCCTGTTTCCAGCTTCAGAAAAATGAAAAAAACAAAAAACAAAAAAACCCAGATATTTATTATAAAACAAAAGTGCTATTATTTATGAAACTTGGTATAGTCTTCAACATAGAGGACAAAATGACAAATATAATTCACAGCAGTTTCATAGTCTCAGTGCTCTGTTCCTTTAAGTTAAATGTTTTCATTTTTTTTTTTTTTTATTTAGACAATTTTAACGGGGTGACATTGATCAATTGGAGTACCTAGATCAGAGAAAACATATCCAGATCATTTTGACATTTGATTATGTTGTATACCCATCACCCAAAGTCAAACTGTTCTTCATCACCTTTTATTTGGTTTCTTTATGCCCCTACCCTTCCCCCACCCCTCTCTCTCCTCCCTTCCCCTCCCCCTGGTAACCACTGCACTCTTATCTATATATGTGAATCTCAATTTTGTGTCCCACCTATATATGGAATCATACAGTTCTTAGTTTTTTCTGATTTACTTATTTCACTCAGTATAATGTTATCAGGGTCCATCCATGTTGTCGTAATTTGAACCCTGGCTGGATAGCTCCGTTGGTTAGAGCATTGTCACAAAGGTCAGAGGTTGCGAGTTCAATCCCGGTCATGACACATACAGGAACAGCTGGATGTTTCTCTCTCTCTCTCTTTTTCTCTCTCTCTCTCTTTATCCCTTCCTCTCTCACTAAAGTGAATAAAAATTTTTTTTTAAGTTTTCATATTTCTAATCATTTATTAAAAGAAAATCTAAAATCATTTCTTTGGCTTTATGAAGAGATTCAGGATGAATATATCTTTTTTTTTTTTCAGGATGAATATATCTTTTTTTTTTTTTTTTTTTTTTTTGAGACAGAGAGAGACAGGAAGGGGAGAGAGAGAGATGAGAGCCTCAACTCATAGTTGGATCACTTCTTTAGTTGTTCATTGGCCCCACATGTGCCTTGACTGGGGGGCTTAAGCTGAGCCAATGACCCCTTGGATGAAGCCAGCGACCTTGGGATTATGTTGATGATCCTACACTCAAGCCAGTGACCCCGTACTCAAGCTGGCAAGCCTGCACTCAAACTGGTGACCTCGGGATTTTAAACCTGGGTCCTCAGCGTCCCAGGTCAATACTCCATCCACTGCGCCACCACTAGTCAGGCTGAATATATCGTTTTAATAAAATGAGATGCATGTATATATGTGTTTAGTGAACAGGTTTTCAAAATTTTCACTTTTCAAAGTACTGTAAAAATTGCAGTTTTATTACTCTACATGAGAAGGGAACATCTTTTCATTATCTTTATTTTCTGTAATATGTTTTAAAAATACAAAAGCACATTCATTCTAAGACTAGCGCTAGCATGCTTTGCTCTTTTGAGGCTTAAGAATTGTTTGATGGCTGTGTCATATATCTGGTACATTAGTTCTATTGGTTCTCATTTCATGCTTTTATGTAATTTTTACCAATTATATTAAGATAGGTGTAGGCAGACTATTTCAGTTTCTCTGTACATCTTAATAGTGAGTCACTAATATTTAGCTTCGAGCCTTATGAAGATATTACCTAAGTACATACTGAATAGTCACATGATAATACTCATGATTAGAACATATAAAACATCTTGATTTAAAAGTCAGCTAGCATATTTTGAAAGGGAAGTAGAACAGCCTGGTTCTTCTATAGCATGAAATAACTGAATTTTTATTGATTTACATTATGATCTAATATGCTGAATTAGTTTGTTGTGGGTTTGTTTTTTTTTTACATTAGTGCGTTGCTTTTGCTTTTGTCAACTTATTTTTTAAATAAAAGAGATTTGGAGAAACTTTTTTTAAATTTGTTATTCTTTTTTATTAATTTTAATGCAGTGACATTGATAAGTCAGGGTACATATGTTCTGGAGAAACTTTTAATTGAATTTTCTAAATGAATGAATTTTTCATTTAACATCAGAGGAAAGGAAAATGTGAACTTTAATATAGAAAAAAATACTGGATATGGGAGATAACATTATTTGTTTCTATATTCACTGTAGTTAAAACAATAGTACTAGAAAACTTTGAGTGAGGAGCATTTAGTTAATTTCCTTACTTATTTGTAGATTAACAAATGACCAAGAATTCTGCAAGTAATTCTATTTGAGTACCTGGAGAGTCCCTGAATAGGAACATAGAACAGGGACAGAGTTCAGTGCCCTGAGGCAAAGGCCACAGTGGCTCCACTGACAAAACTACTGAATGCAGTACTGTGCACAATAAGGGTAGAATTAGCAATTCTGATTAATCAATAGGTGGGGATGTTTGAGCTACTCCCTTGCCCTTTTATCTGCTCTAAAAAAGTCCCCCTTCCTCGCTTTCTCATTCTTGTCCCTGCTTCTATTTGTGTGTATCAGTAAATACCTGTATGGACTAGGGGTCAGGGCTGTCTTGTGAAAACTGTATGGGTGATTGTGAGTTTGTTTCCCCTAGTCCCTTGGTGCACTCTATGTGGTCTCGAGTAGTCATTGTCTCCACAACAGGTAACTTACAATTGTTAGATTTGACAATAAAGATTTATGTAGAAGCAAATTTATGGTTTTTTATGTGTGAAAGGAATTTCTTGAAGAAATACAAAACATACTTTGCCCTTGCTGTTGCTAAACCATTGAAACAAGTGGCTTAACTTTTTTATTTCAAAGTTTACTTTTTATTTTCCAAAAATATTATCCATTTCTTTTCCATAAAAATATTTGGTAACTTTTTCCTCATCGTTAAGTACAAGAGAATCCTCACTATGCTCTTTATACTAATAAGCAAATCTTTGTTAAAGGCAGTGTTGGGCAAATAAGTTTGTAAAACTTGTGATATTTGATTTTGCTCATTTTTATTGTTAAAAATGGCCGCTGACAAGGTAATGGCTGCTACCAGGTGAAACGGCTAAATACCTTCCTGCTTGGGAAGGGGCTTTGTTATGCTAATGTGTGCTGGAGGAGGGGTTTACACACCAAAAAATTTTAAGAGAAGAAGGAGGAGGAGGACGGAAACCATTTTTTTTGCAGAGAAGGCAGCCAAGATGGCAGGGTGCTGAAAGAGAAGCCAGTTTGTGCAGAGATGAGAAGAGAGAAGGAGATGGGGAACCAGAGGAGACTGAGGCTGGTGGGGGGCCTTTGATTCTAGGAAAGCCCAGATGTGTCAGTAGCTTTGTGAGCACTGAATGAATGGGGTTTGGAGCCCTGTGTGCATGTGTTTACTTGCCCGCCGGGGGTGAGGCTAGAATAAAAAATGGCCCACCAGTTTTTGGCTCCGCTGTTTCTTTACCATCGGTCCAAATCTAATGGGAACCTGTACATGCCTGGCTGTGACAGTGGCAACTACTGGCCATACAGGCAGTGATGGGGGTTTTAACTTGCTAAATTCATTTATTTAGCTTGCAAATGTCAAACAATCAACAAATAAAACTTAACTGATAAAGTATGTGGTATTGACCCTCTCTATACTGGTTTATATTTTTTCTATCTTTGTCATCTGTCTTGGTGCTTTTTGTTAGAGTGGTAGGTTTTACAACCTAGGGAGTATGCATTGTACTTCAGAACTTTTTTCTTTATTATTTTATGTATATAGACAGCATGTTTTTTCAGGATATTAATCCAAATCGCCAATACCCTCAATGTTGTGGCACTCATCCACACAGTCCACATTGATTCAAGATAAAGCAGAAATGGAAATCAAAATGTGTTACAAATTAGGCGCGAAAAATATGCTTATTTTTTAAATTATGAATTTCTTGAAGGGAACAATGAATTGCCATCAAATTGAACTGTTTTGTTTTAGAAAAGTTGTTTTTTGACCCTTTTTATTCTGAACTGTTAAAACATTTTGATGACTTGTGGATAAAACTGGTACCTCTCTAAAAAATTGATGGGGTTTCTAAAAGTTGTATGTCAGTTTATTTTTTTGGTAAATTTATTTTAAATGCATGAATATTTAAAGAGCATATGTTATGAAGTATTCTGTATATTTAAGAACCTTCTATAAAGCAAATAACATCTCAATATATTCTCTCTTATTTGACCAGTTTCTAAAATAGTTTTTGCTGTTTGCTGATAGTTTTAAATCCCAATATGTATTAAAATCCCAGCCCTGAAAAGTTGCAAGTACAATTCAACAATTTCTTATTGAAACAATAGCTCATTATTAAGTTTTTGAATGTGTCGAATTAACAATTTAAGTAAAATTAGATGTACAAATTTCAAAAGAATATATTTGATTGAACTATGTTTTTCTACTAAGGTTTCTAAACATTAAACTTGTTTTCATAATTTTAAAAAAGGAGCATTTTAGGACAAGATTTGCTGGATATAAAATACAGGCATCTTTGAATCATTTCTGTTTATAAGTTTCTTAGAATTTGCAATGTTTTAATCTTGACATGAATAATCCTATGTGAAATTCTATAAGAGATACATTGAACTGCTGACCCTTGTATTCAATGGAATAATAGTTTCAGAAAGAAACATATTCCCAAGTTACAGTTTGAAATATTTCCTAAAGAATCCTTCCATATTTTATGTTAATAGTTTTGCACAGCTATTTAACAAAGATGAATACAACTGGTTTTATGTATTTTGATTCCTGAATCATATCTGTGGCAAAGAATAATTAGATTAATATGTTTGTCCTGTGACTAAGGTTATATCTTTCCAAAGGAATAAAAGTTAACTTCAATAAATATAAATCCTTTAAAAGAGTTGGGGTACCAACTAGTTTACTTCAAATTTTTGTAATATGTACTTATTATCAGGAATAAAATGATTGTATGTTTAATTATTTTTCTTGTTATGTTTCCATAATAAAATTCTTTTAAAAATTGTAGTCATTTTTTTGCCTGACCAGGCGGTGGCGCAGTGGATAGAGCATCGGACTGGGATGCAGAAGACCCAGGTTCGAGACCCCAAGGTCGCCAGCTTGAGCGTGGGCTCATCTGGTTTGAGCAAAATCCCACCAGCTTGAACCCAAGGTCGCTGGCTCCAGCAAGGGGTTTCTTGGTCTGCTGAAGGCCCGTAGACAAGGCACATATGAAAAAGCAATCAATGAGCAACTAGGGTGTTGCAACGCGCAATGAAAAACTAATGATTGATGCTTCTCATCTCTCTCCGTTCCTGTCTGTCTGTCCCTGTCTATCCTTCTCTCTGACTCACTCTCTGTCTCTGTAAAAATAAATAAATAAATAAATAAAATTAAAAAAAAAATAATTGTAGTCATTTTTTTTAATTATACATAAACCTTTTTAGTTACCTCTTTATGAGATAATTCACATACCATACAATTAACCCATTTAAAGTGTACAACTCAACATTTTTTAGTATATTCACAGAGTTGTCCAATTATCACCACAATCAATTTTTTTTTCTGCAGCTGAGACAGGTAGAGTCAGAGAGAGGGACAGACAGGAAGAGAGAGAGATGAGAAACATCAGTTCTATGTTGCAGTTTCTTAGTTGTTCATTGATTGTTTTCTCATATGTGCCTTGATGGTGGGGGGGGGGGCTACAGCAGACCAAGTGACCCCTTGCTCGAGCCAGCGACCTTGGGCTCAAGCTGGTGAGCTTTGCTCTAACTCGATGAGCCCGCGCTCAAGCTGGTGACCTCGGGGTCTTGAACCCAGGTCCTCTGCGTCCCTGTCCAACGCTCTATCCACTGCGCCACCACCTGGTCATCCATTCTGGATGTTGGGTAAATGACTTTGTAAAACCTGTATTTTTAGGGTTTGCTCACTTTTATTAAAAATGGCTGCTGCTGGCCCTGGCTGGTTGGCTCAGCAGTAGAGCGTCGGCCTGGCGTGCAGGAGTCCCGGGTTCGATTCCCGGCCAGGGCACACAGGAGAAGCGCCCATCTGCTTCTCCACCCCTCCCCCTCTCCTTCCTCTCTGTCTCCCTCTTCCCCTCCCACAGCTGAGGCTCCATTGGAGCAAAGTTGGCCCAGTCGCTGAGAATGGCTCTGTGGCCTCTGCCTCAGGCACTAGAATGGCTCTGGTTGCAACAGAGCAACACCCCAGATGGGCGGAGCATCACCCCCTGGTGGGCGTGCCGGGTGGGTCCCGGTCAGGCACATGCGGGAGTCTGTCTTACTGCCTCCCCATTTCCAACTTCAGAAAAAATACAAAAAAAAAAAAAAAAAAAATAGCTGCTGCCAAGGTGAATGGCCACTGCCAGGTGAAACTACTAATTACTTTCCTGCTTGGGAAGAGGTTTTGTTATGCTAATGTGTGCTGGAGGAGGAGTTTCACGTGAAAAAGTTTTTAAGAAGAAAGGAGAAGAAGAAGGAAGCCATATTTTTGCAAAGTGAGAGCAGGAAGGTAGTGTGCTGAGGGGAAGCAGCAGCCAAGATGGCAGGGCACTGAAGAAGCAGCCAGTTTGTGCAGAGATAAGAAGGGATAAGGTGTGCAGATGGGGAACCAGAGGTAACTTAGACTAGTGGGGGTCTTTGATTCTAGGAAAAACCAGAAAAGATTCTCCTGGTTGTGGAACCAGAGAAGATGTGAGTGGGTTTTGGTGCCCTGTGTGTTTTTACTCGCCGACCGGTTGCGAGGCTGAAATAAAGGAATGACCGACCAGTTTTTGGCTCTGCTGTTTCTCTACCATCTGTCCGAATCTAATGGAAACCTGCATGTGCCTAGCTGTGATGACTGTGACTATTGGCCATTTACTGGACATTTCACATAAATAGAATTATACAATATATGTATATTTGGTCTTTTGTGACTGGTTTCTTTAATTTAGCATGTTTTCAAAGATTCATGTTGCATGTATCCCTTTTATTGCCAAATAATATTGCATCTTATGGATATATCATTTTGTTTATTCTTGGTTTGTTTCTACTTTTTGGCTATTATCCTGCTATACTGCTTCTGTGAACATTCTTGTATAAGTTTTTTGGGTGCTGACCTGTGGTGGCGCAGTGGATCAAGCGTCGACCTGGAATGCTGAGGTCGCTGGTTCAAAACCCTGGGCTTGCATGGTCAAGGCACATGTGGGAGTTGATGCTTCCTGCTCCTCCTCCCTTCTCTCTCTCTCTGTCTCTCTTCTCTAAAATGAATAAATAAAAATAAATAAATAAGTTTTTGGGGTGGACATTTGCTTTTATTCTTCTTGGGTATATGTCTAGGAGTAGAATTTTTGGGTATATGATAGCTGTAGTAACTATTTGAGAAACTTTTGGGCTGGTTTTTAAAGTTACCGTACCACTTTACAACCCCTCCAACAGGTATGAGGTTTCCAGTTTCTTCACAGTCTCACCAATGCTTGCTCTTATCTTTCTCTTTGATTATAGGCATCCAGGAGAGTGTGAAGTGGTATATCATTGTGGTTTTAATCCACATTTCAATCATGACTAATGATGTTGAGAATCTTTTTGTGTGCCTGAAACTCTATCCCCTGGAGCTTATTATTATGTATCTTCTTTGGAGTCATTTGTATATCTTCTTTGAAGTAATGTTCATTCACATTCTTTGCCCATCAAGCGGGTTTGCTCCACTTCCTTGATAATGTCCTTTGAAGCACAACTGTTTATAGTTTTTATTGCATTGTTACTCACACTTGATGATACTGATAAAGCTTTGTTACTATGATGTGTTTGAAGTAGATCTACTTGCATGTATCCTATTTGGAGTTGGTTGAGATTCTTGGTTATATTCCTTAAGAATTTCTTAAAAATCAAACTTGGAGTTCTTGTATTCCTATATTGCACATATGTCGATGTGCTTAATAGTGACCCACATTTTTATTTCGGTTGTACTTTTCAATTTCAAAATTTCCATTTGGTTCTTTTTTAAAAAAAAAATAATACCTGTTTATTGATATTTTCTGTTTATAGCAACTGTCTTCTCTTGGTAATATCATTCGTAAGGAAATAGAATTAATAGTTACTGCTTACCTGAAAAATTGTGACTTTACCTATTGAATGAGGGAATGGCTGTCAGCCTGATAAATTAAATGTTTCATAAAAATAAAAACAGACTCAAGTGTTTGCTGCAAATATTCACGTATAATACTATTTAGTGGACTTCATAATCATAGTGACAAAGTAAAATAAAATGAGGATAATATTTGAAACCAGAAATACTGGCCTGACCTGTGGTGGCGGCGCAGTGGATGGGGCATTGGGCTGGAGTGCTGATGTCGCTGGTTTGAGGCCCCTGGTTGCCAGAACAAGGCACATATGGGAAGCAGCTATGGGTTGATGCTTCCTGCTCCTCTCCCCACCCCCTGCGTCTCACTCTCTCCTCTCTCAAATCAATAATAAAAAGAAATAAGGAAACCAGAAATACTAGAGTTCATGCTGCCTGTCACCAATTCAGTCAAATAAGTAGTGACAGGGATTGAATATTTTATGGACACTTTATTCAGATGGCCAATGATCTGAGGAGACAAGAGTTATGTTCCAAGTCATCTCAATCCCCAGCCAATGATTAGCACAAAAGTTGTGTAGACCCCTGGGTCACAAAGGTGGGTCTCTCCAATCTCCTGGGGCACAAAGGTGTATTACTTGCAGATCTTGGTTAAGTCATGTAGGCCCACTCAGGCATCCCACATCCTGGAACAAAGCCTCTATCTGCATTAAACATTAAGCCCACTGACCACAACCAAAGTCACCACTACTTAAGCCAAAATTTTAATTCTAGTACTCCATATCATTCCCCACTGTTAGTTATAAACTGTCTCTTTTCTGTGAGATTAATTTGCTATAGAGGTAATCATTTTACTGCTGAACATGTTTAAAGAGAACATTTCCCATCCCTTAGAGTTACCACAGTTAAATACCAGAGTAGGTCTTATTGACATGGTGAAACAATGTATTTCAAAAGACTTTCTAAGGGAATACTAAACACCTACAAGAAATGGAGTCAAAGTTTATTCAACATAGGTTCCTTCTGTAAGACAAAGGTCAGAAATATTTAGACCCAGATTATTTTCATCCCATTTGAAAGGAATAAGCCCTCCACAACATGGGGTTAAACAAAATGTAATTTAAAGAATATAAGTCATTGTTTTTGAAAAATGACTTTCAGCTCTCATGGTTTGGTGGTCCATTGTTTGTCCAGTTCTTTCTTTACTCTGGTGTGATGAATGCAAGGTCTTATTCCTGCCAGTTCCACTGCAGTTGGGTGGTGAGGAGTACATCCCAAGGTCCAGTTCACTTTTCTTCTAGTTGGCTCTCTGGGAATTCTGTCTTCTAAGTCTTGAGTGACACCTTATCTCCAGGCTTAAAGGAATATAGCAAAACTGTGGGTTGGGGGTGATCTCTAACATAAGCAAGGTCATTAATTATAGCTAAGGTCTGACTTAAGTATACAGTTAATTACCTTTATTTTTTGGTCTCAATACATGTCTCCTACCCCAATTGTACCCTGAAATGGCCATCTGGACACAATTCATAAGGACTCTATCCTACTTTGAAGAGTCACCCTTATCCTGAGCAGGGCCATAGGCAAGTCTTGGTCTCAGTGGAGATGAGTTTCTTGACACAGCTTCGCTGTATTCTTCAAGGTGTGATTCATTTTCCCCACTTTCAGAAGCCGGAGGTCTCCATGCTGTATGGAGTCTCCATTTGATTCCTGTAAGTTTCCTAACTTTCCTTGTAATTTCTGAAACAAAACAGGGCCATTATACCTCTGGATGCTGCCAGGTAGGCCGAAGTGCAGAATTACTTCCTTCAGCAGGACTTACACTACTAGGATTTCTCAGTTCTGCTAAGCTAGATTTCTGTCTATCCTGAAAAAGTATCACCAAAGACTAACAACTACTTCTATCCTCAGACACTCGGCATCTGGGTAAAGTTGGTCTGCCAGTCCTCAAATTGTTTCCCCTCAGTATTGTTTCCCCTCTTTCTTCTGATAGGGTCCTGTCTTGGGGTGGTTCCTCTGGCATACAACACATGGAGCTATTATTTTCCCCAGGGTCTGTGAGTCATGGTTTAATATAGGTGGTAATGAGTCCCTCCCATAGGGAATGGTCTCATGTACATGCTGCATGAGTGGCTCCACTAAATGTTCAGGAAGAAGTATAACTCATTTATTATTCTTTCTCTGTCTACTATCAGGGCCTTCTTCATCAAAAGCCCAGCTCTTAGCTTTCACTTTTCACTAAGTCTGTGGTTGAATATTCAGGGTTGAACTGTGACAAGTCTAGAGTAGGTACCAAAGGCATTATAAAAGTTCTCTTCGAGATAAAGGTCATATTTATCATTCAAATATTTTCAGGGGCTTGTGGATCTAGATCAGTATATTTCCTGTAGGCCTAGGAGATTCCCTCCTCCTCTTTTTTTTTAGGTGAGAGCCAGGATAGCGAGGCAGACTCCCACATGTGCCCCTACCAGGATCCACCCAGCAGCCCCATCTGGGGCCAATAGTCAAACCAGCCATTTTGATTACCTGAGGCTGATGTGCTCCAATGGAGCTTTCCTCAGTGTCCAGGGCCACGCGTGAACCAGTTGAGCCACTGGCTGCAGGAAGTAAAAAGGAGAAAAAGGGGGAGTGGTGGGAGAAGCAGATGATTCCTTCGCCTTTGTGCCTTGACCAGGAATCAAATCCGAGATGTCATACACCGGGTGACAGCTTTATCCACTGCGCCACCACAAGTCAGGCATGGGACATTTCTTATCCTAATAAAGTACCTAGAGCAGTGGTTCTCAACCTTTCTAATGCCGTGACCCCACAATACAGTTCCTCATGTTACGGTGACCCCAAACCAAAAAATAATTTTGGTGGCTACTTCATAACTGTAATTTTGCTACAGTTATGATTCGGAATGTAAATACCTGATATGCATTATGTATTTTCCAATGGCTTTAGGCGACCCCACCGGGGTCGCGACCCACAGGTTGAGAACCGCTGACCTAGAGGTTTATTGAAACTGTATAATGGTATTGTGATAGATGGTAGCAAAATCATCTTTATTCTTCATTTGAACTCTTCTTTAGTTTTAAAAAAACACATTTTTTTATGTAACGTAAATATTTATGTCAAAATGTAAAGTTAACCTGTCCTGATTCTGCTTTTTAAAATATCAAAAATAGGTTTTTTTATTTGTCAGCATTAAAAATCCGTATTTTAAACAAATTCTTGGACTGAGGGCTCATTTCTTTTCTTTCTTTTTTTTTTTAGAGAGGAGAGGGAGAGAGAGAGAGAGAGAGACAGAGAGAGAGGAGAGACAGAGAGAGAGAAGGGGGGAGGAGCTGGAAGCATCAACTCCCATATGTGCCTTGACCAGGCAAGCCCAGGGTTTCGAACCGGCGACCTCAGCATTTCCAGGTCGACGCTTATCCACTGCTCCACCACAGGTCAGTGAGGGCTCATTTCTACTGAGCTTGTTCAACTTTATCACCTGCCTCATCCCCACTAGCTTTCCCAGGACTGCCACCTTTTTTTTTATTTAATTATTATTTTTTTTAATTTTCTAGAGAGTGAGTCAGAGAGAGGGACAGACAGGGACAGACAGACAGGAACGGAGAGAGACGAGAAGCATCAATCATTAGTTTTTCATTGCGTGTTGCAACACCTTAGTTGTTCATTGATTTCTCTCTCATATGTTCCTTGACCGCGGGCCTTCAGCAGACCGAGTAACCCCTTGCTGGAGCCAGCGACCTTGGGTTCAAGCTGGTGAGCTTTTCCTCAAACCAGATGAGCCCGCACTCAAGCTGGCGACCTTGAGGTCTCGAACCCGGGTCCTCTGCATCCCAGTCCGACGCTCTATCCACTGCGCCACTGCCTTGTCAGGCCAGGACTGCCACCTTTATCGTGAAGTTCCACAAGTTTCCCAATTCAAACTTGGGCTTCTTCAGCATTCTGACTTTCTAAAATAGACATCAGGGTCAGATAAATAAATTGGCAAGCCTTTTCTATGTCTTTCCCAATGCTATCCAGAATCGATTTATAGACCACTTCTTTTTTTTTTTTTTTTTTTTTTTTTTTTACTTTCTGAAGCTGGAAACGGGAGAGACAGTCAGACAGACTCCCACATGCGCCCGACTGGGATCCACCCGGCATGCCCACCAGGGGCAACGCTCTGCCCACCAGGGGGCGATGCTCTGCCCCTCCGGGGCGTCGCTCTGCCGCGACCAGAGCCACTCTAGCGCCTGGGGCAGAGGCCAAGGAGCCATCCCCAGCGCTCAGGCCATCTTTGCTCCAATGGAGCCTTGGCTGCAGGAGGGGAAGAGAGAGACAGAGAGGAAGGAGGGGAGGGGGTGGAGAAGCAAATGGGCGCTTCTCCTATGTGCCCTGGCCGGGAATCAAACCCGGGTCCCCCGCATGCCAGGCCAACGCTCTACCGCTGAGCCAACCGGCCAGGGCCTATAGACCACTTCTTTAAAGTCAATTTTCTGCTCTTCTAGGGTTATGATTTCCATCATCTTTTTTTCTGGATTTGATGTACCTGTTGATGATGAGAATAAGAGGTTTCTGAATCTGATTGTTACTTTTTTTAGTAAAACCAATACAGAATAGATGAAGCAAATAACCATCATAGTCTTGACATCAACATGAGCTTCTATCATAGTCTGCTATTTTTTAACCATGGATAACATTTTGTTACTGATAAAATTTAGGTCATGGAAATTAGTCAGGCATGCCTGTTTTCGCCTGCACATCCTCAGTAATTGGCTTGAATTTTCTAAATGAAACTTCATCATTCTGCAGATCAGCTAGGCTTACTTCAAAAACACAACCCTTGAGATCATCAGATGTGATTTGAGTTCCTTGAGTTCTTGTAACTAGTGTTTTCCCAGTACATATTTCTTATATTGGACGTAGCTATAGTGCAGGGGTCAGGAACCTATGGCTCACGAGCCAGATGTGGCTCTTTTGATGGCTGCATCTGGCTCACAGAGAAATCTTTAATAAAAAAATAATGTTAAAAATATAAAACATTCTCATGTATTACAATCCATTCATTTCCTACTGCTTATGTTCATGGTTGCGAGTGGCTAGAGCCAATCACAGCTGTTCTTTGGGACAATGGGACAACACCAAATTTTTTTTTAAAGTTTATTTTATTGATTTTAGAGAGGAGAGAGAGAGAGAGACAGGAACATTGATCTGTTCCTGTATGTGCCCTGACCAGGGATCAAACTGACAACCTCTGTGCTTCAGCATTGATGCTCTAACCAACCAAGTTATCCAGTCAGGGCAAACAACACCAAATTTTTATTGGATAATGCGTAAGGTACACGGGTCATTGTGAGGTCAGAAAGTAAACTTCCCTCCTTTTAATCAAGTAGTCAGCTAGCTAATTGCAAAAACCTTTTTGACAAAGAAGATGGCTAAGAGAAAAAAGATGAGGAGTATCGTTCTTTTCAGCAGGAATGGACAGAGGAATTCACCTTTGTGGAGAGAGCAGGTTCTGTAGTGTGTCTAATATGCAATGATAAAATTGCATCGATGAAACGGTCAAATATAAAGCGGCACTTCGACACACGCCATATTACATTTGCATAGAAATATCCAGTGGGGGACAGCAGGAAGAAAGCATGTCAAGAGCTACTGTGCAGAGTACAAGCTAGTCAGCAGCAACTCCGTGTTTACAGACCCAACAAGGTGACTGGAATTCAGCTAGCTTTGCTGGTGCTTTAGCAATTGTGAGAAACAGAAAGCCATTCACAGATGGGCAGTATGCCAAAACATTCATGCTTGATGTTGCCAATGAACTTTTTGATGACTTTTTGGATAAAGACAAGATAATCAAATGAATAAAAGACATGCCTCTGTCAGCAATAACTGTTCATGATCGTACCATTATGATGGCAAATCAAATTGAGGCAACACAGGTGAAGGACATAAATGCAGCACCATTCTTTTCTCTCGCTTTGGATGAGTCAACAGACGTAAGCCATTTATCCCAGTTCAGCGTGATTGCAAGGTATGCTGTCGGTGACACACTATGTGAGGAAAGTCTTGCTGTTTTGCCTATGAAAGAGACAACAAGAGGGAGAATTTATTCAAGTCTTTCACTGAGTTCGCTAAAGAAAAAATCTACAAATGGATAAACTTATTACAGTGTGTACTGATGGTGCTCCAAGCATGGTGGGGAAAACAGGATTTGTAGCGCTTCTTCATGAACATGAAAAGATACCCATCCTAAGTTTTCACTGCATCCTACATCAGGAGGCCCTTTGTGCTCAGATGTGTGGCAAGCAGCTTGGTGAGGTGATGTCACTGGTCATTCAGGTGGTCAACTTTATTGTTGCCCGAGCTTTAAATGATCGCCAGTTTAAAACACTGCTGGATGAAGTTGGGAATAATTATTCTGGTCTGCTTCTGCACAGCAATGTGCGTTGGTTGTCAAGAGGGAAGGTGCTCAGCCCTTTTGCAGCTTGTCTGAGTGAAATATGTGCTTTTTTTTTGCTTTTTTTTCTGAAGTTGGAAACAGAGAGGCAGTCAGACAGACTCCTACATGTGCCCGACCGGGATCCACCCAGCATGCCCACCAGGGGGCGATGCTCTGTTGTGACCAGAGCCATTCTAGCACCTGAGGCAGAGGCCATGGAGCCATCCTCAGCACCCAGGGCAACTTTGTTCCAGTGGAGCCGGGGCTGCAGGAGGGGAAGAGAGAGACAGAGAGGAAGGAGAGGGGTAGGTGGAGAAGCAGATGGGTGCTTCTCCTGTGTGCCCTGGCTGGGAATCGAACCTGGGACTCCTGCATGCCAGGCCGATGCTCTACCACTGAGCCAACTGGCCAGGGCCCGGACTTTTCTTTTTTCTTTTTTTTTTTCTATAGAAAAATTTTATTCACAATATAATGTGACAGAAAATGCCACAGGAATGATATACTGATTGCAATAAGGTTGCATGCAACAGCAGTTTTGTATTTTTTTTTCTTTTTTTTTTGTATTTTTTACAGAGACAGAGTCAGAGTGAGGGATAGACAGGGACAAACAGACAGGAATGGAGAGATGAGAAGCATCAATCATTAGTTTTTCGTTGCGCATTACGACACCTTAGTTGTTCATTGATTGCTTTCTCATATGTGCTTTTGACCATGGGCCTTCAGCAGACCGAGTAACCCCTTGCTTGAGCCAGCGACCTTGGGTCCAAGCTGGTGAATTTTTGCTCAAACCAGATGAGATCACGCTCAAGCTGGTGATCTCCGGGTCTCGAACCTGGGTCTTCCGCATCCCAGTCCGACGCTCTATCCACTGCGCCACTGCCTGGTCAGGCCAGTTTTGTATTTTATAGCTATTTTTGTTTATAAAAATTAAACCTCTTCAGTCATGCTTATCACATGGTCTTAGATTTATAATGTAAATGAAAAAGGAATACCATACAGTTCAAAGAGAAAGTGTCTCATCATTTTGAATGTGAATACTGAACCCTGAAACATGCATATCTAGATTTTCTTTTTGTCCATTTTCAGGCTGTTTGCAATTACTTCCTATTCATATAATCCCAAGAGGATCCCTCTGTAACTGGTTGTATTAGCTGAGGCTGCAATGGTGGTGGTAACTGAAGAGGTACCATTGGTTCCACCAACTGTCCTGGGTTTGAAGGTGGTGGAGGAGCCACACTATTCATCATTTCTACAATCTCTCCATTGTAAAAGAAAAACTGACACTGTTGAATGAATGTTTCAACAACAGATTGATGGATCTTAGTGGTAGACAGAAATTCTCGTTTTTCAAAATCAGGTCTCATCAAGGTTGGCCAAAAACAGATGGATAAATTGTCTGCTGTCATTAGGTTGATTTTATTTTGCTGACTAACCCTGTATAGATGTGTTATTATGTATCTGAATACATCATAGTTTACAGGATGAAACTTCTTAACAATTTCTTTCAATGCATGAAGACGTTCTGTTTTATCTGGAATTTTTGCTGCTTCCAATAGCTCTGGATGAAGAGAATATGGAATTAAAGGATCTGACAGATCTACAAAGAAAGCTTTAAGAGCTCCAGCTACAGCATTTACTGTTACTTCCATTGATAACAGACTGATATTATGATCTTGATCAAACTGCTTTTGAATATTGTCTTGATCAGTTTTGTTCCCACTAACACGGTAGAGTCCTTCAGTACATAATCCTGTATCTTCAATGAATTCTACGCATTTTTCAACAAATAGTGGTATGGGCTTCTCAGCTGTAACCAGATCCTGGAGGGACATTCCAAAGTAATTACTTTCCCAATTTCTATGCGTTGGTGGATTAAAGTTCTTAGTTTTCTTCTTCTGTTTTGCTGACAAACCACAGAAGTCATCTGTACTAGATGTCTACAATTCCTCTTTCCGTTCTCTCTTACTATGTATAAAATTAGTCTAGCACCCTCATCACTCCACTAAATCAGTTCTAATTCTGGACTTTTCTTGAAATGAAAAACATCAAGCATCCTGAGTTAGCTAACACTGAGTGGCTCCTCAAGTTCTCTATCTCATGGACATGACTGAACATCTGAACCAGCTCAATGTGAAAATGCAAGGTGTTGGAAATACAGTCTTATCCCTTCAACAGCAGTGTTTGCATTTGAAAACAAGCTGGAACTCTTCATCACCGACATTGAAACAGGTCATTTACTACACTTTGAAAAACTGGGAGAGTTTAAAGATGCATGCACAGCAAGTGACCCAGCTCAACATCTTGATCTCCAGCAGCTAGCGGGCTTCACATCTAATCTCCTGCAGTCATTCAAAGCGTGCTTTGGAGAATTTCATAAGCACACTCGTCTTTTTAAGTTCATCATCTATCCACACGAGTGTGCAGTGGACAGCGCTGACTTGAGTTACATCCCTGGTGTCTCCGTCAGAGCTTCTGAGCTACAAGCTGCTGACCCGAAGGTCTCAGACATGTGGGTGAAGAAGTTCAAGTCACTGAATGAAGATTTGGAAAGATTTGCACGACAGCAAGCAGATTTGGTGAGCAAACACAAGTGAGGAGAAATGAAAAAACTTCAACCCGCGGACCAGCTGATTTTCAAAACTTGGAATGCGCTTCCCGTCACATACCACACACTGCAGCGTGTGAGTATTGCTGTACTGACAATGTTTGGCTCTACGTATGCATGTGAGCAGTCTTTCTCACATCTAAAGAACATTAAGACCAACCTACGATCACGTTTAACGGATAGAAGTCTCAACGCCTGCATGAAGCTTAACCTCACCACGTATCAACCAGATTACAAAGCCATCAGCAAAATCATGCAGCACCAGAAGCCGCGTTGGTGTTAAGAAGTACTTTATTCATCATTGGTTAGCAACAGCATAACAATGTTATTAAAAAGAATTCAGAGACTTATTGTACTTTAAAAGTGTTGGTCTTATATAAAATGCACACATTTACTTGTATTTAGTGTTAAACATATTGTATGGCTCTCACGGAATTACATTTTTTTTTTAATTTATTTTTTACAGAGACAGAGAGAGGGATAGACAGGGACAGACAGACAGGAACAGAGAGATGAGAAGCATCAATCATTAGTTTTTCATTGCGCGTTGTAACACCTTAGTTGTTCATTGATTGCTTTCTCATATGTGCCTTGACCGCGGGCCTTCAGCAGACCGAGTAACCCCTTGCTGGAGCCAGCGACCTTGGGCTCAAGCTGGTGGAATTTTTGCTCAAACCAGATGAGCCCGCACTCAAGCTGGAGACCTCGGGGTCTCGAACCTGGGCCCTCTGCATCCCAGTCTGACGCTCTATCCACTGCGCCACCGCCTGGTCAGGCGGAATTACATTTTTTAAAAATTTTTATTTACTTTTTATTTATTCAATTTTTTAGAGAGGAGAGGGAGAGAGAGAGAGAGAGAGAGAGGAGAGACAGAGAGAGAGAAGGGGGAGGAGCTGGAAGCATCAACTCCCATATGTGCCTTGACCAGGCAAGCCCAGAGTTTCGAACCTGCGACCTCAGTATTTCCAGGTCAACGCTTTATCCACTGGGCCACCACAGGTCAGGCCCGGAATTACATTTTAAAATATGTGGCGTTCATGGCTCTCTCAGCCAGAAAGGTTCCCAATCCCTGCTATAGTGCTTACATATCATACCAATCTTTCTTAGAAAATGGATCATCCACTTTATTCCTGGCTCCCTTTTTGCCACCACTCTTAAGGTACTTGGTCTTGCTGACCATCAGTGTGCTGCTCATAGAGCCAAAAGATATCTGTACTGATTTCTTAAACCTTAATGACATACAGGATTATTATAATCTTTTGAACATATTTATTTGTATGGACCACAGTGGATGGCCATGAACTTTATGTATTCTGATATTTTAGTTGACTTTGTGACTTCTTCTTCTTGTTATAAGTGGGCAGAATTTTAAAAATTCTAATATTTGCTAGCTATCTTAACTAATATAAGGAAGCTCTCCTAACTAGTGTTTATGTGAGCACATTTTGGGTTGCTCCTGTTTTAGCTCACACTTTGTTAGTAAGCCTCTATCTGAAGATTTGGAGAGAAAGACTTTTACAATTGTCATACATTCTTTCCTTTCCTGTTTTCTTCTTTCAATTTTGTTATTCTTTTCTGTTTTAGAGATGAATTAAAGTTACTATTCTCTTGGCCCTGGCCGGTTGGCTCAGCGGTAGAGCGTCGGCCTGGCGTGCGGGGGACCCGGGTTCGATTCCCGGCCAGGGCACATAGGAGAAGCACCCATCTGCTTCTCCACCCCCACCCCCTCCTTCCTCTCTGTCTCTCTCTTCCCCTCCCCCAGCCAAGGCTCCATTGGAGCAAAAGATGGCCCGGGCGCTGGGGATGGCTCCTTGGCCTCTGCCCCAGGCGCTAGAGTGGCTCTGGTCGCAGCAGAGCGACACCCGGGAGGGGCAGAGCATCACCCCCTGGTGGGCAGAGCATCGCCCCTGGTGGGCGTGCCGGGTGGATCCCGGTCTGGCGCATGCGGGAGTCTGTCTGACTGTCTCTCCCCGTTTCCAGCTTCAGAAAAATACAAAAAAAAAAAAAAAAAAAAAAAAAAAAAAAGTTACTATTCTCGCCCTGGCTGGTTGGCTCAGCGGTAGAGCGTCGGCCTAGCATGTGGAGGACCCGGGTTCGATTCCCGGCCAGGGCACACAGGAGAAGCGCCCATTTGCTTCTCCACCCCTCCGCCGCGCTTTCCTCTCTGTCTCTCTCTTCCCCTCCCGCAGCCAAGGCTCCATTGGAGCAAAGATGGCCCGGGCGCTGGGGATGGCTCTGTGGCCTCTGCCTCAGGCGCTAGAGTGGCTCTGGTCGCAATATGGCGACGCCCAGGATGGGCAGAGCATCGCCCCCTGGTGGGCAGAGCGTCGCCCCTGGTGGGCGTGCTGGGTGGATCCCGGTCGGGCGCATGCGGGAGTCTGTCTGACTGTCTCTCCCCGTTTCCAGCTTGAGAAAAATGAAGAAAAAAAAAAAAAAAGAAAAAAAAAAAAAAGTTACTATTCTCTAGAAGGGGAGATAATTCATGGCTCTAGTCAAAATGTCATGGCCAAGGAATGCAGGAATAGGCTGTGGGGTTCTAGACAAAGAGGAGTTATCTCAGAGAAAATAGAAGCCATCTGAAGGCAACCTTCAACTACCCAACAGCAAAGCTGAAAACTCCCCTGAATCTCACTGCCTCCTTTCTTTCTTCTCATTCCAGTGGAAGATATGTCTTTCTTATCAGTAGTCAGTCCTACATCAGTGCGTGTCTTAGGCATCCTGCCTTCATAGATGATCTCCTCACACTCTTGTGTCTTTGACTTTCCCCTCTCTATTGCACTTTTACCATCAATAGCCAAACATATTTGCCTGACCAGTGGTGGTGCAGTGGATAGATCGTGTTCCCAGAACATTGAGGTCACTGGTTTGAAACCCCAAGCTCTCCAGTTTGAGTGCAGGGTCTCTTGTTTGAAAAAGCTCAAGGTCACTAGCTTGAGCCCAAAGGTCACTGGCTTGGAAAAGGGTCGCTGCCTCACCTTGATCTCAAGGTCTGATTTCTAGTCAAGGCACATATGAGAAATAATCAATGCACAATTAAAGTGAAGGAACCATGAGTTGATGCCTTTCACTCTATTTCAAAACAAACAAACAAACAAGCATACATCTAGCTCTACTAAAAAACAAAAAACCTAAACATATTTGGATCTTTCCTATTAAACAATAAAAATGTAGCCCTGGCCGGTTTGCTCAGTGGTAGTGTTCAGCCCAGCATGTAGATGACCCAGATTCAATTTCTGGTCAGGGCACAAAGAAGAAGCGACCATCTGCTTCTCCACCACTTCCCTTCTCTATCTCTCTCTCTTCTCTTCCCACAACCATGGCTCGGTTAGAGCAAGTTGGCCCAGAGCACTGAGGATGGCATGACCTCACCTCAGGCACTAAAATAGCTCGATTGCTGAGCAATGGAGCAATGGCTGAAGATGAGCAGAAAATTGCCTGGTAGGGGTCTTTCCAGGTAGATCCTGGTTGGGATGCATGTGGGAGTCTTTCTCTCTGCCTCTCACTTAAAAAAACTAGAAAAAGCCCTGGCCGGTTGGCTCAGTGGTAGAGCGTCGGCCTAGCGTGCGGAGGACCCGGATTCGATTCCCGGCCAGGGCACACAGGAGAAGCGCCCATTTGCTTCTCCACCCCTCCGCTGCGCTTTCCTCTCTGTCTCTCTCTTCCCCTCCTGCAGCCAAGGCTCCATTGGAGCAAAGATGGCCCGGGCGCTGGGGATGGCTCTGTGGCCTCTGCCTCAGGCGCTAGAGTGGCTCTGGTAGCAACATGGCGACGCCCAGGATGGGCAGAGCATCGCCCCCTGGTGGGCAGAGCATGGCCCCATGGTGGGCGTGCCGGGTGGATCCTGGTTGGGCGCATGCTGGAGTCTGTCTGACTGTCTCTCCCTGTTTCCAGCTCCAGAAAAATTAAAAAAAAAAAAAAAAAAAAAAACTAGAAAAAAAATGAGAAAATGATGTAAAAAAATTCCCCTGAACTCTTCCTTTAATCTTAACATGGACAGTAATTTGTTTAAAATATCAAACCAATCCTGTCATGCCCCTTTTAAAAATCTCCCAATGGCTTCCTATTTCCTTCAGAATAAAATTCCAAATTCTTACCATGATGTATAAGCTCTGCAGAATTAATCCCTCTCCTATCTTTTTTTGTCTTCTCTCTCCTTGACTAATTGGGCTCCAGTATACTGGTCTCCTATCTGTTTCTGGAACTTGTGGGACGCTTTTTACTATTTCCCTTCCCTGACCTGTTCTCTATTTTGAAGCCATAATGGACCAGAAAAAACAAGTCCAAAATCTTAACATGGCCTATTTGGCATTAGACAGTTCAGCCCCTACCGACCTTTCCATTCTTTCCCCATACCATTCTATTCCTTTCTCTTCATGGTCTGGCTGTATTAGAATTATTTTGATTCTTCTAACATGTCAGTCTTTCTCCTACCTCAGAACAAATGTCATAAATTCTTCTGTGTACGGTCGCCCTTCACATTCTGACCCCAGCAGTATTTCCTGCCCTAACACTTTACATAAATTCTACTCATTTTTCAGATTTTCGCTTAACATGTCCACACTCATCATTTTCACATTTCTTTGCTACTCAAACTAGGCTATCTTCTTGCTAACCATAATATCTGGTGCTTCCCCTTTTTTCGGATTTACCAACTTTGGGATTTATATTTAATGACTGGCTTTCCCATTACACTGTGACTCCACAAGGACAGGGACCATAATGGCTCTCTTATTTTACCATTGTGTCTTCAGCATCTAGGGTAGCCATTCTAAACATTTGTTGATTAATGTGTTCTTTTAATCACCAATATGGTAAAATAGGTAAGTTATGGTTGAAATATGGGTACTTGGCTCAGAGTGCTATATGCACGGATGCGTGCGCACTTGCACACATACACACACACACACACACACACACACACACACACCCTACAGACTTTTGTTCTCCAGTAAAGGGGCTCCAAGGATACCTTTGGACTTTAAAGAACATGGTTTCGAAATCATGCATTATACTGAAATATAGAAAAGAAAGGCTGTTAGCATGAATAATTTTGGGCAGAACTTTCTCTAAAATAAAGAGACTTTTAGCAGAACTTACTTTTTCTAAAAAGACTCCCTATTCCTGGCCTTGAGGCTGGTCCCCACACCGTGGCCTTGGGCTAGCTTTGCAAGGTTGCAGGTGTTCTCAGAATGTTTCTCCTTGAATTAACCCTATAGATAAACATTGTAAGAGAGCTTGTTTCACTGCTCTGTTTTACTGCTAGGCTTCCTCTCCTCCCCATTCCTCAATCAGTATGTAATTTTGTCTTTAAAAGCTAGTCCCAGACTATAGTTGGGACCACATGATTAGAAAGGCTTAGGTCTCCATGTGGTTTCACAGCTGGCTAATAAAGACTCCTTAATTTCTTAATTTGGCTTCTTGATTGTGTGGCAGGATGTCTGTTTCTCACTGATCCGATACAACAATACTAATAGAAACATGGGGGCCTAACTAATAAATATCAATAGGGAGATTAAATCATTAATTTTGTGAAAGACTTGACATGCTTTTTCACCAGTTAGGCATTAAAAAGGGGGAGAAAAGATGGTTTCCATGTTTTGACCCCAGTGACAGGGGTAGATGACCTGTGTCTCTGCCCTCTATCAGCATAGCTGATAGAGCATAGCTAAGGGACATGTTTGAAATTCATGTCGAAAATGCCAAGTATGCACCACCACCTGTGAGGTTCAAAAAGGACATGTCCAGTGGACACTGAGTGTTTGGAGAATAGGTGTTCTCAAAACCTAGAATTGTAAGTGTGTGTGGGGGTGACCAGTGTGGTTTTTACATTGAGAAGAAGACTAAGAACAGGACCCCATGGAACACCAAAGTGGACGAGTGGGGAGAGGGAGTGCACAGCCCAGAGGAATGACTGCAGAAAGAGAAGAATGAGGCAATGGTTGCTGTTGAAGCATTCAGTTTACTTTTATGTATTAATTTCACACATTTATTTTTCCTATAACTTTTCTAAGGCTTTCCTCTTCATTCTGGAAAAGGCCATAGCCATCAGTCTTCTCTCTATCCAATGTTGGGAGCAACCTGGGTACAGTGGAAAGATCACCGAAGCCCTGACTCAGTCCCTTGTTTGTTAGGAAACCTTGGGCAAATCATAACTCTGTAACCTTTCATTCTTCATTGGTTAAAAGGTGTATAACAAGGTTGTTTACAGGAAAAAATTAGAATCATGTATATGAAAATAATTTGCAAATTGAAAGGTGCTGTATGATGTTAGCTTCCAATTATTGTTTCCAGGTGTCAGCTCGTTAAAAAGCTTATCTGTTGCCTGACCTGTGGTGGCGCAGTGGATGGAGCGTCGACCTGGAGCGCGGGGGTTGCCGGTTCAAAACCCTGGGCTTGCTTGGTTGGGGCACATATGGGAGTTGATGCTTCCTGCTCCTACCCCTTCTCTCCTCTCTAAAATGAATAAATAAAGTATTTTTTTTAAAAAGCTTATCTGTGTTATCTCTTTTACCTGTATTATTTCAACTTTCATCTTTAATTCTCTTACCAATCCTAAGATTAGGTACTATTATTATTCCTGTTTTACAAATGTGAAAACTAAGGTTCGTAGAGGTTAAGTAGCTTAATCTAGAGTTTGCACTAGTGTGTGTACATGATCTATGAATATGCTTTTTTCCATTTTAATCGTTTGATAATTTAAAAAAGCACTACAAGATTATTACTGGCCTGACCAGGTGGTGGCGCAGTGGATGGAGCGTCGGACTGGGATGCGGAAGACCAGGTTTGAGACCCCGAAGTCGCCAGCTTGAGCACGGGCTCATCTGGTTTGAGCAGGGAGCTCACCAGCTTGGACCCAAAGTCGCTGGTTCGAGCAAGGGGTTACTCGGTCTGCTCAAGGCCCATGGTCAAGGCACATATGAGAAAGCAATCAATGAACAACAACTAAGGTGTTGCAACGAAAAACTGATGATTGATGCTTCTCATCTCTCTCCGTTCTTGCCTGTCTGTCCCTATCTGTCCCTCTCTCTGACTCTCTGTCTCTGTTAAAAAAAAAAAAAAAGATTATTACTAAATGGAGCTAAATGTGAAATAGGGTTAACAATAGTGGGGATATCAAAAGCTTAATTAGGTACTAAGTAACAGAAAGACTGTGCCCAACTCTGTCCAGAGGATATAGGTGGGAGGAAGTCTCAGAAATGGAAATGGGAAAACTGAAAACACTGAAGACAAACTTTGCCAGGCTCATAATTTTTTTTTAATTTAATAGTTTTATTTTTCAAAAATGTGCAGTTGGTGGGAGCTGTTGCCCATGCATCTTTACCAACAGCTAGGGCATCCCCACATTTAGTATTTCTGGTGAAAATTACTTGAGCTTTGTGCTTTGAAACTAGTCTAATAAGTCCTTTACTAAGAAGTTCCTAAAGGGCTTCCCTGGCCAAGGAGTGGGACTCTTCAGTCTCTCAGAGACTACAACTAGGGTTATAAACTTGTAGTTGGGAACTTCCTTACCTAACTTGTCATATGTTGCTTTGTCATACAAGGCTAGGCTATTGAGCTAGTAGTCCCAATCTTTGCCTTTGGACCATGTAATGCCAGTGACCAAAGCCAGGCAGGTTCACATTGGACTCAGGCAGAGAGAAACTGCAGAGCCAGAAAGAGTTTCCAGTTTAATAGATCCTCACAAAAGACGAGCAAACAGGCAGGGAAAACTGCTTCTCATGGCAGCAGGCAAATGAACAGCAAAACAGCCCCACCCAGTGGTGGGCAGGCAATTTGCAATCTGCCCTGAGCCCAACCACCTGTAGCCTTACCTAGGCTATGCACACTTGACTCTACCACGTGCTCACACACTAATCATGCAGTGTGCAAGTGAGCAAGCCTAACACAGCTTTTAACCAACAATCCACTCCATTAGGTGTGCTCCCCTCACACTGAATGTGACAGGTATCTTCGCTATGGTGCGAGGAGTGAAGTATATTACATCACAGACTCCCGCAACAGAATTACAAAAGCACAAGCTATACCAAAAATTACAGTAATTACAAAGGTGACCTTCACAATGTCTCCTTGAGCACTCTGCCCAAGGAGTTAACTGGAGGCCCAATTAGCCCCTACCACATAGTAGGTGGGAGGGCCTGTATAGTCCAGGCCTATGTCCATTGAAGTTGTAGTGTCCTTGGTGCATAACTGCAACTGGGTGAGAGCAGCTTCTTGGTTCAGAAGGGCCTCCACAGGTGCCACGGCCCCCTATCAGGGTCTCTCGTCCTGTCCACAAGCGGCATGTCCATCCAGGGATGAAGCCAGTGTTTCCCGCTTGTCGCAGTTCATTATATTGCTCAGAGATCAGTCCATGATAGTGCAGCTGTCTGTACAAATCACCAAAGGTCAAGGTCCATTACAGGCAACTCCATTACAGGCAACTACCCATACAGCTCTTTAATAACGGACCTCAGCACCTTTCCATAAGCGCTCTGTCCTTTGCCACGAGCCCCATACAAACCCCTCAGAGGTCCAAGCTCTTAGGGCCTGGCAGGGTCAAACACATTCAAGGCTTGTGCCACATTGACAGCTCTCTTAGATGCTGAAAAAAAAAAAAAGTGCCTATGATGTTCTAAGGCCAACACCTGCTGCACATTAAAAGGGGACCGATGGATTGCCAAATCCACATGGGGCCTCTGGTCCCCCCCCCCCCCCTGCCCATCTCTGTGAGGTGGGTCTCACAGCCTTGCTCCTATTCAAACTGGAACAATGGGTTTTGGAGGTCCTCCTTTCCCTTATCTGTCTCCAACAAATAATCTTGCATGCAACCTGAACACCAGCCATTGTTTTGGCAGCTGCTGGGACCGCCTCCTTACCCTGCTTTTTCAACTACTGGAACCTCTGTTGTGGCTTAAGCTGCTGCCAAAGCTCTAACAGGACTCTCTTAGACCTGCCATCTAAATTCTCCCTATTTCTCCCGGTGATCAGTCTCCTTCTTCAACAACTGTTGCAGGTCAAGCCGTCATTAGTGCTGAGTGTGCAGTACATCCTGGAGCTTGTGACCTTGCTCAGCTTTTCGTACAGAGCTTTGGGTGTCTCCTCACAGGGCTGTAAAAACACCCAGCCTCTAACCCCCAAAAGGAAAGCCATAGGGAACCATATGCTGGAGAACAATGGCCACTCCTCTATCTCACCCTTCAAGGGTGTTGGCGGCTCTATACCCATCTGATCCGAATCCTGCCCACTACACCAGATGTAATGCCGGCGGCCGAGGCCAGTCAGGTCCACACTGAATTCAGGCATTTAGTAGAGGAACTGTGGAATTGGAAAGCGGTGGGCCATTCCTGTTGATTCGAGTCTTGCAGTGGCAGAGGGAGCAAACAGGCAGGGGAAAATCACTTCTCACAGCAGCAGGCAAATGAACAGCAAAACAACTCCTCCCAGTTGCAGGCAGGCAATCTGCAATCTGCCCTGACTCCAACCACCCCATAGCTTTACATAGGCTATGCACTTGTGGCTCTGCCACGTGCTCAGGCACTAATTATGCAAAGTACAAGGGAGCAAGCCTAACAGGTGTTTTACCAACAGATTACTTCTTTTGGCCTTGCCCCAGATTTTTTCACTAGGTCTTTTGTCTTTCAGCATCTTTCTTCTTGTTCTTGGGGGGTATAGTGAAACTCAGAGCAGCTGCTACCACTGCTGCATGGAAAAGATGTCCTGGCTAACAGTTGAACCTGTGACGTTGACTGTCTTCTACAAAGACATTGAGGCTCCTTGTAACCCTAGATTAAGTTCTTGGAAAAACAGAAAAGCAAGCTGGGACTCAGCTTCTCGCAATCATCTCCCATGGTAACTGGGAGGAGGCGTGGTATGTGGATTGGTCCCGCCTTCTTTCTCTCCAAGTCCAACCAATCGGCGCAGAAGCGACGGCGCAGGGAGGTGGAGCTAAGAGCTGCAACGCCGGCGGGGCCTCGCGGCCATTTTGGGTTTCCTGGGTTTCCGGAACTTCGGAGTGTAGCCTGGTTCCCAGTGGTTTCGTGGATCACAGGTCCCGGCCCGCGTCCGAGTGTCAGGTTGGAGCAAGGAAGCGTCCCTGCGGGTAGTGGCGGCGGGGGCAGGATGAGCGCGGAGGCGGCAGACCGGGAGGCGGCCACCTCCAGCCGGCCCTGCACCCCGCCGCAGACCAGCTGGTTCGAGTTCCTGCTGGAGGAGTCGCTGCTGGAGAAGCATCTACGCAAGCCCTGCCCGGGTGAGCGCGGCGCCTGCTGCCTGCCGGGCTTCCAGGACCCCGCGCCTTTTCAGATGCCGCGCTGCGCCCAGGAACCGCGCACCCGAGCCCTCGCTCAGCGTTAAGCGTCCCAGTGCGGGGCACCGCCGTGGCGGGCCGAAGAAAAGAGCAAAACGGGCCCTTCGGCCTCCACTTTTTAATGCTTTTACTGTTTGGGGTTTTAGCACCTGTGAGATGGTCTTCCGAGATGGTTTGGGTTGGGCAGGCAGGCTCGAATGAACACTCCTCTTTACAGAGCCCCAGCTGGGATCAGTTTGGGGAGTTGGAGAGAAACGAGCTATTTAGGCGCTATAAATTAAAATGAGGAAATCTTTGAAAACTGGAAATGCTATAGAGATGCAAGATGAGTATTGTATAATGATGATAATGATTAATATCCCAGTTAGCCCGTGCTATTACGGAAGGAAAATTGCCAGGCATTTCTGGAAAGGTACTAGCGTGAGGCGGTAAGTGCCTTGAATAGGAATTTGCTGGTAAATTTCTAACCCAGATGTGGCTTGTTCAGTCTAACAGACTGGCATTAACTGATGGAAACTACTGTGAGAAGGCAATGTACTTTACTGCGGCGGTTTTACCAACTGTTTTATATTCTTTTAATTTATTGTTTTTGACAAACATTTGTTAAGTGCTTTCTGGGTGCCAGGCATCGTGCTTAATACTTCACGTTATCCCATTTAATTCAGTCTTCACAGTAATCCTGTGAAGTGGTATCATCTCCATTGTGCATTGACTGAAATAGGTGTAGAGAGGTAAGTTGATGCAAGTCCCATCAATTAAGTTTTAAAACAAGTTTTAATTGTTGCATCTCTTTCCATTAATTGACCTTGGTTATTTGCTAACTGGAAATCTCTATCAATTCTGTTCTTAATCTGTCAAGTGCTCTCTTCTGCAGGCATCCGTTATCCCTTCCTCCTTGCTATCCTTCCCGATCTTCCCCTTTCCCCCTAAGCACACTTCTTCTAAACCGTGTTTCTTAGCCATTATAACGACCACAGTTGTTTGGGTTCCTTTTGTTGCCATATACCAGTGCAGTGAATCCTGTTGCATCTTCATAATTAAAACTTAAACTTAAGAGTTTATTTTCTTTTCAATTCTAGATCCTGCACCAGTTCAACTTATAGTTCAGTTTTTGGAACAGGCTTCCAAACCTTCAGTTAATGAACAAAACCAAGTTCAACCTCCACCTGATAACAAGCGAAATCGTATTTTAAAACTACTTGCTCTGAAAGTTGCTGCACATTTGAAGTGGGACTTGGACATCTTAGAGAAAAGGTATTGATTGCTTTTGGCAGCTGTGAAGCTTGGGAGATCCTGGCCGGGCCTAGGTGTTGTTTGTCTTCCCAGCATTCAACCCTCACCCAAAGGCCTTCAATAAGGCAGTGTGGTCCAAAAAGTTATAAAAAATGAAAATAAAATATATTTTGAAATACTATTTAGATATATTGGTGTACTTCTATATAGGCTTTTGTGATGCCAACCTTTAAAATGAAAATTTATCTTTCTGTATATTCTTGGAAAATGTGCAAGTATTTTTCAAAAGGTATAAGAAAGTATTTGAATGTTATGTGAATTTCAATCACCTTTTAAAGTAAATACTTGATGTTATCAATATTAAAGCAGTTGATGATGGTGATTTGGTACGGTGACTAGAGAAAATCCTCACCCAAACACCTAAATGTTTCAGTTTACCTTTATATCTGAAGAAAATGGATGAAAATTAATAATAGGTATTACATAATATATGAATGACTTGCTATTGAATAATAATTCAATTAATTTTATGGTCATAATCAATCACTATCTCCAAAACTATTAAAATACCTTATTAGAATGAGTGCTTATTTGTTTACAAATATATACTTTCAAGGCTATGCTTTAAAAATGATTTATTTTAATCCCCTTCTCACAATTTAAAAAGAAATTCGTTATAGAAAATTTGGAAAAATTCGGAAAATAGGAATAACAGAAGGGACAGAAGCATTTTTAACATTTTTGTGTAGTTTTTGTTTTTTATTTTTTATTTTTTATTTTTTATTTTTTTTTAAATTTATTTATTTATTTTTTACAGAGACAGAGAGTGAGTCAGAGAGAGGAATAGACAGGGACAGACAGACAGGAACGAGAGAGATGAGAAGCATCAATCATTAGTTTTTCATTGTGCATTGCAACAACTTAGTTGTTCATTGATTGCTTTCTCATATGTGCCTTGACTGTGGGCCTTCAGCAGACTGAGTAACCCCTTGCTGGAGCCAGCGACCTTGGGTTCAAGTTGGTGGGCTTTTGCTCAAACCAGATGAGCTCAAGCTGGCGACCTCGGGGTCTTGAACCTGGGTGCTCTGCATCCCAGTCCAACGCTCTATCCACTGCGCCACCGCCTGGTCAGGCTTGTTTTTTATTTTTAAACAAAGTGTGACGATAGCTTATATACTGTTTTCCTTTGCAGAACAGAATATCATGAACATTTCCCCACTTTATGTATTTTGAGGATAATTTCATTGTATGAATAATTTATTAACTGTTTCTTCATTGAGTTATTTTATTTTTTAGTTTTTCACTTTTATAAATCACAAAGCCTTAAATATATTTGTCCTTAATTTTATCTGGATTTTTTAGTTACATTCCTAGTTTGTATTGTGAAGTCCTGGGTCAGGTAGTGTAAATATATTTTTAAAAATTATTTTACTTTATTTATTATTTTTTTTACAGGAACAGAGAGAGAGTCAGAGAGAGTGATAGATAGGGACAGACAGACAGGAATGGAGAGAGATGAGAAGCATCAATCATCAGTTTTTCGTTGTAGCGCCTTAGTTCATTGCTTTCTCATATATGCCTTGACCACGGGCCTTCAGCAGACCAAGTAACCCCTTGCTTGAGCTAGTGACCTTGGGCCCAAGCTGGTGAGCTTTTTTTTGCTCAAGCCAGATGAGCCCGCGCTGAAGCTGGCGACCTCGGGGTCTCAAACCTGGGTTCTTCCTTATCCGAGTCCGACTCTCTATCCACTGTGCCACAGCCTAGTCAGGCAGTGTAAATATTTTTAAGGCACATGTTACAGATTGCCAGATTGCATTCCAAGAGAGTTGTACTACGTTATAACTCAGTAGTAGTATTTAAACACTTTTTTCACCATACATTCTCCAGCATTAAAGTTAAAAACATTTTGATTCTTTTTTTTTTTTGTATTTTTCTGAAGCTGGAGTCGGGAGGAGACAGTCAGACAGACTCCCGCATGCACCCAACCGGGATCCACTGGCACGCCCACCAGGGGCGACGTTCTGTCCACCAGGAGGCGATGCTCTGCCCCTCCGGGGCGTCGCTCTGCCGCGACCAGAGCCACTAGTGCCTGGGGCAGAGGCCAAGGAGCCATCCCCAGCGCCTGGGCCATCTTTGCTCCAATGGAGCCTTGGCTGCAGGAGGGAAAGAGAGAGAGAGGAAGGAGGGGGGGGTGGAGAAGCAGATGGGCGCGTCTCCTGTGTGCCCTGGCCGGGAATCGAACCCGGGTCTCCCGCACGCCAGGCCGACGCTCTACCGCTGACCCAACCAGCCAGGGCCAACATTTTGATTCTTAAGTCTGAAACCTATTAATAGATTTAAGAGGCATAGCAATAGAGCAACCTGTACAAAAACGTATATCTATGGTACAGTTGGAAAATTGACCATTGACGGGATATTTGATGATGATAAGCAATTGAAAATTTTTAGATGTGAAATTAATATTGTGACTGTTAAAAGTTAACTTTTCAGAGCTCTGTTCTGAAATACTTAAGGAAGAAATAATTTAATAATGGAAATTTGCTTTGCAATAATATGGGAAGGAAGGAAGAGGGTTAGGGTAGAGCTGAAATAAATGACTGGCCATCAGCTGATAATTGTTGAAGCTGGATGATGGGCACGTGGGGCTCATATATTCTTTTGTATGTTTAAATAGTTTTCATAAAAGTTTTTGAAATTTTATAATTTGATATTTTCATGTATATTGAGAGATTAATAAAATGGCTCTAGATTTAGTTCTTTAACAATGATTATTTTCAATGAAGATATTGAATTGTACATTTCATGCTTCTTACACAGCTAACCTGCAGACATGTAACTTTTACTTCTTCCTTTTAAGTTTGTCTGTCCCAGTATTGAATATGCTGTTGAATGAACTGCTCTGCATCAGCAAAGTTCCTCCTGGGACAAAGCATATTGACATGGATCTGGCCACCTTACCTCCGACCACTGCCATGGCTATACTTCTCTACAATAGATGGTAAATTTTTTCATAAATCCAAAATGTGGTGGGCACCTCTATTAATTGCACTCTGACTTTCAGAGGTATGCTTTTGAGGGACTCCATATACTCCAGAGCTCTCTCAGGGGTTCTTGGGAACTGTGAGTCTAATGGAGAAAACTTGTAACTGCATAGACTTGAAAAGCAGTCTGATAAAAAAAATTGTGGATGTTTTAGAAAGTTTTTATTATACGTTAATTCAAACCGCAGGTAATTTATAATACGAATTGTGTAAGGAATACTTGAAAAAATAAATGACATAATGTATTAATTTTCTTTTTGTTGTGTTTTCTTCAGGGCAATTAGGACAATTGTTCAAAGTAGTTTTCCTGTCAAACAGGCAAAACCTGGACCTCCTCAGTTAAGTGTGTAAGTTTGCATATATGACCTTTACCTGGCACTTTAAAAAAATTTTTTTCCTACTGAATTGAGAGAGAGAAGAAAAGGTGGGGGGAGAAAAGGGGGGGAGAGAGAAGCATCAACTTGTCACTTAGTTGTTCCATTTAGTTCTGCACTCATTGGTTGCTTTTTATATGTGCCTGACTGGGGATTGAACCTGCAACCTCTATGTATTCATTGAGCCATCTGGCCAGGGCCACCTGGCACTTTTTTTCATATGATTCTGACTTGGAACTTATTTTCATTGGATTTTAAAAAGAAATTGCAAGTTTTTAATAACTTCTAGGTATAGAAGGAGTAGAGCAAAACTTGGAGGGCAGAAGGCCTTTCTTAGAAGCTGGGTTTGGAGGAGTTAGAGGGTGAGAGACTCAGGTAATGTTCTGGATATTTGGAGAACTCTAAAATAGAAGGGGAGTGCTTTGTGAATTATGCCTTTCATTTGAATAAGTATTAGCTGACCTTCAAGATATTAAGTTTTTTATCATTTAATTAAAAGGTTTTTTTTGGGGGGTTGTATTTTTCTGAAGTTAGAAGGGGGGAGGCAGACAGAGTCCCGCATGCACCAGACCGGGATCCACCTCGGCATGCTCACCAGGGGGGCGATGATCTGCCCATCTGGGCCATTGCTCCACTGCAGAGGGAGCCATTCTGGCACCTGAGGCGGAGGCCATGGAGCCATCCTCAGCACCTGGCCCAACTTTGCTCCAGAGGAGCTTTGGCTGCAGGAGGGGAAGAGAGAGAGAAAGAGAGGAAGGAGATGGGGAGGGGTGAAGAAGCAGATTGGCACTTATCCTGTGTGCCCTGGCCGGGAATCGAACCCAGGATATTCACACACTGGGCCACCGCTCTACTGCTGAGCCAACTGGCCAGGGCCTTCATTTAATTAAATTTACTTGAACATGTATTTGTTCTGTATAGGGGGGAAATTACTTTAATACATGTGTTATTTTAGTACACAAAAGTTATTACAAAAGTTTGATTATACCTGGAGTTTGGAACTTAATTCTTTCTTCTTCTTTTTTTTTTTTTTCATTTTTCCGAAGCTGGAAATGGGGAGGCAGTCAGACAGACTCCTGCATGCGCCCGCCTGGGATCCACCCGGCATGCCCACCAGGGGGCGATGCTCTGCCCCTCTGGGGTGTTGCTCTGTTGCATCCAGAGCCATTCTAGCGCCTGGGGCAGAGGCCAAGGAGCCATCCCCAGCACCCAGGCCATCTTTTGCTCCAATGGAGCCTCGGCTGCGGGAGGAGAAGAGAGAGAGAGGAAGGAGAGGGGGAGGGGTGGAGAAGCAGATGGGCGCGTCTCCTGTGTGCCCTGGCTGGGAATCGAACCCGGGACTCCTGCATGCCAGGCCGACACTCTACCGCTGAGCCAACCGGCCAGGGCCTGGAACTTAATTCTTAAATTTCAGGTAGTAGCTTAACCAAATTTAGAATTAGCATAGTTTCTAACTTTTAATAAATGAGCTTTTGCTACCAATATGTTTTTTTTTTGTTTTTTTTTTGTATTTTTCTGAAGCTGGAAACAGGGAGAGACAGTCAGACAGACTCCCGCATGTGCCCGACCGGAATCCACCCGGCACACCCACCAGGGGCGATGCTCTGCCCACCAGGGGGCGATGCTCTGCCCCTCCGGGACGTCGCTCTGCCACGACCAGAGCCACTCTAGCGCCTGCGGCAGAGGCCAAGGAGCCATCCCCAAGCGCCCGGGCCATCCTTGCTCCAATGGAGCCTCGGCTGCGGGAGGGGAAGAGAGAGACAGAGAGGAAGGAGGGGGTGGGGGTGGAGAAGCAAATGGGCGCTTCTCCTATGTGCCCTGGCCGGGAATCGAACCCGGGTACCCCGCACGCCAGGCCGACGCTCTACCGCTGAGCCAACTGGCCAGGGCCGCCAATACGTTTTATTACTAAATTGAGGCTTTTTTAAAAATGCAGAGTCAATGGGAAAATAGTAATAAATGAACTTTTTAAAAAAAGTTTTACTGAATGCTTGCTTTTTTTTTTTTGAAAGTAGAGAAAGAAAGGGAGAGAGAAGGAGGGATATCTACTTGTTGTCCCACTTCTTTATGTATTCATTGGTTGATTCCTGTATATACCCTGACCAGGGATTGAACCTGCAACCTTAGCATATTGGGATGATGCTTTAACCCAATGAGATACATGGCCGGGCCTAGATGAACATCATTTAAATTGAGGGGGTTTTTTTTTTGTTTTTTTTTTTGTATTTTTCTGAAGTTGGAAACGGGGAGGCAGTCAGACTCCCACATGTGCCTGACTGGGATCCACTCGTCATGCCCACCAGGGGGCGATGCTCTGCCCATCTGGGGCGTTGCTCCATTGCAACCAGGTCCATTCTAGCACCTGAGGCAGAGGCTATGGAGCCATCCTCAGCACCTGGGCCAACCTTGAGCCCTGGAGCCCTGGCTGCGGGAGGGGAAGAGAGAGACAGAGAGGAAGGAGAGGAGGAGGGGTGGAGAAGCAGATGGGCGCTTCTCCTGTGTGCCCTGGCCGAGAATCAAACCCAGGACTCCAGCATGCCAGGCCGATGCTCCACCATTGAGCCAACTGGCCAAGGCCGAGTTTTTGTTTTTTTAAGCATGAAAAGAAGTAGCATTAAAAACACTTTTATTCAGTTCAACTTTGTTTTCAAGAATATGCTTTTAAGTTTTGAATTTCCAGTTTTTTTAGTAACATTTGATACTCTGCAATCATTTCTCTTTTAGTATGAATCAAATGCAGCAGGAGAAAGAGTTGACAGACAATATTTTGAAAGTGGTGAGTATTGGCATCAGTTATACTTGAATATTTCTGGAACACATTTAGAGCATGTTTAGATGCGTCTTCAAACGTTAGGTATACAAGAGTTGGCAAGGTCTACATGCAATGACATTTAGGTTTCACTGTTAGAACATAACTTGCTAATATTATCACTTGTACAGATTTTCCGTATTAATGATAGAGTGCTTTACTACCTATCCTGTAGTTGAATTTTTCACAATAATTTAGCAGATATGAGAAATCACTCTTGTGGGGGATACCTTTAGATTCTTTTATATTTTCCAAAAATTTTACAATAACTGCTTATATTTTTAACTTTTGTGGTCAGAAAAGTATAGCAGTTACTTTTTAATTGGTCTAGTTAATATAAAAATAGAAACATGGGAGTTTCCATAATTAAAAATAATCTCTTTAATTCTGTATTTAATACCTACAGTGTGCCAGAGATACCATGTAATGTGCAGGGCTGGGAGAGAAGAGGGCGGATAAGAAACAATCCCCATCTTTGTCACACAGATATGCTATAGTATTTTGAATGTGGATGCAAAAAAATCTGTATTTTATTTTTGTTATCTATCTACCCATTAAAATGGCTGGCATATTGAAGCATACAAACATTTTAACATTTTTATTTATCTATTTTTTTAGTGAGAGAGGACAGAGATGAGAAGCATTACCTTGTAGTTACAGCACCTTAGATTACTTTCTCTTATGTGCCTTGACTGGGGGCTCCAGCCCAGCCAGTGACCCCTTGCTCAAGCCAGCGACCTTTGGTCTCAAGTCAGCAACTCTGGGATCATGTTGGTGATCCTACACTCATGTCTTCCACCCCGCTCTTAAGCTGATAAGTCTGTGCTCAAACTTGGTGACCTCAGGGTTTTGAACCTGGGGACCTCAAGCGTCCCAGATTGATGCTCCATACTCTGCTCCACCACTGGTCAGGCTTAGAAACATTTTTTGAATAAGTCAGTGGAATAGCAAATCTTAAAAGCACTTTATTAACTTTTCTGTTGAAAAAAGGTGATTCTTTTCCAATTTGTGTTTTCTACTTTCACAAGGGAAATTTACTGTATTTTTTTAAGTTAACTGTATTTCAACAAACTTTTTTTTTTTTTTTTTTTTTTTGTATTTTTTCTGAAGCTGGAAACAGGGAGAGACAGTCAGACTCCCGCATGCGCCCGACCGGGATCCACCCGGCACGCCCACCAGGGGCGACGCTCTGCCCACCAGGGGGCGATGCTCTGCCCCTCTGGGGGCGTCGCTCTGCCGCGACCAGAGCCACTCTAGCGCCTGGGGCAGAGGCCAAGGAGCCATCCCCAGCGCCCGGGCCATCTTTGCTCCAATGGAGCCTCGGCTGCGGGAGGGGAAGAGAGAGACAGAGAGGAAGGAGGGGGTGGGGGTGGAGAAGCAAATGGGCGCTTCTCCTATGTGCCCTGGCCGGGAATCGAACCTGGGTCCCCCGCACGCCAGGCCGACGCTCTACCGCTGAGCCAACCGGCCAGGGCCTATTTCAACAAACTTAATTGCACTCCTACGGTATTAAATTTTTTTTTTTTTTAAATAGCTTAGTACATTAAGCTACTAAGTATCCTAGAAATGTATTTTGATTGATGTAGTCCATTGCTGCCATTTTTCTATTTTATTAACTTGTTTATTTCATTTTTCTAGCTAAAAGAACAAGCTTCTGATTCTATTTTGGTACTAGAGGCAGCCCTTAAATTAAACAAGGACCTTTATGTCCATACAATGAGAACACTAGATTTATTGGCTGTGGAGCCAGGCATGGTAAATGGAGAAACTGAGAGTTCTACTGCTGGTTTGAAAATCAAAACCCAGGAGATGCAGTGTCAGGTATTTATTTCAATATTTAATCAATGCATGGCAAGTTTTGGAAAATCTTATATGAGATGATCCTAGTATTTTTAATTAGAATTTACCATATTTCTCCTTTTGTCACTTCTGCTTTTACTAAAGATGCTGTTAAAACTTTGCATTGTATTTGTCGATTCTGTAAGACTTCACTTGAGATTTTTCTAAAAGGAATGGAACAGAAATTTTGTTTGATCTTTTGTCTCTGAAATAGTTTCCCAGTTGTATTTAGGAGACAGTGTAAGTCCTGAGAATGCAGTAAATACACAACTGGTATACAGTTCATTCATATTACTAGAAATCTATTCAAACCCCCCCCCCAAAAAAAAAAAATAAAAGCCCAACTGATTGTGCTAGACTAAAAAGTGCAGTCCTCTGAAGAAAATACCTAGTGTTTCAAGGATTGTAAGGTTACCTGCTTTCCGTAATCCTGGGCCCTATTTCTTCAGTTTTCAGTTGATGTTAAAATGTTATTTTATTTATTCATGCTTGTTTCTTGTTGGATTGTAAACAGTTTGAAGTTTCTTTTTAAATATCTTTTTCATCTCCCTTTTTTTTTAGCACAGTACTTTGAGTATAATAGAAATTTAAAAATATTTGTTGATTGCTTAAAGAGTCAGTAGGATGGTGTCTTTTATTTTCTATATATTTTTGACTCTCATTTGAGTTGCCCTTTTTTTTGTGACAGAGACAGAGAAAGGGACAGAGGGAGGGACAAATAGGGACAGACAGACAGAAAGGAGAGAGATGAGAAGCATTAATCATCAGTTTTTTATTGCTACACCTTAGTTGTTCATTGATTGCTTTCTCATATGTGCCTTGACCGTGGGCCTTCAGCAGAGTGAGTGACCCCTTGCTCAAGCCAGCGACCTTGGGCTTCAAGCCAGTGACCATGGGGTCATGTCTGTGATCCCATGCTCAAGCCAGCAACCCCATGCTCAAGCTGGTGAGCTCGGGGTTTTGAACCTGGATCCTCTGCGTTCCAGTCCAACGCTCTATACACTGTGCCACTGCCTAGTCAGGTGGCATGACTTTTTAAAATTTTTTTCAGAGACAGAGAGTCAGAGAGAGGGATAGATAGGAACAGACAGACAAAAATGGAGAGAGATGAGAAGCATTAATCATCAGTTTTTCGTTGCTACACCTTAGTTCATTGATTGCTTTCTCATATGTGCCTTGACTGTGGGGCTACAGCAGACCGAGTAACCCCTTGCTGGAGCCAGCGACCTTGGGTCCAAGTTGGTGAGCTTTGCTCAAACCAGATGAGCCCGCACTCAAGCTGGCGACCTCGGGGTCTTGAACCTGGGTCCTCTGTATCCCAGTCCAATGCTGTATCCACTGTGCCACCGCCTGGTCAGGCCGGCATGACTTCTTTAATCACTGTTTCCCATTCAGTAGCTACAACTGTGTTGAGAGGTGCCTTTTCATATTAGTGGTTATAGGATTGAAGGTAATAATATTTTTAAGATCTGACAAGATGGAGCTTACAGTAGAAATAGGAGTAATAGGGCATAAACAATTGGTGATTTTGTTAAATTATTATTATTTTTTTTAATTTTAATTTTTTATTTTATTTATTCATTTTAGAGGAGAGGGGAGAGAGAGAGAGAGAGAGAGAGAGAGAGAGAGAGAGAGAGAGAAAGGAGGGAAGAGCAGGAAGCATCAACTCCCATATATGCCTTGACCAGACTAGTGCAGGGTTTTGAACCAGCAACCTCAGTGTTCCCAGGTCGACGCTTTATCCACTGCACCACCAGAGGTCAGGCAATTTTGTTAAATTATTAATGAAACTTTCATATAGGAAGGTTTCTGGTACTGTAGTATCTTTTTTTTTTTTTTTTTTTTTTTTTTGTATTTTTCTGAAGCTGGAAACGGGGAGAGACAGTCAGACAGACTCCCGCATGCGCCCAACCGGGATCCACCCGGCACGCCCACCAGGGGCGATGCTCTGCCCCTCCGGGCGTCGCTCTGTCGCGACTAGAGCCACTCTAGCGCCTGGGGCAGAGGCCAAGGAGCCATCCCCAGCGCCCCGGCCATCTTTGCTCCAATGGAGCCTCTCTGCGGGAGGGGAAGAGAGAGACAGAGAGGAAGGAGAGGGGGAGGGGTGGAGAGGCAGATGGGCGCCTCTCCTGTGTGCCCTGGCCGGGAATCGAACCCGGGACTTCTGCATGCCAGGCTGATGCTCTACCACTGAGCAAACCGGCCAGGACTTGGTACTGTAGTATCTTATAATCACTGAGAGTCTGTTTAAAAGTTATTGGTAAAAATATATTATTGGTAACACTTCTGATTTTCACAATATAGTGAATGATATAACCTGAAAAAAAATAAAATTCATAAAAACATTGAGATGTGCTAAGTAAAATATATCCAGTATTCTTTAATTACATAACAGTCATAATTTCTGTTTTTTGAATGGCAAATTAGTAGTAATACTTCCTGGCATGTTACTATTTAAGTGCATTCTTTACATTACTAAAATTTGCCTAACTCAAAAAAATATCTTAAGTTTTTTCCCCAGTAAAATCAAAAGTATAACTGTTTTGAGAGCAGCTTCATTATCAGTTTTTTTTAACCTATTGATTACCTCTTAACTACAGAATTTAAACTCATTTTAATAGCTAGCTAGCTAGTATAGTAATACTTGAAAATATATTTTGAAATATATTTAGACACGACCCCATGGTCACTGGCTTGAAGCTCAAGGTCGCTGGCTTGAGCAAGGGGTCACTCACTGCTCTGTCTGCCTGGTGGCCTTGAAAGGGGAATTATATGTAGCTATAATATGAATGTATGTGTATATGTATGTGTGTGCGTGCGTGTGTGTGTATAAAGCTCATATATGTGTGTTGTTTTTTTTCTTTTAGCACTCCTTTACTGTAGATGGGTTGAAGCTTTCTAGACTGAAAATCAGACAAACATTTAGTGTGGACTAAATAGTACAAAGAAGTACTCTGGAGACTGAGAAGCATTAAGTCTAATGCGTTGAACAGGACAGAAGAATCCCTATAATGCATATCAAGCATTATGAGTACCACAGACTATATATAGCTTAGGAATTTGAATGAGGGATATTTGTTGGCTAAGGTTGATTTGGTGTAGATAGAAATAAAGGGTGTGGAATGAAGTTTATTTCTAGCATCTGATATGAGGGGGGAATTGAGGAGATTGGCATGATTGAAATGTGATTGCAACAGAGAAATTAGTCCAGTTTGTGAGATCCTTGAAAATCAGGCCAAGGGATCTGAACTTCCTCCTACTTGGAATAATTTGAAGACTTCTTAGGAAAGATCAAGAAGACTGATCTGTCCACCATGTGTAGAATAAAGTTGAGGTAGGATAATGGGAACCTAGGGATCTGGGTTCAAGTCTTGGGTCTACCAGTACTTATATGCTTTTAAGCAGACATGTCACTTACTGGGCCTTAGTGTTCTTGTCTGTAAAATGGCAAAGTTGAACAATCTGAGTCTTTGAGTTCTGTACTCAGTGAATCTAGGCACCAGTTTAAGAAAGTTTTTGGAAAAATATACAGATTCTATTTAGAAAAGAGACAGCTGGAACTATACTATCATTTTATAGTCATTCAAATTTCTCAGTGTTTTATTCTGTCCTGTGCTGTTTTAGAAGACATGCTCCTTCCCTTCACCCGACTTTTGGAGAGATTCCCCAGTATCTGTTCCCCTCTTCTATTTTAGAAGAACTCTCTACCTTCTGAGACTTGGTGGAGGTGGAGCTTGTCTTCTGTAATAGAACTGAAAACTCCAAATATTCTTACCCTGCTTGAGGGCAATCAGGTCACATAGGTGTGACAGACATATACATTTAGTTTAGACTGTTTAATAAGAGCTGGTAAGTCAGTGAAGTGGTGATGATAGAGAGTCCATTGTGCTGATGAGTAGCAGCAAAAGCAACAGTAAAATCCAGTTTCCAAGGGCAGCACTACTAAGGTGTATGTACGATACGAGCTGCGGAGTCTAATGTTGAGATGGCTGCTACAGTGGTGTCTCAGTAGACAAGCTGTGGCTTATCCTGACTGCTTGTCCCCCCTTGCCCCTTTTTGTTTTTCAAGCCTGATTCTTTGACCTTACCAATAATTCTGTAGGGCACCGGAAATCTTACCAGTAAATCTATTTTCTGCTTCATCAGGGTTGGTTTTTCTTTCTTGTGACTAAGATCATTGATTATTTCACTGCTTATTGAAATATTTTCTTTTTTCCTACATATATATGTACCTGTGTTTTGCTGAGATAAAAATAATTTTGGGATTGTCAATTTTTAACTACATGAAAAATTATTAAGCACATTGGTGTTCACTACCATTTTAGGTGTGTTATGATTTGGGTGCAGCATACTTCCAGCAAGGCTCTACAAACTCAGCTGTCTATGAAAATGCCAGAGAAAAATTTTTTAGAACCAAAGAACTAATTGCAGAGGTAAATATGGTCATAACATGCACATACTATTCAATCCTTTATAACATCTGTACATTTTTTCACTTCAGTTTTTTTGATAAACCATAGGTGTTTATTGTAGTAATGCTGCAAAGTTCATAAAGTAATGAAAACACTTATTTTGGACTTTTAGCGAGACAGAGTGGTGGGGGAAAAGCATTCATTTGTTGTTTCACTTAGTTGTACATTCACGGGTCGTTCCCATGTGTGCCCTGACTGGGGATCAAACCTGCAACCTTGAAGTTTCGGGACAACGCTCTGACTGACTGAACTAACCAGCCAGGGCTAAAAACATTTAAAAAAAAATCTATATTACTATTGCCTGGAAATAACCTGTTTTGCCATTTTCACTTATAGTATATTTTTCTGGTTTTTATTTTTTTCTAAATGTTTTTATATAGTTAAGCTCATTCTCAATATATACTATTTTGTATCTTGCTTAATTAAATCTTTGATTAGACATTTAAAATGTATTCTATTTTGTGATTTGTCTCATTTCCCTCATGTTTGGCCATTTTGGTTGTCTACTGGTTTTATTTATTGTAAAGTTACAATATTTATAGCTCTAAGCATACATTTTGTTGGAATTTTAGATACTTCCAAGTGAATTCCTGCAGGTAGAATTGCCATTTTCAGTGCTTATTAATTTTTTAAAGTCTCCAAACCAGTTGCTTTGCCAGGTACCTTTCTCTGAGAGGAATCAGCAGTGAGTTGTTTTTATTTAGTTGCTAGTTTGATGGGTGAAATATAGTATCTTTAAAAATTTTGTGTTGTCTTAGCCCTGACCAGGTGGTGTCGGTTGGAACATTATCCCAGTCCACTAAGGTTGCATGTTCGATCCCTGGTTGAGGGGACATCTAAAGTCTTGCGTTTCCTTAAGGAGAAGCTTTATTCAGTGCTTATCATTTGCAATTTTCTTTTACGATTCAAATGACTGAAATTTGAAGTATATAACTAGGTTGTTGTATGCCTGATGCCCAGAAAAAGTCCCACTTCAGTGTCCTTTCCTCATTGGAAGAAGAAAATGCACTTGAGATTTATTTAAATCTATGCTTGACGGGTCGGGAAACCTCATTTTACTTGCCGGGGGAACTCATCAGATTTCTAATTTTATGACATTTCAAGTATACCAATTTAAAACTTAGATTTGTGTCTTTAAAACAATTTTTCTGTTTTGGTAGAAGCATTCCTAATCTTTTTGAGCATGTGAAGCTTGAGTTTATTTGCTCTTCCCCTGTAAATCTCTGCCAAGTATATGTATTTTTAAATATTTTCAGCTTGTTTTTAATGTTGTTCATTTTTTATTAGTCAATTTCTTAATTGTCATACCTACGTTGATCTGAAAACTAAACCAGTAGTCATCAAACATTTTTGTAAAGGGCCAGCCAGTTAGCAGATATTGATTTATTAGTTTTGTTGACCTTATACCGTTTTTGTTGTGTATTCTCATTTGTTGTTCCCACCCCCCTTTTTATAACCCTAAGACTCGTTTTTAGCTCAAGGATTGTACAAAAACAGGCTGCAGGCTAGATTTGTCTTGTGAGCAGTAGTTTTGCCGATGCCTCCTCTAAACCTTAAACCTTTATATTTTTTATGTTTCCTCTATCCCTGAGTTTTTCTTTAGCATTTTCTTGTACTGTTCAAATGCACTAAGTGGGTGTTAGACTACTGTTTCTGTTTCACTGATGGATAATGATATATATACCTCTTACTTTACAGATAGGTTCATTATCTCTTCATTGTACCATAGATGAGAAGCGGTTAGCTGGCTATTGTCAAGCATGTGATGTTCTTGTACCTTCTTCTGATAGGACATCTCAACAGTCAACTCCTTATAGTCAAGTCCATATTTGTTTGAGATCTGGTAACTATCAGGTAAGACTTACAATGGGGATGCAGTAGTGTAGTTGGAAAGATTTGGAAGCCAGACAGAACTGAGTTTAAATACTGGCAGTATCATTTTGGCACTATCATTTACCAGTTGTGTGATTTGTGGTGAGTCAGACTGTGAGATTGGTCTATAAAATAGTAATAATAATTACCCTATTTCATAAGCTTCTTATGAAAATCAAGTGAGAAGTTACAGTTTATAAACTCTAAGGCAAAGCACTACATAGGTGTTGACTCTTTGTTGTTATTCATACTATCCTTTCTTGAAGGTATAGTTTGTCTATTTGAAGTACATTCTGTAAGAAACTTTATAGTCAGAACTTTTAGCCTGACTAGGCGGTGGTGCAGTGGATAAAGCGTCAGACTGGGATGCAGAGGACCCAGGTTCAAAACCCTGAGGTCACTGGCTTGAGCGCGGGCTCATCCAGCTTGAGTGTGGGCTCACCGGCTTGAGCGTGGGGTCACTGGCTTGAGCATGGGGTCATAGACATGACTCCGTGGTCGCTGGCTTGAGCCCAAGGTTGCTGGCTTGAGCAAGGGGTCACTTGCTCTGCTGTAGCATCCCGGTCAAGGCACATATGAAAACAACTAAGGAGAAGGAATGAAGAATTGATACTTCTCATCTCTCTCCCTACCTACCTGCCTGTCTGTTTCTATATGTCCCTCTCTCTGTCACACACACACACAAAAACAAAATAAAAACTTTTAACTTTAAAAAAAATTATGGCCCTGTCTGGTTGGCTCAGTGGTAGAGCATCGGCTCAGCATGTGGAAGTCCGAGGTTCTATTCTTGGTCAGGGCACACAGGAGAAATGACCATCTGCTTCTCCACTGCCCCTTCGTCTGCTGAAGTTATGGCTCAAATGAGCAGGTTGGTCCTGGGTGCTGAGGATGGCTGCATGGCCTCACCACAAGCACTAAAATAGCTTGGATGCCAGGAACGGAGCAGCAGCCAGCCCCAGATAGGCAGAATATCAGCCCCAGACGGGTTGCTGGGTAGATTCTGGTTGGGGCACATACGGGAGTCGGTTTCTCCACCTCCCTGCCTCTCACTTGATTAAAAAGAAAATTGGGGGAGTGGGGTGACATGGTTTGCCAAACCATATAGGTTTTAAGTGTACAATTCAATGTAACACCATCTACACACTGCATTGTGCACTCTCTGCCCCATGGAAAGTCCATCCCCATCCCCCCCCCCCTTTGTCCTCCTCTCCCTACCTCCACCCTCCCTTTTTTTTGTAACTTTTAGTGAGGCAGACTCCTGCATGCACCCTGACTGGGATCCACTTGGCAACCCCACCTGGGGCCCAGTGCTCAAGTACTGAGCTATTTTTAGTGCCTGAGACTAATGCATTCCAGTGGAGATATCCTCAGTGCCCAGGGCCATGCTTGAACTGGTCAAGCCACTGGCTGCGGGAGGGGAAGAGGACAAGAAGGGGGAGAAAGGAGGGAGGAAAAGCAGATGGTAGCTTCTGTGTGCCCTGACTAGGAATGTCCATACGCTGGGCTGATGCTCTATCCACTGAGCCACCAGCCAGGGCTTCTTTTAACTTTTAAAATTATATGTAGAGAACTTTGTTTAATGGAGCCTAAAGTTTTTTTATTTTTCAGTTATAGTTGACATTATTAGTTTCAGCTGTACAGCACAGTAGTTATATATTTATATAACTTAAAAAGTTATTTCCCCAATAAATATTACACCTACTTGACACCATGTATAGCTATTATGATATTATTGACTATATTTCTTAAGCTGTACTTTACATCCCTGTGACTGTTCTGTAACTATCAATTTGTACGTCTTAATCTCTCACCTATCACCCAGACCCCCAGCTCCCCTCCCATCTGGCAACCGTCAATTTGTTCTTTGCTTCTGTGAGTTTGCTTATGTTTTGCTTGCTTATTTATTTTGTATTTAGATTCCACGTGAAAGTGAAATCATAAGGTATTTGTCTGTCTCTGTCTGACTTACTACACTTAGCACAATGCCCTCTATATGGAGACTCGAGTTTTGTGTCTGGTTTGAAAGTGTAGTCTTGTAAGCCCAGCCGTATTAACCACTGCACGCACATATTAAGACTGAAGGAGAAAGGGAGCGAAGCCGTTTTGGTAGGTTTGGAGGCTGTGTTACCGAGCCCACTGTGCCAACGAGCCTGGTACTGATTTTAGTTTTACTCATGAAAAGGGCTTAATGGTCTATTGAGGTTTTTGTTGCCCCTGTGGTTATGTATCTTTACTTTGGTAATGAAAGTCAATGGGAATTAGAATTTGTACTTTTAAAATCTTTATTGGAAAGCCTTTATTTTAGAAAATGAACAGTGCCTCATATTATTTAATTCAAGACAGGAATCATGAGGACTTCCCTGGCCTCCACCTTTCCTCGGGGCCAGGGAACCTCACCGGTCAGGATGCGTGCTCTGCACTCAATAAAGCCTTTTATTATTCCACACACACACAGAAAAAGACAGGAATCATGAAGTGAAAGAGCTTTAGCATACCTTTAGTTTTCTGTCTCCAAAAACTACTGGAGCTAAAGCCTGGTTTTTTAGTTCACTGTTCTCAACTAGAGTTACTTTTCCCACAGAAAATAGAAGAGAGGGGCTAGTACTTTCTCCCCCCACCCTGGAGCCCTTTCGAAAAAATACAGGTTTTCTTGTGGATGGACGACAGATGCAAATGAATTTATTAAAGACTGGAGATCTTTCAGTTGCGTATTCCTAGTGAGGCTTATAGAGGGTAGGATCAATTATAGTTAAGATATAGAATCTTTAAGAAGATCCCTGGAGTTGTACCTGTGCAAATAAGATCTTAGAAATATTACTCACAGAGAGGCCCATGTTACTGTGAGTTTAACAAGGTGCCAAAATGTGTGAATCAGAAGGTAGTGTAATTGGGTAGCTAGGAAGAGGAAAATAGTGATTTTGTTGTAACTATGAAGTTTATCATTAGTTATTTATGCAGGAGTATCTTAGAAATCATATTTAGCTATTTAGTATTGGAATAGGATTCTCCATATGAGCTGCCTGGTTTTTGTTTTGTGCTGATCAAGCAGTTGTTGAACCAGCAATAACAAATGTGCTGGTCAAGCAGTTGTTGAACCAACTATAACAAATCTTTTTACTTTTGGCAAGGGATATTTTGCCCTGTGTATCCTTCCCTTGCTCATGTTTGGCTGCGGAGGTGAAGCAGTGGTTGCCTTAAGTTTTTTTTGTTGTTGCATTAGCGAAAGAGAGAGACAGGAAGGGAGAGAGATGAGAAGCATCAACTTGTGTTATGTCACTGAATTGCTCATTGATTGCTTCTCATGTGTGCCTTGACCAGAGACCTTGAGCTCAAGCCAGTGACCTTGGGCTTCAAGCCAGCGACCCTTTAGGCTCAAGCTGGTGACCATGGGATTATGTTGATGATCCCACACTCAAGCTGGTGAGTCTGTGCTCAAGCTGCCACCTCAGGGTTTTGAACCTGGGACCGCAGTGTCCCTGGTTGACGCTTCATCTACTGAGCCACCCTGGTCAGGCACCCAGCCCTATAGTTTTGAAACCACTTTTGTCAGTTATTTGGTAACGGCTGGTCAACTTTAATTTTAAAATTCTCTTCCCTATCTCCTCACACTGTCATTCCTTCATCCCTTCTTTCTTTCCTCTTCCATTGCTTGGTAAAGAGCTGAGAAAGTCTGCATGTAACAATCCATGCATTTTCTGTAATTCACTAAATAATATATTTATATTTTAAACCATTCAAATTTATTAGGATAGTTTTTAGCGTGTTTTTTTCCATCTTTATTATGTTTTAATATTTTAAAAAGTTTGTGTATGAGCTTGTGTTTAAAATGAACGAGAAGAATTTTTTTTTTAAGTGAGTGAAGGGGAGATAGTGAGACAGACTCCCACATTGCCCCTGCCAGTATCCACCCAGCAACCCTGTCTTGAGAAGATGCTTGAATCAATTGAGCTATTTTTAGCACCTGAGGCTAATGATCAGGGACTAGCCAAGCTATCCTCAGCGCCTGTGGCCAACACTTGAACCCATCAAACCACTGGCTGGGGGGTGAAGAGGGAGAGAAACAGATGGTTGCTTCTTTTTTTTTTTTTTTTTTTTTTTTTTCATTTTTCTGAAGCCGGAAACAGGGAGAGACAGTCAGACAGACTCCCGCATGCGCCCGACCGGGATCCACCCGGCACGCCCACCAGGGGCGACGCTCTGCCCACCAGGGGGCGATGCTCTGCCCATCCTGGGCGTCGCCATGTTGCGACCAGAGCCACTCTAGCGCCTGAGGCAGAGGCCACAGAGCCATGCCCAGCGCCCGGGCCATCTTTGCTCCAATGGAGCCTTGGCTGCGGGAGGGGAAGAGAGAGACAGAGAGGAAAGCGCGGCGGAGGGGTGGAGAAGCAAATGGGCGCTTCTCCTGTGTGCCCTGGCCGGGAATCGAACCCGGGTCCTCCACACGCTAGGCCGACGCTCTACCGCTGAGCCAACCGGCCAGGGCAGATGGTTGCTTCTATTGTGTGCCCTGACCAGGAATTGAAGCTGTGATGTTCATATGCTGGGCCGACACTATTCACTGAGCCAGGGCCAAGAACAATTTTTTCAAACTTCTAATGTAGCTGCACTACCTCTTACTAATTAATGGAATCTCTCACATCTCATTTTTGATCCATGATCTTTCATTTTAAAATAGTGGAGCATCTGAGATCTTGCTCCAAGGCTTGTGTCATTTGTTGGCTCAAATAACTGATACAAAGTCTCATTCGTTAATAAATAAGTTTAAAAATGTAAATGTATAAAAGAGGAAATTATTTTTATCCTTAATCTAATTGTAAAATTTTAGGAGGATTCTTCTAGTAAGATGTGTGTGTGTGTGAGAGAGAGAGACAGACACACACACACACACACACACACACACACACAGGGACAGATAGGGACAGACAGGGAAAGAGATGAGAACCATCAGTTCTTCATTGTGGCACCTTAGCTGTTCATTGATTGCTTTCTCATATGTGCCTTGACTGTGTGTGTGTGTGTGTGGGGGGGGGCTGCAGCTGAGCCAGTGACCCCTTGCTCAAGACAGCAACCTTGGGCTCAAGCCAGCGATGATGGGCTCATGTCTTTGATCCCATGCTCAAACCAGCATCCCTGCGCTCAAGCTGGCAACCTTGGGGTTTTGAACCTGGGTCCTCAGTGTCCCAGGCCGATGCTCTATCCACTCTGCCACTACCGGTCAGGCTTTGTGGTTTTTCTTTAGTGTGTATTTTTGTTATAGAAAGATAACTTTTAAAAATTTATTTTTAAGTTTATTTTAATATTTTGGGGAGAAAGACTTCTTTAAAATAGAGAAGCTTTGCCATGATTTTTGAAATGGATATAATTTTATGTCTGTGTTCTAGGAAGTAGTAAATATTTTCATTGAAGATAACTTAACCTTCAGTTTACCTGTCCAATTCCGACAGTCAGTACTAAGAGAACTCTTTCAGAAAGCTCAACAGGGGTAAGTAAGTAAAGCAAAGTGTTACTTTTTTATATTTGAATAAAGGAGCAAGTGTGCATTTTGGGTCTATTAAAATCATACCTCCAAACCACCTGTAAGTCTGTGACAACACTTCCACTTTTATTAGTATATGGAAATTAACGTAGTTAGAGGAGCCACTGCAGTGTTCTTCTAATCTATTTTACAGAGCTTGGGGAAAAAAATTATAGTAACAGAATTCGATTTTATTATGTAATCTACATAATCTATATAACTAAATTGTCCCTTGATAAATTCAAAACTTTTGCTCTGTGTTTCCCCCAACTTTGGTATTTACTAGTGTGCCTGAATATCCCAAAATCTTAACCTCTCAAGAATAAATGGCTCATTTCTTGTGAATTTTGTTTTGTAATATATACCTTTTTTATTTAAAAAACATTAATGGATCTGTTTTTGTATTCTACAGAAATGAAGCTTTAGATGAAATCTGTTTTAAAATCTGTGCCTGTAACACAGTTCGTGATATATTGGAAGGTAGAACGATTAGTGTTCAATTTAACCAGCTATTTCTTAGACCTAATAAAGAGAAAATAGACTTTCTTCTTGAGGTAAGACATTATTTCCCCTTTTAACGTATACTTTTGCTTTAAGTTACCAGTAAACTGTTAGTTGCCAAATCCAGTGCCGTCTTTTCTGTTTTCATTTGAGCTGCCTGCCTAGCTTGTCTCTTTTCTACTTCTCCTCTGATAATGAATTTTCCTTAGTTCTTCATTGACTTCTGTTTTACTCTCCCTTTAAAGTGTTTTTATTTACAAAATTTTTGTCCTTGGCTCTCTCATTTTCTCCGGTAATTTTTTATTCTTATCCAAAATGTCAGTCACCTATTCTATCACTTGTTTATTAAAAGCTCAAATCAAGGCCCTGGCCAGTTGGCTCAGTGGTAGAGCGTCGGCCTGGCGTGCGGGAGTCCCAGGTTCGATTCCTGGCCAGGGCACACAGGAGAAGCGCCCATCTGCTTCTCCACCCCTCTGTCTCTCTCTTCCCCTCCCACAGCGAGGCTCTATTGGAGCAAAGATGGCCCGGGCGCTGGGGATGGCTCCTTGGTCTCTGCCCCAGGTGCTAGAGTGGCTCTGGTCGCAACAGAGCTACGCCCCCTGGTGGGCGTGCCGGGTGGATCCCGGTGGGGCGCATGCGGGAGTCTGTCTGTCTCTCCCCGTTTCCAGCTTCAGAAAAATACAAAAAAAAACCCCAAAAACCAAAAAATCCTCAAATCATACCTCTGGCCTCTCATGAGTTCTAGAGCAGGCGTCCCCAAACTTTTTACACAGGGGGCCAGTTCACTGTCCCTCAGACCGTTGGAGGGCTGGACTATAAAAAAAACTAGGAACAAATCCCTATGCACACTGCACATATCTTATTTTAAAGTAAAAAAACAAAACAGGAACAAATACAATATTTAAAATAAAGAACAAGTAAATTTAAATCAACAAACGGACCAGTATTTCAATGGGAACTATGCTCCTCTCACTGACCACCAATAAAAGAGGTGCCCCCTTCCGGAAGTGCGGCGGGGGTCGGATAAATGGCCTCAGGCAGCCGCATGCGGCCCGCGGGCCGTAGTTTGGGGACCCCTGTTCTAGAGTCTGAGTTTTTACTGGATCTTTCAGCCTCTTTCTTTAATAGTTTTAATGTAATAGACATTGATTGAGAGAAGTACATAAAGCATAATTAATACCACTTAGTTCCAAAGTGCAACATTGTCAACACTCTAAAAGTCCTTAGGCTTCTCACGAAACCCCTTCTGCCTCCCATGAGGAGGCCCCTGTCCTGCCTTAGAATCATAATCATTTCCTCGCTTTTCTTTACAGTTGTATCACCTTTGTATACACCTTTAAAAATATTCTTTAATTTTCCTGTTTTGAACTTTATATAAATGAAATCATACAAAATTACTCATTTTCTTTCACTAAACATTTGTGAGGTTTTTTTCCAAGTAGTTTAATGCAGATTCAGTTTTTTTCACATTGCTGTAAGGTGGGTTTTTTTTTTAGGTGGAATTAATTTTAAATCTGTATTTTAAGTGAGGAGGGGAGATAGTGAGACAGTCTCTCACATGCACCTCTACTGGGCTCTCCCTGGCAACCCTTGTCTGGGGCTAATGCTTGAATCAACTGAGCTATCCTCAGCGCCTGAGGCTAATTTTTGGACTGGCCAAGTTATCCTCAGTGTCTGGGACTGAAACTGGAACCAGTTGAGCCACTGGCTGCGAGGGGAAAGAGAGAGGGGAAGAGAAGCAAATGGTTACTTCTCACGTGTATCCTGACTGGAAAGCAAACCTGGAATATCCGCATGCCGGGCCTGTTCTCTCCCCACTGAGTCAACTGGCCAGGGACCTCTAAGGTGCCTGACCATGGCACAGTTTATTCTTATGGTGAAGGGCATTTATTTTTATAGTTTCTGGCTATTGTGCTGCTTGAAACAGACATGGATACACACACACACACGTCTGTCTTGGAACATGTAGAGAAAGTGTATTACATTATAATATTAAAGTGTGTTTGGCACTAGTATGCATGAGAACTCTCACTGGTCAGCATTCTTACCAGACTTGGTATTTTCAGATTTGCCTGTCAGGTCATTGTATAATGGTACTGTATCTCATTGAGTTTTAAATTTCCATTTCCCAATTACTAAGGAATTTACTAGCTTTTCACTTATGTTTGCTCATACAGATTTTGTTTTTTGAGGTATCTGTTCCAAGGGGTATGCCTCATTTTTCTATTGCATTTTTTGGGGGTGTTTTTGCAGAATTTTTTTTTGGTAGTTCTTTATATCTTCTGTGCTTTACCAATTTTATATCTTGTGGGATCTCCTTTGAGTTTGACTTTTGTTTTAACTTTATTTTTATTGTTTTAAAAGCTCTTAATTTTAATAAAACATTTATAAAGGAAAAGATTCATGATTTCTGTATCTTATTGAAGAAAGCTTTTCCTATCCTGTGGTCATGAAGATAGTCTGACAGTTTATCTTCTAAAAGCTATATAACAGCCTACCTTTCACATTTAGGTCTTTAATCCACTTACAGTTGCTTTTTTCGGTGTCATGTGAAGTGGGGGGAATAGCATCAGACTATTCCCCCCCCATTGACTGTCCATTTGTTTTCCTGTCATTTACTGAATGGTACATCTTTTTTCTGTCAATCTCCAGTGCTACTTTTGTTGAATGCCAAGTGTGTGTGGCCTATTTCTGGGCTCTATTCTGTGATACTTTTCCATTTGTCAATTTATACGTCAGTGTTCCTGTGTCTTGACTTCTGAGGCACAGTTTTCAGAGGTGTATTGGTATGCGTGACCCTTTGCATTTTGCTGTAAGCCGTAGATTCAGATTGTCAAGTTCCACCAATAGGCCTTGATGTGTTCTTGTTTGTAGTTACATTACATTGAAAAACCCATTTGAGAAGAATTAATCTCTTTATAGTACTGAGTATTCTAATCCTTGATTGGTACAGCTCTTGACTAATTTAGATGTTTTTAAAATGTCTTTCCAAGCTTTATAATTTTTCCATAGAGGTCTTGTTTTTTTTATTTTGTTTCGTTTTACTGCACGCTTTAAAATAGTTTATGCATTGGTATAGAGGTAGAGTTGAACTTTGTATAATGATTTCATTTCCACTACATTGCTAATCTCTTAAAAATTATATTTATCTGTAAGTTTATTTTTTTAATAAACAGTTTTCATCTGTAAATAATGCATTTTGGTTTTTTTCCTTTTCTAATTTTTTCATTTTAATTTCTTTTTAATTGTTCTTATTGTGCTATGACCTCCAGTACAATATTCAGTATAAGGGGCTCTGGAACATTTCCTGGTCTTATTCTCAGTTGAGAGGAAAAGGTTGCACTGTCTCACCATTTGGAATGATGTTTATGTTTTTCTTGTAGCTACTCCTTATATAATTGAGGAAGTTTTCATCTATTCTTAGTTCACCACGGGATCTTTTTTTTTCATCATGAATGATTTTTAGATTTTTATCAAGTGCTTATTCTCTATGTCTATTACAATGTTATAATTTAATATTTTTTTCTAATCTGTATAAATGTGGTGAAGTATATTAATTGTTAAAATATCTTTGCTTAAAAAAATATCTTTACTTAACTGGAATAAACCCAGTTAGGTCATGATCTTTTTTATCTTAGTTGCCATGATTAACACATAATTGTATTTGTTTTAGGTATATGTTGTGATATTTTAAATATATATATTGCTGGATTTGGTTAGTTAATACTTTAAGAATTTTTTACATTCATGTGTGAGATTGATGCACCTGTTTTTTGTTTTTGTTTTGTCCTGCCTTTGATTTTGGTTTCATGGTCCTGCTTGCCTTATAAATAAATTGGGGTGTCTTCTCTCTTGCCCAGAGAAGCATTCATTTGTTGCTCCACTTAGTTGTGCATTCATTGGTTACTTCCTGTATATCCTTTGACCAGGGATCAAACCCACGACCTTGTTGTTTTGGGATGATGCTCTAACCGACTGAACCTACTTGTCAGGGCCATGGCGCATAGTATTTTAAAGATACTGTTATTTTTTTAATCTTTTAATAACAGCTGCATCAAATATAGTTTACATGCTATACTGTTTACCCATTTATTTTTATTTTTTAATTTTTTAGCACATACATGCACAAGAGAGAGACAGGAAGGGAGAAAGATGAGAAGCATCAACTCATAGTTGCGTCACTTTAGTTGTTCATTGATGGCTTTCTCATATGTGCCTTTAATCGGGGACTCCAGCTGACCTTGGGCTACAAGCCAGAGACCATGGGATCATGTTGATGATCCTGCACGCAAGCTGGTGAACCCACACTCAAGCCTGCAACCTTGTGGTTTCAAACCTAGGCCTCAGCATCCCAGGTTGATGGTCTGTCCACTGCGCCTTCACCAGTCAGGCTGTTTACCCATTTAAAGTGTACAGTTCAATGATTTTTAGTACGCTCACCGAGTCATACAGCCATCATTTCAATCAAATTTAGAATGTTTTTATTGCACCCCCACACATTTTGACCCTGCAACAAAACCTTTTATCTGTTAGCAGTCATCTTTCATTTTCCTTCAACCCCAGGTAACTACTAATTTGTCTCTATAGATTTGCATATTCTGGTTATTGCATATGAATGAAATAAAAATATATTGTTCTTTATAACTGGCTTCTTTCACTTAATGTTTTCAATGTATATTCATGTTATAGCATGTATTAGTATTTCATTCCCTTTTATGACTGAATAATAGTCCATTGAATGGGTATATTATTCAGTGTCTTTTGTGTGTCCAATCATCTGGGTGTGCTATACAAGGTCCATTTTATATGTCCCTTCATCAGTTGATAGACTTTAGGGTTGTTTCCACTTTTTTACTATATATCAGGTCTACCAGAAAGTTCTGTCCGTTTCTATCACAACAAGTTTCGACACATAAGCACATGTTTATTTGGTGCATGTGTGCTTCTCTATTTTTATCACTTAATGTATACATACTGACGTAGCAAATTAACTAAAACAAAGTTGATTCACGTTAGTCTTATGTGTGAAGCGATAGTGTACCCATGGCTACTGATAAAGTTCATTTACGCCACTGTATTTTATACGAATTTTATTTTATTTATTTATTTTTGCATTTTTCTGAAGCTGGAAACGGGGAGAGACAGTCAGACAGACTCCTGCATGTGCCCGACCGGGATCCACCCGGCACGCCCACCATGGGGCGACGCTCTGCCCACCAGGGGGCGATGCTCTGCCCATCCTGGGCGTCGCCATGTTGCCACCAGAGCCACTCTAGCGCCTGAGGCAGAGGCCACAGAGCCATCCCAGCGCCCGGGCCATCTTTGCTCCAATGGAGCCTTGGCTGCGGGAGGGGAAGAGAGAGACAGAGAGGAAGGCGCGGCGGAGGGGTGGAGAAGCAAATGGGCGCTTCTCCTGTGTGCCCTGGCTGGGAATCGAACCCAGGTCCTCCGCACGCTAGGCCAACGCTCTACCGCTGAGCCAACCGGCCAGGGCCTCTACGAATTTTAACAAGGAAGAAATGCTACAGAAGCATGTAGAAATTTACTGAAAGTGTTTGGTGAAGGTACAGTTTCTGATAGGACATGCAGAAGATGGTTCTAAAAATTCAAAACAGGCCCTGGCCAGTTGGCTCAGTGGTAGAGCGTCGGCCTGGCGTGCAGAAGTCCCGGGTTTGATTCCCGGCCAGGGCACACAGGAGGAGCGCCCATCTGCTCCACCCCTCCCCCTCTCCTTCCTCTCTCTCTCTTCCCCTCCCGCAGCCGAGGCTCCATTGGAGCAAAGATGGCCCAGGCGCTGGGGATGACTCCTTGGCCTCTGCCCCAGGCGCTAGAGTGGCTCTGGTCACAACAGAGCGACGCCCCGGAGGGGCAGAGCATCGCCCCCTGGTGGGCAGAGCGTCGCCCCCTGGTGGGCATGCCGGGTGGATCCCGGTCGGGTGCACACAGGAGTCTGTCTGACTGGCTCTCCCCGTTTCCAGCTTCAGAAAAAAAAAAGAAAAAATTCGAAACAGGTGATTTTGACCTTTCTGATAAGCCACGTTCTGGGCGACCATCTTTGATTGATGACGATGTTGTTAAGACCATATTGGAGCAAGATCCTTTTCTGACAACATCGGAGATCGCAGAAAGGTTTAATTAAGCTCAGCAAACCATTTCAGACCATATTTGGAAGATAGGATTGGTGTGGAAATATTCAAGATGGGTGCCACATGTAAGTCAGAAGAATTTGGATGATCGAGTTGTCATATGCACATCTCTGCTTGCTCGGAACAAAATCGAGCCCTTCTTGAACTGGGGGTGAAAAGTGGATTACCTACGAAAACATCGTAAGGGAAAGGGCATATTGTGAACCCGGAAAACCTAACCCTTCCACCTCTAAAGCAAATTTGACTCCGAATAAGAGAATGTTGTGTATATGGTGGGACATTCGAGGACCAATACATTATGAGCTTTTAAAACCGAACGAAAAGGTCAGTTCGGAGAAGTATTGTCAGCAACTGGATAATTTAAAGACAGCAGTCCAAGAAAAGAGGCCGGCGATGTTCAATAGGAAGAACATCATACTGCATCATGATAATGCCAGGCCACATGCTGCTTTGGGGACTTGTCAAAAAATTGCAGAACTAGGCTGGGAAATTCTGTTGCATCCACCATATTCCCTGGACTTAGCACCCTCCGACTATCTCTTGTTTTTGTCCTTACAAAATTTTTTGAAGGGCAAAAATTTCAAAAATGAAGAAGATATAAAACAAGCACTGGTTCAGTTTCTCACATCAAAAGATAAAACATTTTTCAAAAATGAGATATACAAATTGCCCTCACGCTGGCAAGAAATCATTAATAATGCAATTATATTATTTAATAAAGTTTATTGACGGTAAGAAAAATTTGTATTTTGTTTTATTCCGAAAACGGACAGAACTTTCTGGTAGACCAGATATTATAAACCAATCCAGCTACAAACATTTTTTTTAAATTTTGGGGTTTCTTTTTTTAAACATTCTATAATTTATTTTATTAGAGACTAATTGACCGTTTCTTGAGGTTAGGGACTTTTGTATTTTATTTTGGTTTGTAAATAATGTATGGGAGGAATCTTAATGTAGTGAATAAACTCAGAATAATAATATTAGAATATTTGTAGATAAGTTATATTTCTATAACTAGTTTTTGTTACTCTTTATATGTCAGTTTATATTCTAGACCTTGGTTAATTTCTTAACCATTGGTTGTATATACATTAGCTGTTACTGATGCTCCTTTGCAGCTAAGCTGAGTCTTTTTACTTTTCTGACAGTAGTACTGATTCTTATAGTTTATCACTACATATAGTTGATAATATGATTTATAAGTTCTGGGAGAACTATATACCATGCTAAATAGATTATTTTTATTAATATGTGCGGTCATTGAAATGATCAGATTTTGCTCCTTTCCTAATAATGGAATTTAGGTTTTTGGTATCATTTTTTAAATTACTTAATCAAATCTATGATTGACAATATGGCCAAAAAATTCAGTTGTTTTTAAATTGTAATTTTTTATACTGTAGTGTATATTTTTTAAAGTGCTCATACTCAAATAAAAATTACTCAAAATTTCTAGGTATGTTCAAGATCAATAAATTTAGAAAAACCTTCAGATTCTTTGAAGGGAAACATGGCTGCTTTTCTAAAGTAAGTATCTTTCTTTCTTTTTTTCCCCCCTTAACTTTTAACTTAGTCCTATGAAGAAAGCTTCTTTTATTACTTTTTACAATATATTTGAACTCCATGATAGGCAGTAACTAATATATGAGAACCAGTTTAGGTTAAGTTGAGATTAGTGTAGCCTCACAAAATTTATCATTATATTGTGTCACTGACATCACAATTTTAAATAAGGACCAAATGAATTTTTTTTTTTTTTTTTTGAGAGGAGGGAAGACAGAAAAACAGAGCCTGTGGCCTGACCTGTGGTGGCGCAGTGGGATAAAGCGTCGACCTGGAACACTGAGGTCACCGGTTCGAAACCTTGGGCTTGCCCGGTCAAGGCACATATGGGAGTCGAAGCTTCCTGCTCCTCCCCCTTCTCTCTCTCTCTCTGTCTCTCTCACTCCTCTCTCTCTAAAAAAATCAATAAAATATTAAAAAAAAAAAAAAAAAAAGAAAAACAGAGCCTGCATGTACCCTGACTGGGATCCACCCAGCAACCTCCGACTGGGGCAGATGTTCTGCCCATCTTGGGCTGATGCTTGCAACCAAGCTATTTTTAGCACCAAGGTGGAGGCTGCATGGAGCTGGAGCCATCCTCAGCGCCTGGGGCCCGTGCTCTCAAATCAATTGAGCCATGGCTGTGGGAGGATAGAGAGTGAGAGAAAGAAGAAGGGGAAGGGGCAGGGGAAGGGAAGTAGGTGGTTGTATCTCTTCTGTGCCCTGACTGGAAATTGAACCCAGGATGTCCATATGCTGGCTAACACTCTGTCCACTGAGCCACTGGCCAGGGCTGAAATTTTTATTTGTTTAAAAATTTTTATTTATTTATTCATTTTAGAGAGGAGAGGGAGAGAGAGAGAGAGAGGAGAGACAGAGGGGGGGGAAGAGCTGGAAGCATCAACTCCCATATGTGCCTTGACCAGGCAAGCCCAGGGTTTCGAACCGGCGATCTCAGCATTTCCAGGTCGACGCTTTATCCACTGCGCCACCACAGGTCAGGCCAGGGCTGAAATTTTTAATATTTCAAAATATTGTTATACGGTTTATGAAATGGTGATTTGTTAAATGGTTTAATAAAAATTGGATAATATTATTGTTTTTCGCCAAACTAAATAATATACTTTTTGTTTTACCATATTTCTTACTGATCTAGGAATGTGTGTCTGGGGTTGGAAGATCTGCAGTATGTTTTCATGATTTCTTCACATGAGCTTTTCATTACATTGTTGAAAGATGAAGAACGAAAGCTACTTGTTGATCAGATGAGGAAAAGATCCCCTAGAGTAAATCTGTGCATTAAACCTGTGACTTCATTTTATGATATCCCAGGTTAGCTCTCTAGTCTGCTAAAATGTTGGCACACTTTGCCCCTCTGTGTGTCCCTCAGTATATTTGAGGGTGCCCCCTTAATTGTTTTAATTTACATTTATGATGGTAATTAATAAAAGTTCACCTGTATTTCATAATTATATTTCTATTTAAGAAGTTAATTGGAGAATTAGGCCTACCGAGGTTACTGTTGCTGATATGTTCTTGGGAGGTACCAGTAAGAGGTGAGGTAGGATTGGTAGAGTATGCTAAGACCATAAAGAAGTACAGGCTTTCATGCAGTTCAGCCTGTATCACTTTGATACTACCTATTGGCTAAACATTTAGCTTTGGCAGTATTGCATTTTTGCCTTATCTAATTTTCTTCCATTTTTTTCTCTTATTTTATAAATGTAAGAAAATACAGTGCTGTTAATTTAAAGTCATAAATTTCAAAAGTTAATATAGGTGGAAACAATTCAGTTGATTTAACAAAAAGACAAAATTTTAGCTCCTCTGAAGCTCACTAGATTTAAACGTTGCCTGTTCAGTTGTAAAGAAAAAGATTAACATAAAATGCTGGAAATGGATTATTGAAGACTATCTGAAAGCTGAGTTGTAATTTGGGATTTTAATGATCATTTCTTGTTTCTTTGGGAAGGTAATACCTTTTCTTTCTCCTTTTTCTCTTCCTTCAAAAACCACACATTCTAAATATTTATTACTGAAAATTAACATTTATTTTACTTATACATGTTTTTGTTAACACATGTTCAAAAGTAGAAGACTGTCTACATAGCTATTTTTTTCCGTATTTACCATAGTTATTTCCAAGAAATAGTTCTTGATTTTTACCTTTGTTTATATTTTCATCATCTTTATTTATCAAATGCATTTATTAACTATAGACATAATACAAATTGTGATAGGTTTTCTATGAGGATAAAGTTAATGTGTAAATTACATTATATTGATGAGTTAGTTCTCAAGATGAGAGCTGTTTTTGCCATAGAAATAATTATAAATGTACATAATTTCAATAAATTATCATACTTTTAGGATTATATGTACCTTTGAATCAAATCATTATTTAAACAAAAATCTCTTCTTTCTTAGCCTCAGCAAGTGTCAACATTGGCCAGTTGGAGCATCAGCTGATATTGTCAGTGGATCCCTGGAGGATTAGACAGATTTTAATTGAATTACATGGTATGACATCAGAGCGCCAATTCTGGACTGTGTCTAATAAGGTAAGAAACCATCTGTCAAGAACAGATAAAATAGCCTGACCTGTGGTGGTACAGTGTATAAAGCACTGACCTGGACTGCTGAGGTAGCCAGTTCAAAACCTTGGACTTGTCCAGTCAGGCACATAGAAGAAGCAACTACTGCTACGAGTAGACTTCCTACCCCACTTCCGTTTCCTTCCCTCCCTCCCTCCCTTCCTTCTCTCTGTAAAAAACAAAACAGATAAAATTACCCTGTCTTCTGGTATAATTTAATAGAAGAGTTGTTGCTTCACCTTTTGAGAATAAGGTCCTCTTATTTGTCAACAATTTTAGGACCTTCACACAACAATAATTGCACCTTGAATATCAATTGACAAAGAAATAAAAAGTGTCAAAAAGGATACTATGCCTGACCTGTGGTGGCGCAGTGGATAAAGCGTCAACCTGGAAACACTGAGGTTGCCGGTTCAAAACCCTGGCTTGCCTGGTCAAGGCACATATGGGAGTTGATGCTTCCTGCTCCTCCCCCTTCTCTTTCTCTCTCTCTCTCTCTCCCCCCCCCCTAAAAAAAAAAAAAAAAAAAGATACTATTAAGTCTGTAACCTCTAACAATGAGTTTATATTCCACTTATTATTAAAGTATCTACATACACTTTACATTTTGCTATAATTTTATGTATAAGGTATATCATTTATGCAGTCTGTAGCTAATAATCGCTACGTGCTTAATAGAGTATTTTTAGTTTTGTTTTATAATACCTTTTTAGGTCTAAAACCTATAGCTTTGAAACAGTTTATTAAAACTTCTTTATAGATGTTTTTGGCTGTAGATATTAATTTAGAAACACCCAGCTAGGCAGCGCAAATGCCCTCATCCTCTCCGCCACTCCCACAATGCTTGACCGGAGATTCCTCTGACTTGCCTGCCTGCCTGTCATGGCTGACACGGATGCTGCTGTTCTTGTTTTTAACTCTGTAAAACATCCTTCTAAGCCAGATCCTTCTGGGGAGTGCAGCTCAGACTTGAGTCTTTGTGGACGTCAGAATGAAGGCTGTGGGCTTTCTTGGAAGCCAAAACTCAGTGGGTACTTACTTAGTGTTTCCGATGACCACACCATCTCCCTAGGGGATATCAGTGCTGTTGCGAAGGAAGCAGTGGATGCAAAGATCATCTTTACAGGACATAGCAGTATTAGGAGATGTTTCCTGGCATCTGCTTCATGAATCTCTGTTTGGGTTATTTCCTGATGATCAGAAACTTATGATCTGGAATACTTGTTTTAAACAGTACTTCTAGACTGAGCCACTCAGTTGATGCTCACCACTGCTGAAGGAAACTGCCTTTCTTTGAATCCTTATGGTGAGTTTATTCTTGCCACAGAATTAGCTGATAGGACTGTTGTCTTGTGAGAGCTGAGAAATCTGAAACTTAAGTTGCATGCCTTTCAATCACATAAGGATGAAATATTCCAGATTCAGTGGTTGCCTCACAGTGAGACTAGTTTGGGCTTTCAGTGGTATTGATCGCAGACTGAGCATCTGGGAGTTAAGTAAAATTGTAGTGGAACAACCCCTGGAAGGTGCAGAAGATTGGCCGCTGGAGTTGCTGTTTATTCGTGGTGGTCACACTGCCAAAATACCTGATTTCTCCTGGAATCCTAGTGAACCTTCAGTGATCTTTTCTGTGTCAGAAGACAACATCAGACAGGTGTGGCAAATGTCAGAGAACATTTGTAATGATGCAGACCCTGAGGAAGTGTGGATCCAGAAGGACAGGGATCTTAGATACATAGACTTGTGGTTTTAGAGTCCCTTTTTTCCGTCAACCCTGAGATCGATTTAACACTGGTTTTGAGAGACAGGTTTTGTTCAGCTATCCCTCTATAATAGACACCATCAACTATGCTGTTAGCCCAAACTGAGTGTTTTCTAAATATTAACTGGGGACTTAATTTAGCAAAGCCAAAGACTTACATTTAAATTTTATTGAGGAATTTTCTTTCTTTCTTTTTTTTTTTTCTTTTTTCTGAAGCTGGAAACGGGGAGAGACAGTCAGACAGACTCCCGCATGCGCTCGACCGGGATCCACCAGGGGTGACGCTCTGCCCACCAGGGGGCGATGCTCTGCCCCTCCGGGGCATCGCTCTGCTGCGACCAGAGCCACTCCAGCGCCTGGGGCAGAGGCCAAGGAGCCATCCCCAGCGCCCGGGCCATCTTTGCTCCAATGGAGCCTTGGCTGCGGGAGGGGAAGAGAGAGACAGAGAGGAAGGAGGGGGGGGGGTGGAGAAGCAAATAGGCGCTTCTCCTATGTGCCCTGGCCGGGAATCGAACCCGGGTCCCCCGCACGCCAGGCCGACGCTCTAGCTCTACCGCTGAGCCAAACGGCCAGGGCCGAGGAATTTTCTAGTAACAAAGATCTAAAGTAGCCACTGCAAAGGGAATATTATGTGGGCCTACTTTATTTTCCTTCATTGTACTGTGCCTCAACTTTATTTAAATAAAGGCTAGAAGTAAGGAAGGAATAGAGCCAAGTGAGGTGAGGTCTGAGCCATGAAGTGTAAGTGTTGGAAGACGTCGCTGTTGTTCAGGAATCGGGAGATACAGGTCCTGGGAATCCTACTCCAGACCTTCACCCCGACTTCCCAGGCGCACGTTTTCCTCTGCAGACCAGTCTCCTCTGAGTTTCTTGAGTTAAATCAGAGCTACATATTCCTTTCCCCTTACAGTTTTGCCTTATTATTTCTTTCCTTTCTGTGAAATGGATATTCAAAAAAACCTTGGACCACTAAGTTGTAAAGATGTATGTTTTTACCTGACAGGTATGCCATGGGTAGGTTGTCCAGTTAAGTTGAGAAGAGGTCATAGCTTGTATTTGTTTTTAAAATTAAATTAATCTTGGATTTAAAAAAAGAACCCAAATACCCAGCTAATGTTTTATCTGATTCTGAGGTTATCTATTCAAAGTTTCCCTGCATGGAGGTGCAAATGAAAATAGCTTTTAAAACATCATTTTAGCTAGAGATACAAGGGAAATAGCCCATGATACAGGAGAAATTAAGTAATATGGCAGTGCTTCTGTTAACTGTATATTCCTCTTTTGAAAACAGTAGAAAAGCTGTCAGAAATTCATGTGTATTTATGACACTTAAACATTGAGTGAAGTGAAATGGAAAATTGCTATGAACATTAGTGGGCTTCATAAGTGTGGACATTGTCATTACTGTTCATTTTCATAGATAAGTATAGCATAATATTTAAGAGAGGGAATTCTGATACTGTCTGAATTTAAATTCCAGTTTTTTACTTACTAGCTGTATAATCTTAAGTTATTTAACATCTGTCTGCCTCAGTTTTCTCATCTATAAAAGGGAGATAACTACTTCATAGTTTTGTAGTGAGGATTACATAAGTTAATACATATACTCCTTTGTTTTTTTACTTTTTATTTTAATATATTTTCTTCTTTTCCAAGTTAGAGAAGGGGAGATAGACTTCCACATGTGCCCTGACCAGGATCCACCCTGTCTGGGAGAGATGCTCTGCCTCTCTGGGTCCATGTTCGCAACCAGAGTTATTTTTAGCACCTGAGGTGGAAGCCCCACAGAGCCATCCTCAGTGTCTGGGGCTGATGTAGTGGAACCAATCAAGTCATGGCTGTGGGAGAGGGTGAGAGAGAGAGAAGGAGAGAAAAGGGGGGGTGGAGAAGTGGATGGTTGCTTCTCCTGTGTGCTCTGACTAGCAATCAAACCTGGGACATCCATGTGCCAGGCTGATGCTGTTCCACTGAGCCAACTGGCCAGGGCTGTTTTCATTTTTTTTTTTTTTTTGTATCCTTCAGAAAGTTTCAGTCAGTTTAATTATTTATTACTGACTCACTATAGTAAATATGTTCATTTTGATTAGCATTTCATTGTGGATGTCATTTTTTTTTCTTTTTTTAACAATTTATTTTTTAAAGATTCTATTAATTTTAGAGAGAGGGGGAGTGAGAGAGAGAGGGAGCAAGATTCTAGTTGCTTTACTTAAGTTATTCATTGGTTGCTTCTCCTGTGAGCCTTGATGGGGCAAGCTGGGGTTTCGAACTAGCGACCTTAGCCTTCCAGGTTGACAGTCTACATACACACTGCCACCACAGGTCAGGCTGTTTGCTGTCATTTTCTTTTTAAAAAATGACCTCTGGGCCCTGGCCGGTTGGCTCAGCAGTAGAGCGTCGGCCTGGCGTGTGGGGGACCCGGGTTCGATTCCCGGCCAGGGCACATAGGAGAAGCGCCCATTTGCTTCTCCACCCCCCCCTCCTTCCTCTCTGTCTCTCTCTTCCCCTCCCGCAGCCGAGGCTCCATTGGAGCAAAGATGGCCCAGGCGCTGGGGATGGCTCCTTGGCCTCTGCCCCAGGCGCTAGAGTGGCTCTGGTTGCGGCAGAGCGTCGCCCCTGGTGGGCGTGCTGGGTGGATCCCGGTCGGGCGCATGCAGGAGTCTGTCTGACTGTCTTTCCCCGTTTCTAGCTTCAGAAAGATTAAAAAAAAAAAAAAAAAAAAATTAAAAAATGACCTCTGAGCCTGACCAGTTAGTGGTGCAGTAGATAGAGTGTTGGCCTGGGAGGCAGAGGATCCAGGTTCAAACCCCAGGTTCACTGGCTTAAAGCCTAAGGTTGCTGGCTTAAGCAGGGAGTCACTTGGGCTTGGCTGTAGCCCGCTGGTCAAGGCACATATGAGAAAGCAATCAATGAACAACTAAGGTGCTGCACTGAAGAATTGATGCTTCTCATCTCTCTCCCTTCCTGTTTGTCTGTCTGTCTGTCTCTCTCTCTTTCTCTCACTAAAAAAACAAAAAGGCCCCTGAATGATTTTTTAAATGTGATCAAAGACAATTGAAAGACTTTTATCTAGACTTGGCTTTCTCTAATTGTGTATATTTATATATTTTTATTTCTTCTAGTGGGAAGTACCTTCTGTCTATAGTGGTGTTATCCTGGGAATCAAGGACAGTTTAACAAGGGATTTGGTGTACATTCTAATGGCCAAAGGTTTACACTGCAGTACTGTTATGGTGAGTAAAGTGTACATCAATTATTGGTTAAGAATATGCTTTATTAATTTTAGCATGAAAGGCAGAAAACAGAATCTGTTATATTTTCCTGATCTTAAAATGATAATCTGGCCCTGGCTGGTTGGCTCAGTGGTAGAGCGTTGGCCTGGCATGCCGGAGTCCCGGGTTCGATTCCCGGCCAGGGCACACAGGAGAAATGCCCATCTGCTTCTCTACCCCTCCTCCTCTCCTTCCTCTCTGTCTCTCTCTTCCCCTCCCACAGCCAAGGCTCCATTGGAGCAAGGTTGGCCCGGGCGCTGAGGATGGCTCTGTGGCCTCTGCCTCAGATGCTAGAATGGTTCTGGTTGTGGCAGAGCAACGCCCCAGATGGGCAGAGCATCGCCCCCTGGTGGGCATGGCTGCTGGATCCCGGTCGGGTGCATGCGGGAGTTTGTCTGACTGCCTCCCCATTTCCAGCTTCAGAAAAAAGGAGGAAAAAAAAAAGATAATCATATCCCTAAAAGAATACTTGAAAAAGTGTTTTGGTTTTTTTTTCTCCTTTACCCTTGTATCTATACCAAACTATCTATAGGGATACTGGTCTATTCCTTTTTTCAATATTTAGAGAACATGAAAAGTTATTTGTATCCTTTAGGATTCATTTAGTAAAGATTGTGTTCCAGACTATAAAAACAAAACAAAATCCCTTGAAATTATTTTTATAGCTTATTTTACATTAGGAGTTTGCAAATTTGAGACATAAGTGAGATTAAATGATATAAGTGTTCAACTGATAGTAAATTTGTTAGGGAGGTTGAAGATAGTAGTTGGAAGGTGAAAATCCTGTGCTGTACCTGAGGTTTAATAAGTTAGCTAGGTGAAGAGGTTGATGCCATGAAGAAAGCTCAATGATAAAAAATAGGATGGTATACAAGTAGACTAAAAGCAGTATGCAAATACTCATTTGTTATGTGAGGTGAGACAGATGATGAGACTAAATGGGAGCCTGTAAAGACCCCTGTGAGCTTTGGTTAAGGTAGGGTAGTTGGTTTTTCCAGACTGATGTTCTACCAGCTGGAAGTCTTTAAGATTTGAGACATCATAGTTTTAAAAGAAGCAGTTTCCAGCTTTTCAACTTCTCTTTCCTGAAATTGATCTGCCTGAAAATATTTATAGTTCACATATCATATTGTTTCTTCATTATCATTCTATTCCCTTTTTCATAATTGTCCCTTTCCAGCTTACTTAAAAATAGATGGGTAGGGGGAAAAGCCATACTCTAGCTTGATAGTAAGTTTTGAAACCAACTGCTGTAAGACCTCCAGTTTTGTTGACATTGTTGATAGGTTCTCAGAAACTGATTTTAAGTGAAACAACCTGTAATAAAACCAGTTTTATTATAGGCTAATTGTAGATATGAACAAGAGTTAAGGCCCAGGCCGGTTGGCTCAGTGGTAGAGCGTCAGCCCATTATATGGATGTTCTGGGTTCAATACCTGATCAAGGCACACAGGAGAAGCGGCCATCTGCATCTCCACCCCTCCCCTTCTCCTTTCTCTCTCTCTCTCTCTCTCTTTCTCTGCCTCTTCACCTCCTGGAGCCATGGCTTGATTGGTTTGAGCTCATCTGTCTGGGCGCTGAGGATGGCTCTTTGGAGCCTCCACCTTAGGCACTAAAAATAGCTCTGGTTGTGAGCATGGCCCTAGATGGGCAGAGCATCAGCCCCAGATGGGGGTTGCTGGGTGGATCCCACTCAGGGCTCATGTGGGAGTTTGTCACTGTATCTCCCATCCTTACTTGGAAAAGAAAAAAAAAAAGTTAAGTTTTCTTATGGCATACGGTCACAAAATGATAACCAAACTTCTAAATAAAGACCCCAGACACTACTAATATTAAACATTGAAATAAATGTGAGCTATATATACATTTAATAAAGTTAATAAAAGCAAGTAAGACTGGCTTGTTCCAGTTCAGGATCATGGGTGGCCAAAGTCTCCCTCAGCAGCTCAGAGCATAAGGCAGGAACCAGACCTGGACAGGGTGCCCTTCCGTCCCAGGGTGTTCCTCACACCCCCCCTGTGTTTACTGAGCCTGGGACACTGGAGCCTTGCCAGTTTACCTCTCCTGCACATTTTTGAGATAGGAAAGGAAACACAGTACCAGAGAAAACCCACATAGACAGGGGGCAACATGCAGACTCCACACAGATAGTAGCCCCAGCTGGGAGTTATGCTTTTCCCCCTTCAACATTATAATGAAAGGATGTTATTTGAGGACCTACTTTATTTCAAAATAATTTTGGCTATTTTAGGTCCTTTGCTTTTTCATACAAATTTTAGAATCATCTTTTCAGTTTCTTATTAAAAAAAAGGCCTGCTGGAATTTTGATTCAGACCGAAATAAATCTATAAATCAATTTGGGAATAACTGATAGCTGACAATATTGAGTCTTTCAGTCTATGACCACAGTATATCTCTTTATTTATTCATTTATCTCTTCAGCATTTTTTAATTTTCAGCACACAAATATTGCACATATTTTATCGGATTTATTTCTAAATGCCTATATGTTTTAAAATAGAAATAAAGTGTAATTCAATATTCAGAAACTCAGGATTTACATATACTTTAGCATCTTAAACTTTGTAACTCTTTAAACTTGTCTTAGGAAAAGTTAAACTTCTCAACTTAAAAATTTGTACAGGGAAGTGAATACTTTATGTAAATGGTTCTAAGAGGACAATGAGCAAAAACACTTTTGAAGGTAGTGCTCTAAACCAGTGATTCTCAAAGTACAGTCTTTGTGTCAACAGTTTTGGCAACATTTGGGAACTTGTTAGAAATGCAAGTTGTTGGGTCCCATCTTAGATCTATGGAACTGGAATCGGAAACTGAGAACTGCTGTTCTAGATCAATAGTGCCCAAATGAAAATACCATGCAAACTAGATGTATAATTTATACTTTTCTAGTAGTCACATTTTTAGAAGTACAAAAAAGGTGAAATTGATTTTATTAATGTATTTTAACCTAATAGATTTAAACTTGTCATCACAAAATATCAACAATATAAAAATTGATATATTTTGCTTTTTAAAAATATTGTTTTATTGTGCACTTACGTTTTCACTCAAAATCCAGTGAGTGTTTTATACTTACAGCACTTCCCAGTTTGGACTGGTCACAATTCACATGCTCAATAGCCACGCATAGCTAGTGGCTACTATGTTGCACAACAAAGCTCTAGACCAGGGGTCCCCAAACTTTTTACACAGGGGGCCAGTTCACTGTCCCTCAGACCGTTGGAGGGCCGGACTATAAAAAAAACTATGATCAAATCCCTATGCACACTGCATATATCTTATTCTAAAGTAAAAAAACAAAAACAAAACAGGAACAAATACAATATTTAAAATAAAGAACAAGTAAATTTAAATCAACAAACTGACCAGTATTTCAATGGGAACTATGCTCCTCTCACTGACCACCAATGAAAGAGGTGCCCCTTCCAGAAGTGCAGTGGGGGCCGGATAACTGGCCTCGGGGCTGCATGCGGCCCGCGGGCCATAGTTTGGGGATGCCTGCTCTAGACAGTTGTTTATGTGACTGAAAAGTTTATAATAAGGGGCATGTCTTAGGGAACTTTTCTCCTTCCACTCCTAAAATACCATTTACTGGGCTCAGAGAATATTCTGCAATATTCATATACATTTTTCTTCAAAAAAAAAAGAAAGAAAAGACTGCAGAAAGTGTTGTCATTTTTTAAATCATTTAAAAAATTTTTCAGTTAAATTGATATACATTATTATATTAGTTTCAGGTACACACCCCAGTGATTAGACATTGCATAACTAAGTGATCATTCCAATAAATCTTGCACTCATCTGAAACCATACATAAGTTTTAGAATATTAATGACTGCCTACCTTGTGTGGTACTTTACATCACCATGGCTATTCTGTAATCAAATTGTATTTAATCCCTTTGCCTTTTCATCTGTTCTCCCAATACCCCCCCTCCCCCAATCTGGCAACTATCCGAATGTTCCCTGTATGTATGAATCTGTTTCTGCTTTTCTTGTTTATTTATTTGTTGTTTTTAGATTCAGTTGTGGTAAATATGTATTTATTGCCATTTTGCTCATATGTTTGATTTTCTTTTTCCTTCTTAAAGAACCTTTGACATTTTATATAATGCTGGTTTGGTGATGATGAACTCCTTTAGCTTTTTCTTGTCTGGGAAGCTCTTTATCTGTCCTTCGATTCTAAATGACAGCTTTGTTGGGTAGAGTAATCTTGTTAGGTTCTTGCTTTTCATCACCTTGAATATTTCTTGCCACTCCCTTTTGACCTGCAAAGTTTCTGCTAAGAAGTCAGCTGTCAGTCTTATGGGCACTCCCTTGTAGGTTACAAATGGTTTTTCTCTTGCTGCTTTCTTTGTCTTCAGCCTTTTGCATTTTAATTATGATGTGTCTTGGTGTGGGCCTCTTGTTTGGGATTCTGCCCTTCCCAGACATGTATTTCTATTTCCTTCATCAAGTTAGGAACATTTTCTGTCATTTTTTTCCATTTGGTTTTCAATTCTTGCTCTCTTTTTTTTACCTTCTGGCATCCCCATGATGTGATAGTATTCTTGAAGTTATCCTAGAGGCTTCTTACACTATCTCCATTTTTAGGAGGGTTCTTTTTTCTTTTTTCTGTTCTGATTGGGTGTTTTTGCTTCTCAGCTTCATCTGCTCTACTATTGATTCCCTATAAATTATTCTTCATTTTGGTTAGTGTTTCCTTAATTTCTGACTGGTCCTTTTTTATGCTGTTGAAGTTCTCACTATGTTAATTGATCATCCTTATCAGCAGTGGTTTGAACTCTGCATCTAGTAGATTGCTTGTCTCCATTTTGTTTAGTTCTTTTTCTGGAGTTTTGTTCTGTCCTTTCGTTTGAGGCAGGTATTTTTCTCCTCATTTTGGCCACATCGCTGTGTGCACTTCTTTGTATTAGGTGGAGCTGCTAGTCTCCCAGGGTTGGTAGAGTGGTCTAATGTAGTAGTTTTCTGTGGGGTTCGCTGGAACAGCCTTTCCTGTCACCCAAGATGGGCGTCCGAGGTGTGCTCCCCTTGTGGGCTGTGTGTACTTTTCTGTTGTAGTTGAGCTTTGGTGGTTGTTGGCATGTTGTAGGAGGGTTTTACCCACAGGCCGATCACCTACAAGGACTGGCTGTGACTACCAGACTTCGGACCATGGTGGAGGATCAGCTGTGCCCACAGAGCTGGGCTTACTTCAGTGGGGCTCTGGTGCCTGCTGAGGCTGCCCCTTTGGTGTGTTTCTTGTGGAGGTGGTTGGGTGGTGGTGCTTCAGCATGGTCTGAAACTGTCCACAGGGTGTACTGTTTCTAGAGGTGCAGGCTAAGGTCAGCCGCCGCCTGTGTTGTGCCCAGGGCCACCTGGCCTGAGCTACAAAGCCATCTGCACTGGAACCCTGGGCTGGGTTTCTGGTGTTGGGCAGGGACCCCTCACTCATTGGGGGGAACCCCTGCAGCTGAGATCCCTTCAGATTTTTGTCAGCCACATGCGGATGTAGGACCAGCCCATCCATTCCTCTTACCAGTCACCACATGGCTTTTTCTTTAATTCCCTAGTTAAAGAACTTCTGTTCAGGCGGATTTCAGGTGGTTTTCCATGGTGGTGGTTTTGTAGTTCAGTTGTCATTTGGTGTAGTTGTGGAAAGAGGCGAGTTCCACATTTCCCTATATCACCGTCCTGACTGGAAGTGTTATCTCCGTTTTATAAGAGAGAAATTAGAGACTCCAAGATAACTAAATTGTCCAAGGTCACACAGCTAGTAAGTGGCACAGATGGTAGAAAGGACAGAAGCGAACATAGTAGAGAAATCTTTAAGATGTAAAACTAGAATTGATAATTGATTGCTAACTCATTTGCTGTGGAAGGCAGGAGGGAGAAAGGATTGAGGATTATACTGTGGTTTCTCATTTGAGTGTCAAAGAACAGATGGGAGTCCCAACAAGTGATTGCGCAGAGAAAGACATTTTTGAAAGGCACATTATTAGTTCATTTTTACAGGGTTTACTTTGGGCCTACGATTAGACACATGAACCTGAAGGTTGGAGAGTGGTCTGGGCTGGAGATACAGATTTGGGAGTCATCAGAAATCATCTAGGGAGACTGTACAGAGCCTGGGGGTGCAGCATTGGGTCCAAGAAAGAGTGGTGTGATGGGTGTGAGGACCAGGTACACGTAGAGTCATAATAGGGAATGTCTGGAAAAGTTCAGTAAGGTAATTGGAAAGTGTTCAGTAGATTGGACAATTAGAGATCTTTGTTTAATGAGCTGTTTCTTCATTATGATGGGGGATGGAGGGTAGAAGCCACATTGTAGACCTGAAAGGCCTGTGGAGGGAGAGTAATGGGGAAGACTGTTCTGTGGGAAAATTAGGAGATGTGTAGGAAAGGGCTTGCATTGTAGTTGATTTGATTTATTTGATTCATTAGTCAAATGTAGATTAATAGTGTGTGTAAAGATTTTGAAATGTGTAACTTTGTTGAAGAATTTAAGGTCTAATTCTGAATATCTAGGTGGATAGAGATGCATGCTTATCATGGAATTTTACACCTGTATAATATATACACAATATGTATAATTTATGTAAAAACTTTTTTGTTTTCTAATTTATGTAAAACTTGTTTAGTGCTATGGCGTGTATTTTATATTGATTATTGGATGTTTTTAAAAAATATAAAAAGTATTAGAATAAGTCAACAATACAGAGGTGATAAACACTTTAAGAATTTAGCCTCATTCTCTGAGATAAAAGTCAGTCATTTAAATGAATATTTCTCATTGCTCTGTACTCATACGTATTTTTTGACTCAAGGGCTGTTTGTTATTTCTTTTTGTAGGACTTTTCCCATGCTAAACAGCTATTTGCTGCTTGTTTGGAGTTGGTAACAGAGTTCTCACCCAAACTTCGTCAGGTCATGCTGAATGAAATGCTGCTTTTGGATATTTATACACACGAAGCTGGAACGGGGCAATCAGGAGAGAGACCTCCTTCTGATCTTATTAGTAGGGTGCGAGGATATCTGGAAATGAGGCTTCCTGGTAAGACTTTCACAAAGCTACATTTCAGAAATTCATTACTCAAGTAATTGTGAGGAGAGTCTAAAAGAACATTGACTTGACTTTTTTTTACTATATATAAAAAAGTTATTTCTCTCCTGAAACAATTCACATGTGGACTTCACATGAGACCACTGAGGAAAATGTAGGAAACTATTTATTTTCTAAGATTATTATAGCAGAGTACTACAGACAGATAATTTGAAACTACAGAAATTTATTCTCTCATAATTTAAAGACTAGATGTCTGAAATAAAGTTGTCTGTTGGACCATACTCCTTTTGAAGGTTCTATACCTTCAAAAAGAGGCAAGGAAGAATACTTCTTTGCCTCTTCTTAGATCACTCCAGTCTTTGTCTCTCCCTTTTCTTCCTTTTTTTTTTTATTTTTCATTTTTTCTTTATCTTTATATGGCATTCTTGTATGTGTGTGTGTGTCCTTTCTTCTTACAAGGCACCAATCACTGGATTTAGGTTCTGCTCTAATTTAGTATGACCTCACCTTAACTAAGTACATCTGCAAAGACCCTATCTCTAAGTCAGCTCACATTCTGAGGTTTCGGGTAGTGAGGGGACATTACACTACAGAAACTATATTAAGATTTGAAGCTACTCTGTTAAAACAGTCATTGTCCTTAAATGTACATGTTGAAGATTTATTTCCTCGTTACAATCATAGAATGCCCTCAAAATGATTGCCTCTAGGTCAGGAATGCACTTGTGGCCACTTTAGGAACAGACCTCATGTGTCCAAATCTAAAGGTAAATATCTAATATGAAAAGGAGCTTGTCCTATAAATTATCATCTGCATATCTAAATGTTGCTTAGTTAAAGCAGTTTCTTAATTTCACATTTTAATAATAGAGTCTTTAGAACAATTAAATCATACTGTGCACATTTAATGTTGTAAACAGTAAAGTTAAAGTGTGAAGGAAGGTGCTAATAATGTGTCAAAACAAATGGCTGCGGCCCTCTGGGGTCTTTTGAATGCATTTAATTGTTACTGCATTTTGATTTCTAGCAGAAATTACAACATTTTAGCACTCTGTAGATAGAATACCTTGGAGCTCTAATGCTCATTTAATCATAATAATTGATTTAATATGCTGGCACTAACCGTTGACTGACATGCTACTGTGTATATATATGTTCTTTTCTTTTTTAAAGGAGCCTCTTCCTTTATTTTATTTATTTATTTATTTTTGTATTTTTCTGAAGTGAAAAGCAGGGAGGCAGAGAGACAGACTCCCGCATGTGCCCAACTGGCATCCACCCGGCAAGCCCACCAGGGGGCGATGCTCTGCCCATCTCTGGTGTTGCTCCGTTGCAGCCAGAGCCACTCTAGTGCCTGAGGTGGAGGCCATGCAGCCATCCTCAGTGCCCGGGCCAACTTTGCTCCAGTGGAGCCCTGGCTGTAGGAGAGGAAGAGAGAGAATAGAGAAGAAGGAGAGGGGGAAGGGTGGAGAAGCAGATGGGCACTTCTCCTGTGTGCCCTGGCTGGGAATCAAACCTGGGATTTCCATACTCCAGGCTGACGCTCTACCACTGAGCCAACCGGGAAGGTGGCCCTGGGTGGTTGCTCAGTGATTAGAGCGTCAGCCTGGCATATGGACATCCTGGGTTCGATTTCCAGTCAGGGCACACAGGAGAAGTGACCATTGCTTCTTTACCCCTTCCCCCTCTCCTTCTTCTCCCTCTTCCACTCCTGCAGCCAGCTTGATTGGTTCAAGCGTGGCCCCAGGTGCTGAGCATAGCTCAGTTGATCTGCGTATGTTAGGCTCAGGTGCTAAAAATAGCTTGGTACTGGAGCATTGGCCTCACATGGGGGGGGTGTTGCAGGGTGGATCCCGGTTGGGGCACGTGTGGGAGTCTGCCTCACTGTCTCCCCTTATCTCATTTAACAATTAAAAAGATTAAAAATAAATGTAGAAGATTGGGTTTTTGTACATGGATTCTCTAAAATTCAAAAAGAGTTGAAAACCCTAACATTTATTGAGTGCTAACTACATGTCAGGTACCATTCTAAGAGCTTTCGGTGCATAACTCAGTTAGCTCTTATGGCAACTCTGTGAACTAGCTACTTATTTAATTATCCACATTTTATAAATCAAGAAACTGAGGTACAGAGAGGATAAAGAATTTGGCCAGAATCATGTGGTAAGAAACAACTGTGATTTGAATTCATCAGTCCAACTCAAGCTGGATTTAAATAATTATAGTTTATTTGGCGTTTAAATATACTTTCTGGCATTTAAGTGTTTTGGAATTCATATTCACTTTTTCCACCATTTTTTGGTCTGAGACTCACACATAATTGGTCTAAGCTCTGCACATAAGTTGTAAATCCCTAGCTGTTTGTCACATAGCTTGTGCTATGAACATTTAAAAATGAGAAAGAAAAGTACTGTTAGGAGATATAAGAAAACAATTTTTTCCTCACAGGCACAGTTACTTGTCTTTGACTTTGAGCCTCAATTATAGAGTAAGTGACCTTAGTTTAGCATAAACTCCTATCTCTGAGGCTCGTGCAGCCCTGCATTCCGGTACTGCGGTGAAGGTGCAGTTAGTAGGATGATCTTTTCATGGGTCAGAATTGGGGGAGACGTGTAAAGAGGTGTCTTCTGCTACCTGTTTCTCCCCACCATAATTGAGATTTTATTGGTTGTTTTGAGAATAAGTACACAGGCATTTCAGTTTGTACACAGTTTGAATGTACATACCAAAGACCTAAGTCATGTAGTTGTGATTCTTTTTTAAAGTTATTCCAGTGACTTTTACAGCTTAAAATTTGGAGGCTAATTTTTCTTAATAGAGTATCAAGTACCAATATCTTTAATTGTTGATACACTGTTACATCCAAGTCCCACTAATTCACAATTTAATATCAAATACACTTCATAATCAAATTTTCGATCTTTCATAGCACATTAACAGAGGTACTGAGGTAGCTGGACGACCACACCAGAAATATTACAGAGTGTACAGAGTTCTTACAAATTGCCATTTATTATGCTCTGTTTTGTGTGCTATAAAAACCACCTCCATTAATGGAATGTGAAGCTGACACCCAAGACAGTCAGAGCTTCCTATACTTAATATCCTGTTATGTCTGGTTCTCAGAAATAACCAGCAAATGAGTTCGCCTCTAAAAAGAAAGCATTTACACTAAAAAATGGGATGAGGTGGAATTACTTCCTTAAGTATGTTTCTAAAGCTAAAAAACTGGCATTTATAAAATAGTTGTTAAAAATATTCCTTTTGATTGTACAAGAAGGAAGATGGAGCACTTATAAGGTGTGGTATATGATACTAATCAGACTTGGCTTCTTTCTCTCCTGCTTTATCTGAGACTGTTGCCTTGTCTTCAGTTTCTCCATTTTCTAGATTTTCTTTAGTTTCCTGTTTTCTCTTTTCCCTTTCGTTTGCAATTTTTTTGTCTGCCGATTTTTCCTTTACCGCATTTTTTGATGTTTGCACTTTGGCAGGAGCAGGTTTAGCCAGCAGCCTCGCAGATCTCTGGGGCTCCTTCCTCTCCCCTCAGAGGAACTGACTTGCCTCTTGGGCGTCTTGGCAGGAAGGCAGGCACGTGCCAGGTGCCTCTTGCTTGGCGCACTGGGAGCCTTTGGAAGCTGGGCTGCTTGGCTACTCCTGCTTCTTGAGAACGCCTCCTCCCTCCTTTTTGAGGAAAAAAACTTTTCCCTGGTGATATTGGGCAATTTTGAGTAAGTTAGGTGCATACCATCTGTGGAACACAGAGAAGTTCTTGTTTACATGGGTTGAGCTACCTTTTCTGTCAGGAATAAGAAGTGATTTTAACTGACAACAGATCCAGCCTTTCAGTCATAGTAGAAGTAAGACCTACAGATGAAATATTCTAATACCCTCTCTTTTGGGAGAGAGTCTCCCAACTTTTAATACCTTTGTATTAAAAAGTAGCTTTCTGTTGAAACTCGTGTTCTTGTTACGTTCCTTGGAGTTCAACAAAATTGAATGTTAGGCCTCCTGGCTGCCTGTTATAGCATATGACTGTACTTTTTGATAATGAGTAATTGTATTGCAGGTGCTTAAAGGGAAGTTTAATCTCCAAATCACTGCCTCTCAAGCTGTGTCAGTACCCCACTCTCTAGTTCTGGTTCATCTTTAAGAGCCATGGCTATATTACTAATGGGGAGTGCCCGCTAAACAAACGAACACTGGAACCAGTTGCTGTATAACCTTCCATTGGCAGACTGTCCAGCACTCAATGACACGCATGTATTTAGGATACTAATTACACTTTTGTCTTCATTTCTTCTTTAAGAAGATAATTCAAATTATATGTTTTTATTTTGCTGTTTCTATGCTTTTTGTCATTTCCTGTCCTTTTTTGGAATAAGATGAGATACAAACAGATTAAATAGCCACAGGCACAGTCTTTAAAAAGATTGAAAAATATAGTTACCTAAGTTTAATATGTAGTTCTTTCTATTTAAAGTCATAACATTTACTCTGTAGCATTCATTGGGGCTTCTTTATTTTTTATTTTTTATTTTTTGTATTTTTCCGAAGTGAGAAGCGGGGAGCAGCAGCCAGACTCCTGCATGTGCCTGACCGGGATCCACCTGGCATGCCCACCAGGGGGCAATGCTCTGCCCATCTGGGGCATTGCTCCGCTGCAGTCAAAGCCATTGTATCACCTGAGGCGGAGGCCATGGAATCTTCCTTAGCGCGCAGGCCAACTTTGCTCCCATGGAGCTTTGGCTGTGGGAGGGGAAGAGAGAGTCAGAGAGAATAGAGAGAGGAAAGGATGGAGAAGCAGATGGGCGCTTCTTCTGTGTGCCCTGGCTGGGAATCAAACCCGGGACTTCCACATGCCGGGCCGACGCTCTACCGCTGAGCCAACCACCAGGGCCACCTTTTTGCTGCAGTACATTAAAATCTGAATATTCTATACCTTGAATTATAAAAATTCACAGCATATTTAATATTAAGGTTTTTAAAATAATTTTTCAAAGGAAATAATGTCCAAAACAGCTGTTTCTGGTACAGTAATATTTTTTGAAAGTATGAATGACTTGTCTCTTAGGAATATTTTTTACATTTTAATTAGAAAGAATTATTAAACATGCCATAGTAACTCAGATTTGTTACAGTTTTATTATATGATTTAGCTACTTATGTTCTCTAAAAGTATTAAAAGTTTATACCATACCATTTGTACTTAATTTCGTTTGTGTGTTCATTCTCTGCTGCTCATTTGAATGACAGATTTTCACAGCAGAGTGTTGAGCACCTAAATTGTTCTTAACTGCATACTTTTGTTGATTTATAGTGGGGATCATGGCAACCTATCATTGGGAAACCATAAACTTTCTAGAGCAAAGTATGAAATGTTAGTATTTTTCTATTTTTCATCTGGAACTGTTGTTTTTAATATGTTTAACTCAGCCTTGGCTGGGGGCTCAGTGGAGCATCAGCTTGGCGTATGGATATCCCAGGTTCAATTCCTGGTCAAGGCACACAAGGGAAGTGACCATCTGCTTCTCCCTCCTCCCTCTTCCCCCTCTTTTCCTCTTCTCCTCCTGGAGCCAGTGGCTTGATTGGTTTGAGCATTGGCCCCAGCACTGAGGATAGCTTGGTTGATCTGAGCATGTCAGCTTCAGGCACTAAAAATAGTCGGGTTGACTCGAGCATCAACCCCAGACTAGGTTGCTGGGTGTATCGTGGTCCTGACACATGTGGGAGTCTGTCTATCTCCCTTCCTCTCACTTAAAAAAAAAAAGTTTAACTGAAATCTGAGCAAATTTTTCTTTGTCTTATTTTAATGTTATGATAGTTCCAACTATTTTCTTCTTTGCTTTTTAGATATTCCTCTTCGTCAAGTTGTTGCGGAGGAGTGTGTTGCTTTTATGTTAAACTGGAAGGAAAATGAGTACCTTACTCTTCAAGTTCCTGCCTTTCTGCTTCAGAATAATCCATATGTAAAGGTAATTCATGTTTAATCTGAATAAAAGATTATTAGAATAGAATAATTGTACTTTTTTTCCCATTTAGTTCTATACTACTTAGGGAACTTGTTCAATTTCTATTTCCAGATTGGAGAAATGCTTGTTGTTTTGTAGTTAAAAGTATAGTTTCTGATAATTCAGGCACTTGAGTTTGACTTCTCTAATTTTTTTTTGGGGGGGGGGTGACAGACAGAGAGAGGGACAGACAGGGACAGACCAACAGGAAGGAGGGAGAGAGATGAGAAGCATCAATTCTTTGTTGTGGCACCTTAGTTGTTCATTGATTGCTTTCTAATATGTGCCTTGATGGTGGGGGGGGGGGGCTACAGCAGACCAAGTGACCCCTTGCTCAAACCAGCGACCTTGGGCTCAAGCTGGTGAGCTGTGCTCCCACCAGATGAGCCCGTGCTCAAGCTGGCGATCTTAGGGTTTCAAACCTGGGTCCTCTGTGTCCCCATCCGACACTCTATCTACTGCACCACTGCCTGGTCAGGTGACTTCTCTAATATTTTTTAAAAGCCTATAGTTTAATGAGAATGGAAGCAAAAATTATGTAGTTAACAGATAAAGTTTTGGTATAATATTAAGCTAGTGAGAGGTGAGTCAGCTTTTCTTGCTTTGAATGATAAAATCAAACTTCAGTTTTAAGTTCTGGAATACACAGGTATACCTGGGTGAGAACTGGTGGTGCTGTAAGGGGTATACTTCTACTCATTTTCCATGTATAGCACCTCACCCTTCTTTGGAGTCTATTTACTTCTCTAAGTTTGATTTGCCTGCTTCTTATTAGAGTACATGTTTGTTATGAGTAGTTATACCCAGGTAAAAGACAGAGTTCACTGAATTGATGTAAGTTTGTTTATTCTCCTTTCTTAATTATCTTTTCTGTGCAACTGAAAATGCTTTGGGTGAAGAAAACATCAAAAATAGACACTAGAGGTTTTCCCTGAGATTCTTTCTTTCATGTGTTGATATTATGTATACCCTGAAAAGGGAGTGAGTTTTTCTCCCTTTCTAGTTTTGTAGTTAAAAAAAACAAAACATTTAGTGATGTAACAGTTTTTGGTGTACATTTGGTTATTCAGATTTCCTTTTTTTTTTTTTATTGTTTGTATTACATTTTTTTATTCTCTTCATTTTTCCTTATCTCATCTCTAGTACATAGTCCCTTGATTGGTTGGTCACTTGGGAATTCATGCAAGACTGGACCACATTTTTACTTTTATCTTTGGTTATTTGTTTCTTATTATTTCAGGTCCTTTAAAAAACTGAGCTCATTTCATTTCAACCCTTATTGATTTTTTTCCATCCTTTTTGTCTTTATAGTTGTTCATTAAAATTTATCATCATACTTAAATCATTCTTCTCTTTGGAATTTTAGACATTGGATTATATCTGTTTTTCTAGCGAACTTCTTGAGATACGTAGTTCCTAATATGTAGGGTTATTCCTAACCTTCTTTCTTAGTCTTGAGTAAACTCTCAAATGAGAGAACTGTTTTGTTCCTGGTCATAATTTCCATTTAGAATTGTTGCCTGACCAGTGGTGGCAGAGTGGATAGAGCGTCGACCTGGGACACTTAAGGTCCCAGGTTTGAAACCCCAAGGTCACTCGCTTGAGCACAGGCTCATCTGGCTTGAGCGCAGAATTGCTGGCTTGAACATGGAATCAGTCGACATGATCCCATGGTTGTTGGATTGAGCCCAAGGTCGCTGGCTTGAGCAAGGGGTCATTGGCTTGACTGGAGCCCCCCGGTCAAGGCATGTATGAGAAGCAGTCAGTGAACAACTAAGAGACGTAACTACAAATTGATGCTCCGCATCTCTCTTCCTGTCTCTCTCTCTCTCACTAAAGAGACAAACAGAAAACGGAACGGTAGCTTGTTGCTCATTGTTACTAAAGCAGCACAGTACCTTTTCTCTTCTCTTAGTGAATTCGATGGAGCTGTGTGCCAGGAGAGATGGGCACATGCTTGAGGGCCTATAATGTGCAAGGGCACAGGATATTGTGCTGTAGGTTGTCTGACCTTGGGCTAGATTATCTCACTGCTTCCTTTGGGCCGTCTTCATCTGGCCCAGGAAGAGAAAGTATATGTGGTGATCTTGCTGAAAAGTCAGTTCTCTGAGGTAGATCAACATGTTGTCTGGGTTAAGGTTTTGTGTGTTCTCTTCCCTATTTGGACCCTTGCTCTCTTGTTAATATCAAGAAAAAGGAGTCAGAAGTCTAGAGTAAGGGATTGAGTTTTCAAAATAATGTAGCACTTAATAAACTTAATTCAGTGTGTAGGAGAAAGTCTGGAAGGATATTAACAGTTATCTCTGGGTAGTGGAATATTAGCTGATTTTAATCAACTTTATTTCCATTCTGTTACATATTTTTTATTTATTTAAACATTATATAATCACAAAAAAAGAAAGGAAAAATCTTAAGCATGTGAAAGACTAGCTAGTAAGGGGAAAAAAGGGTTGGTGGTGATAGTAGTAATAATATAAGAAAGACCAGTTTTTGTTTGTTTACAGAGACAGAGAGTCAGAGAGAGGGATAGATAGGGACAGACAGACAGGAATGGAGAGAGATGAGAAGCATAAATCATCAGTTTTTCATTGCAATACCTTAGTTGTTCATTGATTGCCTTCTCATATGTGCCTTGACCAAGGGCCTGCAGCAGACCTAGTAACCCCTTGCTCGAGCCAGCGACCTTGGGTCCAAGCTGGTGAGCTTTGCTCAAACCAAATGAGCCCGTGCTCAAGCTGGTGACCTCGGGGTCTTGATCCTGGGTCCTCCGCATTCCAGTCCGATGCTCTATCCACTGCACCACTGCCTGGTCAGGCAAAGACCAGTTTTTAATGTGGCTTATAAGGCCTGTTAGGACCCGTTTCCTCTCCCCTGCTCCTCGTCACGCCAGCTCTGAGCCGGCACTGCCAGAGTACGCGGTCAGGTCCTTGTGCACACCACGCTTTCTCTCGTTTCTGCACTCACACAGGTGCTGTTTGTTTACTTAGGTGGATTCCCTTCCTGCTTTTTTGCCTTTTTGTATTGTTTCTTTGAAGCTTTCCCATATTCCTTTTTCTACAAACCAACCAACCAACCATTTTCTCTTCTTGTTACCTTTGTACTGTTGTACTGGTCCTGCTACTGTTGTACTGTGGACTTATTTCCTTTGTTATACTGTATAATAAATTATTTGTTCATTTGTCTTTCCTATAGACCAGTTAATTTTTACATTTTCAGTCCTTTACTTGATATTCAGCACATGGTAGATGCTCAGGAATGTTTGTGGAATTAGTTGACTTGGGGCCTAAGTCAATCGAATTGATATGATTCTTTCTTTTAAGTAAACTTACTTCAGGTAGTGATCTTCAACTAAACATGGGGTCCCTGACAACAGAAAATGAGTGGGACCAGGAGCTACAGAAGCTTTGCATTGCACTGCGGCGAATAGCTGCATGTATGGTAATCCTCTGTCAGAGAAGAGTGTTCAGTGAGTCTGAAGGATGAAATGTTCTATTAGACCGTGGACCCTTGATTTCCAGTCACGTAGCATAGCCAGGGTTTTTGCATCATTTTCATTAGCTTTAATAAGCACCTCTAACAAGTTTTCTTAGGTGTGATCATGGAGTTGTGTCATGTAGGAAATATCCTTGAAGTATTTAGAAGTGAAATGTCATGTCTGCAAGATATTTTAATAAAGTTTAACAAACAATTTATATAGATAGCTATATAAAGCAAACGTGGCAAAATATTCACAATATTTTGAATACAGGCATTTATTGAATAATTCTCTTGATTTGTTTTATAACAAAACTTTAGGGGAAAAGCATCAATTTTCATCTTTGTTATAATACTGCTTCCTTAAAGAAGCTACTTTAAGCAGGGGACCACACGATTAACAATTTTAAGGTCCATTTAGGGACCTACGGTTTCCTGATGGACTTGAATTATCTTTGCTACATCATCCTCAGTGATGTGTAAGATTTAATAAGAACAAGGTATAGAGGGACTCTCTCTTGCTTTAAAAATATAGAGGGAAAGAAATGCTGAATTTGGTATAAGCCTGATTTTTATTCTATAGTTTGGGCCTGTCTTTTCTCTGCCTTTTGCTTTCAGCCCTTCTGTTCTTTATTATACTTGGGTCCTTCCTCCATCTTTGGTCCTTGAACTGCCTTGATTCAGATCAGCCACTTTACTCTCTCCTTCTTTCGATCTATTTCCTTAAACATGAGCAGTAGCTCCATCCCCAGCTGCTACTTTTTCTTAGAGAAAAGTTACTCTGAAGCTTGTCTCCTCCTCCTGTCAACTTCAGTTTCCATATTTTTTCCCTCATTTTTTCATTAAGAATTTTTTTAATGATTAAAAAATGTGTGTGTGAAATTTAAACACTATTTTAATTTCATCTCCAGGCTTTTACCACGGTTAACATCGGGGGGTGTGCATTCCATTGCACACCTGTTTTTCTTGTCCTGCACCATCTCCCCCTTACCCTCCCCCTCCCTCCTCCCAGCAGTCATCAGTCTACTGCCTCATCACCTTTCTAACAGAGCAGGCTCATATATGTATATCTGGCAGCTTGATTTTTCCCCCCACTTAATAAATCACATAATGCCTCTGCATTGTCTCAATTTGTTCTCATTAGACTTGACTTTGTTGTTGTTGTCATTAGACTGTGATTGTTTAGAAACAACAAGGTTTATAATATGGTTAGAGAATTCTCTTCCTTGAGCAGATTCAGATTTGTCAGTAGACAGTGAGCTCTAAATTCCTCAGTTGTTGGATAGAAAGAAGGCTCAGCATAAAATAACTGTGCTTGGTGTATTTGGGCAATTACCCATTTTTCTTTAAATGTGCCTTAATAATAGAACAGCATGTATGACATTACAGATCATCTCTTGTGTATTTTTTGTTTGTTTTTCGTGTTATAGCTTGGACAGCTTTTAGCGGCTACAATCAAAGAACTCCCAGGCCCTAAAGAAAGTAGACGGACTGCTAAAGACCTTTGGGAAGTTGTTGTTCAGATCTGTAGTGTGTCCAGTCAGCACAAACGAGGAAATGATGGCAGAGTTAGTTTAATAAAGCAGAGGGAATCTACATTAGGTATAATGTATCGGTATGTTTCGATCAGTTTATGTTTTGAGTTACTTTATTATTTATACTATTTGTACTATTTCAAGAACATCTCCCGTTAATCCTTATATATCATTAAGATGGACAATGTAAGAATTCTCTGTTGCTGATATCTGATGGACTTGTCTGACATGACCACCTTTGGAAATAACCTTTTTATTTGAAGAGACTACCAATCATTTAATGTAATCAGTGAAATTTTTCCAGTTGGATAGTACTGAAGATGTCACATAGGATTAAAACAGAGAAGAAATTTAATTACATTATTATAGCAATAGAATATATTTTATACATGCAGAATCAGAGAGTTAGGAATAAATCTTCACCTATAATTTCCTTTTTCGATTTTATTTTTAATTTCTGATATTAAATGTACATACAAATTTTTTTTTTTAGGAGTGAACTACTTTCTTTTATCAAAAAATTACGGGTACGTGTTATTAAAAGTTGATCTAATTAATTACTATTACTGATTTTTATAGACTTTAAAAATATTGAGTGCTTAAATGATTATTTAGGTGATTTGTTAATGTGCACTTCAGTGTTGAGGATGTGATAGTCTGAATGGAAAGGTTTTTGCTGCATTTACCCAACCGTGTTTTAGTGACTACAAACAGATATTTTTTAAATTGTAAAGAAATCGTTATAATAGGGCTAAATGTGTGAAGTCTAGCTTTAATTTTTGGTTGATAAGATTAATGTCAGGTTTATTTACTGGACATAACCTAGATTCCATCCTTTACTGTTTTAAGGATTACAAGTAAATTATTTTGAGATAGCTTGAAGTACTAGCTGGAAAGAGATCTGTTTACAGTTTCAGAAGTCATGTGAGGAGAATTTAAGCATTGTAAACCAGATACCTAAATATGATAACTTTTGTGTAAATTTGTGTGCTGTAATTTCTTCCATGACATTAAAAATAAAGTTGACCTTTAGTGTGTTTTAAACTAAAGTAAATGGTAAATTTCAAAAGAGTAGGAATCTTTTGAAAGAGAATACTTGGTGTCCCTGAGGTTGATGGGAGAAATAATAAAATATATATACTATTTAAGGATGCTGTATTTTTTTTCTCACAGGAACCATTGGTTTTGACTATTATTTTATCACTCTTTGTGAAACTTCACAATGTTCGGGTCAGTATTTCATAATTACATTTTTTAAAAACCTTTGAAAGAAATTGTCTTTTAAATCACAAATTTTTTTTTTAGGAAGACATTGTGAATGATGTTACAGCTGAACACATTTCTATCTGGCCATCCTCCATCCCCAAGTAAGAAGTATTATAGTTTACGTTTTATTAAGTTATTCATGTATTTAGAACCATCCTGACTGGTACAAATAATTTTGAATAATTTTATTAAAAGGCTACAATGTTAGGATTCTTGGTTTTTCTCTATTATAATAATGATCTTACTAAAAATTATAGATAAGGTATAACTCGGCTGAGGTATACCCGGCTTAGGTAGAGCAGATCTGTACGTAGTCCTGATTCCTTGTTAGTGGGGAGACTTAGAAAATCGAGGGAAAGCCCTGGCCAGATAGCTTGGTTAGTTAGAGCATTGTACGAAAGCACAGAGGTCGGCAGTTGGATTCCCCAGGGCACACACAGGAACAGATGTTCCTGTCTCTCTTTCCTTTCTCTCTCTCTCTCTCTCTCCCTCCTTCTCTCTCTCTTTCTCTCGCTAAAATCAATAAATAAACATTAAAGAAAAGAAAATTGAGACTAAAAAGAATGACTTTCTATCAGGTTTCCAGCATCTTATTATCTCTTTTACAATTATCTACTTGAAAATGTATTTTTTTTTGGTGGTTTTTGTTTTAATACTTTCAACCCCTTTTAGTTGCCTTAAAGAGCTCTTTCATTACTTTAAGAAATCTTCCCCCTTACTTTTACCACCTGAGAACCACAGTGAGATGATGGAATATTTTTAGGGGAGAAGTAGTATTCTTTTTCTGGAAGAAGAAATCATTTACATTTTTCTCTTCCCACACTTAGCAACTTTTCATTCAGGAAAGTACATGTTTATTTTCTTACAAAAGTTACTTTCCTCCCCTCCCTTCCCCCCAGTCTTCTTCCTTTGTGCCTGATGGGTAGGTCCTAGGCCTTATTTTATTGCTCTTAGTGGCATCTATGAAGAAGAAAAGATTTTGTAGGTAAGGAAGCAGGCAGTAGAATGAGAGTAATGTGCTTCCACCTCAGTCTTTGAGACTGGAAGCAGGTTTATTTCTCCTGTGGAGATTAGAGTCAAAAGTGTGTTAGTGACCCCTCCCTCCATTTACTGAAGCTTGTTTCCCAAAGGAGCACCATATTTTGTGAAACAAACGGGCGTGCTCCGCAGCTTTCTAACTGCAGATTTTTATATAAAATTAGTTTTTAGATAGCAATCCAAGAATCAGGTGGAGATCATTTTACCTTGTTAATTGATGGTTGTCACACCTCTTTTGGTGTTACTTTGGCCTAATTAAAAAAATTTTATTCCCCGTTTTTTGTTTTGTTTTGTTTTTTACAGAGACAGAGTCAGAGAGAGGGATAGATAGGGACAGACGGACAGGAACGGAGAGAGATGAGAAGCATCAATCATCAGTTTTTCGATACGACACCTTAGTTGTTCATTGATTGCTTTCTCATATGTGCCTTGACCACGGACCTTCAGCAGACTGAGTAACCCCTTGCTCAAGCCAGCGACCTTGGGTCCAAGCTGGTGAGCCTTGCTCAAGCCAGATGAGCCCGCGCTTAAGCTGGCAACTTCGGGGTCTCAAACCTGGGTCCTCTGCATCCCAGTCTGATGCTCTATTTACTGCGCCACTGCCTGGTCAGGCTGGCCTAATTTTAGAGTGTAAACTAATGATTGATATTTAGTGTTTGTTTATGATAAATGAATAAAAAGAATGGGGTTTTTTTGGCTTTGTTTTTAGTGAGAGAGGAGAGAGAGAGAGAGACAGAGACAGGAAGGGAGAGAGATGAGAAGCATCAACTCATAGTTGCATGACTTTGTTCATTGTGGGGGGTGGGGCTCCAGATGAGCCAGTGACCTTGGGCTTCAGGCCAGTGACCATGGATCATGTTGATGATCCCACACTCAAGCCTGAGACCCCATGCTCAGGCTGGTGAGCCTGCTTTCAAGCTAGATGAGCCCGTGCTCAAGCAGGCGACCTCAGGGTTTTGAATCTGGGACCTCAGTGTCCCATGTTGATATTCTATTCACTGCATCACTACAGGCTGAACAAAAAGAATGGTACCTAGAAGCTCTGAGTGAGGTTCCTAGGATTGGAGTCCTAGCCACTCCACTTCCATCAGGAATAGTCATGTTGGGTAAGGCCACTTGGGGAAGTTGCTTTCTGTGCCGGTTTCCCCATCTGTAAAATGGACATATGAATAGTATCTCCCTCAGAATTGTATTAAGTGAGTTAATATGTATTTTATGATAAATGTTAAAATAAGGATGGGCACATAGTAGGCTTAACTATTATCTTTATGATAAAATTAATATAAATTGACCCAGACAAAATAAAATTGTTGTGCTTTATTGCTTTAGGGAGATAGGAGCTATGATCTGTTCTATTTGGGTGCTGGCCTGGCTTTTATCCTCACAGTTGTATCTGAAGACCTCCAGGTTTGGTTTAACTAGGCTCAGAGCAGCTGGTCCGATTCCCTACCCTTCTTCTGATTTCCTATTCCGACCATATGCATTGAAGTGGAGCACTTGCCACATCTAGACCGAGCTTTGACGGCCAGTGAAACAACTGATCCAGGGGAGTTACTCTTACAGGTAGCCACAAGGTGGATGTAAGGCCAGTTTGTTAGTGTTTGAGTTTTTGGTTTTTGTGGCTTCTAGATAACAGAACTTAAAAATCATTTGGGGCCTGACCAGGTGGTGGCCCAGTGGATAGAACAAACGTCGTACTGGGATGCAGAGGATCCAGGTTTGAAACCCTGAGATCTCTGGCTTGAGCACGGGCTCATCTGGCTTGAGTACGGGCTCACCAGCTGCAGCGTGGGCTCATCTGGCTTGAGTACGGGCTCACCAGCTGCAGTGTGGGCTCATCTGGCTTGAGTGTGGGATCATAGACATGACCCCATGGTCGCTAGCTTGAGCCCAAAGGTTGCTGGCTTGAGCCCAAAGGTCACTGGCTTGAAGCCCACAGTCACTGGCTTAAGCAAGGGGTCGCTCGCTCTGCTGTAGCCCCCCAGTCAAGGCACATATGAGAAAGCAGTCAATGAACAACTAAGGTGCTGCAACAAAGAATTGATGCTTCTCATCTCCCTTCCTGTCTGTCTGTCCCTATCTGTCCCTCTCTCTGTCTCTCTGTCACAAAAAAAAAGAAAGAAAAAATCATTTGGGGAAATTTTATGAGCCTCTTTAATTTTGTTGCCTGTAAATTGTGCCTAAAAAGTGGAGCTAGATGTGTATCCTACCACTTTGATATGCTTTATATGGTAAACTATTTAAAGATACTTTTTTAGAGTGGTCTACATTTTGGTGGGGAAAAGGAAACAAAAATCAGATTGTTTTCAACCTCTTCTAAAAAGTTAGATTATCAAATTTAGATGTTTTGTTAGTTTTTATATATTTACTCCTAGTAATATTTAGCATGTTTATGGTCACCTAAATTTTGGCTAAGTCTTTTTGATTTTAGTAAATGTGTTTATGGCCTGACCAGGTGGTGGTGCAGTATATAGAGTTTTGGCCTGGGACTCTGAGGACCCATGTTTGAAACCCTGGGGTCCCTGGCTTGAGCACAAGCTCATCTTGCTTGGGCACTGGCTCACTAGATTGAGTGTGGGATTATAGACATGACCCCATAGTTGCTGGCTTGAGCCCAGAGGTTGCTGGTTTGAAGCCCAAAGTCACTGGCTTGAAGCCCAAGGTCACACTGGCTTGAGCCCAAGGTTGCTGGATTGAACCAGGGGTCACTGGCTCAGCTGGAGTTTCCTGGGTCAAGGCACATAAGAGAAAGCAATCAATGAACAACTATGGTGCCACAACTATGAGTTGATGTTCCTCATCTCTGTCCCTTCCTATCTGTCTGTCCCTGCTTCCCTCCCCTTTTTTCTTTGCTACAAACAAAATTACAGCGTGTGTATGGAATTTGAAGTTGTTTCTTAAAATGGAGATTAATGTTCATTGTCTTTCCTTTAGCCTCCAGTCAGTGGACTTTGAAGCTGTGGCAATCACAGTGAAAGAGCTGGTTCGGTATGCCCGCAGTATAAATCCAAACAACCACTCCTGGTTAATTATTCAGGCAGACATTTATTTTGGTAAGTGAGATGTATGGTTCCATTGTGTTTTGTTTTTATAGGACTTTCAGAAATGAAAATAACTATATTACACATTTTATTGTAAGACTTTATCAAATTTGTTTTTCTTTTGACATATGTATCTCTCTTCTTCCTAGATGAAATTAAGAGAGTAAAACTATAATTTTCATGTGTATGCGTTTTGCTGGGGAGAGCCTTTGGTTCAGATGTTTTCATTTTGTGTTGACTACTGTTTTTCTGTTGTTGTTTTGTGTGTGTGACAGAGACAGAGAGAGGGACAGATAGGGACAGACAGACGGGAAGGGAGAGAGATAAGCATCAGTTCTTTGTTGTGGCACCTTAGTTGTTCATTGATTGCTTTCTCATATGTGCCTTGACCAGGGGGCTACAGCAGAGCGAATGACCCCTTGCTCAAGCCAGCGACCGTGGGCTCAAGCTGGTGAGCCTTGCTCAAACCAGATGAGCCCACGCCCAAGCTGGCGACCTCGGGGTTTTGAACCTGGGTCCTCTGTGTCCCAGTCCGACGCTCCATCCACTGCACCACCGCCTGGTCAGGCTTGTTTTGTTTTTTAATAATGAGTATTTATCTAGTAAGTTGGTAAAATAGTTTTAAGGAAAGACATTTATGTTAGTTTGCAGAATTTCTATTTAAAGTTTCTAAAATCTGTCCAGGCACTTTTTTTTAAGAGGGAGAGAGATGAGAAGCATCAATTCATAGTTGCATCACTTTAGTTGTTCATTGATTGCTTCTCATATGTGCTTTGACTGGGGGGCTCTAGCCAGCAATCCTGCACTGAAGCTGGCTTACCTGTACTCAAGCCAGTGACCTCAGGTTTTTGAAGCCGGGACCTCAGAATCCCACATCAATTCTCTATCCTGCACCACCACCGGTCAGGCTGTCCAGACACTCTTGATAATTATTTGTATTTTTGGGAGTATATTGATAATCCTTCTACTTTATGTGGTAGGTTTTTTTCAGCTTGATAAGAATATTTCTGTTACTATACAGGTTAAATAAAATTCCTGACTGGCATTATTTAATGATTAGTTATTTAGGACTTTATTATTTTTAAAGAGAAAGTTCCAAATATACGACTAGAGAGAATAGTATAATGAACCCACATATGCCACCTCTTAACAGTAATTAACGCAGTTTCATTTTCTCTGTACCCTCACCTACATTATTTTGCTTCTCCCAAATTATTTATTTATTTATTTATTTATTTATTTATTACAGAGACAGAGTCAGAGAGAGGGATAGATAGGGACAGACAGACAGGAACGAGAGAGATGAGAAGCATCAATCATCAGTTTTTCGTTGCGACATCTTAGTTGTTCATTGATTGCTTTCTCATATGTGCCTTGACTGTGGACCCTCAGCAGACCAAGTAACCCCTTGCTTGAGCCAGCGACCTTGGGTCCAAGCTGGTGAGCTTTGCTCAAACCAGATGAGCCAGCGCTCAAGCTGGCAACCTCAGGGTCTTGAACCTGGGTCCTCTGCATCCCAGTCCGACGCTCTGTTTACTGCACTACTGCCTGGTCAGGCTTCCAAATTATTTTTGAAGCAAATAGTTGCAAATTTTAATGCTTATTTTCATCCCACCCCTTAAAAGAATTAATTTATTAATCTATTCAGAATAGAGTTACTGTCTCTAAACTACCTTAGAAAATTAAGATTTGTTTCTAGTATGGACATTTGGGAAAATAATACCTTTAAATACAAAATTCTACTAGTAAGTTTGACAAGAAATCTGAATTAAATTTTTGTGTAATCAATTTTAGAAGGCAAAGAATCTGTTATGTTATTTCTCTAAAGTAGTTTTAAAAACAAAGGCAATTTTTTTCAGTGTTGTTCTGGATAAGTGTTATCCCTAGGTCTATGGTTTGAATCTTATTTTGTTGACTTATGAAGTAATACCTGACTCTTCACAAAAGAGGCCCTGTTTTTCCAACTGATACATCTAATGATAGGTATTTTTTGGTCTCCATTTTCTACTGCAGCAACAAATCAGTATTCGGCCGCTCTTCACTATTACCTCCAGGCGGGAGCTGTGTGTTCTGATTTCTTTAATAAGGCTGTACCCCCTGATGTGTATACAGACCAAGTAAGTTTTTATTGGCCTTTTTTCTTCTTGTCTGTCTTTAACTGTTCTTCTTGGGTCCCTTTTGGGTGAGTTTTCATATCTATGTTTGTGGTGGTAACTTCCAAATTGATTGCTTTAGACCGGATTGCTTGCCATATTTCCAGGTCCCCCTAGTCCATCAATACTTTGATTTCCCCAACACCTCAAACGTAACTTGTCCAAAACTGATTTTAACCTTTTATTTTACCAGTATCCCTGCCCAGTGATGCAGCCTCAAAAACAAAGTGAAACAAAACATCAAAATACCAAATACCTTGACTATTGTATTTTAGTTAACTGAGCCCAAATCCTGAGTGTCATGTTGTTTTCTTGAGTGACCCTCCCACTAACAGCAAATCAGCCTTCAAGGCATGTTAATTCTGTCTCCTGATCATGAATTTTGTTAATTTTCAGTTGATGTGCTTTGTTCTTTCCTCTGGTTTAGTCCATTAATATCATAACTTAAAATAAGTGGTATTTTTCAGTACTTACAATAAATGGCTTTTGAAATAAGATTTAAAGTCTTTAGTAACTTTAAATTAATAAAGTCTATTTTTTTAGAACAGTTTTAGATGCATAGCAAAATTGAACAAAAAATTAAAGTTCTCATATACCCACTTTGTAACAACTATGGTATATTTTAGTAAGCATTCCACGTGTACTTCAGTAAATTGTATTCTGCGGGGTTGGGAGGAGGATTTTAAAAATGTACACAACCCTCACACAGATAGTCTCCCTCTGTTGTCATCCCATAACCAAAGGCTACATTTGTTAAAATTGATGTTAATTAGTTTCTTAAAATCAATTGTTTTTATAGGTAATAAAAAGAATGATAAAGTGTTGTTCTTTACTGAATTGCCACACACAGGTTAGTTTATTATATTTTGATGTTCGTTTATTTTTCTGTATATTAGAGTTTATAATATACATAAAGCATTGGACTGTGAAGTAGCTTTTATTTTCCATATAATTGCTTAAGTTTTTATGGTATTTAAGAATTTGGCATATTGTATATGTTTTATAAAATTTATTTATTTTTTAAAGCCAGAGAGACAGAGAGGGACAGACAGAAAGGGAGAGAGATGAGAAGCATCAGTTCTTCATTGTGGCACCTTAGTTATTCATTGATTGCTTTCTCATATGTGCCTTGACCAGGAGGCTCCAGCCGAGCCAATGACTCCTTGCGCAAGCCAGTAATCATGGGGTCATGTCTATGATCCCATGCTCAAACCGGCAGCCCTGCGCTCAAGTCTCATGAGCCTGTGCTCAAGCCAGCAACCTCGGGGTTTTGAACCTGGGTCCTCTGCATCCCAGGCCAATGCGCTGTCCACGCCACCACTTGGTCAGGCAGTTTTATAAAATTCTTTATAGAATTTTAACTAAAATGAAGGTATGAATTAGAAAACATTTGTCTTTAAACCTTCTAAGTAGAAAAGAAGCATTCTCAAGTATGTTTTCTTATATTTAAGGGCAGATATTTACATTATTTGGAAAATGCAGATCAACACCACAGTACAATACCACTTCACACTCACTAGGATGGCTGTAATTCAAAGCTAGAAAGAAACAAGTGTTGGTAAAGATGTGGAGAAATTATGCTGGTAGGAATATAAAGTGGGGCAACCTTTTGGGAAAATAGTTTGGCAAAAGTTTTTCCTTAAACAGATTTACCATTTGACCCAGCAATTCTACTTCTAGGTATATAATCAAGAAAATAGAAAACGTGTCCATAGGAAAATTTGTACACCAGTGTTCACAGCAACATTATTCATAATAGCCTGAAAGTTGGAAACAACCCAGTGTTCATCATAAACAAAATTTGATGTCTGTACAATGGAGCATTATTCAGCCATAATAAGGAATGGAGTACTGATAGTTGCTAAAACAGGGATGAATCTTTTTTTTTTTTTTTTTACAGAGAGCGAGAGTCAGAGAGAGGGATAGATAGGGACAGACAGACAGGAACGCAGAGAGATGAGAAGCATCAATCATCAGTTTTTCAATGCGACACCTTCGTTGTTCATTGATTGCTTTCTCATATGTGCCTTGAGTGTGGACCCTCAGCAGACCAAGTAACCCCTTGCTCAAGTCAGCGACCTTGCGTCCAAGCTGGTGAGCTTTGCTCACACAAGATGAGCCCACGCTCAAGCTGGCGACCTTGGGGTCTCGAACCTGGGTCTTCTGCATCCCAGTCCTATGCTCTATCCACTGTGCCACCGCCTGGTCAGGCGTGATGAATCTTTAAAGTATTATGTTGAGTATGATTCTGTTAATATGAAATGTCCAGCATAGGCAAAAAGTATAGATTCAGAATGTAGATTAGTGGTTGCCAGATACTGGGTGGAGGAGGAATGGAGCATGACTGTTAATGGGTACAGACTTTTTGCCAGGCGAGTGGAAGGGAAGGATGAAAATATTTTGGAATTTGATTATGGTGATTGTTGCACAACTTTGTGAATATACTAAAACCACTGAATTGTGTACTCTAAAAGGGTGAATTTTATGAATTATATTTTTAAAAATTAAAAATATTTTTTAAAAAAGGATAATGACCTTATATACCTGTTTGTAATGGATCTGCTTTCTATGTTAAGCAGACTGGCTTCAGTTTTGCCAAAATGAGCTTCTGTATTTGCCAGCTGTGAAAGGTTTACCGTATTTTTCGCTTCATAAGACGCACCTGACCATAAGACACACCTAGGGTTTTAAGGAGGAAAATAAGAAAAAAAATATTCTCAACCAAATGGTGTGTTAAAATATTTAATAAAATACCGTATTTTTCTATCCATAAGACACACGGGGCCTGACCTGTGGTGGCACAGTGGATAAAGCGTCGACCTGGAAACACTGAGGTGGCCGGTTCGAAACCCTGGACCTGCCTGGTCAAGGCACATATGGGAGTTGATGCTTCCTGCTCCTCCCCCCTTCTCTCTCTCTCTCTCTCTCTCTCTCTCTCTCTCTCCCTCTCTATCCTCTCTAAAATGAATAAATAGGCCTGACCTGTGGTGGCACAGTGGGATAAAGCGTCAACCTGGAAGTGCTGAGGTCGCCGGTTCAAAACCCTGGGCTTGCCTGGTCAAGGCACATATGGGAGTTGATGCTTCCATCTCCTCCCCCCTTCTCTCTCTCTGTCTCTCATCTCTTTCTCTCTCTGTCTCTCCCTCTCCTCTCTAAAATGAATAAATAAAATAAAATGAATAAATAAATAAATAAAAGGAAAAAAAAAAAAAAGACACACGGGCAATTTCCCCTCCGCTTTTTGGAGAAGAGGAGGATGTCCTGTGGAGCAAAAAATACGGTATGTCCTGTATGTCCTTGAATGTCATGATGCTTTTGCTTGGCCGTTTCCCATTCCCTTCAGTTTTCTGAACTTTCAGTTCAGGAAAAGCCAGCTTCTCATTCAAATGAACAAAGCTTTAACAACTTTAGTTCACTGATAAAGAAAATATGGGACAGACATTTGTGTAAAGGCCTTTGCAATTAAAATTGGATGGAATCCATCAATACGAGCTGATCCACTCAGGTTGATCTGCAGGGCTTCTGAAATGATATAGTCTTGATATTAAGAATCGTTAAAAATTTCCCCTTCAAAACCAGTAGTCATTGATGACACTAGTTACGTGAAACCATTTTAAAATCTTTATTTGTTTATGTAGGTGGCAATTTTATGTCAGTTCCTTAGAGAAATTGACTACAAAACAGCTTTTAAATCACTACAGGAACAAAACAGGTATGAATGCTTTTTACCTTTTTATTTTATTTTTTACTTTTTTGTATTTTTCTGAAGCCAGAAACGGGGAGGCAGTTAGACAGACTCCCGCATGCGCCCAACCGGGATCCACCTGGCACAGCCACCAGGGGCGATGCTCTGCCCATCCGGTGCGTCGCTCTTTTGCGACCAGAGCCACTCTAGCACTTGAGGCAGAGGCCACAGAGCCATCCTCAGTGCCTGGGCCAACTTTGCTCCAATGGAGCCTTGGCTGCGGGAGGGGAAGAGATAGAGAGGAAGGAGAGGGGGAGGGGTGGAGAAGCAGATGGGCGCTTCTCCTGTGTGCCCTGGCCAGGAATCGAACCCGGGACTCCTGCACTCCAGGCCAACGCTCTACCACTGAGCCAACCGGCCAGGGCCATGAATGCTTTTTAAAATAAAAGAAAGTTGCAATTTTTTTGCTTAAAAAAGAAGTAGTAACTGAATTGTTTTTCAGTCACGATGCTATGGACTCCTACTATGAGTACATATGGGATGTTACCATTTTGGAGTACTTGACTTGTATCCTTTCATCTAATGTAATGTGATATTGGAACAGTTCATTTCTGTACATTAAAGACATTTAATAGTATTAGATTCATTCTTAACTGATTCATTTAGATCTTCATCATAAAAGAGGAGAAACAGATAAAAGACAAATTGCGGTAAGTTACTTTGTGCCTTGCTTCAGTAATAGACTTAATTTCCTTAATATCAAAACCATTGTTATGAATTGGACCAGGAAAGATTTTGTGTGCCTAGTTAGCACCAAAAATTGATTATTAGTGATTACTTTTTTTAAAGATCCTATTTTGATGATACAAGCTTTTACATCTAGTTTATTGTATAGTAAAATGTTAGATTGTGTCATCTCCACTCCAGATTAGGTGGTTTCCCATCTCACACAATGTCACAAGTCCATACAACAACCCGTAAGGGCAGATATGATTTGCCCATCTGACTCCCCCTTGCTAACTTCTGCTATACTAATAACCCCTACTGTTCTTTGGAAATGCCACAACATTCACCGCTGAAGGGCTTCTGAGATTTTGTCTTCTAGGAACATTCCCTCAGGTCTTTCCTTCAATGTCACCTTCTTAGTAGTAATCCTTTTCCTGACCATCTTATAAAATAGCAATGTCTCTCTCCCGTTTTTCTTCAATACTCCTATTCTCATTTCCCTTTAAAAAATTTTCTGCATAGAACTTATCTACATCTGACGTATCACAGGTGGACAAAAGTAGATTTGTATTTGTGAGTACATGAAACAGTTTGTTCTTGTATTATTATTTATTGTATTATTTTCCATATGAACAACTGCAAAGGTACATTTGCTCACCCTTGTATATACTTATTTATTGGCTATTTCTCGAGGGCAGGGACTTGGTTTGTCATAACTGATACCTAGAATGGTGCCTGCCTCGCCCGTAATAAGTGTTAATTGTTACTGAATAGATGAATTATTTATTTAAATTTGACTTATAAACCAAAACATTATAAATATTAATGGCTATTTTTACTTGCCTAACACTTGCTACACCAGTATTACCTTAGATATTTTCTCTTATGTTAATAAAAGTAAATACTTTTTGTCTCCTCTGTCTACCCCTTAAAATTGGTTTTCCCAAGTCCTTGGGTTATTTTCTCATTGCCCTACAAGTAATCTCATTCACTTATGGTTTTGATTACTTATATAGTATAGTATGTATCATTTCTTTAAAATATTTGGCTTCTCTTCTTGTTTTAGATGTCAGACTTTTATAGCTAATCATCTTCAGGATGTTTTGCTAGAAATAACTCGTTATATGCCACTACCAGTTTTTCCCATGTCATTCATTACGAAGGAATACATCCAGTAATTTTTCCTACTCCCTAACCTAATTGAAGATCATTTCTGAATAATCATACCTCCCTTCAAGCTACATGTCAGAACAGTCTGTTATTTAAAGTACTTTTTTTTTTTAAACCTAGAGGTAGACTCCCTTTTAATCTAAAGGTAATTAATTCCAGGGTCCTAAAAATGGTGTCATAAAACAATCTGTGGAAGAATACTATAGATTTTTGGTAGGCTGGGGTATTTCTAATCATGGGAGAAATGAGTCACTAAATGATACAGCACTAGCAACTACCCACCTATTAAAAATGAATCCCTGAAACATGAATTTTTATTTTTTCCCCAAACTATTTTCTAGACGGCTTAATAGCAAAAATGTCATTGTAGTTTATTTACTGGTATGTTACTCAAATAAACTTATTTACTTAATGTTGCTGAGATAATTCCATAAACTATGTCAGTAACTAATCTTTTCTTTAAGGTGGTTGCAGTTAGTCTTTGTTAATTTCTTCCACATTTCTTAGCATTTACAATTACAGTTTGTGTGTACATAGTTTTATATTTTGTAGCAAGGCTTTATTTTTGTACCTGACCTCTAATAACATGACTTTTCTGTTTTGGAAGATCAAAGCCATTGGCCAGACAGAACTGAATGCAAGCAACCCAGAAGAAGTGTTACAGCTGGCAGCGCAAAGAAGGAAAAAGAAGTTTCTACAAGCAATGGCAAAACTTTACTTTTAAGCAGTTAAAAGTTTTTAACTTTTATTTTTTAAACAATAGGCTAAATAGAAAACAGTATTAAAAGATGTTTATATATAGTACATATGTACACATTTAGTGGTAGTTTTTTTTTCCAGAAAAACATTGAAAAGCTTATAAACAAAAACTATACAGAAGACTTCATGCCATAATAAATTTATAATTTCTCCAGAGAAATTTATATCTAGTAACAATAAACTAACAATCTAGTATAGTTTTCTAATTAAATCCACTTCTGAGGCTGAAATCTCATTTAAAAATATGTAAATTAGCTAGTATATATATATATATCAAGTTCTTATGTAAATTGTTTTTGATTTTTAAATAAATAGATTGCTGGGAGTTAGTATACATTTAATACTTTTATGCCTTAATAGAAGTTTAGGTCAGGTGTTAAGCTTTATCACTTTGACACTGTCCTTAACTCATGTAGAAATTCTTTTTTTTTAGGTGAGAGGAGGGGAGATAGACAAACTCCTGTACGCACCCCAACTGGGATTCACCTGGCAGCCCTGTCTGGGGCCAGTGCTTGCAACCAAGCTATTTAGCCCCTGAGGCTGATGGCTTTAGACCAACTGAGCTGTCATCAGTGCCCACGGCTGATGCTCAAACCAGTTGAGCCACTGACTGCAGGAGGGGAAGAGGGAGGTGGGAAAAGCAGATGGTCGTGTCTCCTGTGTGCCCTACCCAGGAATCGAACCCAGGACATCCATACATTGGGTCAATGCTCTATCCTCTGAGCCATCCTGCCATGGCCTCATGTCTAAACTTAAGAAGGATCCTTAACAGTTTCACAAAATAAATAGAGCCTTAATCACACTAAAATTTGTTTTAAATCCTTGATCCTTCAGAGTAAAGTGACTCATAAATAGTTTGAAAGGGTACTTAAGTTTTTTCACTCAAATTATGATGTACAAGAAAGTTATATAAAACAAGCTGTATGTCAAAGCCCCAAGTAGGAGCCACAGCACTTATCTTGCTTGTATTTCTTTGGTATTCCCACTGTTTAGAGCAGTTTAAACACCATGTTCTAAGCCTTACTGGTTAAAAATGTTATGGCAAGGCAAAGAAAGTATGTAGTTAAAACAGATTAAAGTTCACCATTTGTAAAAAATTCAAGTTTTATAATAGCTTGCTACAGAAGCTGTATATAAATTAGTCACCTTATTACAAAACTAAACCTTTGTAAACAAGTTTAAATTTTATTTTCAAGAACCAAATTGCACTAAAGCAAGAGTGAATTTTGAGAATCTAAAAACTAGATTCAGAGAACTGTATCACTTAATGTACCCTCTAATGTAGCACTTTCTAATCTAAAACTTTAATGATAAAATTCCTGGTTCATCAAGGTAAACATAGTTAACACTGGATCAAAAATTTTTTTATGGCATAAGTCCTGGCTGACTTCTATTCCAGTCACCTTGGGAATGAATTAATCTTTGTAAACAAGTCCTGCTGTTTCTTTACACAGCTAACATAGGAATGATAAATTTCTTCCTTTAGTGCCAATTTTAAGTGTTTTTTTTAAATCAAAGAATGGCAGTGAAACTTCTGAAGTGGCTAGGACAGTCATAGCACTATTTTCCTATAAAATTTTAAGTTCATTTTTATGAAATTCCACCTAGTACTTGAATACTTGTCTGATTAACTTCTTTAGTGTTTTCCTGGTGGTTTTTCAGTGCTCTTCGGTGGTGTCATAATGCCTCCACTGCACACTGGTGACAGCTGTCCCCCTTTCCTGAAGGTGTTTATGTAATTTACTTCATCCTACACATGTGAAGAAATCATGCAGAGATTAACTGCTAAGATAAAGCATTGACAAATAAAAACAGACTTTGGGAAATTAATTTGAGGCTACATAGGCTTAATATAAGTGGTGTCTTTTATGTCTTTGCAACTTTGACTAGTCATATTCTAGAGGTTCAGCAATTTGAACTGCTGTAAATAGCTATTTTTTAAAATAGCTATTTTTTAAAACAACCTTGATCTTCCCCCACCCCAAGTGAGAAGCTGGGAGGGGGTGTGACAGACTCTTCCATGCACCAGACCAGGATCCACCCGGCATGCCCACCAGGGGGCGATGCTCTGCCCATCTGGGGCATTGCTCCACTGCAACTGGAGCCATTCTAGCACCTGAGGCGGAGGCCATGGAGCTGTCCTCAGTGCCCGGGCCAGCTTTGCTCCAAAAGAGCCTTGGCTGCAAGAGGGGAAGAGAAAGAGAAAGGAAGAGACGGGGGAAGGGTGGAGAAGCAGATGGGCGCTTCTGTGTGTACCCTGGCTGGGAATCCAGCCCGTGACTTCCACACACCGGGCTGACGCTCTACCCAGAGCCAACCGGCCAGGGCCCTCAACCTTGGTCTTAAACTTAAAATTTTGCTTTGACTTCAAAGTTACTAACTTTTCTACATTTTGAAATCATTGTGCCCATTAGAGCTTTCTATCCTCTTACTATCTTATAGAACTGCCTGAAGTATTACTCCCTGGCATGCTTACTGTCAGTTTCAGTGACTAGATAGTAAGCCCAGAAAACCCCACAAGAAACATACCAGCATAGCCAGATAATTTGTATGTGTCTGGATATTGTGTCTGTCTTCCATAGAAATCTTCTTAAACATCTTCAGCTTCACTGCACTAGTACGTTTTACTACACTGACAAAAGGCACCATCCAATCTACACATTCAGAAATGCTGTCCCATTCCAAACCTAGATAGAGAAAAGAATGTGAAGGTTACATTAGAAAGTACCTAACGTATGTATGCCTAATGAATTTGTTCCTGCTTCCAAATTTAAGGATATTTTAAAACATTAAAAAAAACCCAAAATCAAGTTTTAGCAAGTCAAAACAGATGACTCTCAAACTATTTATAATGTCACTATTTTGAGGAAGAAAAAAAGAACTTAACCAGTACCTTCTATACATGAAATCAAAATTGTCAAAACTCAAAGAACTCTTACAGCTATAATCATGTTTAACTTCCAATGGATTTAAATTCCATTTGAACTTATCTTATTTTTGGGTACACACTGAGGATTAGAAAAAAACAGAAAGGAAGGTAATCACTACACTGCTCAATGTTTTCCATTAAAAATTTAAATTCCTGTTTATAACTATACTAAATTTCATAAATTAATAGTCTCTTTACAAGTTGTGAACAGGTAAGAAGGTAAAACGTCTTACCGGAGGCTTTCTTAACGACTTCAATGGAGGTAAAATGGCACAAGGCAGCAGCAGCCAGTATTCTGTACTGGAACTCTAATGAATCAATGGTTAGAATACACAGATCTAAAAGCTAACAAAGGAAAAAGCAAAAGTACAAGTATTTAGGAGGAAAAGGATAAGTACTAGACATCACTACTAAATATCAGCTAACATTTCAGAGTGTCTGATACAGACCACATGCCAACACTGCTCTAATTAAAGGGATCCAAAGATAAATAAGCCACTATCCTGAAGGAAGTCTAGTCTGGGGATGGGAGGTCAAAAAGTGAACAGGACTACTGCACAATGATGTTAGGGGTAGGAAAGGCATCTGATCAGAGTGGGGAAGACAAGACTTCTGTGGCTTAAAGGAATCTTAGACAAGGCAGCCAGGAAGACTTGAACTAGAGAGTGTTCTAGGAATAGAAAAAGTTTCAAAGGTAAACGAGAAAGTATTTCCCTGGGAATTCAAGTAATTCAGATCATCTATATTAAATAATGAGCACCTTCATTCTGTATTTTAAAAAGGGTGGGTGTACCTGCAGAAGCACAACCTAGGTTAGAACATACAGGGTTTTTAAAAGTCAGATTTAGTGTTTTGATTATTGAAAATTACTAGATTTTTAAGTCAGGATAGTTTTTTTAATTTTTTAAAAATTTATTTCAGAGAGGAGAGACAAGGGGGGAGGAGCAGGAAGCATCAACTCCCATATGTGCCTTGACTAGGCAAACCCAAGGTTTCAAACTGGCGACCTCAGCGCTCCAGGTCAATGCTTTATCCACTGTGCTACCACAGGTCAGACAAGTCAGGATAGTTTTAAGAACCATCTGTTAGACTACGGTGAAGCAGATACAGAAGAAGAAAATGTTCCTAACCAGTTAGATTGGTTGAGGCAGTATAATCCAGACAGTAAGAGTTGTAAAAGGGCTAGATTTCAGAGACCCATAGTGATAGCTGTCCAGTAGAATAAAACTTAAATTTATGTTTGCCCTCCCTGGACTGGAAGGTAGAAAAATGAGAAGAGTTGGAAATGAAATACACACCTCTAGAAATGGTTTCTATATTGTTTATCTATCAAAACTCTATCATAAGGGTATATATTGCTTATGATAATTTGGGGTACTGGGGGTTGAGAAATAAGCCTTCAGTAAAAAGTTTTATAAAATGAGCCAATTACAGTATATTTACTGGTTGTCCAGTTTTAGTGTTCAAAATACGTTTACTAGATTTTAACATCTTAAAGTGAGAATGTAGATTTTCTTCCCTTATATACGGCAGTTACAGCAGCCTCAGATACTATGAGAAGTAGACAGGAAAGCACGGTACCCTCCTTTACTTAGTTACTTTGTTAGGCTATCTGTTATATGCGGGCTTAGGAAAATTTAATTTGAACTTAAATTTAAAAAAATGTAACTAAATAAGATGATTTTAATTCTAATATGTGAAATATATACTCTGTATTCAAATATAAGAAAAGTAGGATAGACATATAGAATAACTTCATACTATTATAAAGCCTGGAGACAACTGGCTTAAAAATACCTTTTCCCCCACTTTATATTAAAAAGAGGTATTTCTCTAATTTGGGCTCTTAAGGAATGAAAAGTACTCATAATGTATATATTTACACTCAGTTTAAAAACTTGTTTCCTAAAATTAAGCAACAAATACTGGGGACAGAATTTTATGCACCAGAAGTTTTGTTCTAATCAATTAAGGAGTGAATTTAATTCAGTAAGCTGCCAGTTTGTTGTATAGCCAATTTAAGACTAAACATACACAAACAAAACCTGTAATTAACAATAACATTACCATATAGTCAGTAACAACGTCAATACCTGAGCTATCTGAATGAACTTTTCCTGAGAATACTGAGGTAGGAGAACTTGAGGGGCATCTTTAACAGCATCAACTTGGAGGAAGAGATTTAGCCAGGAGATGATTGTTACAGGACAAAGTTCCCATTTTAAAGCCTGTTAATGAAATTAAAATGTTTGTTAATAAATGTAGGTACATAAATATCACAGTATATGACTACTTTCTTAGCTAGTCATTTAAGAAACTTTCTGCTTTTAGGCTTATTTCTCCCTAGGAGTTTTATTATTCTGATCGCATTTTTATTCAAGATACAGATATCTCATAATCTAAAGTTGCTTGTGTTTTATAGTCCATTAGGACATAGACCCCTTTATTCTTTAGTTGTCTTTATTTACACAGTTCATTCGGCCTGTTATTCATTCCTACCTTTTTCATTTCTTGCAGCTCATGATCTTCCACATCTGTTCCCTACTTTATTAAAACTACCTTTTTAATTGTATTCAGTGATCCACAACTAATTCCATTCAGATCTTTCAAGAACTGATTCTAGACTTTTTCTTTCTTTTTGTTGATCTCCAATGACTTCTGGACAAATATAAAAGTTTAAAAATAAACAAACACTAATTTATATCTTTTTCTCCATGAAGCCCTGGGACTTTACCATTTTTAAGAAGTCCAAAATTATTAGGAGAGAAAAGAGGGTTTTAACACCTGTAAAACTGCCCAGAAAATGCCATTGTCCCTTTACATCCTCCTTATACTATACTACTGGATAATTTTGTTATTAAAACAGTATCAACATGCCAACAAGACCCCAACGAAGTTATCTGAATGTTAACAGTTTGTAAACAAATTTATGATTTATATTATGTGTATATGGAAGTCATATTAATTGGGTTTTCTTGTGTTTACTATTAATAAACCTATGATGTCCAAACTTAGTGACATACTTTATAGTAGTTTATATTTACTCTTTTTTTTTTTTAAGTGAGAGGAGGGGAGATAGACTTCCGCATGTGCCCCATCCGGGACCCACCCAGCAACCCCCATCTGGGGCTGATGCTCGAATCAACTGAGTTAATCAGTGCCTGAGGTCGATGCTTGGATCAGCCAAGTCATCCTCAGTGCCTGGGGCCAGTGCTTGAACCAATCAAGCCACTGGCTTGCAAGAGGGGAAGAGAGAGAGAAGGGAGAGAGTGCGGGGAATAGAAGCAGATGGTTGCTTCTCATGTGTGCCCTGACCAGGGATCAAACCCAGGGTGTCTGCATGCAGGGCCAATGCTCCATCCACTGAGCTAACCAGCCAGGGCCACATTCATTCTTTAATCTAATTGAAGGCTTGATTAAATACTTTTATGCTTCTTTCCTCCACTTTCCTAATAATAGCCCTTTTTCTGCATATAGAAAACATTCAGTGAAATAACTCATTCTGTGCTGTAAGAAGGGGAAAATAAGATTTAAGAATCATTTTTGGAATTCATATATATATATGATAATGCTAACTACTACCTACATTTTGAAAGTGTTGTTTTTAACCATGTAAATTAAGAAAGTAGTATCTTTGCAATATGGAAACTTGAATGATACAGAAAAATAGTTTACAGGTTAAGTAAGTTCTCCAATTTATACCATTGTCAGTATTTTGCATTAGCCTCTTAGAACTGGATCCTAATACTAACACCTCAGTGTTGATTAATTACATTGTAGTCTTTGAAATCCAGTAATAATTACTGTTATTAAATTGAAACTAGAACTAATAAAGATATAATTACTACTTACCTTTAATATAATGAGTTCCATCCTTAGGATATCTTCTTCACTGCAAGCACCATCCGTGACATAAGCAAACTCTTGGAGTTTAGGAGCGTAGATTTCCTTTAAAATTAACATTAAGCATAGTTGGGACTGAGTTTAAAATAAAAGAATTATATATATATATATAAATCACCTATAGGCTTCATTTTTAAAGACAGCTTCACAAAGTGATTACAAATTTTTGTAAAATAATTCTACAATAGCCAAAGCAACTTTACGTTTAAAGACATTTTTCATACGTAGGTCTAAATTAGCCAACTATAGTGACTGAGACTTATTTTCATAGAATTGATCTTGAATTCTACTTAATAAAAAACAGTATTTTAACCAGTTATTTCAATAAAAAAATGTCAAACTTGTTTAAAGATTGCCTGTTGGTCTGAACAAAACAAAATATTCAACAAAGTTCCTGCAACTGAAAACATTTCCTTTACCCTGATACAAAAGTATGGTTTATCAAAAAATACAGTTTGGCTGATGACAGGTCTGCTTTAACAGTCCAGAGAACTAGAATGATCAAAAGAGCAGAAGAGATGCCTGCCACAGATGAGAACAGACTAAAGATCAAAATTTCAGTCTAGAAAGATACCTGAAACAAAGTATGATTTTATAAGAACAGACTAAAAGCAAACTTTCACCAAATTTGGCAGAATTTGGAGATAGTTCTTAAAACTCAAAAGGCAAATATGGGAGAAAAAGAAAAATTCAAGGAAATTAATGCATGATTTATTTAGTCCTCCTGCCCTCCAAATAACATATGCTTCAAAAATTTCAGAGGAAGGTATTAATGGTATTCATAATGATCTTCAGCACGTTAGAAAATTTATTGATTTTAGAGGGAGAGGAAGGTAGAGAAACACTGATTTGTTGCTCCACTTATTTATACATTCATTGGTTGGTTCTTGTATGTGCCCTGACTAGGGAGTGAACCTGTAACTTTGGTATATTGGCATGATGCTCTAACCAACTGAGTTACCTGGCCAGGATATTCATCATGCATTAAGAAAAGTATACTGAGGTGTGAAGGAAAATCTCAGGAAAGGAGTTGCCTTCTTGCACCACCACCACATAATCAGCATATTTTGTTTGGCAGAATGAGACGTGGAACATTTCACTTAGATGCTAATTCCAGAATCAAAACAGAAGTTTAGATACTGAAAAGGAACTATGATATTCATCCTTGTATCCAAATCATAATATTCAGAGAATGCATTTTTTAAAAAACCACCATCTTTCCTAAGGAGTTAATATCAAAGTACTACAGTAATATATTCTGGAATTTATGTGTTGATTTTAAAAACTGGGTGGATAAATATGTCTCTGGGTGAACTCAGAACTTACCTCAAGTTTGGAAGCAATGAATAATGTTGTAATTCCAATGAGCTGAAGCATATTTTTATTTATATCCTTTTGCGTCAACATAAATCTGTCAAAAAAGTCTTGTGCAAGATAAAATGTTTCCCTATGAAGTGTGTATACTTCACATACCTAGACAAAAATCCAAAAGATTTAAATATTCCATGAATTTCTCCAAATTAGAAAGTTATATCTTAGCATACTAGGCTTTATAATACTTTTCCTAAGCCCAGCTTTGCTTTTTAGGGTACCAAAGCTATGCTGAGGGGTTTGGGGTAGATAACATGCACTAAGAAGATAAATCTATTACCACCCTCACTTACTCTTTCAGTTCTTTTCCCCACATGAACTTAGTGCATTTATTCCTAGTTATATTTATACTTGAACTGACTATGAATGAGAACTTTTTCCTATTAATTTCCTAATTGTTTATTGCTGACAAATGGCTAGGTTTTCATGCTTAATTTATAGTCTTATTCTAATAGTTCCAATTGATTCTCATCATTTTAGGTAGATATTTAAAAAAATGACAGTGGTTATTTTCCATCTGAACAACTATAATCCTTTTTCCCAATCCTGTATACTAAGACAAAGTAGAGTTTAACACTGATATATTACATTCGATAGTTTTGCATATATAATCATATATCCTGCTCACAAAGATCGGGATATTTCAAAATAAATACGAAGCTATAAAATATCTCCTAATTTTTGTGAGTAGTATATTTAATGAAAAATAAGAATAAATTTGATAGACAACCACTGGATAAAAATTAATGTTAAAAATAAAATCAACATAATTGTGCTTAAATTGTTTCCATGATCATTAAACACTTAGGGAAAAATAAAAAAATCTTCCTGTACTCACATGATTAAAAAACAATTTTCTTTTCTAGTCAGAATAAGGAATTAAGATGATCTGACTGAGAAGGACACTTTGTAGTTTTAAAAATGTTTTCTGAATAGCTTGTGACAGATCTGCTCTACCATGTTGTTACTCCACCAAAAAGCATGTAGTTTTTCTCCCTTAGAATACATCATCTCTCTCTACCTTAGAGATAGGGAAACTAAGAGCGAAAATCAGTTTGTCTTCAACGCAAGTAATTATTTACTCAATGGTAATTATTTTAGAATTGTTCTTAGAATATTATTCTAAAAGATTATTCTAAATAGAATTATATTTATCCTAATAGAATAATTATTCTCGAATTATCCAGAGAAAGGGAATGGGTTTTATAAACAAGAAAGTTCTGGCACACATCTCTAAGGACTTCAGGATCACTATTATTCCTTTAGATTAATGGTACAGTGCATTTCTGAAAGAAATAGAGGTTTATAATATAGGGAAGCTACATGAAGCCTAGAGGGTGTAGGGCTTCTGGATATTCAAAACCTCATTGTTTAGGACATAGAAATCAAGATTACAAATCATAATTTGATTTTGGTGATTCAGAAAAGGACTTCTGAAGGCCCTGAAGCCTAGTCCTGGTTTTTTCACGTTGCATAGCAGAATTCAAAACCTTGTTAACTAGCCTGACCAGGCGGTGGCACAGTGGATAGAGCTTTGGACTGGGATGTGGAGGATCCAGGTTCGAGACCCTGAGGTCGCCAGCTTTTGCACGGGCTCATCTGGTTTCAGCAAGGCTCACCAGCTTGGAACCAAGGTCGCTGGCTTGAGCAAGGGGTTTCTCAGTCTGCTGAAGGCCCATGGTCAAGGCACATATGAGAAAGCAATCAGTGAACAACTAAGGTGTTGCAACGAAAAACTGATGATTGATGCTTCTCATCTCTCTTTGTTCCTGTCTGTCCCTATCTATCCCTCTCTCTGACTCTATCTCTGTAAAAAAACAAAACAAAACATCTTGTTAACTAGACTATTCATCTTGAATATCCTCAGTACCTAGAATGCTGCCTGTACACAGCAATACCCAGGTACCAATTCTAAATTGGGTTGGGGTTATATGGGATGTAGTAGCTATGTTCTCATGATTTTACTCTTATAGACAGTAATTTTCCATTTTGATACCATCAACTACATACAGAAAGTACCTCCGTCCTCAAGATGGCTGCTGGCAATGGATAATACAGTATAATATAAGGGCACAATGAAGGTACATTTATGTTACACAGAGACAGGAAATTTGTATTGCTGGAACATACCTCTAAAAGCCAATCTAGTAGTATTGACCTCATTTGTGGTTCCAAGTCAGAGTGCAGAACTTCAAAATGTTTGTCATGAATGTATCGGGTCTCTTTCTTTAACATGTTTAGCCAGACATCATTTGAACATGCCCAGCTATGGAAAGGGGGTGAAAAGAAATAATTTGTGTGATCTACATAATATATAAGCTATCTGTAAAAACTCAACTTTAAGATACTGAAATCCAATTTTCAATTAGAACTTGGAAGGGAGAAACTCTTAAATTAGGAAAAAGCTGCTACCTTAAGTTTTAGAAACTATTTCTTTAGCATGAAAAGCCTGAAATTATACAGCAAAAACTTGGATTATGATCATCTAAATTTGTAGGTTTCGAGTGTTTTCTAGTCCCCATTTATTTATAATTTATAAGGTTCCTGTTTAAGATTACCATGCTTTTTCAAATGCAATACTAAAGAGGTAAATATTTAAAGCATATGATCCCAGTAGAGACAAGTCTCAATCACCTCCAAATAGGTCACCAATAGTAGTCACTTATAGTGGGGGTAAGGTGGGATAGAGTATGGGGGAAGGGAAGGATTGGTAAGTTTAAATGAGTCCATTAATTTCCTTATTAAAGTAAAATATAAATGACTACACTAGATGTTTTGTATAAGCTGTACATCCTAGTCCTAGTCATTAACTAGAAAAAAGAATTATAGACCTTAGTTACTAAGCTTTGTAAGAAATAAATAGGGTCGATATATCTAATGATAATGCTGTACATGTTAAAATGCTTCCAACCTAACAATTCAAATAATTTAAACTCCATTGGAAAAATGATTCAGTTCTTTTCTGATAAGGCTTAGAGTACTCAGGCAAATGAAAATAACTTTACAGAATCAATGTTTTAAATTTCCCTATCAAAGACTATACTTTCAGGAATCATTTATATAGTTTAATTTCCCTACCATTTGCAAATAGCACTATTCAGATTAAATATGCTCAAATATTAGTAAAGAAAATCAATTTTTATGTCTATCAACATGAAGTAAAAAAATAAAATAAAGTAGTGCCATATATAAAATCAGTACAATTTTAACTGCTGACATTAAATTACTGAAATTTTTCTTACCTTAAATCAGGCAAAGGTGAAGGGTTAATAAAAAGATTTTTAAATCTGTAATTTGTAAATCTGGAGAAGTCACTTGTTCCTATTTCTTTGTGGGGTGTTTCAATGATAATGCAAGGACTAACCCCTCCAGACAATATAGGTGGCCAACAATTCTGTCATTAAAAAAAAAGAATATCTATTTGTGCAACAGGAAACCAACTTTTTGTCTGAGATCTTTCACAAATGTAAGCTAATATTTCTAAATAGTCTAGTTTTCCCCAAATACCATCGTTAGCTAACATGCTGACAGTGTAGTTAAACAAGTTGACATATTTTTATAAATAAGCCACATAACTAATAGCAGTTCATAAAGATTAACAGGATGTTCTAGACCAGTAGTTTTCAACCTTTTACACTTGAGAACCAGTGAAAATAGAATTATTTCGGGGACCACTAAGGCAGAAATCACCCTGAGCATAAGTGAATTCGACTAAAATCACTTGGGTCTATAATCTTCATACAACAGCAGGGTGGTTAAATCTTTTGCAGACCGCCACTGAAAAACACTGTTCTAGACAACAAAATTCAATTCTGGAAATACAAGACATTAGATATTGGGGGAGCATTTGTAGTCAGACACTAATAACTTTCATAATTATAAAACTGAAGTTCTTCCTCCATTTGTATTCATCAGTAGTGGCAAGGGCACCCTGTTTTGTGAAACTACCCCTCCCCGCCCCCAGTCCAGTTAATCCTGCTTTGTCTGATACTTTAAATTACTTGCAGGTAAAACCTTAAAAATGGAAGCAAATGGAATCAATTACTTATATACTACTTGAGGATACTTTCCCCAATCAGTTCTGGTTTCAAAAAGAACCACTGTCTCTGAAGTGTTTTCTTTACAACACAGGAATAGGTAGCAAAGGGCTAGGTGCCAGTCTGGTGGTTAGTGACCTCACGTCCTATTTATGCCCCAAGAAGCAGCTATTAGTATCCTCCACTACAGTCGGAGAGGAACAAAGAGCAGTACATTGGGACAGATTAGGCGGGCCCTGGTGCACTAGGCAGCTAGCTCCAAGAGGGAGCGAAATACAAAGAGGAACCAGCTGCTTCAAGGCAAACTTACACTGCAGCTGTAAGTAGGATTCAGGAACATATAAACCACCCTTAAGATAAGTGCCCTCCTGCTGACTCTCTAGGGGCATCAAAAGTAGAAGTGTCAGAAGCATCTTTCTACTGCAAAGCCAACCCTAGTCTCACTCGTCCTGCGTTTGTTTTCTCCACGCTCCCCTTTCCCCCAAACCAACCCAGCCCAATTCTGCATTACCCTAATCTCATACTGATGTTTCCTGGCGACCTTTTCCTCTTTTCTTTTTTTGACATCCTAAAAATAGAAAAAACTACTGTTAAACTAAGGTCCCGACAAGCAAGTTCCTCTCCCGCCTTCCTCTCTCCCCCTAACTCACCTGTGCTGTTTTCCTCTTCTTGGGCTGAATTATCTGGGTTTCTTGGGGGGAATCAGTCTGGCTGGACTGGGGCTGCTGCTTAGCTTGTAAACGGCTACTGTTGTAAGTTAAAAACAAAACAAAAACGTTTAATTAGTCATGTGTTTCAAAGGCAGCAGCTAACATTGAAACATATCTCCAAGACAAATAATGTTACCTGCGTCTTGACATTCTCTTCAGATGTACGAAACCTCTAGAGGGGAGAAAGGAAACCGGAGTCAAACACACCGCCCTCTATATTCTCCAAGTGCCGAATCAGACGCTGACTCAGAGGTTACGGCCGGAGCCCCGCAGGAGACGGCCTGAGCCATTCTACCATGCTGGCCGGCACCGTACCAGTTAGCTCATGGTATTAATTTTGGGCACATGTCTGCATTTCCTCAACTTGTTGTACAGCTAGAACGCAAAACTCCAAATAATTACAAAGCACGCCCCAGCACCCGAATGCGCAGGGAGGGAGGTCTCCCCCAGATGGGTCTTCTCCCCATCCTCCACCCTCTCCCCGGTGCACCACGAGCGGGGCAGCGACAGCGACCCCACTCCGTCCTGCACGAGCCTCGGAGGGGGCTGTGGCGGCCAAACGCTGTGGAGAAGCCGGTTCCGCGCCAATTTGGAGCCGCAGTGGCGGGGAAGCAGGGGGCGGAGGGAGCTGAGACTTGTGTCACGTCCTTCAGTCTCCTTTTCCTCCTTCCCAGCCCCACCGGGCCCTGCTCGTCGTCTAGACGGGGCGCCGGGACCCCGGCTCCTGATGGGGGTGTCAGCGAAAGAACGCGGGTTCATTGAAAGACGGGGAAACTGCTGGTCGGGGAGCTTTTCTCCCCGTGAAGAGGACCCAGACACCCACCCTCTCCCGCGGGATACCTCCCCAAGTTCGGGTGGGCGAGAGAAGACCGCAGGATGAAGGGCTTTCCGGTGGGTCCGGCACTGAGGGGCACCCCTACCTTCCCCGTCGCGGCCCCGACCCCCTGCCAAGGGTCTTGACAGGACCCAGCCCACCAGCCGCCTAGAATTGAGCTCTTCCACGTTTCCTCCCTCAGGCTCCCGCCCGCGGAATGGAACAGCCTAGGGGCTTCGCCGGGAGAGGGGGGCTTTCTTTCCTCCCGCATCCCGCCTTACACACCGCGCCTCCTCACCGCCAAACCCGCTACCGCTCTGCTCTCAGCTGGCGCCGGCGCCAACCCAATATATAGGCCGGGCCGGGCACGCCCCGCACGCATGCGCCTCGGACTGACACCTCCAGTCAGCGCGCTCCCTTCCCCAGTGCGCCCGCGCGGCCACCCCGCAGGCGCGCGCCCTGCCTCAGTGGCATCGGCTCTCCTCTAGGGGATGAGGGCCCCTCTCAGCCCCTCAGGCGGCTGCCGCCCGCGCTCTACTTCACCTGCCTGCGCGGCCCGCCGGCGGGAGGGAGTCTTTCAAAAGCTCCTCCTCCGCGACCCGGCTCCCTGCCGGTCGGCTCCCGCACCTCCCGCCAATGTGTTCTTCCCTCCCGCTTTCAACTCCCGGATCCTGAGCGTGTCAGGCCGCGGCTCAGCCCCGGAGTACAACCAAGCGGAGGACGCTCAGGCAAACATCGAGTGGCTAGGAAGTGGCCATCTGTGGTGCACCCCGCCGTCCCGCCAAGGCCAAATGGAAACTGGGTCTTCCTTCGAGGCGCGAGACCAAGCGGCCCGCCCCTGCGGGAGGAGCGCCACTTGGGCTGGCGAGCTGGCCAATGGGAGGCGGGGACGGCTGCACAACGTGGAGCGGCTGCAGAATGTAAACACAGCCGGGCGCGCGACGGCCCACGTGTATCTTCGCGCGTCCCGCATTTGGCCCCAGGACCCGCCAGGGGCTGTCAGGGGCCACCCAGGAGGGCGCCACGCTCGCGGATGCCTGTCTTGCACTTTGCTCCCGACCGAGGTTCGGATCAACCCTGTTTTCCCGCTCTCCGCTCTGCCGACCGACTAACCCTCCCCGTGGGTGGGTTCCTCTGCACCCTGCTCCTGCTCGGCGGCTTCCTATACTGTAGTCCCTGCGCAGGAAACGTTCAGGCCGTGTCCCGCCGTTCCTTCCTCTGCTTCCAGCCTCCAGTTCCGGGCCCCCAAGGGTATACTGCTCCGGAGGGGCGGGGGTGATACACTTTCCCCGTGAGCGCGGTTCCTCTCCCAGGGCGGGCCCGGGCCGGGCCGGGCGGGAGCGCCGTCCCACGAAGTGCAGGCCCCGGGCCCCGCCCGCCGCCACCGGCGCGCCCAGCGGAGCCCGCGCGGGAGGCGGCCGCCCGCCTCCGAGCTACAGCGGGAGGAGGCGGGCTCGACGCATTTCCTTCCCTTGGCCCCCGTATCTAAACTTGGGTTCCCTCACTCCATTAACGCCCTCGCCCCAGCACGCCCCAAGACTGGACATCTCCAAGGAGGACATGCCGGTGATACTTCGCGAACAGGTTTTGTGGCGGAATAGGTGGCAGGAGCTGCCTACAGGAACAAAGACTCCCGGGGTGCAAGAGCTGTGCCTGGGTTACCGTGAACCCAGGCAGCTCCGGCCAGACCCTGGCCGGCCGGCCGGCTTCGTCTCTCTGACCTGCCCGCGAGTGAGCCGCGGGAGAGGGCCGGGCAGATTGGTCCCTGGGGGCGCCTGGCTTCGCGGCGGAGGCCAGAGCCCTTCCGAGTTGCACCAGGAGGCGGCGGCTGGGACCCACCCAGGGTCCACTCCCCTCTTTTGTGCTGCGTGTTCCATATGGACCTTGGAGCCTAGAAATAACGAGTGCTTTTTGGGCTTTGGGACCAGCAGAGTCCTTTTTTCCACTTTCTCTTTCGCTTCTTAAAACTGTCTCGTGACGCTAAGTAATTGTTTCTCTCCCAAATTTACGCATGAGGAAATAGAGTCTTGCCCAAGATGACAGACTCAGAAGAGACCAGGATTTTGTCAGTCCTTAGAAACTTCATACCAGTTGTAATGCTTACGAGGGCTCTGTCCTTAAGGGAGGAGTTGCCTCCCTTTTACAGCCCCCTCAAAACGCTGTTTATTGTGAAACTTAGAAATCTAACGAAGTAGAACTGGATACCAGAATGAGTGAATTTGATAATCAAAATACCAGGGATGTCGATTAACATTTTAGGATCAACCTTGGAGTACTGTATGCCCACAGCTAGGCTAACTAGTAAATTACTTGAAAACAAGACTCTGGAATTTAAAATGTACTTTGGTCAATGCCCTTGACTATGAAGTGAAGAGAGTGCAATCATAGTAAAGGAGGAATTAAAAACACTCCTAACAAATGACTCTGCCATATTACATATACCTGGTCATTGGTCAAGTGAGACTAAACAGAACATGGGCTTGCCTGTCAGTTGGACTGAGGTTACAATTCTGCCTTGCTGCCAGCTATGGGATTTTTCTGAGCATGGGTGTCCTCTAGAAAAGATAAAACAACACATTTATTTCAAGGGTGTTTTAAAGATTACATTTGATCATGTATATTGAGACCATCTTGCACCTGTAACAGAGCAGATGTTCAGTGCTACTAGCTCTTGGCTCTACTGTCCACCCCCCTATAACTAGTTTATACCCATAGAAATTAATTTTAAGGATCCTGAATAAAACAGAAAGTTGAGTTATAAAATTGCTGTTCCCAGAATAATTTTGTTCATGTAGTCATCATGTAGTGTATCTATTTTAGGCATCATTATTCAATGTTATTTTTGTTTCATATTTTTATATGTTTATTTTTAGTTCCCTTTTTTTTACCACTCATCCCAGCTTTAAAATTCACTTATTTTGAAATGTATGAAATTGCTGTATACTTGTAATAATTTCATGAATTTGGGCATTTTTTAAATTACATTATCCCCCATGTACATGCAAAATCAAAACACCATCTTAAATAAACTATTGGCCTTTACAGTGCTTTTATTTTCAGAAGAGAAGGGGAGAAAAACCTAGAATATACTTAGGGGCCCAGGTTTTTAAAAGATTAGGCCCAGCCAACTTATTTCTTGCTCTCTGCATTTTTACCTCTTCTGTGAAGCCTTCCCAGGCCCCTTCCTCTGTAGTTATGCTCACCTCACAGGACAATAATTATCTATTAAAATATCTTTTATTTTCCACTAGGCCTTGGACCTTGTTTTCATCTTTTCATAGCCAGGACCGAGCAGTTCAGAGGCACACATAGTAGGACCTCGGCAAATACTAAATTAAAGGATGCATAGGATATCCCATTATGAAACTTTTCATTCTCTATGGTTAGAATGATGAATGGTAGAATTAATATTAGGGTTTTTAAAATTAATAAACTGTTTTTTAGAAAAATGTTAGATTTACAGAAAAATTGAGCAGGTAGAACAGAGCTTTCATCTACTCTACCCAACATGCCACCTCACACACTTTCCCCTACTAGTGACACGTTACATTACTGTGCTGCCTTTTTTATCATGTGAGCCAATGTTAATGCATTATTAACTAAAGTCCATACTTTATTCACATTTTCTTAGTTTTACCTCAATGTCTTTTTATTGCTACAGGATCCAAACATCACACTTAGAAGTCATGTCTCCGTTAGGCTCCTCTTGGCTGTGTCAGTTTCTCAGACTTTATTTTTGATGTCCGTGACAGTTTTGTGAGGTGCTGGTCAAATATTTTGTAGGATGCCTTTCTATTGGAATTTGTCTGATGTTTTTTTCATGGTTATACTGAGGTTATGGGTTGGGAGGAAGAAGATCACAGAGGTAAATTGCCATTTTTATCACTTAATGTCAAGGTTATATATACTATCAACATGGTTTATAACTGTTGGTGTTGACCTTGATCACCTGGTAGTGTTTGTCATATTTGTCCATTGTAGAAAGCCAACTGTCTTAGTTTTATTGTGAAAATAGTTTTGACCTTTTGGTACTCCTGAAAGAGTCTTTGGGATCCCCGGAGGTCCACATATTGAGAACTGCAGAGCTAGTTTCCAAACTAGAATGCTGGAAGTCATTTAGTCATTCCTTTCTTCTATTTTCTGAGCTCCATCTTACTTGCTGAGTAAGATGATGTGCTAAGCTCTACTCTAAGCCTTTACATTGTATGAATTCCTATAATCCTCCACCAATACTATGAGGTAGGTGCTATTACTGTCATTCCTCCTTTACAGTTAAGGAAGCTGAGGCACAAATATAATATGCCCAAGATTCATAGTGGAGTCTGACTGCGGCACCCCTGTGCTGTGCTGTCTCCCATTACCACATCATTTCCAGATGAATCCTCTGGTTTTTCCTCTGCCTTAGTTTAGGACTCCAATCTTTTTTCCATGAGTGCAGTAATCTCCTAACTGGTTTTCCTGACATGTGTTGCCCTCTCTAATCTGCCTTCTAGTGTTTTGTCAAAGCTCTGTAGAAATTCTAAAGCACAGATCTCCCACACTGCCACTGCCTTGCTATGGATCACCTTGGGTTAAAGGCCAAAACCCGTAACACACAAAGGCTCATGTACCCAGGAAGTCCAACTGGATGTAGTTTTCTACACACCTGTCCTACTCACTTATACCTTGTACCTGCATCTCTCATTCTGCCCCTAGCTAACTCCCATATAGCCATTAATACTCAAATAAACACCACTGTCTCTAGAAAGCTGCCCTGCCCTGAGATAGGTCTCTTCTTTATGCTCCTACTTCCCCTGCTGCTCCCCTCTCCCCACCATGGGTGCCTTTACCAGGCTACGGGGAGCTTCAAGGGCTGGGCTCTCTCTTTCATTGCTGGCTGGAACCTGGCTGGCCAGAGCTCTGTGGGATGAATGGAGCATGAGCAGAGGTGTGCTAACTGGGAGTGGCCCTTATAACCAGACTTTGGGGAACACTTCCTTGAAAGAGCTTTGTAGCTGGCCCATTGGAAAACCCAGCAGGGCCACAGCTGAGTGCCTCCGTCTAGGATCAGAGCAGTTCCTGGCCTCTGGAACTCAAGGAGTCTAGGCAGAGAGGGCCTGGCTCTGCTAGAGCTGCTCATGGCCACCATTGCAGGAAAGGTAGGGGTGGTGGCTTCAGAAGGAAGGCATCTTAGATGTGAGAACTAGAGCATACACTAGACATGGTTGGTCCAGTTCCCTGAGGGTTTGTGATACAACACAGTGCGGAGAAAGAACAGGGATAAACCGGGCAGTTAACGGAAAGCCAGAAGCTCTGGGTAGAGGTTGAAAAGGTAGGAAGGTACATGTGGATCAGCCTGCTCTGGGCCAGGCACTGTGCTTTTTAACTGGGGGATATGGCAGTGAACAAGAAATGGGCCCTGTTTACAAGACCTTACATTCTATTGAGGTAGAGGACAGAGAATAAACGTGTAACAAATAACTGTCATTAAACACTATGGAAAAGGTAAAATAAGATAATTTGATAGAGGGGACTACTTTAGCACTAGGGTAGGGAGGGATCTGGGAAGGACTCAGAGGAGCTGACATTTTTTCTGTATAGTTCATTTAGTAATCTGTCACACACTAGGACACAGTATTGAAGCAAATAAAAATTCCTGTCCCCTGGCCCTGGCCGGTTGGCTCAGCGGTAGAGCGTCGGCCTGGCGTGCGGGGGACCCGGGTTCGATTCCCGGCCAGGGCACATAGGGGAAGCGCCCATTTGCTTCTCCACCCCCCCCCCTCCTTCCTCTCTGTCTCTCTCTTTCCCTCCCGCAGCCAAGGCTCCATTGGAGCAAAGATGGCCCGGGCGCTGGGGATGGCTCCTTGGCCTCTGCCCCAGGCGCTAGAGTGGCTCTGGTCGCAGCAGAGCGACGCCCTCGGGGCAGAGCATCGCCCCCTGGTGGGGAGAACTTCGCCCCTGGTGGGCGTGCCGGGTGGATCCCGGTCGGGCGCATGCGGGAGTCTGTCTGACTGTCTCTCCCCGTTTCCAGCTTCAGAAAAATAAAAGTTAAAAAAAAAAAAAAATTCCTGTCCCCACAGAGCTTAATTCTAGTGGGAGGGGCATAAAAAACAAATAAATGTATTTCAGTAATAAGAAGGAAGAGGAAAAATAAAAGCAGCATAGAGATGTGATGGGCAGTGCTGTCCTAGTTAGGGGTTCCTTGTCCTAGATCGGAGTTCTCCGGTGTGATGTGCAAGCAGAGAACGGTGCAGTGGGAGAACAAGCCACGCAGATAGAGAGGAAGAACATTCCAGGCAGGGGAACAGTAAGTCCAGAGGACCTTGGCATATTTAATGAACAACAAGAACATCAGTATAGCTGGAATGTAGTGAACAAGGGAGAGAGTAGGAGGAGAGGAGCAGGAGGGAGTGTCTTAAATGAGCATTGTGTTGGCAGTATGGAGAACATAGTCCAGCAGGGAGAGCGGTTACTAGACTAGTGCGATCGAGGTGAAAGATAATGGTGGCCTGGAACAGGGTGGGGTGCCAGGGTTGATGAGAAGTGGCTGCATTCAAGATATATGTTGAATTATATGGAGTGAAATAAATCAGAAAAAACCAAGAACTGCATTATTCCATACGTAGGTGGGACATAAAAACGAGACTAAGAGACATTGACAAGAGTGTGGTGGTTACGAGGGGAGGGGGAGTAGGCTGGGAGAGGGGAAGGGGCACAAAGAAAACTAGATAGAAGGTGACAGAGGACAATCTGACTTTGGGTGATAGGTATGCAACATAATTGATCGACAAGATAACCTGGACATGCTTTCTTTGAACATATGTACCCTGATTTATTGATGTCACCCTAGTAAAATTAATAAAAAATAAGTAAATAAAACAGTCATTGGAGCAGGAAAAAAAAGATATATGTTGAAGTTAGAACTGAAAGTATGTGCTGGTGGATTAGATGTATGGAACAGAGAACTCAAAGATGAGCAACTCGATGAAGGGTTGTCACTAAAATGGGTGAGGGAGGATTGGCTTTAGAGCAGCATAAAATCAAGTTGTTTATGGAGAGGTCAGATATTAAAGTATCCTCCCTATGTTTTATTGTGAAAACTTAAAATGTTCAGCAAATGGAAGGAACTTATAATAAACACACATATACCTACTACCTAACTCCATCGACATTTTGCTGTGCTTACTCTATCACAGATCTCCCTATATATCCATTCCTCTTCCATCCTATTTTTTGATGCATTCCCAAATATATTTGGAGATATTAGTACACTTACCCCTAAATACTTTATCATCCATTAGCATTAACAGACTTCAATATTTGTTTAGATATTTTTCTTTGGGGGTAAAATTTATAATGAAAAATATGTGTTAAATACACATTATTAATGGATATACGGTGTAACGCAAACTCCTGTCAAGTTGTAGAATATTATATCACTCCCTGAAAGTTTTCTTTCCCTGTTAATCCCCACTTCTACCTTCCTGGAGGCAACCACTGTTTTGACTTTTTCTCACTATAGATTGATTTTACTAGTTCTATACTAGAGAATTAATATACATAGATTCTATATGTATATGTGATATATGAAATCATATATATATATACGCTTTTGAGTCTAGCTTTCACTTAATATAATGTTTTTGATTTTCACTGATGCTGTTGCATGTAGTGGTACTTTGTTCCTTTTCATTTTTGAGTAGTATTTTATTGTATAATTATGACATAGTTTGTTACTTTTTAACTTTTGTAAGTAAAGGTTCTAAACATTCTTGTACGTCCACAAACATATTCATTTCTTTTGAGTATAAACCAAGGAGTGGACTTGCTGGGCCATAGACTAGGTATAGGTCCACCAACAAAAGAATAGGTAAATACATTGTGGTATAGTCGTGTTATGGAGTACTGTGCTGTAGGTAAAATGAAGTGGAGCCATGTATATCAACATGAATAAATTTCAGAGACAATGTTTAGAGGGGAGAAAACAAATTTTAGATCAATAAATTCAGTATGATATAATTTATATAAAGTTTGAAAGCATGTGAAGCACATATTACACATAGTTATGGATACTTATGTAGTAACAGCATAAAAGTATGCTTTGCAAAAATAATCAATTTCAAGATCATGGTATCTTAGGGTGAGGGAAGAGGAGATGAATGGGACTTGAGGATTCGTAATTGGCTTCAACTTTATGGATAAGGTTGTATTTCCTTAAAAGCATTGAAACAAGCCCTGGCCGGTTTGCTCAATGGTAGAGCGTCAGCCTGGTGTGCAGGAGTCCCAGGTTCGATTCCCGGTCAGGGCACACAGGAGAAGCGCCCATCTGCTTCTCTACCCCTCCCCCTCTCCTTCCTCTCTGTCTCTCTCTTCCCCTCCCATAGCCAAGGCTCCACTGGAGCAAAGTTGGCCCTGGGTGCTGAGGATGGCTCCATGTCCTCTGCCTCAGGCACTAGAATGGCTCTGGTTGCAGCAGAGAGGTGCCCCAGATGGGCGGAGCATCGCCCCCCTGGTGGGCATGCCGGGTAGATCCCGGTTGGGGATCGGGCGCATGTGGGAGTCTGTCTGACTGCCTCCCCGTTTCCAACTTCAGGAAAAAAAAAAAAAGCATCTGAAACAAATAGAGTAAAATGTTAAGGTTCTATAAAGTTGGGTGGTGGTTACATGTTCATTATATTAATCGCTCAAGTTTTTGGTTCTCTGATTGCAAACTGGTTGAAGGAGCTTCTGAAGTAGTTATTTCATTTACTCACTTTGCACCTGCCTCCCACTTTTGTAGGTAATTGAGACTGTGCTGAACCTCCTCTTCTCAGACTCACTCTGGTGGCTGCCACAGTTCCGAAGAGGCTCCTTAGACACCCCACGGAGGAAGTCGGGGAGATAGCCCCTCGGACCTGCTCGGGTCAGTGCAGCCTGGCAGATGGCTTTCCAGCCTTCTTCCCCACCTAGTTCCTAAACTTCGGTCTGTGATCTGCATCAGGTTCTCCCTTAAATACCAGTTCTAAACCGCTCTTCAAATTGAGCTGTATTTAAAAATGTGTTCTGTTCCATTTTGGGGTTTTTTCTTCAGGGACACTAACTTTACAGTTGTGCAGTTTTCTTTTTCTTATCTTCTATATCGCTTATCACTCCTTCTCTAATGATTTTTATTAATTGCTGTTTTATCTTCCTCACTTTTATTTCTATTCTTTATGTCTTCCAGAATCCCTTACAGTGGTGTCTCCTCTCTCTTGTGTTTCTTGTAATTTATTTTCTGAAATGTTTCTGTATTTTCTTATACTTATTTTCTATTGTACATCCACCCAGTTGTTCTGTGTCCTGTTGTCACCTTTTGCTGCCTGATCATCTTTTACTTGAGTTCTTTATTTCTGCTTTGTCAACTTCCTGCACAGCTGTCACTGCCTCATAATATTTTAAAAAATTTAAAATAGGATGTTGTAATGCTGGTGGCTGAGGCCAAACACGTTTACATTGGATTTGGGCAAACGGTAGAGGAGTTGTGGAGCCAGAAAGCGACGGGTCATTCCCGTTTATTAGAGTCTGCCAACGGCCAGCTCGGGAGCAAACAGGCAGGGGAAAACCTCTTCTCATGGCAGCAGGCCAGTGGTCAGGAAAACCACCCCTCGTGATGGCGGCCAGAGATCCGTGCAGAGGGAAAGTACCCATGGCTGTATATAGGCGACACATGTGTGGCTTTGTGCCATGTGCTCATGTACTAATTAATTATGCAAAGTGCTTGCAGCTGGAAAACAAGCCAGCAAGCTTGCTGTTTTCCCTACAAGTCCTTAGCAAGGCATTCAGAGCCTTCTACAATCTGGACCTGGTTTTACTTCCTTCTCTTAGGTGTGACCACTGCTCCAGCCAAACTAATCTACCACCATCCCGGAACTCATCATGCACATTCCTTCTCTGTGTCCCTGCTGTTTCCCACAACAGCAGCGCCCCCGTCAGAGGCCTCTGTATGGAAGTCCTGTTTCTAGTCATCCAACATATATTTCTTCCTCTTCCACACCCTCTCTTCTGGTATCAGAACCTACCCACCGCCCACCAACAGGAGTAGGTATTTACAACCTAGCTTGTCAATCACAGTGCCTCTTCTCTGGCCCCAGTTTCAGGGAAAGCTAAGTGGTTCAAGCAGGGTCCGAGTTCCTCCCCAAGTCTTCCTTCCACTAGAGCTAGCTCAGAAGTCTGCCTCTTTCCTTTGTGGTCACCATGTCAAAGAATGTTCATTTGGAGGAACACCCCACCTGGAAAAGGATATGGCAACACACAGAAGAGAGGGAGCGAGGTTCCTCGTTTAAGCCCTGGATTCACCCTAGGTTCCTAGTAACATAAGCCAGTCCATCATAGTTTAGCTCAAGAAACTGAGTCAATTTTGTCATGTACAACAGAGTATTGTAACATGTATCATACTATATGGTGATTGTAATTTCCTACGTATTTTTCTGTATCCCCCACTGAAAGCCCTTTACTGCAGGACCCACACTGCTTCACCAGTGGGTACCTAGCATTGTGCCTGGCCAGTATTAGTCAATAAATACTCAGTTGAAACTACATTTCTGCTTTTCCTAACTCTTCCCATCACTGATGGTCTTAGGCCCCAAGACCTTCATGAAGCCTTCCACATCACATGAGAGAAGCTGTGTACAGTGTCTAGGACTGTGTTTGGCACAAAGCAGGCTGTCATCAGAGCTGCCCTTTTCTTGGCCCTAGTTACTTTTATTTAATCAAATGGCATCTACTCATATTGTCTTATCTTAGAGTATTTGTATTTCTCTTTTTAGTTTACAAATTTGATTGTAAGTGAAGCAAGGACCTAGCACAGTGCCTCATACAAAAGAATCTGCAGTTGTTGAACGAACAGCTGGATATGCAGTGACTAATACTTTAGAGATGAGATGGAGATGGGCAGTTCATTATTGGTTTTGGGAGTCCTTATATTAAGTGAGTTATGGGATTGATAGGACCCTGAAAAATGCTGAATCACACCTTTGCAGAATGTTTGTTTTTGTTGTTTTGTGACAGAGACAGAGGTAAGGACAGATAGGGACAGACAGGAAGGGAGAAAGATGAGAATCATCAAGCCTTCGTTGCGGCACCTTAGTTGTTCATTGATTGCTTTCTCATATGTGCCTTGATCAGCGGGCTATAGCAGAATGAGTGACCCCTTGCTCAAGACAGTGACCTTGGGCTCAAGCCAGCAACCTTGGGTTTCAAGCCAGTGACCATGGGGTCATGTCTATGATCCCATGCTCAAGCCAGTGACTGTGTGCTCAAGCCAGTGACCTTGGGCTCAAGCTGGTGAGCCCGCACTCAAGCCGCATGAGCCCCTGCTCAGGCTGATAACATTGGGGTTTCGAACCTGGGTCCTCTGCATCCCAGTCCGACGCTCTATCCACTGCACCACCACCTGGTCAGGCTGACTGCTTTTTCAAAATCTAATTAAGCCAAAACAACTGACCACAGCTGAGAAATAGCTGTATTATCTCCTGTGTCCAAACATCTTATTACTTGGTAAAGGCTGTTAACTTATCCAAACTGAATAACTGGAATGAGAAATAAGGCATGGGAGAAATAAGGCACGAGGAGGACAAATCAGAGTTTATAATATCTCTGGTCCTGATAAGGGAGAACTTGAGTGTTGTCAAGAGAAAAGGCCAGAAGCTCTGGGTCCCAAACTATATTTTATACCTCTCACATCAGCCTCACACTTCTTCGGCTGTCTGTGGCTTCCGTATGTAATTAGTAGAAGACTGATTGATTCACTCTGTCTGATAGAGTGTAAGCTCCAGAGGGCTAGGGATTTTATCTCTAGTTCTTAAAACACTAGACACTGCCAATAGTTATTGAGTAATGATTAGTTAAGTTTAAGTTGAGCAAACAAATGGAAATGAGATTTAGTAAGAATGCTATGCTATATTTGCTTTAACACCTTTAGTGTTTGTAAAAGTGCTCTCACAAATACCTCCTCACTTGAATCTTGCAACAACCCTATGAAGTTTATTTTGTCAGGACTAGCCCTGACAACAGAAGAACACAATCCTACCAGCAATCAAGAAGTGCAATGAGCCTGACCTGTGGTGGCGCAGTGGATAAAGTGTCGACCTGGAAATGCTGAGGTTGCCGGTTCGAAACCCTGGGCTTGCCTGGTCAAGGCACATATGGGAGTTGATGCTTCCAGCTCCTCCCCTCGTCTCTCTCTGTCTCTCCTCTCTCTCTCTCTCTGTCTGTCTCTCCCTCTCCTCTCTAAAAAAAAAAAAAATGAATAAATAAAAAATTTTTAAAAAAGTATTAAAAAAAAAAGAAGTGCAATGAAAAGCCATTTTTTCAACCATCAAATAGGCAAAAAATTATAATGTTTTGTGCTGGCAAGAGGGTGAGAAAATGAGCATTTGTACATTGCTGCTGTAAATTCATATTTACATTGTACATTCTGGGAATGCAGCCTCCTGGCTATTAAAATGAAAAATATGGAGATTACATTCAGTAATGTCATCTTTGTTCATTTATCCTGAAGAAATCCCAATCTATAGGTTATATGTTCAAGCAAGTTTACTACAGCTTTATTATAATTGCAAAATCCTAAAAACAATTTGAATTTCTATGAGGAAGTGTTGAATAAATTATGGTTTGTAATACAGGATATGTTGTGCAATAAAAAATTAGTTAAGATTACATGTATGGACTTGGAAAGCTGTCTGAATATATCCTGTGAATATAGCGACAAAAGTTGCAGAGTAATATTGATGGAATGATTTTACTTTTGAGAAAAATAAGGAAATCTTTATATGTGTGTATGTCTGATTATGACTGTGGAGAAAGCAGTGGCAGGATGCCATTTTAGCTTATAGAACTTGTCACCTGGAGAGTAGGATTGGGATGGAGAAGGAGACATGAACACATCTATGTTGTGTGACCTCTCACAATAAGCATGCATTGATAGTGTGATTTTTTTTTTGTTACTTTTTTTTTTTAATTTTATTTATTCATTTTTAGAGAGGAGAGAGAGAGGGAGAGAGAGAGGAGGGAGAGACAGAGAGAGAGAAGGGGGGAGGAGCTGGAAGCATCAACTCCCATATGTGTCTTGACCAGGCAAGCCCAGGGTTTCAAACCGGCGACCTCAGCATTTCCAGGTCGACGCTTTATCCACTGCGCCACCACAGGTCAGGCGATAGTGTGATTTTTTTAAGTGAAAAATTTTTGAGAGAATGGGTTTGAGAGATGGACAAATGGGTTATAATCTAGTTTCTATCCTTTAATAGTTGTAAGAGGTTTGGTAAATTACTTAAGCTCTGTCTTCATCTGTAAAAGGGGAAATATCTACTTCAGGGTGTTTGATTAAAGGAAGTGGAGTATACAAAGTGTGTAGCACTGTGTAATCCTTCTATAAATGTTTAGTATTATTTCCTTCCACACAAGCAATTTGGAGTAGAATATTAAAACACACTCAAAATGTGTTGGCTCTGCTGATGGTGTGTGTTAAATTACCCTGATATTCTCAATTTGGCACTGGTCTATCAAAGAGGTGGATTAGAGTCTTTCCAGAAAAAAACCCAAAGAAAACCCAGGAGTAATCTGTGTTTCCAGCTTAATCCTTATAGAGACAAAGTAAGAATTGATATACAGTGTTGCCTTGGCCCTCTGGGGGTTACCTTGTACCTCAGTCATAAGTAACCCAAATGAAAAGTAGGAAGGAAGGAAGAGCATGTCTGAATAGCCACAATAGAGGTCTGAAGTTCCCACTTTTGCCAGGTTATTGATTGTTATTTAGACAAACCAAACGAGCTTTTCCAGCCCAGGCACGTTAGAGAGGATGCTATGGCAGGCCCCCTGAAAGCAGCCACGACGGACAGCCTGGACACAGCATTCAGGAAGTCAGATGGCTGGGGCGAGGGCCCGTTTTCACAATGATGAACTGATCTTCATAATGACAGTTATTACAGGGATACTAATTCATGCTTCATATAATCTTTACAAGGTCCCTAGTTAGAGTGTGATATAATTCAGAAAATCTTTACATGTGTGCATCTATGATTATGATATGGAGAAAGAAGTGGCAGGATACCATTTTAGCTTATAGAACTTAATTAACCAGAGATAATTAAGTTATTCAGTTTTGCTGCTGAAAGAGTGAGTTTTATTTTTGATTTAGTGCCAGAATATAACAGAGATATTTATCCTAGTAGGGAAAGATAGAGTAGCTGCCTATAGTTAGAAATCTGCATAGCCAAGTATGATAGACATTAGAAATTGTTCCAAAAGGATTGTAGCGTGGAACAAAGTAGAATGATTTTCTACAAGTACATTATTTGATTTTGGACTAAAATAAAGTCAACAACCAATAATCCAAAATCCTTGGGTCCTGGTGAGCTTTGGAATTCAGACCTTTTCAGATTTCTTAAAAGGTGGTATGTATACATAGTGTATGTAATATAACAATTCCAGCATGTGCCCTGACCAAGGATTGAACCAGAAACCTCTGAACTTCAGGAAGATGCTCTAACCAACCGAGCTATCTGGCCAGGGCAGTATGAATGTATTTTAATACCACTGAAGTATATACCTAAAAATGGTTTTGATAGTAAATTTTTGTTGTGTATGTTACTCTAATTTAAAAAATTTATCCACACAAAATCTTTAAAAAAACCCCACTTCATAAATTTCCCCACTCAAGACATAACACAAGAGCATTAATGTCTAGGTAGAATATTCCTTTAATGTCAGCTTTATACTTTTATCCAATAAACTTTTTTTTTTTTTTTGTATTTTTCTGAAGCTGGAAACGGGGAGAGACAGTCAGACAGACTCCTGCATGCGCCCGACCAGGATGCTCTGCCCCTCCGGGGCGTCGCTCTGCCGCGACCAGAGCCACTCTAGCGCCTGGGGCAGAGGCCAAGGAGCCATCCCCAGCGCCCGGGCCATCTTTGCTCCAATGGAACCTTGGCTGTGGGAGGGGAAGAGAGAGACAGAGAGGAAGGAGGGGGGAGGTGGAGAAGCAAATGGGCGCTTCTCCTATGTGCCCTGGCTGGGAATCGAACCCGGGTCCCCCGCACGCCAGGCCGACGCTCTACCGCTGAGCCAACCGGCCAGGGCCAATAAACTTTTGGCATAAGGTGGTCTTCTCATTAGTGATCTGAAGTCCTTCAATCTTTATTAGTAGATTCAGTTTCAAACATCACTATAAGCCAGAGTCCAAGCCAAGCATTTTTTTTTTTTTTTGCATTTTTTGCATTTTTGCATTTTTCCGAAGCTGGAAACGGGGAGGCAGGCAGACAGACTCCCGCATGCGCCTGACCGGGATCCACCTGGCATGCCCACCAGGGGGTGATGCTCTGCCCATCTGGGGCGTCGCTCTGTTGCATCCAGAGCCATCCTAGCACCTGAGGCAGAGGCCACAGAGCCATCCCCAGTGCCCGGGCCATCTTTGCTCCAATGGAGCCTCGGCTGCGGGAGGGGAAGAGAGAGAGAGAGGAAGGAGGGGGGGAGGGGTGGAGAAGCAGATGGGCGCTTCTCCTATGTTCCCTGGCCAGGAATCAAACCCGGGACTCCTGCACGCCAGGCCGACGCTCTACCACTGAGCCAACCGGCCAGGGCCGAAGCTAAGCATTTTTAAAAGTAAACTTTTAGCCTGACCTGTGGTGGCGCAGTGGGATAAAGCGTTGACCTGGAACACTGAGGTCGCCGGTTCGAAACCATGGTCAAGGCATATATGGGAGTTGATGCTTCCTGCTCCTCCCCCTTCTCTCTCTCTCTCTTCCTTTCTCTCTCACTCCTCTCTCTCTAAAAATCAATAAATAAAATATTAAAAAAAAAAAAGTAAACTTTTAATTTTGAAATAATCTTAGATTTACAGAAAAGTTGCAAAGATAGTACAGAGTTCTCATATATCCTCCACTCATCTTCCATTAATGTTAAATAACCGTGGTACATTTGTCAAAACTAAGACATTAACAAACATGTATACTATTAACTAAAGTTCACACTTTATTAGATTTCACCAGTTTTCCCACTAAGGGCCTTTTTTTCAGTTTTAGGATCCAACCCAGGACACTCTATTGCATTTAATTATCCTTTGTCCTTAGTTTTCAGAAGTTACTCAGTCTTTCCTTATTTTTCTTGACCTTGAAACTTTTGAGCCTGACCTGTGGTGGCACAGTGGATAAAGCGTTGACCCGGATGGAACGCTGAGGTCACCGGTTCGAGACCCTGGGCTTGCCTGGTCAAGGCACATATGGGAGTTGATGCTTCCTGTTCCTCCCTCCTTCTTTCTCTCTCTACTCTCTCTAAAATGAATAAATAAAATCTTAAAAAAAAAACACTTTTGAGGTCAGGTATTTTTACAAAATACCTGTCCCTCAATTTGAGTTTATCTGGGTTTTCTCATGATTAGTGTATGGTTCTGCATCATATCAATGCCAAACACTTTTTTATAGATTTTATTTATTGATTTTATGGGGTGGGGGGGGATAAGAAGTATCAACTCATAGTTGCTTCACTTTTAGTTGTTCCTTGATTGCTTGTTGAATGTGCCTTGACGTGGCAAGGTCAGGGTTTCAAACTGGTGATCTCAACATTCCAAGTCAGTGCTCTATCCACTGTGCCACCACAGGCCAGGCCCAAGCATTTTTTTTTTTTTTTTTTTTTTTTTTCATTTTTCTGAAGCTGGAAACAGGGAGAGACAGTCAGACAGACTCCCACATGCGCCCGACCGGGATCCACCCGGCACGCCCACCATGGGGCGGCGCTCTGCCCACCAAGGCCCAAGCATTTTTAATATTGATTTATGGACATCATTTCAAACCTTTGCAACTGTATTAGTCGCATCCCGAAGACTGAACTTTTCCGAGGAAGTCTTTGGTTCTGAGGCCCTCATGAACTAACTGTGTAGCAAGCAAGCACCTAGAACAAGTTTTGTTCTATTTTTCAGGTGCTTTTACTTGTTCTTCTTAAAGCGTAAAATTACAAATGGGCCTCACTAGAAGTTCAGGATAGGTGTGCGTGGAGCATTTCTTGAGGAACAGGGAACTCTCATTGTGCTAGTTGACCAGCCTGCCTGTTGTTTACTCCCACTGCTATGATGAAACCCTCTTCAACCAGCAGAGTATTTCTTTGGCTACCCATGTTTTGTAGGCATACTAGAGTCCAGGCAAATTATGAATACTTTTCAAACATCTTAGATGTTGCTCTTTCTGATCACTGCCGATTTTATTTAATGTGGCCACACCCTACACACCCAAACTTAGGCATGCTCGATTGGCACTGTTGACACTTCTCCAGGAATGTAGCTTCAGGAAGAACTGTTTCATCAGCATTGTCAATTTTCTCAATAATAAGTTTTTTTCAAATATATCAATATAATTTTCTGATGCATCCTGATCATTAGAAGTTTCTTTTTCCACTTGACTTTCAGATTATTTTGCACAATGACACTTCTCCAGTTTCTATAGCCAAACTAATGAATGTTCACTCACACCTTCAAGGTTCTGTTCTTCATGGTATATTATAGCTCTATTATAGTTATACATTAACTTTTTGAGAGAGAGAGAAAGAGAGAGAGGAGAGAGAGACAGACAGGAAGAGAGAGAGGGTGAGAAGCATCGATTTGAAATTGCTTTCACTTTAGTTGTGCATTGATTGCTTCTCATATGTGCCTTGACCTGGACTCAAGCCAGTGACCTTGGGCTTTTCATGCCAGTGACCTTTTGGGTTCAAGCTGGTGAGTTGTGAGATTGAGTGGATGATTCCCCACACTTACAAGCTAGTGCTCAGAGCCAGCGACCTCAGGGTTTCCAACTGGTGACCTTAGCATCTGTACCCACTGTATCACCAACAGTCAAGCATACATTCACTTTTTGTTGTATTCATGCAACCAAAACATAGTCAAGAGCTGAATTTTTTTGCCCTCTGCAATGTTCTATTTTTTTTATCACAATAAAATTCATACAACCTCTATTTAAGTCATATATAATAGTGATTTGACTTTATAACCTTTATAACCTAAGGTTATATAACTTTATAACCTTAAAATGCCTCACAAACAGCAGAATCTAGTTTCTGTAATAACTTTACTCTGTGCTATTGTTAATGAGAGATGCTTCTTTTCTTTTTATCTTCCCACTATTACCAGAGGGTATCTTTGAATCTATTTGATGTTTTTATGGTTACAAAAGAACAACAAAGAAAGCACACAGCAGATATTTGGGGAGGACTACTGTGACACAGCTGAGTTTTTTGCCAATTCAAGCAATGTTTTCTTTGCAAAATAGCAAAACATATGGAATAACTTTTGGCTTTAAGAGCTTCCAGACTTCAGAAGTGCAAATAAGAAAAGTGGACCCAATTTTTTAGAAGAAGGTTTTTATATAATGAAAGAAGTATCAGTTCCCTGAAACATTCATTAGGAAATGTTTCCTGAACATCTGGGACAGTGACCACTGCCTCTGTTTTATTTTACTTTTTTAAACTAGAGACCCCTTTAGCCTTGAAGGTGTGTATATACAACTGCCAAACAGGTTCTGATTGGAATGGATATCTAACTTAACCACCCTGAAATGATGTCATTCATAGAAACAACAAAGATCTTGACTTGTTTACCAATTAAGGTTATGCATAAAAGCATTAGCTTAATGTATACTGTAAATATATCTTGAAAATGGCACAGAGTCCTTTTGTTAGTTTTACCACAAGTCCAAGTATCTTAGGCGGCAAACTGCCACATATGTCCCAAGTTCTGCATACAAAAGTAAATACAGTCCTTAACAGTATATAAGTGAATAACACATGGCTCTACATATACAAAGGCGAGCCTTAGATGTCCATGGTTCCAGTCTTACAATTTAGAATGAGGGCTGAATAGGTGCACAGAACATGTACTCAAAAGGCAGAAAGCAAGAAGTAAAAGTGCAGCTTAAGAGGAATGGATGATTAAGCATCTGTCCTGGAAGAATTAGGGAAGAAACAGGATGACCTAACAGTAAGGGATGCCTGTACCAGACTTTGTAAGATGAGTGGACTTTTAGTGGGTGGTTGGAAGAGATTGCGAGAGATCCCTAGCTATCTGTGCTTTCCCTCCTCATCTGTAGCAGATCTCCTAATTTAGCTGAAATAAAGACTCAATTTCCCATTCTTCTTTGCAGCTAGGAGAGGCCACTACTGAATTCTAGCCAGTGGACTGTAAGCAGAAATGGTGTGTATAGCTCAGGCAGTGAGGATAAGTGTGGCAAGTTTGAAGATTGTTGAGTAGCTGAGGGAAGTAGTAAGATGGTAGAGAACAGAGAGGAAATAAAGCCTCTGTGCAGTTTCTTAGAGCCTGATGCAATGCTTTTTCCCTCTGTTGTTTCTCAATAGCAATTCAACACTGAATCTGAGGTGGTCCAAACGTGACAACACAGAGGCAAAGACAGGCCCTTGTTCTGTGGGATCAGTTCCACCCAATAGCGAGAAACTTCCTTAATAGAGCCGTTGTGCACTAGTCTGAGGGGTAAAGGCCAGTGCCCAGCCTTTAACACTTCATAAATGACACACACACACACAGAATAACACTGTGTATGTGGTGATAACACTGTATAAGAAGAACCATCTGTTTAGAACTCAGTATGGTTTGGTCACAGATTGCAAGAGCCTTACCAAGGCTCTGTAAAGACATAACACCATGTAGCAAAACCCAGCTCTGAGGTTCAAGTCAGGACACAAACATTGTGTCTAGTTGTGTGAACCTGGTCTGAGCAAGTATCAACCCCTCTGCAGTCCCGCATTATAGAAAGGCACAATAATGCTGCCCATCTCCCAGGGTCGTCGTGGTAAGTACACTGCCAGGTGCTATCAGGCACCTATATTAGGTAAATGGGTGGAATCCCCCAGCTGGGGGACCAACAGCAGCAGCAACACCGGGGAACACATTAGAAATACACATTCTCAGGCCCCATTCCAGAGTTAACTGAATTAGAAACTTTGGAGGTGGAGCCCAACAACCTGTGTTTTAACAAGCCCTCCAGGTAGGTAATTCTGAGGCATACTAAAGTTTGAAAACCTCTGCTCGAAGAGTGGCTAGTTGTGGCCAAAGAGCTAGCAGCATGGGCAACACTTGGCAGCTTGTTAGAAATGCAAAAACTCTGGCCTCATGCTAGGATCTGCGTTCTTTTTTGAGAGGGGAGATAGTGAGACAGACTCCTGCAGGCGCCCCAACATGGATCCAGTGGGCAATCCCTGCCTGATATTGGTGCTGGAATCAACCAAGCTATTTTCAGTGTCTGAGGCTGACCCACTGGGACCAACCTCATTGCCCTCAGCGCCCAGGCAATGCTTTGCCAATGAACCACTGGCTGTGGGAGGGGGAGAGAGAGAGAAGGGGGAGAAGGAGGAGGAGAGAAGCAGATGGTCACTTCTCTTGTGTACCCTGACTGGGACTCATACATCCATATGCTGGGGCGATGCTCTATCAACTGAGCCAACCAGCCAGGGCCAGGATCTGCATTCTTTTTTTTTTTTAATAAATTTTTTATTTTAATGGGGTGACATCAATAAATCAGGGTACATATATTCAAAGAAAACATGTCCAGGTTATCTTGTCATTCAATTCTGTTGCATACCCATCACCCAAAGAGAGATTGTCCTCCGTCACCTTCTATCTAGTTTTCTTTGTCCCCCTCCCCGACCCCTCCCCTTCTCCCTCCTTCCCTCCCTCCTGCCCCCCGTAACCACCACACTCTTGTCCATGTCTCTTAGTCTTCTTTTTATGTCCCACCAATGTATGGAATCCTATAGTTCTTGTTTTTTTCTGATTTACTTATTTTACTCCGTATAATGTTATCAGGATCCCACCATTTTGTTGTAAGTGATCCGATGTCATCATTTCTTATGGCTGAATAGTATACCATGGTGTATATGTGCCACATCTTCTTTATCTAGTCTTCTATTTTTTTTTTTTACAGTGATTAAAGCCTTTAAGCAAACTCTTGGCCAGTACAGCAAGAATCCATAAAAGAGTAGTGTCCTTAACATGTTCACCAAGTCCAAGTTGGCCCCAATACCATGCCAAATCCCTGAAAAATGCAACCCAACCCCAGTTCAGTCTGTTAGGAGCTGTCACAAGGAGCAGGAGTCCAGGAAAAGTCCACATCCAGGATAAGTCCGCATGGCACTGGAATTGTTGTCACAATTCTATACTTTGGAGCTCACGTCCAAGTCCCAATGACCACTGCTTCTAGCTAGTAATGATTCAGGTAGACTGGAAAAGCCATCTGCAGCATGCGTGGATATGGAGCTTCAGTTCTCCTCTGCCAGTCTCGGTGTGGCTTCTTCAGTGTTCTTTGGTTGAAGAGTCCTCTTAGTTTAGTCCAAAGTTGGTTTTTCCAGATGATAGTTCTTAAAATTAGTTTGTAATCCACTTTGGTTCTGGGAGGTAGATGTTGGTACGTCCGCCTACTCCAGCACCATCTTGTCTTCTCCTCCGGATCTACATTCTTAATAAGGTCTCCCAAATGACTCATTTGCACATTAAAGTTTGATAGCACTAGATTAGGGCTCTGCAAGAGAGTACAGAGTTGGCTGGTGGCACTAGAATTTGTATTCCCTAAGTATCTCATGGCCCTGATCCCACAATTGTGTGATTTCGTCCAGTAGCTCTTAGGCAGCTCCAGAGTAGAAACAAAGCCCCGAATTCACACTGACATGTGGTTGGGGTTAGCAGAGCAGGCGTGTCAGAAAGATAAAAGATCATGAAAGTGGCCAAAAAATGGTGCCGAATGGTGTCTAGGCTGGATAGAAAGGAGGGTGGCCATGGATAAAGAGGGTGACAGCCTGAATATCCCTAATAACTTGAAGCAAATAAAGTGGAAGAAAAAGCTAGATGGCAGAGTAATGGTCTGAGACTACAACATAGGAACTGTGGAACTGCTGACAGGTCTACAGAAAACTGTCCAAAAGAACTTGCCATTATGGAAATGTTCTATATCTGCACCTAGCCACATTTGGCTATTGAGCACTTGAAATATGACTAGTATGGCTGTCTCCCAGAAGCCAAGGGACGCCAAGGGCTTGCTTCCTACAGGTAAGGAGGGTTGGGTGTGAAGCGATCTCCACACTCAAGCGCAGAGGGGGCTCTGTGGGTGAGCCTGTCGTGAGGCCCCAGGACCCGTGGGTCCCCACGCGACTGGGTATTGTGCGAGCTAGGCATGCTCGCGGGACTGATGCCTGCTGTGTTTCTCCTTTCCTGAAAGCCGCACTCAAGTGCCAGGAGCAAGTCTAGCCCACTGACAGCAGGACCACCCTGAGGACCACGTGGAACATCAGCACGTACCTGAAGGCCTCCTTAGACATCCTGGGATGGGTTCTGCCAGGATAAGTTCAGTGACAGATCTAAGCCTTTTCTTTTTTGTTTTTCACTGTTTTACATATTTTTATTTTTTCTATCAGTTCATAAAGAGATTTCTAGGTTTTTACGATTGCACGGTATTCCATTATATGAATAAACCATAATATCTTTCTTTCTTTTTTTTTTTCTTCGTATTTTTCTGAAGAGAGAAGCAGGGAGGCAGAAAGGCAAAGGCAGACTTCTGCATGCGCCCAACCGGGATCCACCTGGGAAGCCCACTAGGGCGCAATGCTCTGCCCATCTGGGGTGTTGCTTTGTTGCACCCGAGCCATTCTAGCGCCTGAGGTGGAGGCCATGGTGCCATCCTCAGCGCCCGGGCCAACTTTGCTCCAATGGAGCCTTGGCTGCGGGAGGGGAAGAGAGATATAGGGAGAAAGGAAAGAGGGAACGGGGAAGAAGCAGATGGTCACTTCCGTGTCCCTGACCAGGAATCAAACCCAGGACTTCCACACACTGGGCTAACACTCTACCACTGAGCCAACTGGCCAGGACCTATACCATAATTTCTTTAGCTAGTTTCTATTTATAGATCTTTACAATATTTATTTCTTTTTTCTTTTTAATTAATTTTACTAGGGTGACATCAATAAATCAGGGTACATATGTTCAAAGAAAACATGTCCAGGTTATCTTGTCAATCCATTATGTTGCATACCCATCACCCAAAGTCAGATTGTCCTCAGTCACCTTCTATCTAGTTTTCTTTGTGCCCCTCCCCCTCCCCCTTTTCCTCTCCCTCCCCCCCCAACTACCACACTCTTATCAATGTCTCTTAGTCTTGTTTTTATGTCCCACCTACATATGGAATAATGCAGTTCTTGTTTTTTTCTGATTTACTTATTTCACTTTGTATAATGTTATCAAGATCCCACCATTTTGCTGTAAATGATCCGATGCCATCATATGGCTGAGTAGTATTCCATAGTATATATGTGCCACATATTCTTTATCCAGTCTTCTATTGAAGGGCTTTTTAGTTGTTTCAATGTCTTGGCCACTGTGAACAATGCTGCAATGAACATGGGGCTGCATGTGTCTTTACGTATCAATGTTTCTGAGTTTTGGGGGTATATACCCAGTAGAGGGATTGCTGGGTCATAAGGTAGTTCTATTTTCAGTTTTTTGAGGAACCACCGTACTTTCTTCCATAATGGTTGTACTACTTTACATTCTCACCAACAGTGAATGAGGGTTTCTTTTTCTCCACAGCCTCTCCAACATTTGCTATTACCTGCCTTGTTAATAATAGCTAATCTAACAGGTGTGAGGTGGTATCTCATTGCAGTTTTGATTTGCATTTCTCTAATAACTGATGAAGATGAACATCTTTTCATATATCTGTTGGCCATTTGTATTTCTTCCTGAGAGAAGTGTCTGTTCATGTCCTCTTCCTATTTTTTTATTGGATTGTTTGTTTGTTTGTTGTTAAGTTTTATGAGTTCTTTGTATATTTTGGATATTAGGCCCTTATCTGAGCTGTTGTTTGAAAATATCATTTCCCATTTAGTTGGCTTTCTGTTTATTTTGTTGTCAGTTTCTCTTGCTGAGCAAAAACTTCTTAGTCTGATGTAGTCCCATTCATTTATCTTTGCCTTCACTGATGATAATCTAATGGGCCTTCCTTTATATGTTGTATTCTTCTTTTCCCTGGCTGCCTTGAGAATTTTTTCTTTGTCGGTGGTTTGTGTCAATTTCATTATGATGTGCCTTGGAGTAGGTTTGTTGGGGTTAAGAAAACTCGGAGTTCTGTTTGCTTCTTGAATTTGAGGCTTTAGTTCTTTCTAAAGGCTTGGGAAGTTCTCATCTATTATTTGTTTGAATATGTTCTCCATTCCATTTTCTCTCTCTTCTCACTCTGATATACCTATTATTCTTATGTTATTCTTTTTGATGGAGTCAGACAATTCCTGTAGGGCTTTCTGATTTTTTTAAATTTTTGAGTCTCTTTCTTCTTCTCTCTGTTGTGCCTCAAGTTGCTTGTCTTCTATTTCACTAATCCTACCTTCTATCTGGCCTGTTCTATTAGCTAAGCTTGTTGCCTCGTTTTTCAGCTCGTGAATTGAGTTTTTCATCTCTGTTTGATTTGTTTTTATAGTTTCAATTTCCTTGGTAATATATTCTTTGTGTTCATTGAGTTGTTTTCTGAGCTCCCTAAATTGCCTTTCTGTGTTTTCTTGTATATCTCTGAGTATTTTTAGGATTTCTATTTTAAATTCTCTGTCATTTAGCTCCAAGGTTTTCAATATATTAAATTTTTTCTCCATAGATTTTCCCTCATCTAGCTGTGCTACCTCTCTGTCTTTTGTATCCATGATATTCGATTTCCTTTTCCTTAATGGCATCTGAGGGTGGTTTTGTTGATAGTATTAATGAGAATTAATAAAGAATAAAAAGTTAAAAAAATAAAAATAAAAAAGAATAAAAAAATTATTATCCCCCCCTTTTTTTCCTCTCCTTTCCTCTCCTCTCCTTCTTGAGAAAATCTTGTGGTGAACTGTGAATTATATTGTGCTAAATAGAACAAAAACTACCTATAATGGAGGGCCTGAGTTGGGGAGAAGTGATAAAGGGGCAAAAAAGGGGGTATGGACCCACAAAATGCAAAAAAGGAAAAAATTTGGGTCAAGAATAAAATGATTTGCTTTTAGGTGATGGTTGACTAAGAGATATGATGAGAGGAATAAGAGGGAAACAGAAAAAAGGGGAAAAAAAATAAAAAAATTACTATTGTATTTAGTGGAGCAAGAACTAGATAAAATGGAGAGCCAGGGTTGGGAGCACTGCTAGTGAGTTAAAAAAGCGAAGTAAAAAACCCCCAAAGCGCCACAAAGAAAAATTTGAGTCCTAGATAAAATAATTTTTTTTTTTTTAGAAAGGAGAGAGAGAGGGAGAGAGAGAGAGAGAGACAGAGAGAGAGAAAGGGGGAGGAGCAGGAAGCATCAACTCCCATATGTGCCTTGACCAGGCAAGCCCAGGGTTTCGAACCGGCGACCTCAGCATTTCCAGGTCGATGCTTTATCCACTGTGCCACCACAGGTCAGGCCCAGATAAAATAATTTGTTCATGACTCAGGATTGAATGAGAGGAAAAGTAAAGGAGAAAAGAAGAAACTAATATAGAGGGAGAGAAAAAAAAAAGAAAGAGGAAAACACAAAAAGAAGAAAAAAGAATAAAAGGAGATAAAGAGAGAGAGAGTTAAGGGTTTTGGAGTGCAACCCTCATAGAGAGAAAGGAAGAAGAAAGAAAAGATAATGGGAGATGTAACACTTATGGGTAGTGTAGTTCAAGGAGAGGAGAGAGTAAGACCAGCAGAGAATTAAACGACCAAATTGGGAGAGGAAGAAAATAATCAAGACAAGAAGATAAGAGAAATGAACAAATATAATAAAATGGGATAGGTTATAAAGTCTGTGGATTATTCTTGATTTTGAGAGGTTATCTTCTTGCTTTTTCTTTTTTGTCCCTCTTCCTGGTCGGTGACTCTGTACCCCGGGTTCTGCTCCTTTGGCACACTTAGGTAGAGATTTGCAGTTGATAAGTCTCTATGGCAATGTCATATATTGGGCTTCAGTCTCGTTGGCAGTCAAGGCTCATTAGCATTTGCAGGCTCTGCTAATGAGAGAGTCCGTGTTCCCAGAGCCTCTCTCCTAGTTTTTCCTTCCTGAATTAGTAGCCTGATGATCCAGCTATGGGGTTGCTGCTGCCTCTGCCTGGAGAATAAGAGGCTCAAAGAGCTGGCAATTCCCCACTCTATTCCCACTCAGCACAGGGCTCTGGGTAAGGCTCAATCAGTCAGAGCCACTAGTATAATCAGGCGGGGCTTCGGCCCACACAAAGACCTCTGACTCTGCCCCTCTGTCTGGCGCCCACTCCCAGGGGAATCTCTCGCCTACTCTCCGCGCTCGCCGACCAGGATATCCGGCCAGCTGCCTCTAACTCCCGGTGAGGCACCCCGCCCACACGGAAAACTTCAAGCGTAGGAAATTTCGCTCCTGCTCCCTCCCTGCACGCTGTTTTTCGGGGCGCAGGGGCAAACTCAAGACTATGGTTTCAGCCCACAGAAAGGCCTCTGACTCTGCCCCTCTGTCCGGGAACACGGGTGCCCACTCCCGTGGCTCTAAGAGGAATCTCTCGCCCACTTTCTGCGCACGCCGACCAGGAGATCGGGGTGGATGTCTGTCCCAAGTGCCTCTCTTTGTCTGGATTTGGCACAAGTGTTAGCTTGTGTTAACTGGATTGCCACAAGCACAGTTTTTCCCCAGCTTGGACGTTTGTGCCGCAGTCTGGTTCTATTCATACCCTATGCCCGCCTTAGGTCCTATACTCTCAGTTCCCAGTGAAAGCAGCCCTTATTTAGGTTAGTGAGGAAGGTGGAGTGTTTCTTCCTCCTTATTTCCTTCAGGGTTGATTATATATTTAGTCAATTTTTCACTCGATCATACCTTCGCATTTAGTGTGGAACTTCTGGAGGCTCCAAGGATAGATTTTTCTGTCTCTGGTTGAAGATCTTGTTGAATTTTGGGGGAGATTTATCGGTATCACTCCTTATGGCGCCATTTCTCTGACGTCACTCTAAGCCTTTTCTACGTTATGGATATAAACCCTCCCCGCCCAATGGAAGTGGGTCTATACTGTTTGGTGTTATTGTAATATTGGCATCCCTTCTCAGACAGAGTGCTCCAACCACCACGACAGGTGCTATGAAACCTGTGGCTGAAACGAGGATGACGGTGATGAGAAGTTGTAGTGCCTCTCCAAGCTCTGCCAAGAGGTGCAGAAGAGAATTAGCACGTTCAGGCTGTGCAGCAACAGTAGAGCTCTTGTTTGACAGGTTATATGTACGTTTAGGCTGAAAACCATACCTGAACTGCCAAGGAGCCACGTGTAGGTGTCACTACAAAAAAAAAAAAAGAAAGATTTTTAAAGAAGGTGCTGACAGGTGGTACAGCAAATGAGGATGGAAGAACATAACCTTTGAAAAAAAACTAATGTTTTGCACATAAAGCTGCCTTATTTTTGTGAAAGGATTATTGTAAGACCTTATTTTGACATTAAAATTTCAAATTGAACTGAAAATGGGGGAGATAATGTTCCCGGATGTTGCTGCTTTGTGTGCTAGATTGTTGTGACCAAGATCAGAGAGAGGTGTATGTTGGGAGAATTTTTTTATTTTTATTTTTCCGAAGCTGGAAACGGGGAAGCAGTCAGACAGACTCCTGCATGCGCCTGACCTGGATCCACCCGGCATGCCCACCAGGGGGCAATGCTCTGCCCCTCTGGGGCATCGCTCTGTTGCATCCAGAGCCATTCTAGTGCCTGAGGCAGAGGCCACAGAGCCATCCTCAGCACCCGGGCCATCTTTGCTCCAATGGAGCCTCGGCTGCAGGAGGGGAAGAGAGAGAGAGAGAGGAAGGAGAGGGGGAGGGGTGGAGAAACAGATGGGCACTTCTCCTGTGTGCCCTGGCCGGGAATCGAACCCGGGACTCCTGCATGCCAGGCTGATGCTCTACCACTGAGCCAAACGGCCAGGGCTGTTGGGAGAATTTTTTAAAAGAATGAGTCTATAACTTCATTTTCACAATCGTATTTACAAAAAAAAAAAAAAGTCAGATTTAAAATTCATTATAATGTATGTTTATCTTATTGTTTTATTTTTTATTTATTTTTTGTGACAGACAGAAAGAGGGACAGGTAGGTACAGAGAGGAAGGGAGAGAGATGAGAAGCATCAAACCTTCATTGTGGCACCTTCATTGATGGCTTTCTCATATGTGCTTTGACTGGGGAGCTACAGAAGAATGAGTGACCCCTTCCTCAAGCCAGCGACCTTGGGTTCAAGCCAGTGACCTTGGGCTTCAAGGCAGCAACCATGGGGTCATGTTTATGATCCCATGCTCAAGCCAGCGACCTCGCACTCAAGTTGGCGAACTTAGGGTTTTGAACCTGAGTCCTCTGTGTCCTGGTCCGATGCTCTATTCACTGCGCCACTGCCTGGTCAGGGCATTTTTTCCCTCTCTTTTAATTAATACATGATATGCTGTTTTTCTATAGCCCATTCAGCTTATGACTAAGTCATGCTTCTGTTAATGACAAAACTAGTTACAAGGACAAGGTTTCCATGTCTGTTTCTTTTGTAAAATTGGAACCATCAACTGGTGACCTCTTAGGGAGCAAAACCAGGATATCTAGGTATTAATATAATGTGCCCAGAAGTTTACATGAACAAAATTTGAAAGCATGGCCACTCCCATTTTATGAGCCATTCATATGACAAATGTTGTTTTTTGCTATAACTGTTTTCAAAATTGGAGAATAGTGTAGTATGCCAGCCCGCTGAGAGCTACCAGTGTTGTGTGGAAAAAACCTACTGAAGACACAAACTTATATTAAGAGGAAGAGGGGCCCTGGCCGGTTGGCTCAGTGGTAGAGTGTCGGCCTGGCATGCAGAAGTCCCGGGTTCGATTCCCGGCCAGGGCACACAGGAGAAGCGCCCATCTCCTTCTCCACCCCTCCCCCTCTCCTTCCTCTCTGTCTTTCTCTTCCCCTCCTGCAGCCAAGGCTTCATTGGAGCAAAGTTGGCCCGGGCGCTGGGGATGGCTCTATGGACTCTGCCTCAGGCGCTAGAATGGCTCTGGTTGCAACAGAACAATGCCCCAGATGGGCAGAGCATTGCCCTGTGGTGAGCATGCCAGGTGGATCCTGGTCGGGCGCATACGGGAGTCTGTCTGACTGCCTTCCTGTTTCCAACTTCAGAAAAATACAAAAAAAAAAAGAAAAAAGAAAAAAAAGAAAAAGAGGAAGAGGGGGAGGTCTACCAAGGGAGGCAAAGAAGATCTCCTGAATTTCCTTCTCTCTTAGCTGTTATTGATCAGAAACAGAACAGAGGAAACAGGATTACAAGGGAGGGAGATCAGGTGATAAGGGGAAAGAATGACTAATGGCCATTTTGCTGACATGGAGAAAGGGCTAATTTGGGTCAGTACATTCTTTTTCTTTTGCTAATTAACAAGCATGAAGCAAGGGGCAATCTAGAACCTATAGGCCAGGGGTCCCCAAACTTTTTACACAGGGGGCTAGTTCATTGTCCCTCAGACCGTTGGAGGGCCGGACTATAAAAAAAAACTATGAACAAATCCCTATGCACACTGCACATATCTTATTTTAAAGTAAAAAAACAAAACGGGAACAAATACAATATTTAAAATAAAGAACAAGTAAATTTAAATCAACAAACTGACCAGTATTTCAATGGGAACTATGGGCCTGCTTCTGGCTAATGAGATGGTCAATGTCCGGTTCCATATTTGTCACTGCTAGCCATAACAAGTGATATGACATGCTTCCGGAGCCGTGACGCGTGCGTGAGCGAGACTGCGCTTTGTGGCCCCTCACTGACCACCAACGAAAGAGGTGCCCCTTCCGGAAGTGCAGCAGGGGTCGGATAAATGGCCTCAGGGGGCCGCAGTTTGGGGACCCCTGCTCTAGGCTAATTTTATAAAGCCAGTTCACATGCATTTCTCTGTGTCTGCACAAAGGTCACTCACTCACACAGCTTCTTGGTGTTTGCATCCAAGAGACATTCACTCGGGGCTTTTAACTAAAGTTCCCCAATCCAAGTCATAGAGGGTTCAAGGTTACATGGGTGATTCCCTACAGAAAAGCTGGCTTTAATGAAACAAATGAAGAGTTGTTTAACATACACATGAGAGCATTACATGCTTTTATACCTTGGTGTTTAATCTCTAGCACTTGCTTCTCATAGTCGATTCTGGGATATTTTTAAAAGACTCTGTATTTCACTAATAGTGGTCTTAGTAAAAATTGTTCTTGGGGAAAAAAAGGTATGACTAGTATGATTGAGGAACTGCATTTTAGGGTTCTCCACTTCCAGGGAAGGAGAAAGAAGACCGGGTTCTGTTCAATAGAATTCCTAACAGTATTGCCTCCTGACATCACCCTCTGACACCTGCCCAGACACCAGGGATTCTTAACATTAGCTGTCTAGAAAGCACCCTGGAGCTTGTTGCAGAAGCCAGGTTCCCATGCCATCCTCTGACATTCTGATTCAGTAGGTATGTAATAGAACTGAGGAATTGGAAATCATAAGGCCAGTAGCTGCGGCCACGATCACAGCCGCCTGGTTCGCATTTGATTCGGGCAGACGGTAATGAAACAATGGAGCCAAGAACTGGTGGGCCATTACCTTTAATCCTAGCTTGCACTCTGTGGGCGAGAAATGCACACAGTGGGAAAACGCTTCCCTTTCCATTCAGGGCTCCCAAAGCCACTGACTTATCCGAGTATTCCTAGAATCAAAGGTTTCTACCTCACCAGCCTTATTCATCTGTTTCCCATCTCCTTCCCTCTGCACAAACTGGCTTCTCCTTCAGCACTCTGCTATCTTGGCTGCCTCTCCTCTGCAATGCTGATGACAGGATCTGAGAGAGAGAGCACCCAGTCTGCCTCATTTTATAGTGTAGAAATTAAAGCCTTTAAGCCAATATACAAATAAGGAAGTCTCTGATACAAAGCCACTTATCTGAGGCATAAATGGGATTCCTCATAAGAGTGCACCACCCCACATCATACAACAGTCAAGGTTGTGGGGAAAAGCTTAGTTTTGAGAAGATCTTAGTATTAGAAGGATGTTGAAAAGATCTCAGTATTAAAAGGGCAGGAAAAACTTAGTCTTAAACTAAGCCTTAGGCTATAAAGGACCTTGAGAGCTTACAGCCTATCTCCCATACCCAATGCAAACTATAAGCGAGCAAACATACACATCATATTTGCAAACTTATTTGACCAAGAGAAATAAATTTATTTAGTTTTATTTAAGTTGTACTAAATACAAAAGGGGTCTTTGTACAGTGGGTTCATTTGTACAGTGAAAAAGTGGGTTTCTTTTCATTTCTAGCTCCTAGACCCCATTTTTCTCTAGAGGAAGATTAATGTCTGTTTTTTGAGAGGTGTTAAATACATAAGTGTATGTGTATATCTTTTAAGAAATGTGAAATATCCATCTGTTCATATATATGCATGTATAAAACATATTTACAGCCTAAAAAGTAAGTATAATGTGACTCTCAGGTGACCAACACCTAGGCTAAAAAAAGTAGACGGGACCATGACATTAGGAGCCCTGCCTTGGACTGTGCCTCTTCTTCCCAACCTGGTAACCACCATCTTAACTGGGGTGATAACCCTTGCTTTTCATATTTCCACAGCTATGTATGCTCTACCAAGTAGCTCACCCTACTTTTATATAAAAAAGTTTTATATCTAAAAAATTTTAAATGTGATATAGTTGCAATCATGTAGCAAATATTCTGTGAATTTTCTTTTACACATTTTAAGAAGTATAGATATTGATGTGTAGGGCTATAGGTTGTTCACTTTCATTGTTATGAAAAAGCAGTCTACTCTGTGAATGTATCACAGTTAGTCCAGTCTACCATTGGTGCACATTTGGTTTGTTTCCATCCTCTGGCTATCGAAAACAAATGTATGCTGTAATGATAGTTTTTGTACTTGAGAATGTGCATAGAAGCACACATTTCTACATGCTGTATACCTGGAATGGAATTGCTAGGTTATAGGAGGTACATATCAACAGTAGAACATCTACACTTGGTATTGTCAATCTTTAATTTTTGTCAATCAAGTAAATATAGAATGGTATTTCATTATTATTTTAATCTGCATTTTTGTGATTAGTAATGAGGTTTAGCATTTTTTTTCAAATATTAATTGACTATTTGAGTTTCCTTTATTTTAAGGTGCGCGTTCAAGGCTTTTCCCCATTTTTCTATTATAGATTTGAACTTTTTTACTATTTTGTAAGATTTCCTTATATATTTTGTATACTAGATTATATGTTGTGAACATCTTCTCTCACTGTGGCTTACTCTTCATTCATTGGAAACTTTCTTATTTTGGAATAATTTCAGACTTACAGAAAAGTTGCAAAAATAATTCCCTTCATCTAGCTTCCCCTAATATTAACAACTTTTATAACCACAGGACAATTATCACAATCATTTTCCATGACCTTGACACTCAGAAGTACTGGTCAGGTATTTTGCAAAATGTCCCTCATTTTGGGTTTGTCTGATGTTTTCTCACGGATCAAGTTTAGGTATTTTGACAAGACTGCCACAGAAGTGATATGTCCTCAGTGTATCATATTAAATGGCACATGGTATCAGTGTCTTAGTACTGGTAATATTAGCCTTGATCACTGGGTTAATGAGGTTATCTGCTGGGTTTCTCCACTATCAAGTTACTATTTTTACCTTTGTAATTGATAAATTTGTTAAAGGAGATGTTTTGAGACTATGATGCCGCTTGTCTCTTCAACTTTCTACCCACAATATGTTTTTGACAATTAGTACTGTGGTGTTTGCCTAAAGGTGATTTTGTATTTCCATTGCTCTACTTATTAACTGGAATTCTTCTGTAAAGAAGGGTTCATGCTTCTCCCTCATGTATATTTATTTATATCAATATAGAGTCATGGATATTAATTTCATTCTATGAGTAATAGTAATTCAGTACTATCCTTTTTTCAAATTATTCCAGCTCTTCACCTTTAGCACTGCATCAGTTGGCTCCTGTGTCTTTTTGACATGCCCTATGCTTTTTCAAGTACTTCTTTATTTTCTGACTCCACAAGATGTTTCAAGATCACCTTATATAGGCCAGCTGGCTCAGTGGTAGAACATTGGCCTGGCATGTGGATATCCAGGGTTCAATTCCCCGTCAGGGCACAAAGGGGCTGCTTCTCCACAACTCCCTTCCCCTTTCTCTCTCTCTCTTCCCTTCCCACAGCCATGGCTGGATTGATTTCAGCGCACTGGCCTCAGGTGCTGAGATGGCTCCGTGGAGCTTCCGCCTCAGGTGTTAAAAATGTCTGGGTTGCCAGCATGGCCCCAGATGGGTAGACCATTGGCCCAAGACAGGGGTTGCTGGGAGGATCCCAGTGGGGGTACATGCAGGATTCTATCTCCGCTCCACTCACTTGGAAAAGAAGGGGGAAAAAAGATCTCTTTATATATTCTTGCATAACCCTGGAATGGACTATGGAGCTCTGGTCCTCTTACTGGGGAAATGGTATTTAGGAATTAGATCTGAGCACGAGGGTTATCATCACTGCTCTCATAGGTCCTCTCAATGAAGTGTATGCAAACTAATGCATATGCATACATCTGTATTTATTTCTACATCTATCTGTACATATATTAAAGTTATGTTCATCCCAATACATTCAATTTTAGTATCACAAAACTCATTCTAGTCTTCCCCATTTCCTTAATTGTAACTTCTTTGACAGTCTAATTCGTTTTCCAGGCTATGTAAGTTACCACGCAGGGAGTGGCTTGGAGGACGCCCACGGAAATTTCTCCCGGTTCTGTAGTCAGTCTGCACAGCACAGTTGGTTCTCTGCTGTCGTCTCATCTGGAGTTTTACTGAGGAGGATGTGCTGCCATGCTCCCTTGGGTTTGGGCAGATTCATTTTCAAGGGACTGTGAATTCACAGCAGCTTTCTTTTTCAATTCTGGCAATGGAAAGAGAGTCTCTACTGCTTCAAGGCCATGGCTCTAGACTCTTTCAAAGGGTTTGCCTGATTGGTCAGTCCCATCCAGGAGAATCTTTTTTTGATCTTAAAGTCAGCTGAATAGGACCTTTAATTACATATGCGAAATCCCCACATTACTCTTCCAATGTTACCTAATCACCTTTGCCGTATTCTATTAGTTAGAAGCAGTCACAGGGTCAGTAGCCTTCACTGTAGTGGAAGGGATGAGAGAAGCTGTGAATCATTAGAGGCCACCTTAGCATGTGTCTGCCACTATCTATGAAACCTGGCTCTCAATCTCTACCATGCAGTCATTTATTTAGTCCTACTGTACACATAAAATGACAGAATTGCTAACTCATACCTCTGTGAGAAACAGATTTACTAATTCATGTATTTGAGCAATGTGTTTTTTTTTTTTTTTTTTTGTCTTAACCAGTCAAATACTGATTTCCAGTTACTTGGGTTATTTTTTCCCCTTTCCTTCCAGTGTACTTATGTATTCATTTGTAAGTTGTATTCAGTTGTTATTGTTTGCTTCCTGTATTGGATCCCTCCTCACCACCCAACCTGGTTGATTTTTATTATTTTGGGGGGTGTTGGAAGCACTAATATGGTTCTAAAAGCCAAAGCTACACACAAAAAAGGATGCTCGGAGAAATGTTACTTCCTCCTAATCCTCATGAACCTGCTCCAATTCTCTCCTTCCCAAGTCTCGCTTACCCATCCTCTGTAAGTAACCTTTCTTTTTATGGTTTCTGGTTTATTTTTACTGTATTTTACACAAATAAGCACATAAATGTGTTTTTTGTTTGTTTTGTGACAGAGAGACAGAGAGAGGGACAGACAGGCAGGAAGAGAGATGAGAAGCATCGATTCTTCGTTGCAGCATCTTAGTTGTTCATTGATTGCTTTCTCATTATGTGCCCTGACCAGGGGCTACAGCAGACTGAGTGACCTCTTGCTCAAGCCAGTGACCTTGGGCTCAAGCCAGCAACCTTAGGCTTCAATGCAGTGACCTCTGGGCTCAAGCCAGTGACCATGGGGTCATGTCTAGGATCCCATGCTCAAGGCCAGTGAGCACGCACTCAAGCAGGCAACCTTGGGGTTCCGAACCTTGTCCTCCGTGTCCCAGTCCAGCGTTCTATCCATTGTACCACCTCCTGGTCAGGCAATAAATGTGTTTTCTTATGTTCCCTTCTGGCTTACATGATGGTAGCTTACTACAGATATTCTTTACACTTTGATTTTTTTTTCATTTAGAGTCTCAGCCTGACCAGTCGGTGGCGCAGTGGATAGAGCGTCAGACTGGGATGCGGAGGACCCGGTTCAAGACCCTGAGGTCGCCAGTTTGAGCGCGGGCTGATCTGGTTTGAGCAAAGCTTACCAGCTTGGACCCAAGGTTTGAGCAAGGGGTTACTTGGTCTGCTGAAGGCCCATGGTCAAGGCACATATGAGAAAGCAACCAATGAACAACTAAGGTGTTGCAATGAAAAACTGATTGATGCTTCTCATCTCTCTCCATTCCTGTCTGTCCCTATCTATCCCTCTTTCTGTTAAAAAAAAAAAAAAAGTCTCAGAAATCTCTCCAAATCAATGCATAGAGCATATCCTCATGATTTTTTGATTTTGGGTTGATGTGCATAGACTTCCATTGTGTGGATGTGCCATAATATTTTCAACCTTTCTCCTGTGTATAATCATGTAGGTTGTTTCTAATATTTTGCATTTACAGATAATGCTGCAATGAATAACCAAGGAGCTAATGTTAGGTCACATGTCAAACTGTGAGACTGTGACATGACCATCCCCACAGACCACCTTCGGTTCTGACTCACCTTTAGACTGCATGCAGTCATTGCCCTTGGAACATGACTGAGTTGCTAGATTCCTTGGCCACTCCGGTCACTGTGTAAGCAGGCCTCTCAGAGCAACCACTCACCTGCCATTCCAGGGAAGGTTCTTCTATTTCAAGCTGCTCCTTCCCAGGTCAACTTTCGTGACCTTTTCATCTTCAGGGTGACCCCTCCTCACCTCTGCCCTATGCATTGTCATCTCAGCTAAGAGTCTGAGAGATGATAAAAATTTGTCTTGAAATAGGTCCTAGTTCTAGAATGCTGATCTTCCCCAAGGATTCTTTAACTTCTTTGAGTTTCCTATTCAAGCATTCTGAAAGTTTACTGGCCTCCTTAAACTAGAGCTCCACAAAAAGGGGCATTAATGGACATGGGGGATACCTGCACTATTCTAAAATGTTATGAAAGATTGTGTTTGCATTTATGTGGGAAAACAGCTAATGAGAATTCATAAGTTAGCTTTAAAAAGTCTAAGAACCCATGTATTAAATGACATACATACATGTCATTTAATATGTATATAGATATATCTATAATGATATAGATATATCTATATCTATCTATCTATATATATATATATATTTTTTTTTTTTTTAATGAAAGGAGGGGAAATAGCAGACAGATTCCAGTGCCCTAACTGGGATCCACCCGACAACTCCCATCTGAAGCTGATGCTCAAATCAACTGAGCTATCCTCAGCAGCTAAGGCCGACGCTTGGACCAACCAAGCTATCCTCAGCACCTGGGGCCACTGCTCGAGCTACTGGCTGTGAGAAGGGAAGAGAGAGAGAAGATGGAGAAGGAAGGGACGAGAAGCAGATGGTTGCTTCTCATGTGTGCCCTAACTGGGATTGAACCCAGGACATCCACACACTGGACTGACACTCACTGAACCAACCATCCAGGCCTCCCCATCCAGGCCTCCCCACACACACATATACATGTACATATACATATACATATACATATACATATACATATACATATACATATACATATACTTTTTTTTTTTTTACAGGGAGAGAGAGTGAAAGAGAGGGATGGAACGGAGAGAGATGAGAAGCATCAATCATCAATCTTCGTAGCGACACCTTAGTTGTTCATTGATTGCTTTCTCATATGTGCCTTGACCGTGGGCCTTCAGCAGACTGAGTAACCCCCTTGCTCGAGCCAGCGACCTTAGGTCCAAGCTGGTGAGCCTTGCTCAAACCAGATGAACCTGCGCTCAAGCTGGCGACCTTGGGGTCTCGAACCTGGGTCCTCGGCATCCCAGTCCGATGCTCTGTCCACTGCGCCACCGCCTGGTCAGGCTAATTTTTTTTTAACACAGATTCACAGGAGGGAAAAAGTACTGGCTGGGAGTTACCTTCAAATTCATATTCAATTATACGATTTCAATATAATAATTTTACCCGTTTTTAAAAACAGTACATATTTTAAATGTATATTAAAGGCATCTTTTGAATGAGTAAAACTGAACAGCAAGTATTTTAAATAGAGGTGTACCTAGTTTTAAAACTAATGACCATAAAGAAAAACTAAGAGAATGTGACAAATATGAAGTTAAAGGACATTTTATTTACTGACAGATTAAAAACCGTAACTCCAGGTGGTGCAAAATGCACCATTGAACCCAATTACAAAGAACTGGTGTTAATACACAATTTTTAAGCAATGTTACACTTATTTTTGGCAAAGTGCTGTATTGTTTAGTCTGTGTATAAAACTGACCAGCTATGAACTAATCAGTATAAAAATTTCTATAAAAAACAGAAAAAAATTTAGACAGTGGCTCAAGAAAACAAGCTGCCATTTATGCATAGATTGATATACAGTATATAACCTAACCAAATGTCCCTTTTTAGTTTTCAAGTTGTTGAAAAAAATGTGTCCAGAAACACATCAAGAAGGCACATAGTACAGTCTACAATACTCCTCAGTCTCTAGAACTGATGCCCTGCCCTTGAAAAGCAAATACGTTCACCATTTTACTTGAGAAAAAAACCAAAGCCACTTTTCTTCTTTAAATAACACATACAATTATTGATTAAACTTCCAAACCTCTGGAGGAAAATACAACCAAAAAGCAAGCAAAACCACTCACACACCAAGCTTGGAAACATACACATCTACCCCACCCTCCCACCCCCCAAGTAGTAGTTTGGTTTTCAGAAGTCCATCTAGAAAATGAATACAAAAACTTCAGGCAAATACAGAGCAAAACTGGGTATTTAACAATTACACAATCTTTAACAAGTGTTGTAAGGAAAATTTTCAATGATATATAAAACATCACCCACTTAAGCTGCCTTCCTCTGAATAGTAACTCATCCCCCGTAGATACTGTTGCAAATAGAAAAAGATATCCTTATCTGTTTGCTTTCCAGTACCTCTTTCTACACCCCAAACCACTGTAAATGGTGTCAAATTTCAAGCGAAACTGGTACATGGCAAGGCTGACACCACTGCATTTTGGTGGTTTTCTAAATAAAGTTTTTTAAATAAAAATTTAAGCATTAACATAAGTAGATAAGGATGCCATTTATAATGCATCAACATGGCTGATGGAAACATCTATGATAGGAGCCCCACTTTTAAAAGAATTTAATCTCTTTGTGGGCTTTAAAAAGAAGGTAATTTTAAGTTAACATTACAAACATATGCTAGTAACTCCAGTACAAGGAGCAGTCTCTTAATTGGTTCTAAAACAAAAACTAATATTTGGAAACTCTTAAACTTTCTCTATTATTAATCTATGTAACTGTCTATCCTCTAATTGGAGTCCTTTTTTTTGTTTGTTTCCAACTTAAAGAATATGAAGATAAGGAAGATATTCTTCTTTGCTCTTTTTTCTTAAGATATAAAGACAATATATTTCCTTGAGAAGGAAGAGAAACAGCAAAGACAGATTCACCAAAGACATAAAGGTTACTAATCTGTGTGTCACACAGATTTGAGAAGTAAAAAACAATAGGCAATTCTGAATCGCCCTCTCAAGTTTTAAGTGAACTGTCATCTTACTAGACTCAAAGTACTAATACAGCCTGACCAGGCGGTGGCGCAGTGGATAGAGCGTCGGACTGGGACACGGAGGCCCCAGGATCAAGACCCCGAGGTGGCCAGCTTGAGCATGGGCTCATCTGGCTTGAGCAAAAAAAAAAAAAAGCTCACCAGCTTGGACCCAAGATCGCTGGCTTGAGCAAGGGGTCCTCGGTCTGCTGAAGGCACATATGAGAAAGCAATCAATGAACAACTAAGGTATTGCAACGAAAAACTGATGATTGATGCTTCTCATCTCTCTCCGTTCCTGTCTGTCTGTCCCTATCTATCCCTCTCTCTGACTCTCTGTCTCTGTAAAAAAACCCAAAAAAACAAACAAAACAAAACAAAACAAAAAAAGTACTAATACAACAGAGAAGGTATGTAAAAAGGAACAGTTTGCATGGGAACTGGAAAAATGAACAGAAAATTTATGTAAAAAAAAAAGCTCCCTGAAATAGGAAGTTGAAAATCCAATCACTCTACACTTTCTGTAAAAAATTCTTTAACCAGCCAACCATAAAAATGCATTGCCACAGAATATAAATAATGGAAGCTTAATCTTCAACTTAACAGTGCAGTACATAATTCAATTAGTTGAGAAAAAATAACATAGGATATATATTATAAAATGTTTTATTAACAAAAACACAAACTTTGAGAAACATGGTGCATTATAAAAACTAAGAAACTAATTCATAAGCACTGCTTGTGCTCACCACATATTCTAAACTTCTGAGTCATATTCTATATTTTTAATCAGTTTAGAAACCACTAAAATCAAAGGGGTCTTATTTCTCACTGCATTTTAAGGAATATGCACTAAAGCACATTGTAAACCACTAATATTTACAACAGCAAAATAATAGTTACTTTATAATAAATTGTATTTTGGCCGTGCTTCAAAGAATACTTACATGTCAATGTCATTCTGTGTTATTGCTGGTTTTGTGTCTTTGTACTGAGTAGATGCCTAACAAACATCTAATGATCAAGAACTTCAACTGAATTATGTAACTACTTTTTTTCAATTCTTACATGTGCCAATTTTGGACAGAAACCACAATATATCACAGACAGTGTGGTAGCCCTTAATCTGAAAAAACATCCCAAAGACTGGAATCATTTGTCTTCCAGGAACAAAGCATAAAACAGTAGGTCCAGATAAGGAAAACAAAAAGGCAATAACTGATAGAAATAAATGTATTTAAGGTATCAGGAATTCTGAAAAAGTAAGAAAGTAAAAAAGGCCCACTGCAATTTTATATAGAAATCTGTTCATGCTGCCAAACAAGTTCTCATAGCTGAACTTCTGTAGCTCGTGAGGTACTAACAACTCGCATGTAATCTATGAAGAAAGAGGCCCCCCATGTATTCCGAGGCTCACATCAAGAAAACATTTAGCTGGTCTATTTTCAAGTTACCAATACATGGCCCTATAACAGACATGATGTAAAACATACACACCTTCATGAAAATTCTACGATCTCCCAACTCAAAAACACAAATAGTAACAAAATAATTTCTAGCTCAGTTTGACAAAAACTTTACAGACTTGGCCCCTAATGAGAAAACAAATAAATTAAGGGGTAGTTGAAATGGAAAGGGAACAAGGAAAGACAGGGGATCTAAACTCTTATTCTAAAGAGACATTCCTGGCACTTCATTAATGCCAGTGGAAGAACAACTAACACCACCATTTAACTACACTATTTGACCGTTTCTGACTCCAAAAATCCCAGTCTAGTCAGAAAAGAGCACAGCTCTTCACTTGAAAAAAAAAAAAGTCTTCCATGGTTCGCCGCGTCAAGCTGCTGCAGGGTTACTGAGAAATACAGTAATACGGGTACTTCACATAACTATATGCTGCTTTTTCCCTTGAAATAATGTAGAAATGTGTACTAATTTAATTATGGTTGCAGAGGATATAGGAAAATAAGCTATTTGATTATACAGGTGACACTACTGTTCTGTCAGCAGAATGTGCTTTGGATTATAAACGTGCTTAACTTAATTTCAGAAGAAATCAGTGAGAATGTGGATGGCTCAGCAAAACCCATTACAACTGCTAAAAAGTCAAGTGACTGGCTAGAGGTAAGAAATAGATCTTCTCCGTGTCCAGTTAACTGGCTTCTGTGGGTGTTGAACCCTGCACCCTGGCTTCATTAGCACCAACAGTACGAAGAACAGTTGTGGCAAAAAATTGCCACAGGCCCCACCCCCATCACTAGATTCAGTAGAGAGGCCCTTGGAATTTCATACAAGGTACATTCTAAATTAGTCCCACTTCAAATCAGAATACAGTCCTCACAACTGTGAGGGAGGTAACTATTACTGCTCCCTGTTGGCGGATGAAACAGGCCAAAGTGGTTAAGGATTCCGCCTGAAGCCCAACTTAAAACCTAAGTGAAAACCCCAAGAAGCCAACCTGTCACTCTTCATTTAGACACCACAAAAAGGTATCACTAGGAATTCCCCTTCACCCTTGCTTGCCACTTGGTAAGACAGGCTCCATGGCAGAAGATTTATTACTGTATCAGAAATACAAAGCCTATCACTCTTCCCTTGGGCAGATATATTTATGAAGTCATTCAAGTGCCTGGACAAGTACTTCTGAATTTACAGCTGATGTGAGGTGGTGAGTGGGCAGAGCTGGCAGGAGTGAATCCAAACAACTTAAATAGGGTACTAATGGACATACAGTTTTCCAAATACAACTTCACAGGTCTAATTGAATTCTTCTGCATGTGAGACAAATGCTTTTGTCCCATGATACCTGCACATCTGTACCACATCACACAGTCACATTGTAATTACTGAATGCACTCTTCACCAACACTTAATGTACCTGAATTCCAAAATAAACTGTGTGGCGAATCTGGAAAAAAAAACCCCATACATACAGAAATATATCAAGTTTTCTTTCAAAAGAAAATTCAGCCATAATTCCATTATAACCATGGCAACTATAACCTGTTAATGCTCATGTTAGTGTGTAAAAATGTATTTGTTATATACAGAAAAGATTATCAAGTACTGGTCAATAAAGTGTATGGCTGACCCTGAGAATAAATTTTTGCTTACTCAAAAGATTGATTAAGTAATACAAAATAAAATTGAAAGATGCTTATTTTCATACTTGAGAAGAAACGTCTTTAAAATGCTAACTCATGTACGCTTTAATAGATTTAAAGACATCCCCAAACACCAAACACTGTAATTGTATTGATATGTTTCCAAAAATATTATGAAAAAATTTACAAAAAAGTGAATGTTAAGAGCAAGGCATTATGTGATACATAGCACATAAATCTGGTTTTCAACATAGTGTCTAAACACACTGATAAAACTATGTGATTGGTCATCAATTGGCTGCAAAGAGACAACATCTTCATCATCCAAATACACATCCACACACATATGTACAAACCAAGAGAAACCAACCAACCAAACTTGAAATTCTTAGTAATTGTACTGACGTGGGCAGGGCTGATGGACAGCCCAGCCATTGTGCTTGACTTGCCGTGAGTGGCAATCCCTGGTAAGATTTTGGCGACGAAGGCTATTTCTGTTCAGAGGCTGTCTTTCACTATGTTCTTTTATCCACTGGGAAGGGCGAAAGCTCTTGGGTTGTTCCAGAAAAGCTGTATGAGCAGCAACAGCTGCAACATAGCAGTGAATGTGCTGCCCCACTTCATTTTGAGCTTCCATTCTGAAACAGAAAAAAATGGGGAAATACTAAACAGAGTATGGCCTGACCAGGCAGTGGCACAGTGGATAAAGCATTAGCTTGGGATGCTGAGGACCCAGGTTTGAAACCCCGAGGTCGCCGGCTTGAGCGTGGGCTCACCAGCTTGAGTGCAGGCTCACCAGCTTGAAGCTCAAGGTTGCTGGCTTGAGCCCAAGGTCGCCGGCTTGAGCAAAGGGGCACTCGGTCTACTGAAGCCCCCCTCCCCCCACCCCTGGTCAAGGCACCTATGAGAAAGCAATCAGTGAACAACTAAGGTGCTGCAACTGAGTTGATGCTTCTCTTCCTCTCTCTGCCCCTGTCTCTCACTAAAAATAATAAAAATAAATAAATAATAAAGTATGTTAATAATGGAACTGAAAAATAACTTCAAAATTCAATTTGCTACATTAACTTATAGTTGACTGAGAGTTTAGTGTTTCATAGTGGACAGACAAGTTTATATTTAATGACCATTCTGTCTGACAATTGCAGAAAGCAGCAGCCAATTTTTAACAGAAATATGCCTTATAATCCATAGGTGGCTAATTAAGTCAACCAGGGTTTTAATAAAAAATCCTTTACACTTTGAGTACATTTCAAATGCAAAGCAAACACATTTATATATGCTTTTCTGGGAGGGAATCAACTTTTACTAAATAAGTGCATCTGCCAACTATTTTACAAATATTACGTTTTTTAATTCTTGCCATGATCTTGAAAGAAAAATATTTTAATTCCCAAGTTTACTGATCAGAAATCTATGGCTCAGAGATGTGTGAAGGTCACAATTATTAACTGACTCAATCAGGATTCTAACACAGATCTTACTCCCAAGGACTATCGTTATGAAGCAGGATGAATACTCATTGTGGCAACAGGCATTTTCTGTCTAGGAAACAAGGTCTACATCTGTATTAATAGAAATATACTCATTTAAGACCTTTCTAGTAAAAGCTACCTGCTTATTACTTATATCACAACAGGGCACACTTTGGAATGGTATTTTTATAGCAATGTTATAAAGACCCTTGGCTACAAATCATGATTATTATGCTTTCTATATTAAAACCTAATCAAATAGAAAATATTTAAACTATATTACATATAACATGAAGAATTTTAAGTGTTTCTTTTGAAAGAACGGGAGAGAGGCAGGGGGGCAGAGAGTGAGAGAAAGGGAGGAGGGAGGGAGAGGGAAAGGGAGAGAAGCATCAATTTGTGTTTCACTTAGTTGTGCAACTATTGGTTGCTGCTGTCCTATGTGCGCTGACCAGGGCTTGAACTGGAAACCTCGGAGTCAAGCCAGCACCCTTAGGATTGGCAACCCCAGGTTCAAACCAGTGACCTCAGTGGTATGGGATGACACTGTATCCACTATGCCACTTGCCAAGGCCGTGAGAGTTGTAAGATTTTTTTTATTAAGTGAGAGGCAGGGAGGCAGAGAGAAAGACTACTGCATGCACCCTGACTGGGATCCACTGGGCAACCCCCCTGCCCGGCAATGCTCTGCCCATCTGGGGCCATAGCTCCATTTTGCTTAGTAACAGCTATTTTAGCACCTGAGGTAGAGCCAAGGAGCCATCATCAGTGCCTAGGGCCAACTTGCTTGAACCAATCGAGCCATGGCTGCGGGAGATGAAGAGAGAGAGAAGGGGAGGGAAAAGGGTGGAGAAGCAGATGGTCACTTCTCCTGTGTGCCCTAACCAGGAATCGAACCTGGGACTTTCACACGCCAGGTGACGCTCTACCAACTGAGCCAACTGAACAGGGCCAAGATTTTTAAGAGTTATTTTACACAGGAAGGGCAGTTATACATTCTGCCTGCAATCATTAGAGGAAAAAACTGTCTTTTCTTAAAAAAAATTATATATATATTTATATATATTTACACATATATATATTAGAATCAAAGCAGGTTGAATTAAAAATACAACAGACAGAAGTTAAAATAAAGACTGGTTTTTAAAAGGTGCCACCTTGAGTCCTTAACCTCATTGTTTAGACTGATAACACATATAACACAGTCTCAAAGGGAATATACTTACTCTGTGCCAGTGATTCTTTTTTTTTTTTTAAATGTTTCCTTTATTTATTTATTTACAGAGACAGAGAGTCAGAGAGAGGGATAGACAGGGACAGACAGACAGGAACGGAGAGATGATAAGTATCAATCATTAGTTTTTTGTTGTGCACTGTGACACCTTAGTTGTTCATTGATTGCTTTCTCATATGTGCCTTGACCATGGGCCTTCAGCAGAAGTAACCCCTCGCTCGAGCCAGCAACCTTGGGTCCAAGCTGGTGAGCTTTTGCTCAAACCAGATGAACCCGCGCTCAAGCTGGCGACCTTGGGGTTTCGAACCTGGGTCCTCGGCATCCCAGTCCGACGCTCTATCCACTGCACCACTGCCTGGTCAGGCACCAGTGATTCTTATAAGCAGCTTTTTCTGGCCTTACAAATGTTAAATGGTGAACTATTGAATCATTAGTAAGATTTTAAATGCTAATTATTTTACTGTCAGGATGTGGTCAACTTTATTTTAATTGGCTTATTTTGGGTCATTAAAGGCACCTATATATTACTTAGTTTTAAAATTATAGTATTTATAAAGGTTAAAACACAAAAAAAACCCACTCTGAAGCTCATCTGTAATTTTAAAGCACCTTACTTTTATTTGCTTTGTAGTAGTATTTCCAAGGATAGATAGGATGGAAATGATCTAACTTTTGAAAAACATGATTTAATTCCTATTCGGAAAATACAGATCTTTACTACATAGCCATTCGAACCTAGTTTTACCTAATTTCTACCATGATTTAGTGGCCTTTACTTAAAAGAATTCAAAATCCAAAAATAAGAATATTTAAAAAGATTTTAGTTATTATGATACCTTGTACTTTTTATCTTCAGAATGAATTCATATAAAGTTAAATGTGTTGTTTTGATCTGTTATAAATGGAAAAGTACATATTTAACTCCCCTATATGTTACATCAAAACATAGGAAGATATAAGAACAAACAAGATATAAAAAATGACATTCTCACAGCATCGAAACTGCAAACATATTATCAGACACAGTGCAGGTCCAGGACTGGATGCTGCTTTGTACAAACCAGGTGAAATATTGTGGGCTAGTTAGGAAATCTGAGCATGTGTAATAAGTGAACTGCAATTTTACTTAAAAAAGGTGGAAATCACTGCCTAAAAAAGCAGATTATAAAAAAGCATCTGCGGCTTGATCCCATTTACGTTAAAAATGCATGTGCGTGGGTGTGGGTGTGCACGTCTCATGTGTGCAAGCACATATAGGAAAAACAATCTGGAAGGGTATGCCCTAGGATCTCAACAGTGTTCATCTCTGGTAGTAAGAATGTCATTTAAAATTTTTGCATATTTTAATTTTTGCAATAAATGTGTACTGTTTCTATAATATTATTTACAAAGCTGCTGAATATATACACAAACACACAGCTTAAATACTGAAAAGTATATATACAAAATGCCAATAAGTTTAAAGGGACTATTAATCACGCTAAATTCTTGAATGGAATACCTCAGAGGTGAAAGCAAAATCAGGAAGAATTTTTAAGAACTGAAGAAATTGGGGGATGCAATCAGGGGGACACTAGAATCTATGTAAACACAATAAATTAAAATCAATTTTTTTTTTTTTTGTATTTTTCTGAAGCTGGAAACGGGGAGAGACAGTCAGACTCCCGCATGCGCCCCACCGAGATCCACCCAGCACGCCCACCAGGGGCGATGCTCTGCCCCTCCGGGGCGTCGCTTTGCCGCGACCAGAGCCACTCTAGCGCCTGGGGCAGAGGCCAAAGAGCCATCCCCAGAGCCCGGGCCATCTTTGCTCCAATGGAGCCTCGGCTGCGGGAGGGGAAGAGAGAGACAGAGAGGAAAGAGGGGGTGGGGGTGGAGAAGCAAATGGGCGCTTCTCCTATGTGCCCTGGCTGGGAATCGAACCCGGGTCCCCCGCACACCAGGCCGACACTCTACCGCTGAGCCAACCGGCCAGGGCCTAAAATCAATTTTTAAAAAAAGAACTGAAGAAATTAACTTGAACAAGTATAAAACCATTAAATCAATATCACCTCCAAAAAATTATATTGTAAATTTTTGTTGGAATGTCTGGAACAGCCCTGGCTCGGTAGCTCTGTTGGTTAGAGCATCGTCCAGATATGCCATGGTTGCAGGCTTGATCCCTGGTCAGGGCACATACAAGAATTGACTAATAGGCCCTGGCCGGTTGGCTGAGTGATAGAGCGTTGGCCTGGCGTGCAGGAGTCCAGGGTTCGATTCCCGGCCAGGGCACACAGGAGAGGCACCCATCTGCTTCTCCACCCCTCCCCCCTCTCCTTCCTCTCTGTCTCTCTCTTCCCCTCCCACAGCCAAGGCTCCACTGGAGCAAAGTTTCCCCGGGCGCTGAGGATGGCTCTGTGGCCTCTGCCTCAGGCGCTAGAATGGCTCTGATTGCAGCAGAGCGATGCCCCAGATGGGCAGAGCATCGCCCCCTGGTGGGTATGCCGGGTGGATCCCGGTCGGGCGCATGCGGGTGTCTGTCTGACTGCCTCCCTGTTTCCAGCTTCAGAAAAATACAAAAAAAAAAAAAAAAAAGAATTGACTAATAAGTGCATAAATAAGTAGAATGCCTGGAACACTGAATTCATGATAAACTTATAGCACTGAATAAAGTGCCAGTTAAAGTAACATTTCCCATCGAGAGCTTACCTACTAGAAAGCCTGGGTAACTATATGCAAATTGTTTTTCAATTTGATACAAGTATGTTTATCTTCATTCAAGCTAATCTATAATATTGAGACAGGGGAGTGCAGCAAACCCTGGCACAGTTAACAAATTAATGAGCTGCTTGGGCTTTGTTTTATTTGGCAAACAGGAAACAGAAGATATGTACAATGTTCTAGTTTGCAGAGTCAGAACCTGGATATTGAAAAAGAGGCCCTTTGGATGACAGCATTAATTGTAGTAATATTCTGAACTGCTCCAAAGAAGCAAGTTCACCTGTATTCTTGACAGGTAGTGAGGGAATTAAGGCAGTGTCAGCATTCCCACAGTACTTGAACACCACAGGGAACCTTCCACTAATGTACATCATGACCTAGCCAAACTTTGAGCTAATTAACTCTGCCATGGGCTTTATTTTAGTGGAGGGAGCAATTGTGAATATATTCCCTGGATAAAGGCCACAAAATGCCTATAAGTTTGCCTGGAACATATTAAACTTCACGGAACAGGCACTCTCCTTGAACCTTTCCAGGCCCTTAACCCACCTGGCGTTGAAACAGCCTTTTAGACCACTTGGGACCCCCATATATCAACAAAACATTGTTTGGGTATGAAATCTTTCCTCTGTAAGGTAGAAAACAACTCTCTGAACAAAATGTTTTGGTAAAACTGCCATTTTACTTCATGCTTAAGATTTCTTAGGTTTTTAAGGTTAAGAGTCATTTGATGTGACCTGGCTAGGAATATTTGAAAAAAAGTGTTTTATTTTAAGACTTACTCTTTTTGTCAAATTTGATACCCTCAAATAATCCAGTCTGTACAATGCAGAGTTACAGTCTGAGCTATGCAGCCGAGATGCCAGTCTTTCCTTCCCATTCATTAGCAGAGCATTGTAAATGGAATGGCTCGCCATTATATAACTGGAGCATGCTACATTTTCTTTTTTTTTCTCATGGTATCTTATATTTGAATGTCATTTGTATCCTACAAAATCATTCTCTTCCCTTAAGTGTTTACCATGGAAAATCACTCAGTATGTAAAGCTACCTGCTTTTAAAAGTTTCTGCAAAAAATGATAAGATGTGTGTGTGTGTGTGTGTATAGAGAGAATAAATGTGGTAAAATGTTAACAAGTGCTTCGAAGACAAAAAACAGGTTAAGAGGATATAGAACTTTTTGAAAATCTAAAATGAACACTTTTTATACCAACTGCCTTGTGCACTCTGCACACTATTTCAAAAATGTCTAACAAAATTACTTATGCATCTTCTAAAAACTTAGCTTTGAATGATAGTAGAAATAAATAAAATGCACGTTCAACAGAATGCCTGTGGAGTCAAATCCTTATGACGTACCTGGGACTACTTGGGTTCTGAAACTCGTCAGTCCCACAGCTGGTCTCACTGAGACCAGGGCAGGAATTATGCACGGCGTAGACAGACATGCTGGGATGTTCAATGAGAAGGTTTTCCATAGGACTGGTTTCCACCTTGATAGTGGTTAATTCACCTGCAGTGAAACATGGGGGAGGGGTGACAAACCAGCTCTCCTCCATCGGACAGGATTCAAACTGGAGGAAGCAGGAATCACTTGTATCAGCCAAGCACTCAAGAGATGCAGGTAAACAGGAAAAGACTGAAGGATGCTCGGTAGGTGCCTCTTCACCAATGTCTTCTTCTTCCTCATCTTCTGCTGCTGACAAACCAGTGCAAGTGTCTAGATACGAGTCCACATGTGTTGTTGATGTCCCACAGGAGGATGAGTGTCACATTGATATCACATCAGAGCACAGAAAAAGAAGAGACACTGCTATTAGCTGATGTTCACACTCCTTCCTTTATTTAGGTTAGAAACAAAATATATTCACTCATAGTGAGTATAAAATAATTTCTGAGCAGTGTGTGTGTGTGTGTGTGTGTGTGAGAGAGAGAGAGAGAGAGAGAGAGAGAGAGAGAGAGAGAGAGATACCACTGTATGGCATGGATTATGTTGGCTTTGCAGGAAGGTTTTCAGACTATTTCTGTTCTACTGAGTAAACATATAACAAGCCATGTGGGGTACTGCTTGTCTAGTCTGACGGTTTTTTATTAAAGTGCCCAATTTAATCAGTATGTACGTGTAAAACTGGAAAGTCTGATGTCAATCAATTTCACTGGCTGATCACCTGGCACAAGATGTTTTCTGCAATTTTTAAAAATATAAATTCTTGTCTACAGTATTTACTTTTTTTTAATCGAGAGAGATAGAGATAAGAAGAGAGAGAGAGATGAGAAGCATCAATTCTTCATTGCAGCACCTTAAGTTGTTCATTGATTGCTTTCTCATATGTGCCTTGACGGGGGGGGGGGGGCGCTCCAGCTGAGCCAATGATCCCCTGCTTAGGCCAGTGACCTCTGGGCTCGAGTCATGACCAGGGAGTCATATCTACGATCCCATGCTCAAGCTGAAGACCCCGCACTCAAGTAAGGCCTGCACTCAGGCTGGAGGAGCTGACACTCAAGCCAGCAACCTCAGGGTTTTGAACCTGGATCCTCAAAATCCTAGGCCAATGCTCTATCCACTGTGCCACTGCCTGGTCACGCTTGTCTATTTACTTTTCAGGGTTAAAAATCTTCAAAGTTATTGATTTACTTATACAAAAACTGAGATGCCAAGTGTTTCTGCTTTTGCTGTGATGATTAACAGTGAAGAAAATACCTTACCTATGAAGTCAACAAGAATCCATTCATCATCTTCTTTCTCACTAAATTCTGGTTCTTGGTTGGAAGAAGTATTGCTTTCACCCACAAACATTTTATTCAGTCTCTGGAACATGGTTAAGGCAAGACTGAGACTTTGGCCGATGTCTTTATAGCTGAGATTTCAAGACCCTGTCTTCAGTCAGCCGGATGGCACTGACAGAAGATTAAAGTGCACAGGTGCTTATTCGACTTACTTGAGAAAAAGAGTCATTATCCCTAAAATAAAACAGAAAAATAAGATTATTTCTCTCTTTTTAAAAAGATTTACTTAATTTATTTTAGAGATGGGGTGAGGCGGTGGGGGGGGGGCAGGGGTAAGAGTGGGAAGCATCAACTCATAGTGTTGCTTCTCATATGTGCCTTGACTGGGCAAGACCGGGATCAAAACGGTGATCTGGCCTGACCAGGCAGTGGCGCAGTGGATAGAGCGTCGGACTGGGATGCAGCGGACCCAGGATCGAGACCCCGAGGTCGCCAACTTGAGCGTGGGCTCATCTGGTTAGAGCAAAAGCCCACCAGCTTGAACCCAAGGTCGCTGGCTCCAGCAAGGGGTTCCTCGGTCTGCTGAAGGCCCGCGGTCAAAGCACATATGAGAAAGCAATCAATGAACAACTAAGGTGTTGCAACGCGCAGTGAAAAACTAATGATTGATGCTTCTCATCTCTCTCCGTTCCTGTCTGTCTGTCCCTGTCTATTCCTCTCTCTGACTCACTCTCTGTAAAAAATAAATAAAAATTAAAAAAAACAAAAACTAAAAAAAAACCAAAACGGTGATCTCAGCATTCCAGGCCACCACTATGTGTGTGGTTTTAAAAGTGCATACACCATATATACACAACCTTAGAAGAAAGTACATGCCTTAACTCAGTTATAGCTGTTCCTTTCCTGCAAAGCCAAATGTAAGAACTGCAATATCTGTTATTTACAAAACGTAAATGAGTGTTCAACACAACCTGTAAATATTTTAAAATGTGAAATAAAAAGGAGGATTGGCACAGATACAAGTTGCCCGAGGGGAAGGGGGTTGGGGGACTAAGTGAAAAAGGTGAAGGGATTGAGAAGTACAAATTGGTGGTTACAAAATAGTCATGGGGATGTAAGGTACAGCTTAGGGAATATAGTCAGTAACACTGTAGTAAGTATGTATAGTGCCAGGCGGGTACTTGAAATATCTGGGAGACCACTTTGTAAAGTATATGACTGTCTGACCACTATGGTGCACACCTGAAATTAATATAAAATAATACTGAATGTAAACTGTAATTGAAAAATAATTTTTTAAAAAAATGAATGCAGATTCAGTGATTGTATAATTTACTTTCACAGCTCAATTCAGGCTGCACCATGGCCCCTCTGACCCCTAGACCCATCCTGATACAGAAGAGCACTTTGCCACACCACATCGGATCAACTTGTTCAGTGATGGCTCCTGGAGGGCAGGGATTATGCCATTCATTTTAGCTGCCTCAGCCCTTAGTGCAGCATCAAATCCAAAACAGAAATTTAGCTATTTATCTCTTAATACCAAACTATGACTAGTCATATTAATTAGGAACTATTCCTTTTAAATAAAATTGTAACTCATTCTAGAATTCATCTTTTTTTTTTTTTTTTTTTTGTGGCAGAGACAGAGAGAGTCAGAAGGACAGATAGGGACAGACAGATAGGAAGGGAGAGAGACGAGAAACATCAATTCTTTGTTGTGGTTCCTTAGTTGTTCATTGATTGATTTCTCATATGTGCCTTGACTGGGGGCCTTCAGCAGACCGAGTAAACCCTTGCTCGAGCCAGCGACCTTGGGTCCAAGCTGGTGAGCTTTGCTCAAACCAGATGAGCCTGCACTCAAGCTGGCAACCTCGGGGTCTCGAACCTGGGTCCTCCGCATCCTAGTCCGATGCTCTATGCACTGCACCACCACCTGGTCAGGCTAGACTTCATCTTTTTAAAAAAGGTAAAACTTTGCCCTGGCCAGATAGCTCCATTGGTTGGAGCATCGTCATGATATACAAAGGTTGTGGGTTCACTTGGGCACATATAGGAACAGGTCTGTGTTTCTGTCTCTCTGTCTCTCTCCCTTCCTCTGCCTCTCAAAATTAAAAAAAAAAAAAAAAAAAAAAGAGGTAAAGCTCTGTGAATAAAAACATTATTGGAGGATTGCAAAAAAAAGAAGGGGGAGGAATTGGTTTTCACATCTGTGCTTTCACAATAAGGGATACATCTGAATTTATCTCATTATAAATTTGAATTAAATTTATAAATTTAAATAATTTCAAACTGCAATACTGCTTTTCTGTAAGTAGCTAAAAAAACTAGATATTAACAGTCTTGCTATATGCTAGTCAAGTACCCAGAAGCTGCCCAATGAACCCAGCAATAGTGCCCAGTGACCACCATATTGCCAGGCCCTCACTTTTCCTGGGCTTGTTTTTTCTTATGTGCTGTACTTCTTGTATGTGATACTTAATTACATTTAAAATCTGCAAGTACAGCATACTTTGACCTTCAAAACAATTCCTACAGCTGGCATGGAAAAATTTACACTGTAGAAAACTAAGGTGGATAGTGACCAGAACTGGAAACAACCATTCACTGGGTAGGTGGCAAGTAGTTGTCAGTGTCCCTGGGTTCAGTGCTGGCACTGACCTTCTGTCCTCTACAAGTTAGGAAGTTACAGTATTTCTTCAGCTGTCAGTAGTTGCACCTCATGGAGTTTTGGTGAGTTCTAAATGAGGAACCCCAGACCTATCTGATCTTATTCCAGAGTTCATGTTGCCCTGGTTACCTGATGGGCACATCAAACCTAACACTTACCAAAGAGAACTTTTAATTAATTTTTCCCACAAACTTACATATTGTCCTTCACCCCCTTCTCAGTAAGGAGAAAGAGCAGCATCCAGCAGTTATTCAAGCCCCAAATCTAGCAGTTACCTTTGGCTTCTTTTAAGCCCTACCATTCTTCCTGCTCCCGCTCCATCCCTCCTCCAAAGGTATCAGCAAGTCCCCTTGCCTCTAGCTGCATGTGTGATTCAAACCCACCTACTTCCCTCCAGCACTCATCCTAGTTGAAGCCAACCTTCTGGTGTCTCTCCAGACTGCCAATCACCACCTCCTAAATGGTCTTCCTGATCCTACTCTTGTAAAGTGAGATAATGCAAGCAACCTACTTGGAAGACATTTGGAACAAAGCTCTTAATGTCACCTATTCTGCAAATATTTATTGAGTACCTATTATATGCATCAGGTATAGTGCTAAGTGCAGGGAAGATAACTGTACAGGAAGCCCTCCCATGGCAAGTGTAACAACTGGTATGATACAGACAGATGCTGTGGAAGAAGTACTAGGTGTCCCTCAGATCTACGCGGGTAGAGGTCAAGGAAGGAAGAGATCCTTCAATAAATGACTTTAACTTTGAGCAGTTGAGCAGATCAAGAATGGAGAAAGGGAGAGAAGAAACCTTGTGGAAATCTGCAATTGAGTTAGAATGAGACACCTTCAGCGTGGCTCAGAATTCAGATGATAGTCACCAGAGCAGGCTGCAGGTGGGGGGAGTCAGAGGTTAAGGGGAGGGAGAAGTCAAGGATGATGCAGGCTTGTGGCCTGGCCAACTGGGAGAATGGTGAGACCATAATGGAACAGGAATACTGCAGAAGGTACAGGCTGAGCATTTTGGACATACGGAATTTGGTAAATCTCCAAGTATGCACCTGGCGATGTTTAGTAGGCACTGAACATAAGGCTTTGGCGTTCAAGAGCATGGTCTCTGCTGGAGGCACAGCCTTTGAGCTGTCACACAAGGGATGACAGAAACCGTGAGAGTGAATGAGAACATGATGAAAAGCACCTCACTAAATAACGTTTCCTGTTCTCATGAGCATGAGCCTGGAACCCGTAACTTCAGACTTTTGACATTTCACTTTCAAAACAAGCATCTTCAGCTGTAAATGTAGTTAGAATTTGTAGCTGACGAGACTCCTGGCTCAATTATTTACATGCAAATTGGACTGTCACAGTTGTTTAGCATGTTATTCCGACTGTGTAGTACTACAAATATGTCTTCAAATCAGTGACATTTGTAATACTTTTGTGGTCACAATCCATCACATATTAAAAATGGGTAAACAGGAAGTTTCACTTGCATAACCAGTCTTCCTGAAACCCTTATGGAAGGCAACATGGCCAAATCATGACGGCTGGAACTCCAGTATGAGAATTCAAATTCAGCTTTATGTTCCGTGAAATAGAAGTTACAAGTGCACTCTGCGGTTTGCTTCACCCACTGTGGTGTGACACATATCCCAAAAGATGAACTATCACAATGTTAGATGTAAATAAAGTTTTTGAATATATAAGCTAGAAGGGAAAAAGGAGTTTCAAAGTTTTCGACCCATTTCTCTTAAATTATGGAGGCAGATATTGGCCCCAAGTATATTTCAGTGTCTGCTGAACCACTTGAGAGACTAAGCCCAGTTCCCCAGAGCTGGCCCTGCACCAGATAGGAAGCTGGAGGTACAGGGGTGTGTGTGCGGTGAAGGGGAGAGGACAACCTCACAAGGGAACCCTTGCTCATCCTGAATGAGTACCTGGTGCCCCAACTGTGTGCCACGTGGGGCCCAGGCCAGTTAAGTGGCAGCTACAGGTAGGAAACATGGTTTGGGCCCCTGCAAACTGCCCCTATGGCTACAGCTCCAAACCCACGTGATGAAAGCCAGCTCATCCTGGAATGTACACAGTTCTGTCACAGGAATGGTGTCTTCCAGAGAAGCTTCCCATGAGGCAGTACAAGTAATCCTTCTTTTAGTTTCCTGCAGCAGAGGTTGCCTCCAAATGTCCCTTGCCTCCTACATAGGCAGTCAACCCTGTGTGTGTAGTGTTCTGGAGCCCAGCCAGGCAGGAGAAGAGCTCACTCATCTCTCCAGAGTCAGTGCTGGTATTTACGTGACACAGCTGTTGAAGCCCAGTGGGAAAGACACAGAGTGGAGTCTTGCCTATCCTCCCTGTGACCGAGGGACTTTTCCTACCCAGTCCCTGCTCCTCCTGACCTTGGCTCCCACCAAGGAACAGACTCTCCGCCAAGCTGGTTGTATGTGGAGCTAAAGGGCGAAGCACACAGGCTTCACTCCTCATCACATGTGACTTTTTGATACTCACAACTTTAGGGCCATGATAAAAGTGAAAATTCCTAGGCGGACAAATTTACAAATAAGGCTCGGACTTCAATAAAGAGGTGGAGGCAAAGAGGCCTAGAGGGTAGTTCTAATTTTCTTCAGAGCACCTGCAAGCTTTCAGCCTTAACCAACCTCAGCTGAGCAGTCGGGGGGTGGGGGGCAAAGTGTCTGCCTGAGCATCGGCATCTCAAGAAGGCAGCTTTGTCCCTGTAATCCTGGCTCAAAATAACTCCCTTTAAAAAATGTCTTTTTCATTATAAAATGAAATTACATTATAGAAAGTTTAGAAAATAGCTATTATTCCATGTCTTGTTGCAACCGTTGTTAGAGTATTTATTGTATCAATATCTTTTCCTCTAGCTTTTTCTTTTACATGTTTTCCTCATTAGTTGTAGTCTAGTGAATACACAACTTTGTATCCTGCTTTGTTACTTATTCATCAATGTTTTCCATGTTATTACATGAGGAGAAATTCTCTATGAGCAAGAAAGGTGGCTGAGTTGATACTGAAAGAGCAACATAGTTTGAGAACTTAGAAAATGAGATGCTAGTCTGGAAGAGTTTATTAGCTTCTCACTTTTGAGATAACACTTAAGAGGCAGCATGGGTCTGGAGTTAGCCTGATGTGTTTGAAATCTTGGCTCTGTTAGGTGCATCTTCTGTAAACTTAGGATATTTAGTAACTCCTTGGTGCCTCAGTTTTCTCACCCCTAAAATGGTGATGGTGGTGCAAATGTGAGGATTAAGTGTGTATCACCTAAAACAGTGCCTGACACATAGCAGGAATCTGGTAAATATAAACCACAAATTCATTTCCAGCCAGTTTTTGACTGTGAAGTAATTTAGTAGTATCTTTGGGTCTGGGTGTCTTTATCTAGAAAATGTCTATATAATAATTAGAGCTACAATTTACTGAATGCTTACTGTATGTGACAGGGACTTGAAGTACTTATTTGTCCCATTATACTAATAAGAAAACTGAGGCTCAGGAATTAAGTAACTTGCTCAAAAGTGACAGAGCTGCTCAGAGGTGGAGCTGGCATTGGAGCGTAAGTCTGGTTCCAAGTGCATTGCTTTTCCTTGCACATGAGCTCCCGGCTCCTTCCAGCCTCAACCCTGGCTCCACGAACTTCAAAGAACAGCACTTTTCAGTTGGTTTTGGCTGCCAGTAGGCGGCTCCAAAAACAACATTAAAAAAAAAAAAAAATTACACAACTTTGATGATCTAACTTCTGTATGTACAGTTGTGGCTTCTTAACAGTTTCAAAACACCAGGTGGCTAAACTAACACATCTTCATTGAAAAGCAGCCCCCAGATTATCTTTCTTTTCATTCCTCGTCCCCTCACTAGTATAGAAAAATAAACACGCTGCTTTAAGTAATTTAAAATTGATTTTAAACTGCAGAAAAACCAAGCAAAAAATTGTCTTTGCTTGTTCCCCACTTTGACACTTATTCATCTAGCTACAACCAGGTTATTCTACCAGGGACCCACCAGTGTTGGCCCTAAAGCTGAATGACAGTGAACAAAGACAGCAATAAGTGGTCATACACGGCCTGTTAACCTTGAATTTTTAAAGAAGGGCCATTCCCAAGAAAAATAGGAGTGAGCACTCACAGAAAAGAACAAAAGGATGAAAAAAACAAGAAATCTTGGACATAGAAATTAGTAAGATCTTCGTTCCAGGCAGGGGCCTTTGAAAATTATGCTGCCAATTCAGAATTATAATAAATTCTGAATTTATTATTCAAAATTAAAATAAAAAACTTCCCAAATGCTTTCCACATCTGCAATAAAAAACGTATTTCAATTACCAAGCAAGTGATGTCAGGATCTTGGAGTACCTCATTGTGACTTCTGTTCAATGACCACTCCCTGGCACGGGTCACTGTCCCCCTTTTCCCAAAACTACTTTGTATTCAGAAAATGTTTACTTTTAGCAATGTATGCCCAAATCCTTGGAAGTTACAGATGAGAAGAGGCTCTTCCTTAATCTACTCTAAATTGGAATTAACATAGATGATAATGAGCAGACATAACGGGGAAATACACTGAAAACGTGGATCCCTCATTTAGAATTCATCTCCATCTTTGAAAGAGAAAACACCATGTCCTCTTAACTGGCTGTGTGGCCTTGTGTCATTTACTCAATCTCTCTGTGCCTCGGGTTTCCTATTCATAAAATAAGGCAAAGCAATCAACATCCTATATGGCACATCATAAACCCTCAACCAGGGATTAAAATGATTAGGATTTTAACTATGATGGGCAGATAAAGCGCTCTTTCCACAGGTGCAACCTCAAACAGAGATGTGTAAGATCCACCAGGGTCAGGAACACCCCACAGATAGGAGGGCACTTAGGCGGCGGCAGCCGGGTTCCGGGAGCCGAGAGCCTCGGTGCTACCGATGCGACCCTGGGCCAGCAGTGCTAGCGGATGGGGCGGGGGGCGCGCGCCGCGCCCCCGGAGCCCCGAGGCGGACACTCCCAGCCCAACGGCCGAGGGCAGAGGAGAGGGGAGTGAGGAGGAGGAGGTCCCGCTGCGGCCAAGAAAGCAGGGCACGCTCGGGGGAGGAGGCAGAAACCGAACACCCAGCCGCCGCCCCGCACCGGGGCTCGGCTCGGCCCGGTCCCGCGGAGCCGCCTCCGCCCGCACCCGGGGCCGCGCGGCCCGGCGGCGGAGCGCCCAGGAAGCGGGAAGTCGGGGAGCGCACGGGCGGCGGCCCCGGGACAGGGCGCGCGGGTCGGGGCAGCGCCGCCGGGGCGGCCGGGACGAGCGGACGCGGCCCCGGCCCCGCCTGCACTTACGTGGGCCCGACCTGCAGCGCGGACCGCGGCGGAGCAGCAGCGCCTCGCTCCGCGGGGACCGGCGGGCGCGGGGCCGGGCTGCTGAGGTAGCTGCGGCTCCGGAACGGCGGGCGCGGGGCCGGGCGGGCCCTCCTGTCGCTGCGCTGCTGGCCGCCGTCCGACCGCCTCGCTCCTTTTGTTGTTGTGGAGCGCTCGGAACAGCTGATCGGCCGCTCCGCCCGCCCGCGGCCCCGCCCCGGGCCGCGCCAGCCCCGGCCCCGCCAATCGGCGGCGCGGGGTCCCCGGGGCCGCCCTGCGAGAGGTTGTCACTAACGCACATGACCTGGCGCCGAGCCGGGCGACACTCTCAAGTTAGAAACTAGCCCCGGCAACAAAAGCTGGGCGCCGGTAGGGGACTAGAGGCGCGAGCGGAACGGACGGAGAATGGGGTCGTGGTGGGGCTGGCACTGGGGCAACTCCGAGACGGGGGAGAAGGGGCCAGGGATACAGAAATAGGAACCCGAAGGAGTGTGAGGAAGAACGCGAGGGGCGAGAGGAAGACACCTCCCTCCCCCGCACCCCAGCTACTCCTTTGGCCTAGGGTTTGTGGCACAAAGAGACTCAAAACATTTTTTCTTTTGGCTGTGAGAGGAAAATTAAGGGCATTGAGAGTGATGGAGCCTAAAGAGCCCAAGAGGCCCATTCAGGCCAATATAGGGTAGAACCCCAGACGCGGCACTGTCTGGCAGGCCCACTTCTTGGCCTTCTTGGAAAGAAAATTTGGGCTCCAGATATAGGGGATGCCACTCAACTTACTTTTAAAGGTAGAGAGCCAGACCCCACCTTGCTGTGGTAACTGACACTAGATGCTGACTAAAGTTGGCCCATGGGCTCGGGATTTGGTCTATGGAAGAGCGAAGAACAGGCCCTCAGAAGATGCCTGAAGTCCAAGAGGACAGAAGCTGGAGGGCTGTCTCCTCCAGCAAAGGACAAGAACCCTGGAAAGAAACCCTGAAGAAAGAAGAATTAGGAGAGCTGCTTCTTCCCCAGGCTGTGCATCGAAGCTCTCCAGTGACCCAGAGAGGTTATGACCTCTATTCTATTATACCGCAAACTGTGGGCATTCACACAGGGCCTGCCTGCTCACCTGATTATTTATAGTGAGAAGAAAATGAGACAGTGGGCTTGAAAATGCTTTCCAAACCAAAGCTCTGTATGTGTACAGATGGATTAGCTGTGTCTGGCAAAAGCAAGGAAGTCATGTTGATGCATATCAGCTCTGGTGTAGATCCTGTTTGGACTAAGATGCAATTCTCTGATCTAGGGTGGAATTTACAGCAACCCTCAATAGGTATAGCATATATTACAGTATCTGAAATACTCTCACATTCTAATGCTCAAAAGAATTCTGTGTTCAGTCTCTTTTCAACAATACTAGAAATTCTAACAATACTGACTTTAATGTAAATCAAACTGTAGGGGATTATCTGACACCCAGGAATAATAACCAGAATATGGTAGCTATTTGACTTTTTCTCAGGAGGTAGACTAAGCCTGTAACGTGGGGACTGATACTCTCACAGAATTGAGCATGCTTTGCATTTTAGGTTTTGGCAAATCAGGCTCATCCAGGTATTTTCTCTCAATTGTCATTGCTATGTTTGGGGTCTTATAATCTCTTGTTTCTTAGGAATACATGAAGAGACCATCTTTCCATTCAGAACCAAGGCAAGATGATAATTATAAGGGTCTAATTTTAAAAAGTCAAATCTATATCTTTTCCAACTTGATAAATTTTATCACCATTAAAGGAAAAACGTAAAAGCACACAACACCTTGTTATGACTGAGAAAACAATGTGAGGTAGACAATGTTTCCAAAAATGGTTACAACAATATCTCCTTCATCATGAAGTGGAATCTATTTTTTCCTCCCCCTTGAATCTTAGCTGGCTCTGTGACTGATCTGACCAAAAGAATGTGGTAGAAATAATGTTCTAGGACTTTTAAGATCAGGCATTAAGAATGTCTGACCACTGCTTTTCACTCTAGGAAAAGCCAACTGCCATATAAGAAGAAACCACCATGTTGTGGGGAAGCCCAAGCTAGCTACATGGAAAGGCCACATGGAAAGAGCAAGATGCTTAGCCAATCCCTAGATATTTAGCCCATTCCAGCTGAGGCACCAGATTAATGAGTGAAAAAGCCCATCAGGAAGTGCCAACCCTAGCATGGAACAGAGATGAAGCATCCTTATTAAGTAAGACCTGCCAAAATTGCAGAATTGTGAGCAAATAAATGATTGTTGCTATAAGGCACTATTGGGTTGGTTTTAAAAGTAGTAATAGATAACTAAAACACAAAGCTAAAACAACAGAAAGGCCCATAGCACAAAGTGGAGTTCTGGGGATAAAAACATTTTATCTTATCTCAGGTGTCATTTGCTTTCTGTTTATTCTTTTGCTGATTTATCATTTCCCCACCTGGTGCATGTTTATCACAATGGTATATGAAGGTGGTGGGTTTATGGGAGAAATCTGCCCCTATGAGGGAGAAGTATTTTATCACTGATGTTAGTTGTGTGAGGTTGGTTGGCAATGGGGGAAGGTAACGTGAGGAACCAGGCCCCGGGAACTTTGGCTGGAACCACTCACACCCATGCCCACCAAAAAGAAACGGCCCAGAGCCCTTTGAAAAAGAACAACCGTCTGTCAGCCAATGAAATTTCACCACGTCATATCAACCCGACCACCCACCGATGCTATAAATTACCCCAAAACAGAGGAGGGGGGGTGACTTCTCTGGCCTGTTTCATGGACCAGATAAGCTCATCTGGGATATGCTCTACTAAATAAAGCTTTTGCTGTTCTTCACTTGGTGGCTATGCCCTTCTTTCTTCCTCTGTGGGAAAAATACCTTACATTTGGTGCCAAAACCCGGGAGGAGTTTGAAGCCCATTGAGGATGCTCTTCTCCCCTTCCCTTCCGAGGAAGAACCAGGACCTCCGACTTTCCACCCACTTTGGCACATGATGCGGTAAGTCCCCTGCCTCCAGCCTCCCCTCAGTTCTTTCCCCGGAGACTCCCTATCCGTAATCGCAGCTGTGTCAGGGACCTCTTTTCCGTTCTGAGTGCGTGTGCCCGTGGAGACGTCCTGAACACACCCACTCTACTATCCGGTGACCAGAGGTTGAGTTGCAGGATGCCAATTCTCATCTCTGATCACTCCAAGGGCTGAGAGTGGCCATAAAGGCACAAGAATCTAAACCTGACTCAAAAACACTCCTGGAATGCCTTATATGGAATCTCTTCCTCCCTAAAGAAGAAGAAACTGATCTTTTCCGATGTGGCCGGGTCACTATACCCACTGGATAATTGAACAAGGTAGCCTCCTGAAGGGACTTTCTATTTTAACACCCTCACCAATTTAACTATTGCCAAAGAACTGGGAAATGATTGGAGATCCCTTACATTCAGGGACACGGGGGCTACCTTCTCTGTTTTGCCATAACATTCTGGACCTCTAGTTCCCTCACAGGTCTCGGTTATGGGAGTGGATGGGACCCTTTCTTTTCCCCTTTGCACGCCTGACATGCAGTTTAGACAGAATCCCCTTTTTCACTCTCCTTCAGATTCTTTCTTTCCTCAATCTAATAGGCTTATTTCGACACTGGATTCCCAATTTTTCTCTCTTAGCCAAACCCCCCTCCTCTTGCCACCTACCTCCCCTTTCTGTCTTTACTCCGCCATCTTCTCAGGGAACACGCGGACCGGACCCTTCCTCCCATAGCGGGTCCAGATGAAGCAGACCCAGAGGTCCCCCTCCAGCCAAGAGACAGGGCTCTTCTGAGGGAGCTCCAGCCTGGCTCCCTACTGCCCAGGTTGCCGGGACCCCCATAGGGTAATATTGACTGCTCCCACTGCAGCCAAACTCCTAGGGCAAACACCTTGGTACCATGTCTCTCGCCTCAAGCTTGCCCCCATGCAGGACCGCTGGCAGTCGGAACCACTGGGCCCTACCTGTCTCTGGGTTACTAAAAGGTTGGGCCCTGCAGATCCTCCTGTTGCTCCTTTCCCTCCACCAGAAACCTGCAACCAGGGTGAGTTTAAGTAGGGAGCATTGCTGTTCAATGAGACTGGCCTGATGGAAGAAAATATCAATGTCCTCAACAAGAGAAACTATGCAAGGATCTCTCCTCCTACAACCCGCTTAACTCCTGACGGCAGCCACCCATCCTCACCTGGGCTGCCCCTATCCTAGGTCCTCTTCTAGTTATCAGCATATTACTCATATTTGCTCCACTTTTTAAGATTTTTACAGGGCCATTTCTGCGAAGTTTCTTGAGTCATGGTCAACCAGATGCTCCTGCACCCATATATGCGACTCCCCTCAGAGCTACCACCTTCCAACCTGCCTTCCCCATGAAAGCAGCCAGATGAATAGCAGCGCCCCTATCTAACATAAAAGGTTGGAATATGAGATTGGTTGGCAATGGGGGAAGGTCATGTGAGGAACCAGGCCCAGGAACTTTGGCTGGAAGCGCCCACACCCATGGCCACCAAAAAGAAATGGCCTGGAGTCCTTTGATAAAGAGCGACTGTCTGTCAGCCAATGAAATTTCGCCACGTCATATCAACCCAACCACCCTACTGATGCTATAAATTACCCCCAACCAGGGGAGGCGGGGTGACTTCTCTGGCCCATCTCATGGACCAGAGAATCTCGTCCGGATGCACTCTACTAAATAAAGTTTTTGCTGTTCCACACTTGGTGGCTACGCCCTTCTTTCTTCCTCGGTGGGAAAATATCTTGCAAGTTGGACCTGTTTGAGCATGAATATTAAAAAACAAACAGAACAATGACAAAAAAACCCTTTTAGTTAGTTTTAAAATTCTCTCCCTACACACACACACACACACACACACACACACACACACACACACACACACTTTCTGCTTATCGCTTGCGCCTGGGGTTGGTCATTCCCGCTGCATCCCTTCTTGTTCTGCCGCTGCTTTACATACGCACACAGAGGCCGATTAAGGTCAGCTGAGGACCCAGGTGCGGAAGAAAATATTTGGCCTTTTTAAAAAAAGAAAGAGGTAAAAGAGAAATACATGTTAACTATATTTTTAAATAAATAAAAAATATGTACTATTGCCTGACCAGGCGGTGGCGCAGTGGGTAGAGTGTTGGACTGGGATGCGGCGGACCCAGGTTCAAGACCCGAGGTCGCCAGCTTGAGCGCGGGCTCATCTGGTTTGAGCAAGGCTCACCTCAAGCAAGGGGTTACTCGGTCTGCTGAAGGCCCACGGTCAAGGCACATATGAGAGAGCAATCAATGAACAACTAAGGTGTCGCAACGAAAAACTGATGATTGATGCTTCTCATCTCTCTCCGTTCCTGCCTGTCTGTCCCTATCTGTCTCTCTCTCTGTCACTGTAAAAATAAATAAATTAAGAAAAACCCAAACCATAGCTAAAAAATATGTACTATTAATGTTAAAATTGCACATATAAAACCAAACATGGTTAGTCATTAGAAAAAAGTATAAAGTTGGGGTTTTGCGGGGCCCTTCAGAAGTCGGGGTCTCTGTACACACATGCAGGGAGACTCAGGAGTGATGTAATCTTCACAACAGAGAGCTGTCCGAACATAACCAAACTGTGAAATCACACAGTTGTAAACCAGCCTCTCATCTGTTGGTTGACAAAGAAACAGCTAGGTTCCTTGCGTGGGAAGACCCAGTGAATCCAACCATCCTTTATCGAAAGAGAATTTTCAGTGGGCAGCTATAGTACTCACTTCCAGGCTAACCAACCCCCTGCTGTAGAGGTGACCCTTTCCCCATCTGTCAGAATCCTCCTGTTTTCCATGAAGCTAAATATATTTCCTTACCTACCCCAACAAAAGGGATTCAACCTCAAGTTTTTTATTCTGAAGGACCAAGTGGGACCATATTTATGCCAACGCCCAGAAACAATACAGTTAATGCCTTTGCCTCTTGATTACAAAGACAAGCTGTGGCCATTGCACTGATGGTTGCATCAAGGATGCTAAAGATTGTTGTTTTCTTCCAAGCTGCAGATGGGGAATCCCATAGGATGCCTACTTGGGGTAACCTTGGATCAACAAACAGGTCATTCAGTCCATACTAAGGAGAACCCAAAAGTGAAGTTCACTCAGGTTATTTTGAATCTACCCAATAAATACAGCTTTCTGAGCATCTACCATCCAGGCAGCATGCTGTCAAGAGTCTGTAAATGACATAATAGTTTCTTTTTAAATAGCATTTTAGAAGAATAATCACTTGGAATTCCAGTGAAACCTATTGTCCTAAGAAAGGGAGGAAAGGGTCTTTCTTTGTCTCTGGAAAGCCTAGAAGCAAGAGGTTTTGTGAAGGCTTGGTGAGCTCCACTTTCTGAAATAAGGGCTGCCAGTTACCATCTCTGAAAGAAGTAAAAAATGATACCAGGGCCAAAAGTATAATAGCTTTGGAAGATCTTGGAACCTTTGTAGTCCCACATACTAGTTTTTTTTTTTATTATAATTTTATTTTTTTAATGGGGTGACATCAATAAATCAGGATACATATATTCAAAGATAACATGTCCAGGTTATCTTGTCGTTCAATTATGTTGCATACCCATCACCCAAAGTCAGATTGTCCTCTGTCACCTTCTATCTAGTTTTCTTTGTGCCCTTTCCCCTCCCCCTCCCCTTTCCCTTTCCCTCTCCCCCCTCCCCCCGTAACCACCACACTCTTATCAATGTCTCCCACATACTAGTTTTTGTTGTTGTTGTTTTTTAAACTGTGTCTACACGGTAATTAGAAATAAAATCCTAAAAATGAAAATGATCTGTGCGCTGGCTGAGGCAACAGAAAGGAGAAAGAAGGTGGGACCACCCATGTAGCAGCCAGTGGGTGGGGTCAAAAGATTCAAGAGCTGTGATAGAGCATGCTGGATTGTGAGTCATCCATGAATTCCCCAGACCTAGAGTGCTTTCTCCAGTTTCAGTAAAGTCCTGACTTTAAAGGCTGTTCAATTTCTAGGTGAATGCACTATAAGTATCCAATTATTTAAAATTATATTAAAACCTATGCTTACAGCAGAACAGAAAAGCAAGTCACCCCTAAATGGCTGTGGCCTAGTATGTGACATAGGACGTGCCTCCATATGCCAGCCCAGCCCCAGGGAGACATGAAGCTTGAAGAAACCCACTGCGTGAGGCAGGCTGCTCCAGCTCTGGGGAAGTTGCAGCATTATCTCAAGTGTGTGAGCAAAGGTCTTTTGTAGCTCCCGCTGCCAAAGCTACCTCTTCATTCACATGGCTACTGCTGGGTCACTGCCCAGCAGTCTGCAGGTGCCAGAAGCAGCCCAGGTGGGGTCTGAAACCATGAATCACTCTATTATAGTCACTGCTTGAGTAGAGCGTGTCTTTCTGCCATTCTGAAAAGGATGACGCTGACAATATGATTGCTACTTACGTAAGCTACACAATGCCTAAATAGTCTGCCTGTTCAAGGAAAACTTGTTTATTGAGTTATTCTTTTTGCTGAAATTAACCACTTTAAATATCCATTACATTTTGCAAGATTAATTTGTGTTCTTAAATGTCTAGGTTTTTCATGGCTTTGGCAAAGCCAGACCTAAGCATATTGATAATCTGAGGCAGGAAGTTTTTGATTTCTATTCTTTTAGGGCTTCTTCTCCTGCTTTACTCCTCTTTAGTAGAAGTAGTCCTTACTTTCCCTTTGTAGATCAGACAAAGGGAGGATATGAAGAGCATAACCTTGTAAAGGTTGAACATTTTCCACCCATTCATTCAGGCCCACTGTGTTCAAACATCCATTCATTCATTAAATAATTATTTAATGAGCACTGACGCTAACCTGGGCACTAGAGATACAGTAGTGAACAAAAGAAAGTCTCAGCCCTCAGGAAACTTCTATCTAATGGAGGAGATACAATAAGCAAATAAACATATAATGTAATAAGTGCTGTGAAGAAAAACAAAGCTGGGTAAATGGTTAGAGAGAGGCTAGTGAGGAGGTAGGATGGTCAGGAAATCTTCTCTGAGGAGGTGATGCTTGTGCAGCAAGAATGGAAGGGCGCCTGACCAGGCGGTGGCGCAGTGGATAGAGTGTCAGACTGGGATGCGGAGGACCCAGGTACGAGACCCCGAGGTCGCCAGCTTGAGCGCGGGCTCATCCGTTTGAGCAAAGCTTACCAGCTTGGACCCAAGGTCGCTGGCTTGAACAACAGGTTGCTTGGTCTGCTGAGGGCCTGCGGTCAAGGCACATATGAGAAAGCAATCAGTGAACAACTAAGGTGTCACAACGAAAAACTGATAATTGATGCTTCTCATCTTTCTCTGTTCCTGTCTGTCTGTCCCTGTTTATCCCTCTCTCTGACTCTCTCTCTGTTTCGGTAAAAAAGAAAAAAGAATGGAAGGGCATGAGGGAAAAGGCAGCCCAGTCAGCCAGAAGAGCCAGTGCAAATAATAGAGGCTGCAGAGTTCTTGTGCTCTAGGTTTAGCACTGTTCTCATGCTAAACAGTGTCACTGAGAATTTGGTGTGATCTGGCATCTGATGGTTACCTGAGTAGATCAATAGTTCTACAGGTTGAAAAAGACTGGCCACTGAATTTTGAATTCCTTTGCATTCTTTTGGGTTTTACAACACTTCTAGAAAAGCACATAGGTTCCTGAGAACTAATTTGTCATGTTTATCATTGTATCATGGAACTAAATTTCAGAGCCCTAAGAACAGGGCTCATAGATAGGGCCTCAGGTATTAAACTGTGTTGCACGATGGGAAGGCAAAACCACTTTGGATTATGTGCTATCTGGTAAGGAAGGAACAGGCTCTCACTGACTCCTGTTTTATAACAGGGCAATCACTTACCTCCTGAGTGCCTCAGTTTCCTCAACTGTACAGTAGGGAAAGTAATACCAACTCAGACAGACAATAACAGCAGCAAAGTGCCTGGAAAATGTAGGTGTTCCATAAATGTTTGTTCTCACCAGCACATAGATCTTTTTCTAAGGATTTTATTTCTAATCACCTTGTGGAAATAAGATTAAAAAAACAAAAAACAAAAAACAAGCCCTAGAGCTTAAAAGCTTTAATAGCTTCTGAGAACTTGAGCCCCCCAAACACAGTAAGGTTAAGAGTAAAATATTTTTTTAAATTATTTATTTATTCGTTTTTAGAGAGGAGAGAGAGAGAGACAGAGAGGGAGAGAAGGGGGGGGGGGAGGAGCAGGAAGCATCAACTCCCATATGTGCCTTGACCAGGCAAGCCCAGGGTTTCGAACCGGTGACCTCAGCATTTCCAGGTCGAAACTTTATCCACTGCACCACCACAGGTCAGGCAAGAGTAAAATATTTTCATCTTTAATAAGTCTTTAAGCAAGAATCACAGAGGTGGTCTAGACCCATCTTTGAATTTGTCCTTAGCTCTTCTGCATTTTGTATTATTTAAATGTTTAAAGCCAGAGTTTGGAAAATAAGCTCTTCACTGGCACACACGGATATACCTGAGTTATTGCACCCGCTAAAACACAAGTGCAGTTGGAATCAATGAATCTTGAATATAAACTCTTGGAAGTTGTATCATTCATGATTAAGAATAGCATTTAAAGTGAAAAGCAGCTGAATCTAATGGTTAAGAGCACAAATTCTGGAGTCAGACCTTAGTACAAGCTATGTAACCTTGGGTTTGACCTCTGAGCCTCAGCTTCTTCAGCTGTAAAATGAGGATGATGAGAATGCCTCATTAGGTTGTTCTCAGGATTAAACAAGATCATGCAGATAGAGCACATAATATAATACTTGGGCCCTTTGAAATCAGGCCCCCACCAGACATCAAATCTGCCAGTGCCTTGATCTTGGACTTTTAAGCCTCCAGAACTTTTGCCTGTGTTCACCTACTGGAGAACTAAGAACTGTGGTCTGGATGGCCTAGGCAATTGTAATGTAGGAGGTTGAGGCCGGGCAGGTTCACTCTAGATTTGGTTAGACCAAAGAACATATACAGAGCCAAAGGGCAGTGGGGGCTTCCCATTTATTCAGCCTCACAGTGCCATGCTAGTGGACAGGCAGGGGAAATCACTTCTTGAGAAACCATGCAGGGGGCAAGTGCCCGCAGCCTGTTATGGGCTGCCTAAACAAAAGTGGCTTTTGGCCAATTACCGTGTCTTTGATTACATAAGGTGTTTACATTAAGGCAGTGCACAAGGTCCTGTGTCCTTGCTTATAGCAGGCATTATGGCTATGCAGCTGAAGACAAGTGAGCAAGCCTAACTGCAGCCATTTCCTTCACAGAGCTTAAGTTACACCAGTGTCTTTCTGTTTATTAAACTCATTGTGCTAATTCCTGAGTCTTCAGAGAGATCCAAGATGGTGGCAGTGGAGGCGGAAGCTATACTCACCTCCTCCAAGGACCAAACTGGAATTACAACCAAATTATAAAACAATCATCTTAAATGACTTTCTGAAGATTAGCTGGTCTTGTAACCAAGGATTTACAGAAGAAGCCACTTCAAGACTGCTCCAAATAAGTTGATGAGGGCCAGTCACAGGTACCATCTTACACTGGCCTGTACCAGAGTCCCTCCCAAGAGGCCTAGAACCAATACATTCAATGACCTGATTCAGAACACATCAGAGCAGGACGCAATAAGCCTCACAAGCAGAATATTCAAAAAGAGATCTTGGCAGGCATCAAGCCCTGCTGAGGCAAATTCCACTTCAGGTGGTCAGCCCCAGCACAGCTAGCTCACATGTTGTGGTCAGGCTTGAACCTCACAGTTAGCCAGCCAGAGGATCAATCCCATGCACAGACAGACCAATAGCAATAAAGACTCAATTATAATAGTAGGGCCCACGAAAAAACATTCCTGGTGCACCCAGCTCACGTGATCAAGGAGAGTGCACCACTGTATCCCATAGGACACCTACCACATAAGGCCACCTCACAAAGACTGAGAGTCATAGCAGATCAGTCATAATACATGGAAACAAACACAAAGAGGCAGCCAAATGAGGAGACAAAGAAAAAGGCTTCAAATGAAATAATAAGAGAAAGCTCCAGGAAATGAGCTAAATGAAATGGAGGCAAGCAATTTATCAGGTATAGAGTTGAAAGTGATGGCTATAAGGATGCTCAACAGCATGAAAAAATGACACAGAAACCAAAATGATTAGTCATAAATAAAGAATACAATTTCTGAAATGAAAAAATATACTGAAAGGAATACATAATATGTATGATGAGGCAGAGGATTGAATCAGAAAATTGGAAGACCAGGTAGGAAAAAAACACCCACTCAAGCAGCAAAAAGGAAAAATATTTTTAAAAAAGGAGGACAGTTGAAAGGATTTTTGGGACAAAATGAAGCATAATAACATTTGCATCCAAGGGGTACCAAAAAGAGAAAAGAGAGAGCAAAGGATTGAGAACCTAGTTGAAGAAATAATGACCCCAAACTTACCTAATCTGGTGGAGAAAAAGATACACAAGCCCAGGAAGCACAGTGAGTCCCACACAAGCTGAACCCAAACAGACCCACACCAAGACATATTATAATTAAAATGGCGAAGGTTAAAGACAAATAAAAAATCTTAAATGCCTCAAGAGAAAGACAGTTAGCTCCCATAAGACTTTCAGCCTGGTTTCTCAACAGGAATATTTAAGGGTAGAGCACAGAATTAGCACAAAATATTCAAAGTGATGAAAAGCAAGGACCTACAACCAAGATTACTTTATCCAGCAAAACTATCATTTAAAATTGAAAGAGAAATAGAGAGCTTCCCATGAATGAAAAAGGTAAAGGAGTTTGTTACCACCAAACCTGTATTAGAAGAAATGTTAAAGGACTAGGTTAAAGAAGGAGAAGAAGGAGAAGAAGTAAAAGAAGAAACAGACAGAGGAACACAGTTAAAAGAATAAAATGGTGATAAATACATACCTATTAATAATCACTTTAGATGTAAATGGCTTGAATGTCCCAATCAAAAGACACAGATTAGCTGAATGGATAAAAAACATTATCAATCTTTATAATCTTTACAATAGTAAAGATCAGAATGGAAATATATGCTGTCTACAAGAGAACCACGCCAGAACAAAAAATACACACAGACTAAAAGTAAAGGAATGGAAAAATGTATTTCATGGAAGTGTAAATGGAAAAAAAAAAAAGCTGGGGTAGGCCCTGGCCGGTTGGCTCAGCGGTAGAGCGTCGGCCTGGCATGCAGGGTACCCGGGTTCGATTCCCGGCCAGGGCACATAGGACAAGCGCCCATTTGCTTCTCCACCCCCCTCCCCTCCTTCCTCTCTGTCTCTCTCCTCCCCTCCCGCAGCCAAGGCTCCATTGGAGCAAAGATGGCCTGGGCGCTGGGGGTGGCTCCTTGGCCTTTGCCCCAGGCGCTGGAGTGGCTCTGGTCTCGGCAGAGCGACCCCCCGGAGGGGCAGAGCATCGCCCCTGGTGGGCGTGCCGGGTGGATCCCGGTCAGGCGCATGCGGGAGTCTGTCTGACTGTCTCTCCCCGTTTCCAGCTTCAGAAAAATACCAAAAAAAAAAAAAAAAAAAAAAAAAAGCTGGGGTAGTAATACTTATATTTGACATAATAGACTTTAAAAACAAACTATAGTAAGAGACAGAGAAAGACATTACATAACAATAAAGGGAGCAATCCAACAGGAGGATATAACCCTTGTTAATGTTTGTGCACCCAACACAGGAGCACCTAAATATGTAGAACAAATCTTGAAGGACATAAAAGGAGAGAGCAACAGTAATACAGTCACAGTAGGGGATTTTAACACCCCATTGACATCAATGGATAGATCTTTCATACAGGAAATCAACAAAAAAAAAAAAACCAGAGGCCTTTGAGGACACACTAGATCAATTTGATTTAATTGATATCTTCAGAGCATTTCACCCCAAAGTAGCAGAATATACATTCTTCTACAGTGCACGTGGAACATTTTCTAAGAAAGACCACATATTTCTCTAACCTTAAGGTATGAAATTAGAAATCAATCACAAGAAAAACAGATAAAAAAAGCCTGAACACTAGTGGAACAATGGATAGAGTGTTGACCTGGGATGCTGGCACCCCAGGTTAGAAACCTCGAGGTTGCTGGCTTGCACATGGGCTCATCTGGCTTGAGTGCAGGGTCACCAGCTTGAGCATGGGATCAACCACATGCTTCCATGGTCTCTGGCTTGAGCCCAAAGGTCACTGGCTTGAAGCCCAAGGTAGCTGGCTTGAGCAAGGGGTCACTGGCGTAGCTTGAGCTGACCAGTCAAGGCACGTATGAGAAGCAATCAATGAACATCTAAAGTGATGCAACTATGAGTTGATGTTTCTAAACTCTCTCCCTTCCTGTCTGTCTGTCTTTCTTGCAAACAAACAAACAAACCTGAAAAAAAAATAAAGAACATGAAAGCTAAATAACATGTTACTGAACAATTAACTGGTCAACAATAGGATCAAAGAAGAAATCAAAAGATAGTTAGAAACAAATAAAAATGAGAACACAAGAACCCAAAATCAATGGAACACAAGGAAAGCATAACATTATAAGCCTACCTCAAGAAACAGGAAAATCTCAAATAAACAGTTTAATTTAGAAACTTGGAAAAGAACAACAAACATAGCTCAAAATGAGTATAAGGAAGGAAATAGTAAAGATCAGAATGAAAATAAAATAAAATTTAAAAAATAAAAAAGATCAGTGAAACCAAGAGCTGGGTTTTTTTTGAAAAGATAGACAAGATTGACAAACCTTTTACCAGACTCACCAAGAAAAAAAGAGGACACAGATAAATAAAATCAGAAATAAAAGATAAGAAGTAAAAACTGACACCAAAGAAATATAAAGAATTATAAGATAATATTATAAATAACTATATGCCAACAAATTAGACAATCTGGAAGAAATGGATACATTCCTAGAAATGTACAATCTTTCAAAACTGTATCAGGAAAAATCAGAGAATCTGAATAGACAGATTACAACTAGTAAAATTAAAGCAGTAATTAAAAAAATCACAACAAACAAAAGTTCTGGAGTGAATGGCTTCACTGGTGAATTTTGCAAAATATTCAAAGAAGAACTAACACTTACCCTTCTCAAACTATTCAAAAAATTTCAAGAGGAGGGAAGACTCCCAAGCTCATGTTACAAGGCCAGAATTATTCTAATTCCAAAACCAGATAAAGATGTTACAAAGAAAGAAAATCATAGGTGTACATAGATGCTAAAATCCTCAACAAAATATTAGCAAACTGGATTCAACAATACATTATAAAGATCATACACCATTAAGTGGCATTATGTGGGATTTCTTTTGGGAATGCAAGGTTGGTACAATATCCGCATATCAATAAATATGATGCATCACATAAACAAAATGAAGGGTAACAACCACAATCATATCAATAAATAAAAAATAAAAAAGCATTTGGTAGAATCCATTATCCATTTACGATAAAAACTTTCAGCAAAATGAGAATTGAGGTACATACCTCAATGTAATAAAAGGCATATATGACACCCACAGCCAATTTTATATTTAATGAACAAAAACTACAAGCAATTTTTCTTACTATTGGGAACAAGACAGGGATGTCCATTTTCACCACTCTTATTCAACATAGTACTAGAAGTCTTAGCCACTGCAATCAGCTCAAGAAGAAGAAATAAAAGGTATCTGATTTGGAAAGAAAGAAGTAAAACTGTCATTATTTGCTGATGACATGATACTGTTTATAGAGAACCCTAAAGACTCCACCAAAATCTATACATATTAGAACTAATAAGTGAATACAATAAAGTAGCAGGATACAAAATAAATAACCCCAAATCAGTTACATTTTATATACCAATTATGAACTATCAGAAAGGGAAACTAAAAAAACAATTTCATTCACAATTGCTTCAAAACAGTATAATACCTAGGAATATATTCAACCAAGTATGTAAAAGATGTACTTGGAAACTTATAAGAAACTGAAATAAGAAATTGAAGAAGATACAGATAAGTGAAAGCCTATACCATGTTTATATTTATAGATAGGAAGAATTAACTTCATGAAAATGTCTATACTACCCAAAGCAATTTATATAGATTCAATGCAATTCCTATCAAGATACCAATGGTGTATTTCACAGAACTAGAACAAATATTCTAAAGATTTATATGAAACCACAAAAGACCTTGAATAGCAACAGCAATCTTGAAAAAGAACAAAGTTTGGAAGAATCACACTACCTGCTATCAATCTATACTACAAGATCATAGTAATCAAAACAGCATGGTCCTGGCATAAAAACAGACACATAGATCAATGCAACAGAATCAAGAGTCCAGAAATATACCCATACCTTTATGGTCAATTAATATTTGACAAAGAGGCAAAAACATTCAATGGGATGAAGATGATCTATTCAATAAAAGATAGGTGGCTTTGTATCAGAGACTTCCTTATTTGTATATTGGCTTAAAGGCTTTAATTTCTACACTATAAAATAAGGCAGACCAGGGACACTCTCACTCAGATCTTGCCACCAGCATTGCAGAGGAGAGGCAGCCAAGGTAGTGGAGTGCTGAAGGAGAAGCCAATTTGTACAGAGTTTGTGCAGAGAAGGAGATGGGGAACAGAGGTGAATAAGGCTGGTGGGGCCTTTGATTCTAGGAATACTCAAATAAGTCAGTGGCTTTGGGAGCCCTGAATGGAAAGGGAAGCATTTTCCCACTGTGTGCATTTCTCGCCCACAGAGTGCGAGCTAGGATGAAAGGTAATGGCCCACCAGTTCTTGGCTCTGTTGTTTCATTACCGTCTGTCCGAATCAAATGCAAACCTGCATGGGCCAGGCGGCTGTGATGGTGGCTGTGGCTACTGGCTTTACAATAGGCAAAGGACCTGAAAAGAGACTTCTTTAAAAAGAACATACGGGTCAGTGGAGGTGGTGTTGGTGAAGGCGATAAAAAAAAAATTAATAAATAAAAATAAATAAATTTTTAAATGAATAAATAAATAAATAAAAGGACATACTGATGGCCAATAGACATATAAAAAGATGCTCAAAGTCTCTAACTATCAGAGAAATGCAATTAAAACCACAATGAGATATCATCTCACACCTCTCAGAATGGCTATCAATAAATCAACAGAAAACAAGTTTTTGTGAAGATGTGGAGAAAAGGGAACCTCTGGGCACTGTCGGTGGGAATGCAGCTTAGCACAGCCAGTGTGGAAAGCAGTATGGAGTTACCTCAAAAATTAAAAATGGAACCACCTTATGGCATAGTGATTCCACTTCTGGGAATTCATCTGAAGAAATCCAAAGCACTAATTAGAAAGAATATATGCACCCTTATGTTCATTGCAGCATTATTTATGATAGCCAAGATTTGGAAGCAGTCCAAGTGTCCATCAGTAGATGAATGGATAAAAAAAAGGTGTGGTACACTTTCACAATGGAATAGTACTCAGTCATAAAAGAGAAGAAAATCTTACCTTTTGTGAAAGCATGGATGGACCCGGAGAGTATTATGCTAAATGACATAAGCTAGTCAGGGAAAGAGAAGTACCATATGATTTCACTCATATGTGGAATCTAATGAACAAAATAAACTAACAAACAAAATAGAGACAGATTCATAAACAGAGCAGACTAACAGCTGTCAGGGGACAGGGCTGGATGGGGTAGTGGAGGGACTGAGCAAAAAAAGAAGAAAAAAGAAAAAAGCCATGGACATGGAGAGTGTTGTGATTGCGGGGCGGGGGGAGGTAGAAGAGGGTAAAGGGGATAAATGGTGATGGGTGGAGACTTGGTTTGGCGTGGTGACACACAAAGACAGTGTACAGATGATGTGTTGTAGAATTGTGCAGTCGTGCACCTGAAACTTGTGTAATTTATCAATGTCACCCCAATAAATTCAATGCAAAGAAAAAATATATAATGCTTGGTATGAGATTATTAATATGTTATAAGTGCAGACTGAGTGTCCTGAGTTCTGCAGCCTTCAGGACAGTGAGGTGTGAGGCAGGGATCAAGGAAGCCCTCTCCAGAAGATGGATTTTGAGCTGGGCCCTGAATGATTAAAGAGTAAGTTGGCTCTGTGAGGCTCTAACCCAGGCATGGCCAACATCCGGCCCGCGTAATGAGTTTATGTGGCCCGGGATTAAATTTTTAATATTCTCTGCGACTTTAAAACCTCAGCTACTCAGAAGCGGAAGCATCTTTGATTATTGGAAATTGAGATATTTAAGAAGATAGTGATACACAGAAAAGAATTCCGCGTGTGACTAATCTAGGGTTAACTTCCAATAATTGGCCGAATGAATTCGCGATACTTATTTATTTTTAAAAAAATTACATGATAAAGATTTACAACTTTTGTACTCGTCTGTACTCAATACGAACTGTTTGACGCTTAGCGGCGATGTGAAACCCACATTCTTTTAGGCGGAGTTTGCCAGTGCGCACCCAAGGTCAAACAATTTGTTATTTTTGTGATCAAGTACGCTGAATCAAGTGGCACTGTAGCATAGACAACACCTGCAGTTGATAACTGAAAACGTATCCAGGCTGTTTGTAAAAGGAAATGATTGTTTTATTTGTGATATAACCCCTTCAAGCTCATTCTATTAATTAAATATTGTTTCGATTAATTGTGATACAGTTTGGATATTTATACGGTATGTAATTATATTTTTATTAAAATAATATTGTATATTAAAATTGTTTTCACTTACATTTATTCATAAACAAATTACATAATAAGATTTTGTTTACTTAAACAAATCATTTTTGTATTTAACATTTTTTAATTTTAATATTTCGTCTGGCCCGTGAAAAAAGTTTTCTTTCTAATCTGGACAGGGGGCAAAAACCGTTGGCCATGCTCTAACCAGTGAGTCTGCTAGAGGCAGAAACACTAAAGTGTGCACCGGAGGGTTAGCAGTGTGGCTGGAAGGCAGTGAGGGAGGGAGTAGCAGAGGAGACAAGTCAGAAAAGCGGCAGGGCCCAGGCCCTAAGGGAACTTGTGAGCTGGATGAGAAGTTGGGATTTCAGTCTAAATGTGATGGGAAATTAGAGCCAGTAGTCTGGATTTTCAGACATGTTGAGGTTGAAATGCATTTTGGATACCCAGGAAGAAATGTTTGGGCAATTAGATATTTGAGCCTGGAGCTCAAGGGACAGGTTGGAACTGGTGATGTAAATGTGTGACTTATTCGTTTTTGAATAATATTTAAAACCATAGAACTGAGAGGAATGACCTAGGGAGAGACTGTAGACAGAAAAGAGGACTGAGGCCTGGGCCTGCAGCTCTGACATTTAGAAGAAAAAAGAATAAGGAATGTTCAGCCAAGAAACCTAAGAAGGAGAAGCCAATGAGGTGAGTGAAAAACAGCATGATGATGAAATCCAAATGCTGAAATGCCCTCAAGGAGGGAAGTATGACCAACTGTGGAGAAACAATATGATGAGGACAGCAAAGTGGGCTGGATGTGGCAAGATGGCAGTCAGTGGTAAATCTGGATGAAAAGTTTGGTGGATGGGTGGCTGTGGAGTCCTGACTAGCGTGCATTAACAAGAAAGAAAGACTAAGAGGTAAGGAAAAGGAGAAAGAAAGCCTAAGTATGTAATAAGGCTGTCATAACAAAGTGCCACGGACTGGGTGACTTAAACAATAGACTTGATATTGTCAGTTCTGGAGGCTGAAAGTCCAAGATCAAGATGTCAGCTGGGTTGTTTTCTACTGAGGCCTCTCTCCTTGGCTTGCAAATGGCCGTCTTCTCTGTTTCTTCACATGGTCTTCCATCTGTGTTGTTTGTGTTCTAGTCTCTTTTGGTAAGGACACCAGTCATATTAATATAGGACCCACTCGAACTGCTTCAGCCTAATTTAATCACCCTCTAAGGGTCCTGTCTTTAAATATAGTCACATTCTGAGGTGCTAGGGATTAGGGTTTCAATATATGAATTTTGGGGGGACACAATTCAGTCCATAACACTAAGCAATTCTTTATTAGGTATTTTGCTGTGAAGGAGAGCAAAGGATTGTGATGGAACTAGAGGTAAATGGGGTGATAGGGAGGTTTTGTCTTTATTTTGAATTTTCACTGGGCAAGAAATTTCAGCTGCTGATATTACTAGTGAGAATGGCATGGTAGAGATGTGAAACCATGGCTGCAGGTGAGAGAGGGTTCATTACAGTAGCAAATTCCTCAAATACATGAGAGAGGCTGCGATCAAGAGGTGTTAAATGGGTTATAGGGGTCACTAACTTGTGACTGGTGGGGCTTGCACTTGACCCCAGAAATTCTAACTTTGAAACTATCCCACCAACTACATTTCAATACCTGTCCTTGGAAGCAGTAAAAACTGTAACAATTACCCAGGAAGGAAGCGGAGGAAAAATGTTCACATGTGGAATTATAGCTGTCCTGGCTGCCTACTATCCCTGCACCCAGAGCTCAGGAGGGGTGATGGGTTCTCAGAAAAGGACAGAAGAGAAATAGATGGGGCTCTCTGTGACTCATTAAAGAACTAAAACAGCCCCAGGAAGTCCAGTTCCAAAGGGTTATAGTTTGAATCTTAACCCAGCATCGGCCTATTTATCTGAACTGAGCTTGGCTTTAGGTCTCCACCAGTTTCAGACTTTTCATATTTGGATTGCTACCCTTTTAAACCAGTGCCAAGGAGCACGTGGCTTCATGACTTCCGGATTTTGCTTCTACAAACTCTCTTATCATAGCACTTGTGTGTTGGAGTCCAGATGTGAAACAAATCAATCAATAAGTAAACCTTGGCTTCACATTTTGTACAGACAAATTTAATGAGCACACATATAATTTTTTAGCAGCTGCACAGCCACTGTGTCACGGGGTGTTTGACTTCTTTTTATTCATGGTGACAGATTTATTGAGATACAATTTACATGTCATAAATCCACCCTTTAAAAGTGCACAATTAATTGGTTTTCAGTTTATTCACAGAGTTGTAAACATTTCCCTAAACACTGGTTTTCACTGAGTAGACAGGTCAATTTCCCAATATTGGTATGGATCTGCTATTTTAGTCATGGCAATTTCCAAACCTGAGAAGGTTATCTGAAGGCTAATGTAGATTTGACTGTGACTTTCCTGGTACATAAGCGAGAAGCTGATGAATTGCTTATGTTTACTGGTGCCTCTTACGCGGATGGGTGAGGGATGGACACCCTATTTGGTGCTCAGACAATGGCATGGCAGTATTTTTAATCCACATGGCACAATGCCAAATTCCTTTCATTTGTTTCTCATCTTCTTACCAACCCTTCCCCAAATACTCATTTCATTATCCTCTAAGTCAGGGGTCCCCAAACTATGGCCTGCGGGCCGCATGTGGCCCCCTAAGGTCATTTATCCTGCCCCTGCCACACTTCCAGAAGGGGCACCGCTTTCATTGGTGGTCAGTGAGAGGAGCATAGTTCCCATTGAAATACTGGCCAGTTTGTTGATTTAAATTTACTTGTTCTTTATTTTAAATATTGTATTTGTTCCCGTTTTGTGTTTTTACTTTAAAATAAGATATGTGCAGTGTGCATAGGGATTTGTTCATAGTTTTTTTTATAGTCTGGCCCTCCAACAATCTGAGGGACAGTGAACTGGCCCCCTGTGTAAAAAGTTTGGGGACCCCTGCAGTCTAAGTGTTTGTTTTGAAACCACGTATGTCCTTCTTCTTCTCATGGAAACCACCTGCAGCAGCAACCCCCAGGGCTGCTACAAACATTTGTTTCTGATAACAGTGTATTTTGAAAGTCTGTGGTTTCAATTTCTATTTTTGTCACTTACAGTCTAACTTTTAATCTCCTTATACCTTTTATAGGATGTTTTGCTTTTTCTAAGCATTATTGTACTTTGCTGAATGCGCCCAGCCACGTAACTGTGACAAGACTATTGCAAGATGCTTCTATTATTATCACTCCCAGAAAATGTCTTGTGAAAGACATCAAGACTCTAAGAGGCCAACACATGGACATTTTTGTATTCATTATATACAATCATCCCCAAACACTAGAAACTGTGCCAAGAATATATCCCTTTTCTGAAATGTTGACCTACAATACTGAGGAGCACCATAAAATAAACACTTGGTACCAATTAGAAACTTTCCTCTCTGTATTAGTCAGGATGCTCCATCCATACATGAAATTAACCATCATACTCTCTTAAATTTTATTTTGTCTCTGAACTCAGGACTCACTTCATACAGAAATTTCCTTCCTTAGCACCAGCCAACTTTTCATTTATTCAATGAGAACTTTCACAATTTTATTTTATTTAAATTTTTTAGAGAGAGGGAGTGAAACAGACAGAAACAGACAGACAAGAAGAGAGAGAGATGAGAAGCATCAACTCCTAGTTGCGGTATCTTAGTTTTTCATTGATTGCTTTCTCATATATGCCTTGACCCAAGGCTCCAGCTGAGTCAGTGAACCCTTGCTCAAGCCAGCAACCTTGGGCTTCAAGCCAGTGATCTTTGGGCTCAAGCCAGCCACCCTGTGCTCAAGCTGGTGAGCCCACACTCAAATTGGATGAGCCTGTTCTTAAGCCAATGACCCTGGGGTTTTGAACCTGGGTCCTAAGCATCCCAGGCTGACACTCTATCCACTGTGCCACCACCTGGTCAGGCAAGAGAACTTTTACAATTTTAAAATCAGTGCAATTTTCCAATGACTTATTTTTTTCATCTACATTATTTAAATTGGTCCTCACAGCAATTAATTGAATAAAGTCAGGGCAACCATTATTATTTCCATTATTCCAAAATAACCATTATTATTTTAGAAATCAGAAAACTCTCCTGGCTAGCAAGTAACAAAACTTGTGATAAAAAATATGTGATTTAAATTTTAGTCTAAGATTTTTTTCTACCATAATACTGGCCATTATACATGACATGATTCTCCAACTTCAGCTGAATCAGAATCATGGCTTGTTAGAACACAGATCACTGTGCCCTACCCCCAGCATTTGTGTTTCAGTAGATCTGGGTGGGGCTTAAAAATGTTCTCATTCATACCAGTGCTTCACCATCTTCTCCCTTCCCTTTCTCTTTTCAGCTTCCCTTGTAGCTATGGGTTGTCATGTGACATTGTTTTGACCAATGAGCTGTAAGTGCAAATATTTTGGCAAAACCTGTGCTTTCCTGATGAAAAGGGAGAAATGTGATTCTTCACCCTTCCTACTTCTTCATGTTTAGGACTTATATGTACTTATAATGTACACATGTAAACTTACAAATACAGCAGCCATCTTAGGACTAACACATTAAAATTGGAAGGATGGAAAGTAGGAAGAGATTGCCCTGGCCGGTTGGCTCAGTGGTAGAGCGTCGGCCTGGCGTGCGGAAGTCCCGGGTTTGATTCCCAGCCAGGGCACACAGGAGAAGCGCCCATCTGCTTCTCCACCCCTCCCCCTCTCCTTCCTCTCTGTCTCTCTCTTCCCCTCCCGCAGCTGAGGCTCCACTGGAGCAAAGATGGCCCGGGCGCTGGGGATGGCACCTCGGCCTTTGCCCCAGGCGCTAGAGTGGCTCTGGTCGCAACAGAGCGATGCCCCAGAGGGGCAGAGCATTGCCCTCTGGTGGGCAGAGCGTCGCCCCCTGGTGGGCGTGCCGGGTGGATCCCGGTTGGGCGCATGCGGGAGTCTGTCTGACTGTCTCTCCCCATTTCTGGCTTCAGAAAAATACAGAAAAAAAAAAAAAAGAAAGTAGGAAGAGGCTGAGTCTCTCACAGCTCTGGGTTGCTTACCTCCAACCTTTTTATGTGAGACAGATAAGTCTCTACTTAAGCGACTATAGTCAGGTTCTCTGTTACTTATAGCCAAATGCATTTCTACCTGGTACAGAGAAAAAGAAGGACAGATTGGCATATGAAAGTCTGGGGGATTGTTGAAGAAATGGCATTTAACAAACATTTGTGAGGTCCTGTTCTGTAGCTGACACTGTTCCAGGTAAATGAGATATGGTTCCTGCTCCCAAGGTGTTCATAGTCAAGGGGAAAAGGGCACCACATAAATACATATTATTATATTGTGATAAGCACAGAGGTATAAGCAAAATGTTGTGGAAACCTAGAGTAGGAACCCTGCCTAGGGATGTCAGGGAAGGCTTCCAGGAGGTAACATCTGAGCAAAATCCTGAAGGATGAATAAGCGCTGTCAGGTAAAGAAGAGGGGAATAAATACTTTCTGCACTTGTGTCCCCTCTCACCCCTACCTTTGCGAGCTAGAGGCTGGCTCAGCTGGGGGGTTTTGGGAGAAGAACTATAGCAGGACTTTTCCTTCTACAATAGAGGATTCCAAAATCCTAGCTGTCAGCAGAGTCAACAGCTCTGAAGGAAACCCAAAGTCCAAAGAAGCAAGATAGAAGTTGTGATGTTTAGCTTGACCAGGCAGTTGTGCCACTGGATAGAGTGGATAGAGTGTCGACCTGGGATGCAGAGGACCCAGGTTCAAAACCTTGAGGTCTTTGACTTGAGCATGGGCTCATCTGGCTTGAGTGCAGGCTCACTAGCTTGGGCTCGCTGGCTTGAGTGTGGGATCATAATCATGACCCCCCATGGTCACTGGCTTGAGCCCAAAGGCACTAGTTTGAGCAAGGGGCCACTGGCTCAGCTGGAGCTCCTCAGTCAAGGCACATATGAAGAGCAATCAATGAACAACTAAAAGTGCCACAACTATGAGTTGATGCTTCTCATTTCTCTCTCTTCTTGTCTGTCTCTCTCTCTCGCTACAAGAAGAAGAAGGAGAAGGAAGAGGAGGAGGAGGAGGAGGAGGAGGAGGAGAAGGTGGAGAAGGAGGAGGAGAAGAAGAAGAAGAAGAAGAAGAAGAAGAAGAAGAAGAAGAAGAAGAAGAAGAAGAAAAAGAAGAGGAAGAAGAAGAAAAAGAAGAAGAATAGGAGGAAGAGGAGTTGGAGGAGGAGGAAGAGGAGGAGGAGAAGGAGGAGGAGGAGAAGGTGGAGAAGAAGAAGAAGAAGAAGAAGAAGAAGAAGAAGAAGAAGAAGAAGAAGAAGAAGAAGAGGAGGAGGAGGAGGAGGAGGAGGAGGAGGAGGAGGAGGAGGAGGAGTGAGGTTTGGTGCATAATCCTGACAGCAGGTCAAGGGAACCAGAAATCTGAGGCCAAAACACAAAGCAAGAGCTCAGAGGGCAGATGGGGCAGGGCAGGGCAGGGCAGGGGAGGAGCCTGAGAAGATGGATGGAGTTGCTTCTCAGGCAGGTAAAAAACTCAGTGAACTAAATACCCCATTTCATTATCTCCTCTCATTCAGTTTCATTTTCACTCTCAGCCCCCATCTTGTTAGGCTTGTAGGAAATTCAGTCTTAGTCCTGCTTGAGGCTTTCCCCTGACCTTAAGGCTGTGCTAAAAGCCTGGTGTGTTACCTTGCAGAGCCCTTCAGTCCCCCATGCTGCTTTTTCTGTGACACAAGAACCCTGCCTGTAGGATCCCATCTAACCTAGTGTATCATGGCTATTTCCACCAAGCACCTGAGACATCCTTTGGTGCCTTCAGAAAGCAGGACACAGGTCCCTGCTGCTGGTGGTCCCCAGAGACCTCTCTTCCCTTCTCCAGGGTCATACATCTCTTCTTCGTTTGGAGACAATCCTTTCCTCTAGTCCTGTTTTACCATAGTCTAAACCTCAAGCACTCTTTGGCTCAACCAGATTAAGATTTGGGACCTACAAGCAAGGAAGGAAGTGTCTCCAGGCCAACTCTGCTATCTACTGTCTCAATCTCCTCTGAGACTAAGAGAAGATCTTTTTAGAGTGGTCAAGGAAAAGAGAGAAATGCAGGGAAAAAATACAGTTTAAGCTTTCAAATACTTATTGGGCTGCATATTAATCTATTGATTTGGTTTAATAGTCTGGGGCAGGGGTCCCCAAACTTTTTACACAGGGGGCCAGTTCACTGTCCCTCAGACCGTTGAAGGGCCAGACTATAAAAAAAATTATGAACAAATCCCTATGCACACTGCACATATCTTATTTTAAAGTAAAAAAACAAAACGGGAACAAATACAATATTTAAAATAAAGAACAAGTAAATTTAAATCAACAAACTGACCAGTATTTCAATAGGAACTATGGGCCTGCTTCTGGCTAATGAGATGGTCAATGTGCTCCTCTCACTGACCACCAATGAAAGAGGTGCCCCTTCCGGAAGTGCGGCGGGGGCCAGATAAATGGCTTCAGGGGGCCGCATGTGGCCCTCAGGGCCGTAGTTTGGGGACCCCTGGTCTGGGGGAAAGAACACATACGTTCTAACAGGTGTGAAGACGAACTCAGGAAAGGGCCTGATGTGTTTGGAGAACGGTGAGTACCTGAGGAAGGAGGTGAAAGAAGCTGGAGGGCATGCAATGGGACAGCCTTGCATGACCATTTGTGGGATTTAGCAACAGATTTCAGGAAAGGTCAATAAGCTATGTCTGCATCCCAGTCCGACGCTGTATCCACTGCGCCACCGCCTGGTCAGGCAATAAGCTATGTCGAGACAAGATCTTGTTTCTTTTTTTTAAGGGGAAACTGATAGAAAGGTGGGAGATCAAGTTGTAAAAGCCTGTTTTTGGCCATAGAAATAAGCCATGCAAGGGCTAGTAAGAGTTTAAATCAGGGAGTAATAATGGAGATAGAAAAGCATGGTCACAGTTCTGGGATAAAATAAACAGAATTTGGTCATTGATTGGCCATTGGAGGGATGATGGGGAATGACACATACACACAAATAAGTTGAAGCAGATTCCAAGATTTCTAGCTTGTAAGACTGGATAGTTGGTAAAGCCATTTATTTACCTGAAGGTCAGAAGACACAGACAGCAGACAGCAGAAGAAGGTGGGTATGGGTAATAGGGAGGAGAGAAGTAGATGTATTTAGCAGATGAGGCAGCAAGCCCCTGGGGTATGTATGGAAGAGCATTCCAGGTCTAGAGTGCTAAGTGGGTACAAACTCCCTGAGGCAGAAGTATGCTTAATGTTTTTAACAAATCACACAACCAACATGGCTGGAGGTGAGTTAGCAAGGGAGCAAATAGAGTCCCAGAGGTTGGGTGGGAGACAGATTACTTCTGGACTTCTATCTAGTACATGGTAAAAACTTTATGAAAGGTTATGAGTGGTGGTGTGACCTGATCCATCTTACTTTAAAAAGACTATCAGAGAGCTTACTGCCTATGTTTTCTTCTAAGATGCTTACGGTTTCACGGCTTACATTTAAGTCTTTTATCCATTTGAGTTTATTTTTGTGAATGGTGTAAGTTGGTGGTCTTTCTTTTGCAGGTAGCTGTCCAATTTTCCCAACACCATTTGTTGAAGAGGCTGTCTTTACTCCGTTGTATGCTCTTACCTCCTTTGTCAAATATCAGTTGTCCATAAAGGTGTGGGTTTACTTCTGGGTTGTCTGTTCTGTTCCATTGATCTATATGTCTGTTCTTATGCCAGCACCAGGCTGTTTTGAGTACAATGGCCTTGTAGTATAACTTGAAATCAGGAAGTGTGATAACTCCCACTTTATTCTTCCTTCTCAAGATTGCTGAGGCTATTCGTGTTCTTTTTTGGTTCCATATAAAATTTTGGAATATGTATTCTATATCTTTGAAGTATGTCATTGGTATTTTAATTGGTATTGCATTGAATTTATAAATTGCTCTGGGTAATATAGACATTTTAATGATGTTTATTCTTCCTAACCATGAACACGGTATATGCTTCCACTTGTTTGTATCTGCCTTGATTTCTTTTATCAAGTTTCATAATTTTCCGAGTACAAGTCTTTAATCTCCTTGGTTAAATTTACTCCTAGGTACTTTATTTTTTTGGTTGCAATAGTGAAGGGGATTGTTTCCTTAATTTCTCTTTCTGATAGTTCATTGTTGGTGTATAAAAATGCCTCTGATTTCTGAGTATTAATTTTATATCCTGCCACTTTGCTGAATTCTTTTATCAGGTCCAGTAGTTTTTTGACTGAGACTTTAGGGTTTTCTATATACAATATCATATCATTTGCAAATAGTGATAGTTTTACTTCTTCTTTTTCAGTATGGATGCCTTTTATTTCTTCTTCTTGTCTGATTGCTGTGGCGAGGACTTTCAGGACTATGTTGAATAAGAATGGTGAAAGGGATCATCCCTGCCTTGTTCCTGATCTTAAGGGGATTGCTTTTAATTTTTTCCCATTGAGTATAATGTTGGCTGTGGGTTTGTCATTAGATGGCCTTTATCATGTTGAGGTATGTTCCCTGTATTCCCACTTTGCTGAGAGTTTTGATCATGAATGGGTGCTGGATTTTATCAAGTGCTTTTTCTGCATCTATTAAAATTATCATGTGATTTTTCTCCTTTGTTTCGTTTATGTGATGAATCACACTGATTTGCAAATATTGTACCAGCTTTGCCTTCCCAGAATAAATCCCACTTGATCATGGTGTGTGATTTTTTTCATATATTGCTGGATCCTGTTAGCTAATATTTTGTTGAGGATTTTAGCATCTAGATTTATCAGGGATATTGGCCTATAATTTTCTTTTTATGTGTTGTCTTTGCCTGGTTTTGGAATCAGAATTATAATCGCCTCTTAAAAGGAGCTTGGAAGTCTTCCTTCCTCTTGAATTTTTGAAATAGCTTGAGAAGGTTAGGAGTTAGTTCTTCTTTGAATATTTGGTAGAATTCACTTGTGAAGCCATTGGGCCCAGGACTTTTGTTTGTTGGGAGTTTTTTGATAACTGTTTCTATCTCATTTGTTGTAATCAGTCTGTTTAGGTTTTCTGATTCTTCTCGATTGATTTTTAAAATATTATATGTTTCATCTCTTGCAGCAATATATTTGCTGATTTATCTCCCTGGGTAAGTGAAATAAAAGGATAAAAAAATGGGACTATATCAAACTAAAAAGCTTTTGCACAGCTAAAGACAATAAGAAGAGAATAAAAAGACAAACTACACAATAGAAGAGCATATTCAACAATATGTCTGATATGGGGTTAATAACCAAAATTTATAAAGAACTTGTAAAAGTCAACACCAGGAAGACAAACAATCCAATCAAAAAATGGTCACAAGAGGCCCTGGCCGGATGGCTCGGTGGTAGAGCGTTGGCCTGGCGTGCGGGAGTCCCGGGTTCGATTCCCGGTTGGGGCACACAGGAGAAGCGCCCATCTGCTTCTCCATCCCTCCCCCTCTCCTTCCTCTCTGTCTCTCTCTTCCCCTCCCGCAGCCAAGGCTCCATTGTAGCAAGGTTTGCCTGGGCGCTGAGGATGGCTCTGTGGCCTCTGCCTCAGGTGCTAGAATGGCTCTGATTGTGGCAGAGCAACGCCCCAGATGGGCAGAGCATCGCCCCCTGGTGAGCATGCCAGGTAGATCCCGGTCGGGCACATGCAGGAGTCTGTCTGACTGCCTCCCCGTTTCCAACTTAAGAAAAATACAAAAAATAAAGAAAAAAAATGGTCACAAGAAATGAATAGACACTTCTCCAAAGAGGACATACAGATGGCCAATAGGCATATGAAAAAACACTCAACATCACTAATCATTAGAGAAATGCAAATTAAAACCACAATGAGATAGCACCTCACACCAGTCAGAATGGCGCTCATCAACAAAACAACACAGAGTAAGTACTCCTGAGGATGTGGAGAAAAGGGGACCCTCCTGCACTGCTGGTGGGAATGCAGACTGGTGCAGCCACTGTGGAAAACAGTATGGAGATTCCTCAAAAAATTAAAAATGGAACTGCCTTTTGACCCAACTATTCCACTTTTAGGAATATACCCCAAGAACACCATAGCACTGTTTCAAAAGGAGTAATGTACTTCTATGTTTATGGCAGCATTGTTCACAATAGCAAAGATCTGGAAGCAGCCCAAGTGTCCATCAGTGGTGAATGGATTAAAAAGCCGTGGTACATATCTACAATGGAATACTATGGGACCATGAAAAAGAAGAAAATGTTACCTTTTGCAACAACATGGATGGACATGGAAACTATTATGTTAAGTGAAATAAGCCAAGCAGAAAAAGAAAAATATCATATGACCTCACTCATTTGAGGAATCCAATGAACAATGTGAACTAAGGAACAGAATTGAGACAGAGGAGAGATCAAAGGGACCAGAGGAAAAGAGAACAGAGGGAAAGGGGATGATAGGATGGGATAAAGCTCAAGGGAAGGGGGGAGGGTGCTATGGAGAGGGGGCAAGGGAGATGTTGAGGGGAATATGGGGGAGGGGGAATGCATTCGGGGCAACACTAGAATCTATGTAAACACAATAAATTAAAATCAATAATAAAAAAAAGACTATCATTTCAGGATGATACAAGGACCAAGAATACAAGCAGAAAGACCAGTTGAGATTCCACTGCAGTGTTTCAGTTGAGATATGATGGAGTCTTGGATTGGTGGAAGTGCGAAGTGACTGGATTCCAAATATATTTGATAAGATTTCCTGATAGATTGAAATTAGCATATGACAGAAAGGAGTCAAAGGGACTCCAAAGCTTTTAGTATGAACATCTGTAACGTTGAGGATATTACTTGCTAGGATCAGGAAGAAAGTCTGAGAGTAAGTCAAGGATTTGACTGGTCTTGCGGCCATGTTAAATTTGAGAGGCCTGTTAGATATCTAAGTGCAGATGTTACAGAGGAAGGTGGAATTGAGTTCAGGGATGAGGTCCAGAATGGCAATAGAAATTATTTTTCACCTGACCAGGCAGTGGCACAGTGGATAGTGTTGGGTGGGAATGTGGAGAATCCAGGTTCGAGATCCTGAGGTCACCAGCTTGAGCTTGGGCTCATCTGGTTTGAGCAAGGCTCACCAGCTTGAGCCCAAGGTCACTGGCTTGAGCAAGAGGTCACTCAGTCTGCTGTAGCCCCCTGGTCAAGGCACATATGAGAAAGCAAGCAATGAACAATGAAGAATTGATGCTTCTCATCTCTCTCTCTTCCTATCTATCTGTCCCTAACTGTCCCCCTCTCTGACTCTGTCTCTTTCACAAAAAAAAAAATAAATTTTTTTTCAATACATCTCTGAAAACTGTGTGTTCACCCCCCAAGTCAAGTCTTCATTCATCACCATTTATAGCCCCATACCCTCTTCCACCTTCCCCCACCACAATCACCACACTGTTGACTGTGTCCATGAGTGTTTTTTTTTTTGGTAAGTGAGAGGAGGGAAGATAGAGAGACAGACTCCTGCATGTGCCCCAACTGGAATCCACACAGCATCCCCTGTCTGGGGCTGATGCTAAATCAACTGAGCTATCCTCAGTGCCTGGGGCCAATGCTCGAACCAATGGAGCCACTGTTGTGAGAGAGGAATAGACAGGGAAGGAGAGAGGGAGAAGAAGATAAGCAGATGGTTGCTTCTCATGTGTGCCCTGACCTGGGATTGAACCCAAGACGTCCACATGCTGGGCTGACCCTCTATCCACTGAGCAAATCAGCTAGGGCCCATAAGTTTTTCCTTTTTCTTTTGTCCTTTTTTGCTCAATCCTCCACCCCCTCCCCCAGCCCCTGACCCTTGACAGTTGTCAGCCTGCTCTCTACATATGAGTCTGTCTCTATTTTGCTTGTTAGTTCATTAAAGCCATGGGACTTAATGGGTGAGCTTAATCACCTAGAGAATAAGTATTTTTTTTTTTTTTTTTTCATTTTTCTGAAGCTGGAAACAGGGAGAGACAGTCAGACAGACTCCCGCATGCGCCCGACCGGGATCCACCCGGCACGCCCACCATGGGGCGACGCTCTGCCCACCAGGGGGCGATGCTCTGCCCATCCTGGGCGTCGCCATGTTGCGACCAGAGCCACTCTAGCGCCTGGGGCAGAGGCCACAGAGCCATCCCCAGCGCCCGGGCCATCTTTGCTCCAATGGAGCCTTGGCTGCGGGAGGGGAAGAGAGAGACAGAGAGGAAAGCGCGGCGGAGGGGTGGAGAAGCAAATGGGTGCTTCTCCTGTGTGCCCTGGCCGGGAATCGAACCCAGGACCTCCGCACGCTAGGCCGACGCTCTACCGCTGAGCCAACCGGCCAGAGCCGAGAATAAGTATTTTTTAAGAGAGGGACAGACAAGAAAGGAGAGAGATGAGAAACATCAATTCTTTGTGCAGCTCCTTAGCTGTTCATTCATTGATTTCTCATACGTGCCTTGATCGGGGACTACAGCAGACTGAGTGATCCTTTGCTTGAGCCAGTGACCTTGGGCTTAAGCTAGTGAGCCTTGCTCAAACCAGATAAGTCTGTGCTCAAGCTGGTGACCTCGGGGTTTGGAACCTGGGTCCTCCACATCCCAGTCCGACGCTCTGTTCACTGCACTACTGCCTGGACAGGAAGAACAAGTCTTAATGGACAAAAAAAGACCTCTCTTGCAGCCTTTGGAAATGGTAGGATAAGGAGGACCTGGTGAGGGGGACTGAGAAGGAGCAGCTGATGGTAAGGGAAGGTAATGCTGGGAGGCAGTCAACAAGGTCCACCTTGGGTGGTGCCATGGAAAGAAGTGCTCTCCACCTTACAGATGCCTTCAGGAGGTCAGATGAAGCTATGGAATTTGAGAGGAAATAGAAAGTCATTGGTGGCTTTAGAGAGAGCAGCTTGAAAAAAGTGTTAGAATCAACAACTGAATGAATGATGGTGGGTTTTAGAGAGAGTAGAGTTTAGAAAAGAGACCTAGTGGATATCGGCTTCTCTTTCAAGAATTTTGATGTTAGAAGCAATAAAAGCATGAGGAAAAACTTATTAAGTTACTAAAAATTAGAAAATATGTGTATCAAATAAACATTAAAACCCAGAGCACAGAAAAAAAAAAGATTATTTTCAGTAAATACAACAAGGGTTAGAACCTTTGTAATGGATAAAATTCATGCAAATAAATAAGAAAAATACTAAAACCCTAATAGGTCAATGGACAAAAGACATGAATAGGGAATTCATAAAGGAGGAAATACAACTAGTAAATAAAGATAAAGAAAAAATTTTAGCATCATTAGTAAGGAAAGAAATACAGATTTAAACCACAAGATGACATGTTTTAAACTATCAAATCAGCAAAAAGCCATTCATACCTTTTAATTTGGTAATTCCAGTTCCGAGAATTCTAAGAAACTAATCCAAAATGCAGATGGAAGAACTGGCCACAGTTTTATTTATGATAGTTTATAAGAGGAAATAATCCAAATGCTGAAGAGCAAATAAATGACTTAGAAAATTTGGTAATTTATACACTAGAATATTAATCAATCACATAAACATACCAAAAACAAACAAACAAACAAAAAAGTAAGAGTTTATGATAACACAGTATCTTAGTCCACTTGGGGTGCTATAACAAAACACCAGAGATCAGGGTGCCGGCATTTTGGGTAAGGGCCCTCTTCCTTCAGGGCGCAGGTTTCTCGTGATGTCCTCATATGGGGGAGGAGGAAGGGAGTCTCCTGGAGGCTTTTTGTTTTTGTTTTTAAATAAGAACATTAATCCCATTCCTGAGGGCTCCACTCTCATGGCCTATTTAACTTCCAAGGACCCTACATCTTTTCAACATATGAATTTTGGGTATTAGTTTTTCAATATATAAATTTTGGGGAGACATAAGCATTTAGACTGTAGCATTCAGGAAAATGCCTACGTTGTGCTAACTTTTTCTTAAAAAAAGTAGGATTGTAGATTGTACATATCTTATACTCTCATCTATGGGAAAATATTTATAGAGAAAAAGAAACTCATTAAAATCTTCTCTCTAGGTCACATAGGAAGACTGGATACCTTTCTTTCAAGCAGCGCACCTTCGCTGAAGTCTATACCTGCTTCTCTGTGTGTGCCAAGTCCTGGGATTACAGAAATTATTATTAAAAGTTTTGCCTTTAAACAGTTTTCATCTAGCTAAAATCTGAAAACTGTTCTGTGAGAGTAAGCAACAGACTTCCAAAAGATATAAACATAATTGGGATCCCAAAATATATATAAACAAAAATGAGACCAAACACAAAGAGAACATCAGCACACAGCTGGGCCTTCGATGGCCCTGCCCAGACCTGCAGTTCCAGCTCAAAGGTGAGAGGCGTTGGGTAGGCAGATTTAGCAATCTGTCGAGTTTTTCTCAAGGCATCAATGCTAGAGTTGAAGTGGGCTTGACCCCAAAGAATGAAAGTCAAGAGCTGGATGAAATTAGCGGATAAAGCTAACAATATATTATCTAACTTCCTACTATAAGTGGTTTTGTACAACCGGGCCTCTGCTAGTCTTAGTTCAGAAACACCCAAGTGATGACAGGTGGGTCACTGTCTCCTTCCCTCTGGAGTTTCTCCTCTATCTCATCTCTTAGGCAAATTCCTGCTGTGGTGTTGGGGTCAGGCTGGTGGGAATGCTTCTGTTTTCACGAATGAAGATGATGGAGAAGCACACCTTTCTAAATTCCTTTCTGTATATTTTATAAATATTTTTAAAATTCTAATTTATTTGGAAATTTAAAAATGGTATTGTTGGTTGTGAAACCAACCAACTACATTGTTTATTTTCTGGTAGCATCAGATTTGATTAACCTTAGCCTATCAGATTTGATAAACGCTCAGTAAGAAAAAGAATGTCACGGGTAGCATCAGGAAGACGGCTCTCTTAGAAATCTATTTTCTGAAAAATTGAAAGAGATTATACTTTTAAATGGTTGTGTTTTAGTCAATGGCATAGCAAGACAGATTTAGAGAGCAAAGATGTAATACTTAAAATAGATCATTAAGGTCAAAATAAAGAAAATGAGTTTCTAATTGTAAAAAACATACATGAAAAGATCCGTTTCGCCTGACCAGGCGGTGGCGCAGTGGATAGAGTGTCAGACTGGGATGCAGAGGACCCAGGTTTGAGACTGCGAGCTTGCCAGCTTGAGCGCGGGCTCATCTTGTTTGAGCAAAAGCTCACCAGCTTGGACCCAAGGTCGCTGGCTCCAGCAAGGGGTTACTCGGTCTGCTGAAGGCCCGCGGTCAAGGCACATATGAGAAAGCAATCAATGAACAACTAAAGTGTTGTAACGCGCAATGAAAAGTCTGTCTGTTCCTGTCTATCTCCCTCTCTGACTTACTCTGTCTCTAAAAAAAAAAAAAAAGTCTGACCTCTGGTGGCACAGTGGTCTCTGGAAATGCTGAGGTCGCGGGTTCGAAACCCTGGGCTTGCCTGGTCAAGGCATATATGGGAGTTGATGCTTCCAGCTCCTCCCCCCTTCTCTCTCTCTGGCTTTCTCTCCTCTCTCTCTCTCTCTCTCTCCTCTCTAAAATGAATAAATAAAATAAAAATTAAAAAAATCCATTTCTTAAGAGGAACTCTCAGTAATTACCACATAATTGAGACTCTAATTGTCTAAAGACAAATTGCCTGGGTTCAAATCCTGACTCTGTCACTTACTAGCTGTGTGACTTGAACAAATTACTAATTTCTCTGTCTCCAGGTTTCCTTCATCTGTAAAAGGAGAATAACGATAGGACCTACTGTATGAGATTATGAGAACTAAATGAGTTAATATTTGCAAACAGCTCTGAGCAGTATCTGGTATGTGATACCTGCTATATAAGTGCTTGTTAAATAAAAATAGTAATAAAAAATGTAAATGCTAATTTTTCTTTTTATCACTTGTTGCTAAAGTAATCACAAATAAAAACAAGCACAGAAAATATGACAATATATTGAAGTATTCTTTTCTATTTTTTTCTTTTTCTTTCTTCTTCTTTTCTTTTTCTTCTTCCATTTTCAAGCAGGTAGCCAGCCATGCTCTCTAGTGCTGTGGCTTTGAGGGATTCTTTTGGAGCAGGAAGCTGATGGGAGAGAAGGTGCCTGAAGCCAGTGGCTCTTCCAGTCTTTAAGGGACAATCACATCAAAAGTACAACTAAATAACAGAACAACCATCATTCAGTTAGTCTGAAGTTTAGCTGAACAAAGGTCCTACAACTAAGGATATAAAGAAGAAGCCATGTTAGACTGGAGGGAAGGTTAGATGTGAAACAGTCTGGTCCCACACCACATGTAGAAATTAAAGTTCAGAAGGGATGTGTCAGCTATGGAGGTCTCTCCGCTGAGGAGTGAGGGGTCCCAGCCCACACCAGGATCCCCAGCTGTAGATTCCAGGGCCAGGAAGAGATGTTCCCATAACTTCTGGCTGTGAAAACCAGTGTGAATTGTGGCTGAGTGAGACGGAGAGCTGCTGGAGTCCCAGGCATTCCTCTTAAAGGGCCTGCACAACACAGAATTTCTTACTGACAGACTCACTTGTTTTGAGTTCCAGATCTGAGGCAAATCTTAAAAAGTGCCAGGGAAATATGGGGAGGAAGTGAATTGCCTGGCTTCAGGATGAGAACTGGACTGGCAACTTTCTCCCAGACAGAAGTGCTAGCAGAAGCCATTTTCCTTTATTGAGCTCTCCCTCTGCTGGCACAGGCAGGCACCAGATACGAGTCTCCAACAACCTGGCTAATAGTGTGTGTGCCCTGCTTGTGATTCCCTGAGATCCCATCTACCCAACTTGCAGACCCACAAAAATGGCTTCCAGTGGATTTTCCCTATAAGTGGCCTGTCTTGGATCATGCTGCAGACCTTCCTAGAACCCCTGAGGATTCACAAACCCCAAACAAGTAGCATCTGGCCTCAGCATGCCCTGTACCTCTTACTAAGCAGCCCCATGTCTTGCAATAGCAGCAGCTGGTATTAGTTCACAAATTAGCTTCTCTCAGGCACCTTTGTAGCTCATATCAAGTGGCCGTGGCAGGGTCCAGGCAGCAGCTAACATTGGCCAGCATGAGAGCCCCTCCCAAGAGGCCTCAAAATCTACACACCAGGTGGCCAGTTTCAGACCACAGCAGATCATAGCCCAACCACCTCCACAAACAACACACCCAGAGGGCATACTTGGCAGGCACCAGGGCCCATTAAAGCAAATCCTGCTTTGTAAGGTTAGCCCCTGCACAACATCTTCACTATGGTCATGGCCAGTCCTCATAACCAATCAGCCTAAGGGTCAGTTGTTCCCACTGACGTGCCAAAAGCAGCCAGGGCTCACCTATAGAAGGAGAACAGACACAACCTACACAAGGGACACACCTGAAGCACCTGGCTTGGGGACCTGGGAGACTGCCACTGAGCCCCACAGGACACCCACTACATAAGACTACTCTACCAAGACCAGGAGACATAGCAGCTCTACGTAATAAATAGAAACACACATAGAGGCAGCTTAAATGAGAAAACAAAGAAACATGTCCCAAATAAAAGAACAGGAAAAAACTCCAGAAAGAGAACTAAACAAAATGAAGACAAGCAATCTATCAGATGCAGAGTTCAAAACAGTGGTTATGAGGTTACCTAATGAACTTAGGAGAAGAACTGATGGTCTCAGTGAGAACTATAACAAAGAGATAGGGGCCCTGGCCACTTGGCTCAGTGGTAGAGCATCGGCCTGGCATGCAGGAGTCCTGGGTTCAATTCCCGGCCAAGGCACACAGGAGAAGCGCCCATCTGCTTCTCCACCCCTCCCACTCTCCTTCCTCTCTGTCTCGCTCTTCCCCTCCCGCAGCCAAGGCTCCATTGGAGCAAAGTTGGCCCGGGTGCTGAGGATGGCTCTGTGGCCTCTGCCTCAGGCGCTAGAATGGCTCTGGTCGCAACAGAGTGATGCCCCAGAAGGGCAGAGCATCGCCCCCTGGTGGGCGTGCCTGGTGGATCTTGGTCGGGTGCATGCGGGAGTCTGTCTGACTGCCTCCCCGTTTCCAACTTCAGAAAAAAAAAGAAAAGAGATAGGAAGCACAAAAATGGAGACAGAAAACATAAGAAGGAACTAGTCAGAAATGAAAAATACAAGAATTATCAATAAAATGAAGAATACATTACAGGAAATCAGTAGTAGAGTAGATTAAAAAAATAGTAGAGTAGATGAAGCAGAGGATCAAGCCAGTGATTTTGAAGATAAGGAAGCAAAAAACACAATCAGAACAGCAAAAAGAAAAAAAAATACCCCCCCCCCAAAAAAAAGAAAATAAAAAAGGAAGTAGAAACATTAAAAAAAAAAAATCCAGGATAGCAATATTTATGCCAGACAAAATAGACTTTAAATCAAAGGCTACTTCAAGAAACAAAGAAGGACCCAGCAATTCTGCTTTCATATATTAATTGCAACACAATTTAAAATAGATAAGATATGAAAGCAACCTAAGTGTCCATCAATAGACAAATGGATAAAGAAGAAGTGATACATATATACAATGGAATATGACTCAGCCATAAAAAAGAATGAAGGCCCTGGCCGGTTGGCTCAGTGGTAGAGTGTCGGTCTGGCTTGCAGAAGTCCCGGGTTCTATTCCCGGCCAGGGTACACAGGAGAAGCGCCCATTTGCTTCTCCATCCCTTCCCCCCTCCTTCCTCTCTGTCTCTCTCTTCCCCTCCCACAGCCAAGGCTCCATTGAAGCAAAGATGGCCCGGGCGCTGGGGATGGCTCTGTGGCCTCTGCCCCAGGCGCTAGAGTGGCTCTGGTCGCAGCAGAGCGACGCCCCGGAGGGGCAGAGCATCGCCCCCTGGTGGGCGTGCCGGGTGGATCCCGGTGGGGCGCATGCGGGAGTCTGTCTGACTGTCTCTCCTCGTTTCTAGCTTCAGAAAAATACAGAAAAAAAAAAAAAAGAATGAAATCTTGCCATCTACAACAACATGAACAGACCTAGAGGGCACTGTACTGAGTGAAATACATCAGACAAAGAAAGGCAAATTTCAGATGATTTCACTTATATGTGGAATCTAAAAACAAAATAAATTAACAACCAGAACAGAATCAGACTCATAAGATACAGAGAACATTTTGACAGTTGCCAGATGGGAGGGACATTGTGGGGATGGGTGAAAAAGGGTAAAGAATTAAGAAATACAAACTGGTAGTTACAGTAGTCATGGGGATGTAAAGTACAGCATAGGGAATATAGTCAATAATACTGTAATAATTATGTATGGTGTCAAATGGGTAGTAGATTTATCAGGGTGATCACTTCGTAAGTTACATGAATGTCTAATCACAAGGTTGTATACCTAAAACTAATATAATATTGTATATACATTATAATTAAAAAAATAAAAAATATTAAAAAAAGTTATTTATGTTCATGAGGTCTATATAATAATTTAGAAACTGTTTATGACATAATGGTAATAAAGAAAAGCAGAAGATAACAACAATATAAAGTAAGACAATGACAAAAACTGAACTTTGTCTATGGGAGCCAGACTGGGGTGAAATACATAAGAACTAGTAGTTATGTTTATATGATGAGACTGTGGATAAATTTTTTAATTTTAATCTATTAATTTTAATGCAGTGACATTGGTAAATCAGGGTACATATGTTCAGAGAAAACATCTCCAGATTATTTTGACATTTGATTATGTTGCATACCCCTCACCCAAAGTCAAATTGTCTTCCGTCACCTTCTAGCTGGTTTTCTTTGTGCCCCTCCCCTCCCCCACCCCCCCTCTCTCATTCCTCCCTCTCCCCCATTACCATCACATTCTTGTCCATGTCTCTGAGTCTCATTTTTATGTCCTATCTATGTATGGAATCATATAGTTCTTAGTTTTTTCTGATTTATTTTACTCAGTGTAATGTTATCAAGATTCATCCATTTTATTGTAAATGATCCGATGTCATCATTTGTTATGGCTGAGTAGTATTCCATAGTATATATGTACCAAAGCTTTTTTTTTTATTAAGAGAGACAGAGAGAGTCAGAGAGAGGGATAGACAGGGACAGACAGACAGGAACACAGAGAGATGAGAAGCATCAATCATTAGTTTTTCATTGCGCATTGTGACACCTTAGTTGTTCATTGATTGCTTTCTCATATGTGCCTTGACTGCGGGCCTTCAGCAGACCGAGTAACCCTTGCTCGAGCCAGTGAGCTTGGGTCCAAGCTAGTGAGCTTTTGCTCAAACCAGATGAGACCGTGCTCAAGCTGGCGACCTTGGGGTCTTGAACCTGGGTCCTCGGCATCCGAGTCTGACGCTCTATCCACTGTACCACCACCTGGTCAGGCTGTACCAAAGCTTTTTAATCCACTCATCCACTGATGGACACTTGGGCTGTTTCCAGATCTTTGCTATTGTGAACAATCCTGCCATAAACATGGGGGTGCATTTCTCCTTTTGGAACAGTTCTATGGTGTTCTTAGGGTATATTCCTAAAAGTAGGATAGCTGGGTCGAAAGGCAGTTCGATTTTTAATTTTGTAAAACTCAATACCAGGAAGACAAACAATCAAATCAAAAAACGGGCAAAATAAATTAATAGATACTTCTCCAAAGAGGACATACAGATGGCCAATAGGCATATGAAAAAATGCTCGACATCACTAATCATTAGAGAAATGCAAATTAAAACCATAATGAGATACCACCTCATACCAGTCAGAATTGCTCTCATCAACAAAACAACACAAAATAAAATTTTTAAAATTTTTTTCAAAGTTAGAAGCAGGGGGGCAGTCAGACAGACTCCTGCATGCACCAAACTTGGGATCCACCTGGCATATCCATGAGGGAGCAATGCTCTGCCCATCTGGGGCATTGCTCCCTTGTGGCCGGAGCTATTCTACTGCCTGAGGCAGAGGCCATGGAGCCGTCCTCAGCGCCCGAGCCAACTCTGCTCCAATGGAGCTTTGGCTGTGGAAAGGGAAGAGAGAGATAAAGAGGAAGGAGAGGGGGAGGGGTGGAGAAGCAGATGGGCGCTTCTCCTGTGTGCTCTGGCCGGGAATCAAACCCAGGACTTTCACATGCCAGGTCGACGTTCTACCGCTGAGCCAACTGGCCAGGGCCAAAATTTTTGTGCTTCATATGTTTTCATATTTTACATGTATTTTAAAAGACTGTATTTTTTTATAATGTTTAGGGAAAGTAAACCCTCGTAGTAACTTGGACAAGGTCATTCATATAAAAAGAGGACTAATATGGGCAGTGTGCATATTCAGTATGTAGTACTGACAATGTCAGCTGGCTCTGAAGCCTGACAGACCTGGGTTTGCACAGCCACTCTCTTTTTGGTAGTTTTGAGCTGCCCATTCTCTCCCTAAGCCTCTGTTATGTTTTTTCTACTATAAGGTGGAGGTAACACTTTCTTTCTCATAAATTTGTTGCAAGAACTGAATGGAACAATGTACAAAAGTCCTGGGCACAATAAAATAACAGCTACTTAGCAGTGGATTTTCCATGAAGCTAATGAAACTTCAGGGCCCTGGCGACGTGTTCACACGGTCATGTTGTGTAAAATTTGTAAATGTAAGGCATTTTGCAATTATTTTTCTTAAGTGAGGTCTCCCAGATCTCACAGAGAGATTATTTCACTTAGATATCACCACAATGCTATGAAATAGGAATTGTTACCATTTTACAAATGGGAATATTTTTCTAAGACCACACTGTGAGTGGTGGAGACAGGATTCAAACTTAGGCAGTTTGCATCCAAAGGACGTCCAGGGCTGTGGCTTAATCATTCCACTTGGTTTCCCAAACTTTCCTGGGCTGAAGAATCACGAGGGGACCCTTATTAAAGTGCACATTCCAGGGCTCACCTCAAAGCTACCGAATTAGGATCTCTAAGTGGAGGGACTTGGGAATCTATTTATAATATTCCTCCCAAATGAATTTGTTGAGTAGGCAGATAATTGCTCTTCAACTTGTCTTCATTTACTGAGTTCAATACAACTTGGCTAAAACTGTATTAAAAATTATTTTTTACTACACTAGAAACCTCAATCTTGAAGGTTTCAGAGAGAAGGCAGAATTTAAACTGACCCATAGAGAACAGACAGAACTTTGCAAAGAGGAAACAGGAGCAGAAACTACACTGTTTTTATCTTGTACAAAAAAAAAAAGTCATAAAATGCAACAACCTCTGTAGTCCCCTGTTTATCAACTGAAATAAATACACACTTACTAAGACCATTTAAACAGTAAAGTTGTTATCTCACCTAAAAGAATTTTGCTGCTGGTTAACTTTCAGAAATTATCATCAGACACTGTGAGATAATAGAAAATACATATTAGTCTCTGCCTCTAGTTCCTAATACAGCTCTCCCAAAAACTTTATAATTTTCTGGGTGATAGAAGTGTTTTCTATTCTAATGAGGTGACTCTGGGTGGCTTCTGGTTGAGGGTTGGCCACTGGGAAGAAAAAGCCATGATTAGAAACTTGGAATTTTTAGCCCTTCCCCATTCTCTTAAGAGAGAAGTGATAAAAATAGGATTAATGATCAATCAGGCCTCTGTGATGAAGCCTCCATAAATTCCAATAGTACAGGGTTCAGAGAGCTTCCAGAATGGTGAACACATACACACAGAGAGGTGATATAGTCTGACCCCCCCCCCCCCCCACCGCCCTGAGACAAAAGCTCCTGCATTCAGAACTCTCACAGACCTTGCCTTATGTATCCCGTCATTTGGCTGCTCATCTCTATCCTTTATATATTCTTAAATATAAGTGTTTTCCTGAGTTCTGTGAGCCACTCTAGCAAATTAATCAAACCCAGTGAGGTGGTCATTGGAACCTCCAATCCACAGCTGGTTGGCCAGAAGCACAGGTGATGACTTGGGCTTGCGACTGGTATCTGAAGTGTGTGTGTATGTGTGGGGGGCGGCGATAGGAGGACAGTCTGGTGGGACTGAACCCTTAACCTGTGGGATCTGATGCTATCTCTAGGTAAACAGTGTCAGAATTGAGTTCAATTGTAGGACATTCAGCTGGTATCAGAAAGACTTGCTTGTTGTTGCAGGGAAAACCCTCCAACTTCCATATATCGGGTGACCAGAGTGTCAGAATTAGTTTTGCGTGAGTTGTAACAGAAACGTAAAAGATAGACTGAACTGAGGTTTTCTCCTACAACGAGGGAACTACTGGGTTTTTCCTTTTAGACCCACACTCACCTACCCTCAAACATACCGTTCTCTCCTCTTCCTTGAAGCTCCCTCCCCTAGAGGAGGTCCACTGTCTGAAGGAGTCGTTTGTGAGGCTCAGATGTTCCCAGCCTTGCCAAGACAAGGCATTCTATTAGCACAGGAGATGCATGGGAATCAGAGTAAGTTTAGAACTGAATCTTAGTACATAAATACAAGAGAAGCAGCAGACACCTTTGACTGGAACCGTCCTAACTTATAAATCTGCTCACTTTTAGGTTGGTTAGCTAACTAGAGTCCTGGAATAGGAAGCTCCAATCCCTCCATGAAGAGAGGAAAGCTGGAGACAAAAGAGGAAGTGAGAGATGACCTGCAAAACACTCACTCAGGTTGAAACCGCAACCTTACATTTTGCATAATAAGGTCTGTCAGAGTTTCTCATCTATATCAACTTCCTCTGTTAGTCTGGCTTACTAGTCTGGTATTTAATTTTGATGTTTCTGAGTTAATTATTCAACTTTATTATCCTTACTATATGTTATAGACTGGGTCTTTCTCCCCAAAATTCTCATGTTGAAATCCTAATCCCCACCTGACCAGGTGGTGGTGCAGTGGATAGAACGGCGGACTGGGATGAGAAGGACGCAGGTTCGAAACACCGAGGTTTCCTGCTTGAGCGTGGGTTCATCTGACTTGAGTGGAAGTTCACCAGCTTGAGTGTGGGGTCGCTGGCTTGAGCATGGGATCATAGACATGACCCCATGGTTGCTGGCTTGAGCCCAAAGGTCACTGGCTTGAAACCCAAGGTTGTTGGCTTGAGGAAGGGGTCACTCACTCTGCCGTAGCCCCGGGGTCAAGGCACATATGAGAAAGCAGTCAATGAACAACTATGAAATTTCAACGAAAAGTTGATGCTTCTCATTCTTTCCCTCCCTGTCTCTCTGTCCCTCTCTCGTCTTTGTCACACACAGAAAAACAAATAAATAAAAATAAATAAATAAATAAAAGCAGTCCTGATCCCCAATGTGATGGTATTTAGAGGTGAGGTCTTTGGGAGGTGATTAGGTCATGATGGTGGAGCCCTCACGAGTGGGACTGGTGTCCTTGTAAAAGAGACGCCAGAGACCTCCCTTGTCCTCTTCTGCCACTTGAGGACACAGTGAGAAGACAGATGTCTCTGAACCTGCACCAGACACAAAATCTGCCAGTGCCTTGATCTTGAATTTACCAGACTCCAGAACTGTAAAAAAAAATTTCTGTTGTTTATAAGCCACCTAGTCTACGACATTCTGTTACAGCAGCCTGAACAGATCTTCATAGTGTTGTGATTAATGCATCTGGGTTGTTTTCCTAGTATTTCCAGGTTAGAACCTGTAAATCGATTCATTTAGGTTGGTTCCCATAATGTAGAGCATCCATTGACTGTTTACAGAAGACTCACTACCAGGATAAAAGTTGCTGTATGTTACAGTAAAGCTATCTGGAGAGAACACAAAAGAATGATTTTGGCATACTATTAGAGAAACCATTTGCAAAACCCAAATGACAACATGAAGCTTATGAAGTAGTTGAGATTGGCTTTGTTTTATACCATATGGGATGAGGAAAACAGAAATGTTAATAGAACTCAATAAATATGCTCTTGCCAGCTGCTGAAAAATAGAAGTTGGATACATTTGGAATTTGGTGTAAAGCTGGACAGATACGCTTTATATTATGGTATTCCTCCACCTCATCGAAATGTACAAAACTGTTAAGAGAGGTAAGAGTAATCAGGATGGATTTTATTAATATTTGCACATGGCCTATGGAGTCTGGAATTTGTGCTGTGGTAACTGAAGTTGAATGGTGATGGTTGTTGATCTCTAATATACTCTTTTTAAAAATTTATTGATTTGAGAGAGAGAGAGAAAGAGAGAGAAAGAGGCAGACAGACATTGATTTTTTGTTCCACTTATTTATGCATTCATTGGTTGATTCTTGTATGTGCCCTAACCCAGGATCAAACCTGCAATTTTGACATATTGGGATGATGCTCTAATCAACTGAGCTACCCGGACAGGGCTCTAATGTATTCCTTTTAATCAAGAACTTATTCTCTCTCTCTCAGCATTGATAGGCCCATTCTAATAACTTATGGCTTATACACAGATAACAATACATAGAATCAGAGAAAAGGGCGAGGGCCATGGTAAGAACTATATTCTATGAAGAACCATTTTTTATTGACTTGTTTTATCCTTAAAATTCTTTTTTCCCTAGAGTAGGAAAAACCCTTAAATAACAATAGCAAATAATGAGGAGACTGGCTACATTACCAAGAGGCACTCTTAGAAACTATTTGCATTTCTTAGCTTCATTCCCTATTGCAGAATTTCTTAGGTATGCATTTTGAAAGTAGAAATGAACATGTACTTTTAAGTTACGGGACAGAATGGATTTACTGGAATGAGCACTTGAGACCTGGCTTTAGGTCTTGACTCAGCTATTTATTTGTTTTAGTTTCTTCACATATAAAATAAAATATACCATCTACTAATACATGAGTAATTAAGATCTGAAATATCCACATAATAGAGTATTATTCAGCTATTAAAAGGAATGAAGTTCTGACACATGCTACAACATGGATAAGTCATGAAAACATTATGCTAGGTGAAAGAAGCCCAACACAAAAGATCATGTATCATATGATTCCATTTATGTGAAATGTACAGACTAGCTATATCTATAAGGACAGAAAGTAGAGTAATAAATTGACTAATGGATATGGATGGGATTTCTTTCTGGGGTAATGAAAATGTTCTAAAATCAACCATGGTATCAACTCTGTGAATATACTAAAAACCACTGACTTATTTATACACTTTAAATAGTAAGTTATTAGGTGAGTGAATTATATCTCTATAAGTATTTTTTTTAAATTATTTTTTATTTATTTATTTTTAGATTTTATTTATTCATTTTAGAGAGAGGAGACAGAGAAGGGAGGGAGGAGCAGAAAGCATTAACTCCCATATGTACCTTGACCAGGGAAGCCCGGGGTTTTGAACCGGTGACCTCAGTTTTCCAGGTCGATGCTTTTACCCACTGTGCCACCGCAGGTCAGGTGAATTATATCTCAATAAAGCTGTTATTTAAAAAAGAAACTAGTTTCATCCCAGCTTAGATATCTTGTGACTTTCAAATAAGTTATTTTTCAAATTAGACAACAATTTTTAGATTTTGTGATTTCCTTAAGTTGGAAGCATATATATTAGGAATTGTTCAGTGATAACTGGCATTCATACAGACCAGAGAGGAAGAGCTGCTTACCGCTGTGTGCATGAAGATCAGATATGAGGGAACATGAAGGTCAGATATGAGGGAACATGAAGGTCAGATATGAGGAAGCATTTACAAGTTCATGAGAAGGACAAGGGGAGGGAAGAATAGCTGGACTGTTGTCAGCTCCTTGAGGTCAGGGATTGTTTCTGTTTCTTGCTCTCTTTTATAAGCCCAGTGCTTAGTACAACATCTGCCTCCGTAAGTTTGAATAAATAATGAATGGGTAAGTGGTGAAACTAATGAACTGAGTGTTAACTAATGAAAATGATAAAACACCTTCACCTAGCCAATATCCAGAACAAAAACCTCATAAGGTCTGGTCTGGTCATGCTGGGAACACTAAAGGCCTATGGTACAAGCTGGGAGGTCAACTTTGCTGCAAGACAAAGGCAAAACACTCATAAAGTGGTTTGAAATTAGGGCAACAACTTTGTGTGGTTCTGGCATTGTAAGTCACTGTAATGGGGACAGGAATCACCATCCTCAGGAAGAAGCAACTATTGTCTATTTTTTCATTTGGAAAAAGTCCTGGAAAAGGAGTTGTGAGTTTGGCCCAAATTGGCATCATGGCAAACCAGTGCCACTGTAGCTGAAATGAAGGAGGAGAGTAATCCAAGGAGAGCACTCTCTACACTCTGCTGTGGATTCTTGAGACACCCCTCTCTCATTAAACTTAAAAAGAAAAAATCCTTGCCATCTACAGAGCTCTAATTAGAACCCCTCTGAAGGACACATAAGTAATAACCATGAATATATATAACTGATAGACTTTAGGATCTGGACTGCTCAGAGCAAGAGCTACTTATTCATTCAAGGCCTGGATATTTCCATTTAGAAGATAAATCTACCTTAAAAGAGATTTCCTTATGACAGGGAAAAATGCAATTAGTTAAGGAAAGATCTGGGACACACAGTGCAATTTAACCGGGTGCCAAAGCACCTTCTTGCTTATGCTCAGACGGTAAGTCCTTCCCATCCTAGAAACTTGGCAGCAGTAATAGCAGAAGCCTTATCCAGGAAGGGACTTTGCTTCACATTCTATTTCCCTTCCTACATCTCGACTCCTTTTCTTGGACAACACATCTTGGAGCTAACACAGCATAAACTCTAAACTTCAAAGGCCTCAGTAAAATAATAACTTGTCTAAGGGAACTGTATATACCACATAAAGTACATCATCTTTCCATCTCCTCCCCTCCTCCACTTTTATCTTCCAAAACAGACATCTAAAAAGCCAGGAAGTCAACAAAGGAACAAATAAATAAACACAAACCACCAGTAGAAGCTGCACACTTGATAAAAAAATATCTCCCAGTCTCTAGCCCCTTGTATTTGTAAAAACACCATAAAATATATTTGGCTATGACTTTTGATTATTTGCCTTTGATGTTATTTATTTGAGATCATAAATCTGAAGACTCGGGGCCCATACTTATTCAGGAGACTGATTGAATGATGTTAGAGTATAGACTTTGGAATTAGACAGAGCTAGACTGAAATCAGGCTCCATATTTCCCATCTGTGTAAGTTGGCAAACTGGGCAAATAAGTGACTTAGCCTTTCTTATCTTCATCTGTAAAATGGGGAAAAGAATACTTGCCTCAGATTTGCTATAGGATCTAATGACACTGTGTATATAAATGAAAAAGTAATCTAGAATAATCCCACCCCATCTACACCCTTCTCTCCAGATAATTCTGTTTGTTTCTTATCCTTCCAGAGTTTCTTTATGCAAATATAAGCAAATTAAACATGTGTGTAAGTGTACTTTTTGCCCCTTGTTTACATAAATGGAGCATAAAACTGCTTTGTACCTTGTTTTCTTCACTTAATCTATCTTGGAAATCTTTCCATATCAGTACAAGGACAGCTTCCTTATTCTTTTTTTTTTTTTTTTAACAGCAGCACAGGATTCCATTGTGTGGCTATAGCAGTTTATTGAACCATCCCTAATTATGAGACATTTGAATTATTTCCAGATTTTTTTCTATAACAAATTAAGCTGCAGCAAATACCCTTGTATATAGTGTCATTTTGCATGTGTGTAAGTATATCTAAAGGGTTTATGAATTTGTAATATATATATATTTTTTGTATTTTTCTGAAGTGAGAAGTGCGGAGGCAGAGAGACAGACTCCTGTATGCTCCCGACCGGATCCACCCGGCATGCCCACTAGGGGACAATGCTCTGCTCATATGGGCTGTTGTTCCCGTTGCTACTGGAGCCACTCTAGTGCCTGAGGCGGAGGCCATGGAGCCATTCTCAGTGCCCGAGCCAACTTTGCTCCAATGGAGCCTTGTTGCGGGAGGGGAAGAGAGATATAGAGAGAAAGAGAGAAAGAGAGAGATAAAGAGAGATATATGGAGAAGCAGATGGGCGCTTCTTCTGTGTGCCCTGGCCAGGAATTGAACCCGGGACTTCCACACGCTGGGCTGATACTCTACCACTGAGCCAACTGGCCAGGGCTGCATTTGTAATATTTTTTAAACAAATGTATTGAGGTATAATTTATTGCATGTGTAATTTTGATAGTTTTTTTTAAAAAAAATTTTCACCAAATTGCCCTCTTGATGGGGTTGTGCCATTTTGTATTCCCAGTAATGTATGAGAATGTGCACGAAACTCCTAGAAGTGGGTACTTTCAAAGGGTAGGAGGTAGAGGGCCCAGAGAGGATTTTGACTTTCTTCCTTTAAAAATTAGTATATATTAAATTTTTTTATATGTGAATATATTTATAGTAACATATTTCAAGCAGTAGAAATATATGGTAAGAATGTAAAGACCTCCTTGACCAACACTGTTTTCTTCCCTGCAACCAATCCCAGCCCCTCCCACATGGTGAACATTTGGGTGTGTCAATTTAATGTTGTCAACTCCATTTCTCAGTTCACATTCTTCTTGAGATTTGAAATTTCCAAAGACCTCTTTCCCAAGATTCTCTCTTCATTTGGCTTCCATTGAGACAGGCGAGTAAGCCAGGGCTAATGGGATAGGAAAACTGAGACAGACAGTGACTGGCCAAGCAGTTTACAGCCATCTAATAAATGACAAAATTCTATCTTTTCTAACCAAGCACACTTAGGAATAAATGGTTTAGGCCCTGGTCGGGTAGCTTAGTTGGTTAGAGCATTGTCCTGATTTGCCAAGGTTATGGGTTCTATCCCTGGTCAGGGCACATATAAGAATCAACCAGCCTGACCAGGCGGTGGAGTAGTGGATAGAGCGTTGGACTGGGATGCGGAGGACCCAGGTTCGAGACCCCCAGGTCACCAGCTTGAGCGTGGACTCATCTGGTTTGAGCAAAGCTCACCAGCTTGGACCCAAGGTCACTGGCTCGAGCAAGGGCTACTCGGTCTGCTGAAGGCCCATGGTCAAGGCACATATGAGAAAGCAATCAATGAACAACTAAGGTGTCGAAACGAAAAACTGATGATTGATGCTTCTCATCTCTCTCCGTTCCTGTCTGTCCCTATCTATCCCTCTCTCTGTCTCTGTAAAAAAAAAAAAAAAAAAAAGGAATCAACCAATAAATACATGAATAAGTGGAACAACAAATCGATGTTTTTCTCCCAAATCAATAAGTGTAAAAAAAAAAGAGTAAATGGTTTATACACTTCTCCTTTGCAACCAGAGGTTAAATAGCTTAAATCACGTTCTTGGGGAGATAGATAACAGAAATTTAAATGACCATTTGTGCCAACCACACTTAAGGACAAATAATACTAAGGGAATAAATCTTATTTCGATGTATCAGCATAAAGCTGATGACTATTCTATTAAGATCCTCCCCTAAGACCTCTCCTAAACTCCCAGCTTTTAAAATACTCAAGACAAAGGACCCAGCAGATGATTTCCTTCTTGGGAGTATGCCTACACTTTTCTCTTTCTTCTCTTCTTGTCCCCAGATGTGTTACTGTTGGTCAAATAAGTTTGTAAATAATGATATATACGTTTGCTCACTTATAGTTTGCATTGGATGTGTGGGGACAGGCTGTAAGCAGGCAGGATCCTTATAGCCTAAGGCTTAGTTTTAAGACTAAGCCTTTCCCACTCTTTTTGATGTGGGGTGGTGCACTCTCATGAGGAATCCCATTATGCCTCAGATAAGTGACTTTGTATCAGAGACTTCCTTGTTTGTATATTGGATTAAAAGTTTTGATTTCTATACTATAAAGTGGGGCAGACCAGGAGCTTGTTCTCTCTTGGTTCCTGATTAGCATTACAGAGGAGAGCAGAGAGAGACCACGTGGAGGAGGCCAGAAGAAGCAGCCAAGATGGTGGAATGCTGGAGAAGCCAGTTTGTGCAGAAGTTGTGCAGAGAGAAGGAGATGGGGAACAGTGGTGAATAGGCTGGTGAGGTGAAAACCTTTGATTCTAGGCAATTCAGATAAGTCAGTGACTTTAGGAACCCTGAATGGAAAGGGAAGTGTTTTCCCACTGTGTGTATTTTTTGCCGGCTGGGTCAAGCTAGGATTAAAGCTAATGGCCCACCAGTTCTTGGTTCTGTTGTTTCATTACCGTCCGCCGAAATCAAATGCGAACCTGCATGGGCCAGGCGGCTGTGATGGTGGCCGTGGCTACTGGCTTTACAGTTACCTTTGCCTGTCCCTCTTCTAAGCTCCAAGGGCCCTTCTTTCACTTCTGTAACTTGTTTCCTGAACCTGTGCAGCCCAGCTGGTTCACTTCTACTACCTCTGTCACTTCTTAAATAAACTTTCTTTTATAATTTAAGTTCTTGGCTCTAAAATGTTTCTTTGCTGATGATAGCAAGAACCAAGGTCTACCAACATTGTTGGTAACACCATGACATAAGTTCTATCATATTTCTCTGATATTTAAATTTTATTTTATTGATTTTAGTGAGAGAGGAAGGGAAAGAGATACAGGATCATCGATCTGTTCCTGTATGTGCCTTGATCAGGATTGAACCAGCAACCCAGCAAACCTTGAGCCATAGGTTCCCGACCCCTGCTCTAAGGGTATTAGACTGCTTGGGCAGCCATAACAAAATACCACAGACTGAGTGGCTTAAACAACAGAAAAAAATTTTCCCGCTATTCTTTAAGCTATAAGTCTAAGAACAAGGTGTTGGCAGCACTGGTTTCTTCTTGGTCCTGTCCCTGCTCCTTGGCTTGTAGACAGCCATCTTCATTGTCATATGGGTTCTCCCTCTGTATGTGTCCGTATTCTACCCACTTCTTCTTCCACTTCTTATAATGACACCAGTTACGTTGGGTGGTGCTCACCTCTATGGGAAGGACAACAGAGTCATGTAAAGGAGCATACTTATTGTTATGGGCTGAACCCCCACCTTTCCAATTCATATGCTGAAGTCCTAGCCCCTAGTACCTCCGAGTGTAACTGTACATGGAGATAGGGTCTTTAAAGACATAATTAACTTAAAATTAGGTCGTTAGGGTGGGTCTTAATCCAATGTGACTGTGTCTTATAAGAAGAGGAGAGCAGGACACAGATACCACAGAGGGAAGATCATGTAAAGACACAGGGAGAAGAAGATGATGTGGGGCTTCAGAATGAGTCACCCCAAAATGTGCCTCTGTGATATGTGGATTATTTTGAGTTAAAAGTAACCTTAGAACTGAGAAAATCCAGTGGGAAAAAAATGTAACTAGCTGTGGGCTCAAGAGAAACTTCTATCCCTCCCTTAACTACCTAGAACTTGAATTAGGGGCCTTGCACATAATAATAGATTATCAGCGATAACATTTTTGACTTATCGAGGTGGCAGGTAAAACTACTAATTGCTAAACTTGTGCTACCCCTGCAATGACCTACGGAAGCCCTGCGGTGCACTACATCATCCCCAGCTCAGAATGTCTTAGAGACCCATTTTCCCTTTCTGTCTCTGAACCTCTCATTCATGTGGGTGTCTTTGACTCTCTCATGTATGCAGAGTTTCCACACATAGGTATGTAATTTATTTTGGTTATTTTTTCTTACTAATCTGTTTTATGTCTATTTGATTATTAGACCAACAGAAAGAAACTTGAGGTTAGAGGAAAGTTTCTTCTTTCCTCACAATGGCTATCAACAAGCCAAAGAGAGAGGCTTCAGAAGAAACCAACCCTGCCAGCACCTTGATCCTGAACTTCTAGCCTCCAGAATTGTGAGAAAATAAATTTCTGTTGTTTAAGCTACCCAGTCTGTGGTACTTTGCTATGGTAGCCCTAGAAACAAATACAAAGGATTATGCCATTTGCTTTACAATAAGTCAAGAAAATAACTTGTTTCAGAAAAGAGCTTATGTTTGAGAACATGACTCAGGAAGGGCCCGTCTAAATGCCCCCCCTTCGGAGTTCATCTTCTGTTCTGAGGAGACATATGGCAGATGCAGCAGAAAAGAGCAAGTTCCCCTGTGTTCTCACAGGCAGTCACAGGGCAGACCCTGGCTTGGAGCCATGTTCATCCTTGTCAGGATTTCAATAGGCACTTAAGCAAGAGAGAAAGAGAAAGGGAGGGAGGAAGAGAGAGAGAGAGAGAGAATGAGAATTCAAGAGACAGACTTTGAGCATTATAATGTGAAAGAGAAAATGATCTTTTCTTCTACTGAGGATGCTTAGAATATCCTGATGATATTCCTCAAGTAGCCAGGAACATTTTTTTTTTTTTTGATTCAGAATCATTTCAGTTATTTTAACAGGAGACTTTTTGCTGGGTTTTTAAGTTTGCAGATTTCCTCAGCTGTTCTTGTTACAACACGTAGAGTAGCTGACTCTTAATGAATTGTTTTATTAAAGGATTCACAGAGCTACCTATTATTAGTGTATATTATTTTTCTCAATGTTTTAGGCACTTTGGAGTTTATTTTACTGTTGCCATAGAAACCCAGGTTTATAATAAGCAGCCTTTTTTTTTTTTTTTTTTTTTTGTGGCAGAGCCAGAGGGAGTCAGAGAGAGGGACATATAGGGACAGACAGACAGGAAGGCAGAGAGATGAGAAACATCATTTCTTCATTGTGGCTCCTTAGTTGTTCATTGATTGATTTCTCATATGTGCCTTGACCGAGGGCTACAGCAGACCGAGTGACTCCTTGCTCGAGCCAGCTACTTTGGGCTCAAGCTGGTGAGCCTTGCTCAAACCAGATGAACCCGCGCTCAAACTGGCAACCTCCAGGTCTCGAACCTGGGTCCTTCACATCCCAGTCTGACGCTCTATCCACTGCGCCACCGCCTGGTCAGGCAGCAGCTGTTTTAATTACAACAATTAAGCTTATATAAAAGAATATTTTAGTGAAGTGAAGTATTTGGAGAGCACAATCAGAGGACTGTCAGAAGAAGAACCTTGTTCTCCAAACAGTTACAAAATTAGCTTTCCTTTGTTACAATTGCCTTCTTTGACAACTGCCAAGTTCATTAGTTAGGCCTTCCTAATGATCTGTGGTTCTCCATAAAGACTGGAGATTTGCTTATTTCTTAGAAACTGTAATTCCATTCACCCCTGTCTTCTTTTTACACCCAGGCTGCTCTCCTGGTTAGAGGGAGATGCCACTTCCCTTTCTTTGCCGTATATTAGAAAAAGTCTATGGTTGCCTTTAAGTTTCACAGACAATAAGGGCTCATTTTAAAAATCAGTCAATATAAAACAACTACCATGTCTTTCTACATTATGGGATATTTGGAAGCCATGAATCTTGTCTTTTTTATATTCATTGTCTATAAAGATATTTTGGAGAAATATTTACTAATTAAATTTAGTGATAGGTAACCCATGCACATAGCACAAAAATCAAGAGGTAGATAGTGACATCAGTCTCCCTTCTATGCATGTACCAGTGGCAACTATTCTTAAGAACTAATCCCCACGGCCTGACCAGGTGGTGGTGCAGTGTATAGAGCGTCGGACTGGGATGCGGAGGACCCAGGTTCAAGACCCCGAGGTCTCCAGCTTGAGCGCGGGCTCATCTGGTTTGAGCAAAGCTCACCAGCTTGGACCCAAGGTCACTGGCTCGAGTAAGGGGTTACTCGGTCTGCTGTAGCCCACCCCCAACCCCCATCAAGGCACATATGAGAAAGCAATCAATGAACAACTAAGGTGTCGCAACGAAAAACTAATGATTGATGCTTCTCATTTCTCTCCGTTTCTGTCTGTCTATCCCTATTTATCCCTCTCTCTGACTCTTTCTCTCTCTGTTTCTGTAAAAAAAACCCAAAAAACAAAAACGCGCACACACATACATGCATTATGGCAGCATATTATGTATACGGTACTGTATCTTGCTTTTTTCACTTACTGCTGAAAAATTTAATGCCATTGTACTTATTACATTAAAAGTTGCCTTCTTTATTATAAAGGTTTTCCCCTGTAATTATTTAACAGTTGTACACTGAGCAACACCAAGGTGAGGACCATAAAGTCTTTGCTCTCAGAAGCCATGCTAGTAGAAGAGGCGGCCCTGTGGAAGACCCCTGTGCAGTACACAGCTCTGTGCTGGATCAGGTGGAAGGGGAGATGGAAGCACATGGGAGGAGTCTGGCTTTGCTCAGAAGGGTCACAGAGAGTTCACAGAGGTACTGGAAGAGTAGCTAGCCCCGCCTATCTCCCAGCAACAAGGAGAGCCAATACATCTCAGGTAAAGGGAAAAGTAAGTGCCAAGTCGTCTGCAGGAAAAAACAGCATGGTGTTCTAAGGAACTGAAAGTGGTGTGTCATTTGGCTGGAGAGCCAGTGTGTGTGTGTGTGTGTGTGTGTGTGTGTGTGTGTGTGTGTGTGTTAGACAAGATCAGTGGTTCTCAAAGTATTTTTTAAACCACAACCCAGAGTTAAGAAATACATTTTACATCACCACACAGTATATGCAAAACGGAAACAAAATTTCATGAAACAATACCCTTATTAAACATGCTCTGTTTTTTTCCTATTGAATTCTATTTCTTAAAAGGCCAATCATGATTCAATACATTGATTTCACAAACCACAGATTGGCACTCTGAAAGTTGGGAAATTATGAACTATATAGTGTGCAAAGACTCCGAGTCTATGAACTAGTCAGGCTTTCCCTGATTAATGAAGGCGACCACTTTTAAAAATAGATTAACAAAAGAAGCTCATCTGGATATTTATTCAGCACCTACAATGTCTTAGACATTATGCTACATGCTAGAGGCACACTGGTAGGGCAAAACAAAACATGATCTTTATCTTCAGAGAATCAAAAATTGGTCTCACAGATGAATTATTTGATGCAATAATTAAAAGTGCATGTTTTAATATACAAGTAAAACATACCTCATAAAAAATTCAAACTATGTAAGAGTATAATATAGTAATTCCCTCTTCTTATAAGCATACAAAAAATATCTCTTTACCTTTTTCTGCATAAAGTTTCTGTATTTATTTCATGAGGATAGAAGGACTAAAGTTCAGGTTGGTTGAATCTGACCTCTCAGGAAATGTTTTTAAGGGGAGCACAATTGAGTTTCTCAGAGTCTGATCATTCCTACTATGACAGTTAATGTTATGTAGCAACTTAACTGGGAAAAGGGATGCCCAGACACCTAGTTAAAATTAACATTATCTCTGGGTGTGTGTAGAAGGGTGTTTCTGGAAGACATTAGCACTGGAATCAGTAGACTGAGTAAAGAAGAATGCCCTCACCCATACGGTGGGCATCATCCAATCAGTTGAAAACCTGCCTAGAATAAAAAAGCAGACATTTATCTTTTCCTGCTCTCAGATATTAAGAATTCTGGTTCTTGTGCTTTCTAACTCAGATGGGGGCTTACAGCATACTCCCTCTCCCACATTCTCAGGCTTTTGGACTCAGATAGAATTACACCTACTGCTTTCCTGGATCTCCAGCTTGCAGATGGTGGGACTTCTCAGCTTGCACAACCACATTGACAACTCCTGTAATAAATCTCTTATAAATTTCTATATATCCTATTGGTTTTATTTCTCTAGAAAACCCTGATTAAATACACCTAGCTTGAGAGAATAGGTCTAATCAAGTTTCTGATCCAGAAAAGTTGAAGTTCTAAGTCTTTTGGTGCCTCACCCTGGTAATGCCACTTTGTGATGACATCTTACTGAGCAGCCAGCCAGCCATCTCTCCGTATCTTAACTGCAACGAGAAAACTTTCAGGTGACTGAGGACACTGGACAAATTCTACTACTGCTAAAATGGCATAATCAATATGGGCATATTTTCCCAGTTGCTTTTTGCCTACTTTCCCCAAGGCTGCTAGATATTAGACTAAGATTTGTAGATTCTGCATCAACTTTTGCTTCAATTCATCTGTCCAGGACTGAACAGCTTGTGAAGAAGACTGAAGAGGAAATAATGTGAAGGAGGTGGATATAATGACACCTTCAGGGAGATTTAGTTTGAGTCATTCACCATTCATTCATCAGCTATTCCCAAATATCTGCAGATTGCATGTTTCTGTGTGGGTGGCTATGGGGGCCTCAGAGTTGAACAAAGTTATTATACTGTATTTAATGTAGAGTGGGAATAGCTTTATTGAGTGTTCTCTGAAGAAGCAGGGAATTTTTTTTTTTGTATTTTTATGAAGTTAGAAGTGGGGAGGCAGTCAGACAGACTCCTGCATGTGCCATACCAGGATCCACCCAGCATGCCCACCAGGGGGCGATGCTCTGCCCATCTGGGGCGTTGCTCCATTGTGGCTGGAGCCATTCTAGACCCTGAGGTGAAGGCCATGGAGCCATCCTCAGCACCCAGGCCAGCTTTGCTCCAATGGAGCCTTGGCTGTGGGAGAGGACAAGAGCGATAGAGAGAAAAAGAGGGGCAAAGGTCGAGAAGCAGATGGGTGCTTCTCCTGTGTGCCCTAACTGGGAATCAAACCCGGGACTTCCACATGGTGGGCTGACACTACTCTACCACGGAGCCAACCGGCCAGGGCAAAGCAGGGCATTTTATAGCCATTGTGTTTACCCAGGGTTAGACACATGCAGAGGATCAAATTAACTTACCCTTATTTAGTTAGAAAGAAATTTGGAGACAATGGAAAGAGGATTTAGTGACTCCTACAGTTGCTAAACTATGTTCAGGCAAATGTTATGTTTGACATTACTTATGAGAGGTTTTATATTTCCAGTATATTTGGTTCCTGATCTATTTATAAAATGTTTCTGAGCTTGTTCCGCATTCTTTTGACACTTCCTGGTAAAAATATCTTTTGCTCTCAGTCTAGAGCTTTGTTTCTTCAAAAAGGATATATGTTAGTTTCTCCTTCATTCATTCTCTATTCAGGCCAAAGAATTTTACAACATTATTTGTTGAACACGTGCAACAAACACCTCAAGAACAAAAACTCAGTCTCACCATTTTTTTCTTCTTCTGCACAACAACTGGCACACAGTAATTCAATTTAAAAGTTAACTTTTATTGAGCACCTACTACACACAAGGCAGGCCTGCATCCAACTTACTTATTAGTTGGTAAGGAGAGAAGGCCAGGAACACGAACAACTAATATAAGATGTAGGATCTATAAAGTGCTACCAGGAGTCAGAGGCAATCACTTTAGTGTTCTGCGAATGATCCTAATTGGTTTGGGGGTTCAATAAAAAAATTTTTATTGATAGAGACAGAAAAAGAGTCAGAGAGCAGGACAGACAGACAGGAAGGGAGATAAATGAGAAGAATCAATTCTTCATTGCAGCCCCTTAATTGTTCATTGATTGCTTTCTCATATGTGGCTTGACTGGAGGGGGTCCTACAGCAGAGTGAGTGACCCCTTGCTCAAGCCAGTGACCTTTGGGCTCAAGCCAGTGACAGTGGGGTCATGTCTATGATCCCATGCTCAAGCCAGTGACCCCACGCTCAAGCTGGTGAGCTGATGCTCAAGCCAGATGAGCCCATGCTCAAGCTGGTGACCTCGGGGTTTCGAACCTGGGTCCTCTCTGCCTAAGTTTGATACTCTATTCACTGTGCCACCACCTGGGCAGGCTCAATAAAATTTTTATAGGAGTAAATGAAATGAGACTGGGAGTGATTGTTAGGACTTTAATATGTCACATTATTGAGCATCCATTGTGCTAGATGCTGGGATGCAAAGTCTCTGTGTCTAGTCAAGGAGTTAGAGTCTAGCAGAAGAGACAACATGTGTCTTCATTGAGAACCCTTTCACGGACAAGTAAACAAAAACCAGCTCATGTTGACTTAAGAAAAAGAGTCACTTAAATTGCTTATACAATTGCAAGGTGCAGGAAGACAGGTGGCATTAGGCATAAGTGGATCTCAGAGGTCAAATAATGTGATTCCAGCCTCAGTCTCTTCCTTTCCCCCATTACAATGGGGCTTCCTCTATGTGCTAGGGGTTAGAAGTTATGGTGTGAAAACTGGCCACAGACAACTTCTGGCTTACATCATCTCAGTTAGTAGACCTACTAACTAAGAAATCTTTTTACTTTCCATGTATATGATGCTGAGAAGAGATGTTGATTGGCTGGATTTGGGCCATGTGCCCATAATTATAGCCAGACAGTCCTGGAGCCATATTAAGGAGCCACACCAGATCCACAATGAGTGAAGGAGGGGCAGTTCTCTAATTTCAAGGGGGAACTGTTACCAAAAAAAGGGAGGGGCCGTGGGGTAAGGGATATTTGGCAGATGAATAAAACACACACCCTCTATAAATTACAACAAAATGTGACAAGGACTAGAACAGAGATGTGCATTAAGTACCATAAGAACACTGGTAGAGGAGTGACATTCCCGAGGGAGTAAAATACATAAGCAATAGTGTAAGGTGAGAAAGTAATGGAGATGCTTAAAGTCCAGTTTGGTTTAGCTCTGGGTTGATATACCAAGAGGAACAGAAGGAGCAGAAGGCAATAGAGAAGGTTTTGGAGATATGTCCAAGCAGTGTTCTGGGTCCTACTGGCAAGGCTTTTAATACAAGCTCAGTCTGTACTTAAGTTGCTGGGTTCAAAGGAGGGATGTAATTGGAATTGTACTTTAAGAATGCTCCCCTGACAAGTGTGTGGCACACAGCAATGCTCTTTACTGCCTAGCCCCTGGCCCTACAGTCCTCTCCTCCCCTTCCTCCAGAACTATGGGCCCCCTTGAACTGGCCTCTGCCTCTTCAGCTTTAAACTCTTGTGTACCTCCAATTTTGTACCATCTGGGAAAACTCTAACCCAGGGTGAGGCCTTCTTTCTGTGCTTCCTCATATATGACTCGAGTAGATGAGCAGTGGTGGAGAAAGTCGCACTCCAGGGCAAAATGGTGCGAAATAAATTCAAGATGGCCAACTTTCAACAAGTCCACAGCAGGTCTGACAATCTATTTTCGCTCTCTGTTCACTTTTCCACATGACATTTCAAATCTTTTCCACCTCTATCCTCCCCCCTCACTCCTCTGCTACATTCAGCTGGTGGACCTCACCTTCCACTTCATAGAAAGAACTGAATCCCCTCAAGTTCCCACCAGCCTCATCTTTCCTCTTCCTCTCGCTTTATGGGTGAGTTCCAATTTCTCCACATCCTTACCGACACTTTTTATTTTCCATTGTTTAAATTATAGCCATTGTATTATGATAGTTTGCTCTGGCTGCCATAATAGAATGACATAGACTGGGTGTCTTAAGCAACAAATTTATTTTCTCACAGTTCTGGAAAGTGGAAGTCCAAGATTATGTCAGCAGGGTTGGTTTCTGATTAGGTCTCTCTTCCTGGCTTGCAGACAGCACCTCCTTGCCATGTCCTCACATGGCCTTTTCTCTGTGTGTGGGGTAGAGAGAGAGAGAGAGAGAGAGAGAGCTCACTGATGTCTCTTCCTTTTCTTATTAGAACACCAGTATTACTGGATTAAGGCCCACCCTTATTACTTTATCTAATTTTGATTATCCCCTTAAAGGCCCTATCTCCAAATACAGTCACATTAGGGGTTAGGACTTTAACATATGAATTTGGGGATAGGGCACAACTGTCATCCTAGTAGGAGTGAGATGGTATCTCGTTGTGAGCTTCACTAGCCATTTTTGCTATCTCCTTTGATGATTCAACCTTTTCTACCTAGCCATTAAATATTGGAGGTGTCAACACTGGGCCGAAGCCCTCTTCTCTTCTCATTCACCCCTCTCTCTAGGCCATTGTTTTCTTCCCTACAGTATTAATTACACGCCAGTGACTACCAATTTTAAAATGCAGAACTCTCTTCTGAATTCTAGACCCTTCTATCCAACTTTGTTCAATACTTGGACTTGGATACTTTATGTATTTGTCTATGTTTAATTAAACTCTTCTACAGTGCTTATGATGTGCCAGGCACTGTTTTAAGTACTTTACAATCAGCTTATTTGCTTTTCCTAACAACTCTAAGAGAAAGATAATATTATTCTTAGTTATAGATGAGGAGGCTAAGGCTAAAAGATTTACATTACCTTATGTGTGCTCTCAAAGCTGGTGAATAGCAGACAGAGCTTGGGTTCAGATTCAGGTATATAGCTCCATAGTCTATGCCAGTGGTTCTCAAAGTGTGCACCAGGGCACACTGGTGCACCCTAGAAGATTTCCAGGTGCTCCCTATGGTATTTCAGAGAAATATGTGCCTGTTGGGGACCAAAAAACCAACAGGGTTTTTGGAGTTTAGATTTTGAGGGACAGAGGTGTGGGAACTGGCTGTAAGCTGACAGTCTGCCCAACTCCCCATCTCACTTGCCTGATTAGGTTGCAAAAGGCTGTTAAGCTGTGGTGCTGGATTGTTTACACTATCCCCATGTTCCCCGGAAAGACTGGAGGCAAGTTTCTTCTATCCTTTGTTTGGTGTAAATTAAGATGATATGTATGGTGGGGGCTTTCTGTACTGAACACAATTAAGAGTAAAAAGAGAGGAATTCTTCAATGTATTGATGAGGAAATGAGAGTTTGTCTTTCAAATATATGCTCAAACATTGAAGAAATTGCTAGGACACATAAGGCTTATGTTTCTCATAAACACAAGAATGAAAAAACTTAACACATTCACGCTGGGACCTGCTGAATTTGCCAAATTTACTAAATCTTGCTAAGAATGTATCTATATATATAAAAAGATAACTTTTTAAAAAATTTTTAACCCCTTTTTTACAAATTCTAAAAAGCATAACTTAAAAAATGTAACATAAAAATGTTTTTTAATGTCAGAATAAATTTAATTTTGTCGTATTTATTTCATTTAATTACCATAAAAGCACGCTTGGACTTTATATATTTTTTCTTTAATATTTGACATTATTATAATATATTTCTCAGAAATTTGTATATAGTGTGCCTACAATTATTTGTAGGATTTTAAATGCACCCTGACTTCAAAAAGTTTGAGAACCACTGGTCTATGCTCTTAAACACTTTGATATGCTGCTTTGCAACTCAGTTTGTACAGGGTCTCATTTCTGATTTTCATCCCTATATTTGTTTGCTAGGGCTGGTATAACAAAGTACCAGGAACTGGGTGGCTTAAACAATAGAAATTTGTTCTCTCAGTTTTATAGTCTAGAAGTACAAAATCACAGTGTTGGGAGGGTTGGTTCCTTTTTAGGGTAATGAGGAGTTATCCGTCCGTGACTCTCTCTTCGCTGCTGGTAGCCTCAGGCTCTCCTTGACTTGCACATTGTGTTCTCCCTGCATCTTCACATGGTCCTCCATGTGCATGTCTCTGTGTCCAAACTTCCCCCTTTAAAAGGCTGTCATTTTGGATTAGGGCCTCTGCTTATGTCCTCATTTTAACTTGGTTACCTCTGTAAAGATCCGATTTCCAAATAAGTTCACATTTTGAGGTATGGGGGTTAGGACTCTAACATATCTTTTTCTAGGGAACACAATTCAACCTGTACCAATCTCCCAACTTGGCCTACTATGTTTTCCTAGCTCAGTGAACACCTTAATCATTTGTTCAAGCCAGAAACCTAGGAGTCATCCTGGCACTTCACTCCATTCCCACATCCAAATCTCCGCACTGCCAAATCCTATTATGGCTCCTAAGTCACTCTTACTATCTTTACTGCTTTCCATTTCCATTGTGATCTTCATGTCTCTCTTACCTGCACTTCCACAATAGTCTAGAGCTCCCTAGCCACTCCTCCAATTCAGTCTCCATACTGTAGTCAGAGTGATCTTCCAAAAACAGTTCTGACATGTGTTCACCCCCATTTTCATTCTTTCCCTGAATTAAAACTCTGTTGGCTTCCCACTTGCTGTTAGGATATAAACCAAAATCCTTAACTTGGCCCAAAAAGCCTCCCATGATGTGACCTAGCCCCTGTCCTAGCTTCACGAAGGCCACTTGTCCTTCCAGCATCCCAGTTCTTCTAGACTGCCCTTCTTGTTGCTCCCTGGATGAGCCTTGCTCTCTCCCACCACAGGCAGGCACTTTGCACTGTGGTGCCCTCTGCTTACGTGCTCTCTCCAGTTTTCTCTCTGCTCTAGTCTCCTCTTTCACTTTCAGTTCCTGTCCCTTTCTTGGGGAAGCCTTCCCTGGTTCTCAGAGTTATTAAGTTTCCTTCACTAAACTTTTTTTTTGAACTGTATTTCTTTTCTTTACAGCTCCTACTTCCATTTGAATTAGCCTCACTAGTGTTTTATTTGATTTTTCTCAGTGGCCTGCCCCAAACTGTAAGCTCAGTAAAGGAGAGATGCATTCCGCTCATTGTAGCCACCATGCCTATTGTGGACTACACATTAAGTACATATTTGTTGAGTGAGTGAGTAGATAGAGAGCTATTCTTCATTTGCCCCTACTTGATCCATTCCTTACATCTCTACAAGGGGTGGCTGACTCCTGCAGACTATTGCAGACGTGGCTAGCTTCAGAATTTGAGTAGAGGATGGCACTGGTACATCAGAGGGCAGGACGAGAGGGGTTTCCTAGCTGCTTCCCTCAATTACTATAGCTCCAAAGGGGCAGCAGCTCCGGAATACTTTGGCCCTAGGTTTGGTTACAGCTTCCCACTGTTGCTAGTTTCTGGATGTCCCCATTATGTTTTAAAATTCTTTACCTTGCCCACAACTCTGTGAGTAGTTCTCCTCTAACCCCAGCTAATAACAGATAGAGACCAGGTAATAGACTGTTATCCAAGTAGGAGGCAGTGAGGGCCTGAGTTAGGGGAAGACAGAGAACAGGAAGATGTGGATATGCATATTAAACGAACCCTACAAGGTTTAGTAATTTGTAAACTAACTTAGATTCCATGTATGAACTGTATACTTTCTTTCTCTCTCTTTTTTTATTTTTTTGGTGACAGAAAGACAGAGAGAGGGACAGACAGGCAGGAAGGGAGAGAGATAAGAAGCATCAACTCTTTGTTGCAGCACCTTAGTTGTTCATTGATTGCTTTCTCATATGTGCCTTGACCAGGGGTTTACAGCAGAGCGAGGGACGCCCTTCCTCAAGCCAGCAACCTTGGGCTCAAGCCAGCGCCCTTGGGCTTTCAGCCAATGACCTTTGGGCTCAAGCCGGTGACCTTGGGTTTTGAACCTGGATCCTCTGTGTCCCAGTCCGATGCTCTATCCACTGCGCCAATGCCTGGTCAGATAAACTGTATGCTTTCTAAGAGCAGGCATTGTATTTCATTCATTCTTTAACCCTAATGCCTAGCTGATTCCCCTGAAAGAAAGAGGAAGACAGGTTAAATAGCAAGCAATAGTTTTAATAAAAATAGGAATAACACAGAATGATACTGTAGAAATAGCATAATTTTTAGGATGAAATGGATCTAAAGCCCAAATTTCTGACCTAATCTTTCTTTTTCTTTTTTTCTTTTTACAGAGACAGAGAGAGAGTCAGAGAGAGGGATAGACAGGGACAGACAGACAGGAATGGAGATATGAGAAGCATCAATCATTAGTTTTTCGTTGTGCATTGCAATACCTTAGTTGTTCATTGATTGCTTTCTCCTATGTGCCTTGACCACGGGCCTATCAGCAGACTGAGTAACCCCTTGCTCAAGCCAGTGACCTTGGGTCCAAGCTGGTGAGCTTTTGCTCAAACCAGATGAGCCCACGCTCAAGCTGGCCACCTCGGGGTCTCGAACCTGGGTCCTCAGCATCCCAGTCCGACGTTCTATCCACTGCGCCACCGCCTGGTCAGGCCTGACCTAATCTTGGGCAATGACTTGACATCTCTCTTTGAGGTAGTTGCCTGATCTATAAAATGTGCTGTCATGCGGAATATTTGAGATTATATATGCAGAGTACATACCTACCATGAGAGAGATCCTCCCCAAGCTAGAAATTTTGAAATGTGACACAGAGACCAAAAGACATCAGGGACCATTCATGGGGTTTTCCTTTGAAGTATATGTCTTGTCACCATGAAACAAGCCATTAGATTCCTGTGTCTGTTACACTCCTTCCTAGAACACCACTGTGGGTTTTAAAAACCTTTCCACCTGTCTTTGTGGAATCCCAGGAAGTTACAACTTGTGCCATCATTACTCAACAGGTTGTATTTTAGCTTTTAGAACTCTAGGCTTCTTAGGGTGGGACTGATGATATAAGCCTTCCTCCTTTATTGTACTTTTATTTTAGTGTGTGATTTAGTGTGCTTCAGTGTGTGAAGATAGACATGATCCCATGGTTGCTGGCTTGAGCCCAAAGGTTGCTGGCTTGAAGCCCAAGGTCGCTGGCTTGAGCAAGGAATCACTTGCTCTGCTGTAGCCCCCCAGTCAAGGCACATATGAGAAAGCAATCATTGAACAACTAAGGTGCCACAATGAAGAACTGATGGTTCCCATCTCTCTCTTGAATTAAGAGACCATTAGGAATGCATTAACTTCATAGCAGGGACGGAATTCAGACTCAAACCCTCTTCACTTTTGGTACCCGCCATAGCCTTTTCTCCACTATTCTTCTCTAAATGCCCTTAGCCAGGCCAATTCGTACTGGTCTTGAAGATATCATTTCCACACCCAACTTCACAGTTGGCTTCATATTTCAGTCTGTTGCAAGGAATCAAAATAGCTGTCTGCAACGTTCTGTATTGCATTTGCTGAGATAGATATGAATACTTCCTCAGGAGATAATACAGTTGTGGGAACTGGGAAAACAAGAAGCTCCCTTTCAAGATATTTATAATGCAAATAATGACCTCTGTTAACCTGCTACCAAGAATTAACCTTCCTTCTAACTCATGAGAGTTGACATTTCTATTGTTTTGTCAAACATCTCTATAAGACTTGTCTTTCAAAGAATCTCAATATATTGGGTTTTATTTTAGTGCTCTAGGCCTTGGATGTCCAAGAATCCTTGTCCTTCATGCAGTTTACTCGGGTTGAACATTCAGAACTTCACATACATGCTATTTCTATCAGATAACCAAGGCAGGTGAGTGACTTCAGATTGAGAAAGCAGGCTTTAAAGGTACAAATACTATTTATTTAAATATGCATTAAAATTTTGGAATGGTAGGACTCCTTGAAATGCATAAAATCCAGTATTGGAGGGGAAAATGTACGGTGTTTTCATTTGAAACATACAACTCATTCTTTCCTACAATTTCCTTTTTTCCTAGATTTCTTAGTCTATAGTTCCATATATTAAAATGCTCTTGCTACCTCATAGAAATATTTACATTCTAACCAAATAATTTCAGGGCTTCTCAAAGACAGAGAGAGATCCAGGCTGCCTCCATTATTTTTGAGGTTTCCAGAATAATTTAACTCCAAAATGAGGTTTAAAAATTGTGGGTTTTGAAAGTTAACATTTCAACAATTGATGCCTTTAACACAAGAAAATTACAACACAAAACAGCTGTGCTAGTCAGAAGATAATGAAAAGATTTAATTTTAAAGTCCAGAGTATACAAAAGGTGATGTGGTTTAGTCATGGATCTCAATTTTAAATTTGGATAAGGGTCCATTCTTTTTTTTTTTTTTTTTTGACAGAGACAGAGAAAGAATCAGAGAAAGGGACAGACAGACAGGAAGGGAGAGAGATGAGAAGCATCAGTTCTTCATTGTGGCACCTTAGTTGTTCAATGATTGCTTTCTCATATGTGCCTTGACTGGGGGGGCTACAGCAGAGCAAGTGACTCCTTGCTCAAGCCAGTGACCTTGGGCTTCAAGCCAGCACTTTGGGCTCAAGCCAGCGATCATGGGGTCATGTCTATCATCACACACTGAAGCCAGTGACCCTGTGCTTAAGCTGGTGAGACTGCACTCAAGCCGGTTACCTTGGGGTTTTGAACCTGAGTCTTTAGTGTCCCAGTCTGACGCTCTATCCACTGTACTGCCTCCTGGCCAGGCAAGGGTGCATTGTTTCAATCCCATCAGAGTATCTATGCGTAAACTCCTTTGGAGGTAATGTCAAAAGCCTAGGCCTTCAAGACCCTTCATAAATACGGCGACAGGACTAGATGGTTTCTGACTCTCTGCTCTCTCACTTCCTCCTCTCCCTCCTACAGACCAAGAATATTTAGTTAATAATTGAGAAAGTACATTACTATTTAGTAATACGTAGTGAATTAAAGATAATCATCATCAAGTTTTATCCATTCCTGTGTAAAGAAAAATTCTGAATAATCTTTGCTTGAGTTAAGCACAATGAGAGGCAGATTCTAAGTCCAGTTTCTGTCCCCAATGCTAAAGCTTGAGTTTTCCTAAGCTAATTTTTATAGGTGTTGGTTTGATCTGTCCTTTTTTAATCACAAGCTTCTTGAAAAGCAATTCAATTTATTCTAAGCTATTCCTAAAAATGTTAAGTAATATTTTGGGGCAACTCCCATTTAAACTGATTATTTTCAGATTTAAATAGAAAAAGTTTCCTATTTATGTCATGGGATACACTATTTACACATATATACTTCTCTATGTAGAAATACCCTGAACTCCATGCTTATAAACACAGACACTATGACTGTTAGCCAATGCATACATGCACACATAGATAAGTAAATGTCATTCACTCAGATGATTGCCTTTGATTTGGAAACACTGTCTCAATTTTAGTAGTACAGAGAGGATGCTCAGCCATCTGCCTGTAATTTTAGCTGAAACCACCCTTTTGTGTAGACAAGTTGGTATTCCATGGTGTTGATGAAACCAGATATAGTTGTATTTAGATCATCATTCATCTTGCTTTGGGAACTACTAGGTCAGTGGGTCACAAGAGAGAGAGGGTGGATGGTACAGCAGAGATCCTCAAAGTAGTAACGGAAAAAGGTGTATGGACTGGGGTCTTCCTATAAGGCAAGAAATCTCATTATAACCTCATCTGTTCTAGGCCAGCCTGGGTAGGAAGTGGATTGGTGAAGGCAGGTTAGGCAGCCTGGGTCTGAAGTTGAGCTTCTCCTTTTTGTAAAGGAGAAACAGCCAAATGGAGATGTAATTTCAGCAGAGATTGAGAAAGAGGGCAGAGAAAGGAGTGTTCAGAGAATAAAGAGATACGACAAATTTGTTCCCTTTTAGACAGAAAAACAGCTTTGAATGTCAAATTTCCCCTTAATGTATTTTAAAACTTATTAAAATAGTAATTATTTATTAATGTTTCTTTTAAAAGTTACATTTTAAAGTCATTTTTTCTTCTTAATAAACAGAGAATACCCCTTCTCCCCAAAATATACTGCACTGAATTAATATGCTTGTAAATTTCCCGGCACGTAGATTGAAAGGCCAAGCAACCTTATGTGTTGCTTTCCTGAAAAAGAAAATTGTATTTTCTTTTAAAAAATACAGTTGGGAAGTTGAAAACAACAAAAACAAAAATATATCTAAATGAAAAAAAGAAAACTTAGATCCTAAAGATTGAACTAATATTATATTCTACTCAAGTAACTTAAATGCTCATTTATCTAGATGGGTGTTACCACCTGGTACTATAGTAATTCTGAATAATGCAAACACAAGTTATAATTATTTGGAACATTAACTGTTTTTACTAAGACAGTTGCAGAGTTGTTTTTTTGTTGTTTGTTTGCTTTTAACTGAAGTTCTAGATTACAATTTTCAAGGGCTCTATGGACAAATGCTCTGATGCAAAATGAAAGGCTCAAATGAAAATAAACTTCAAGATCCTTTCTTATTCTAAAATTAAGATTTCAGCTCAGAAAAGTTATAAAGTTTTATAGAAATATTTGCAGGCCCCCTACTCCAGAATCTTTCATTTTTCCTTAACAACAAAAAAAGGAGTATGTTCCTGAAGAAATTTGTGACTGTTCACTCAGACAAAGCCAGTCATCATCTAAAGTTAAACAGTGATTGTGTGGCAGAGAACAAATTGGCAATTATTTCACTTTAGTTCTCGACCTTGAAATTAAAATGAGAAATGGTTCCTTTCAGAGTCCTTTAAAAAACCCACTAGTGTGAAACTTTAGTAGTTGCAAATGAGGGTCTTCATCTGAGCCAGCTGGGCTCTCCAGGGAGCAGGTGTTCAGGCAGGGAAGGGGTGGGAAAGGTTTCTGGAAAAATAAAAGCTGTGAGGACAAAGGGGAAAGAAGCTGGTATGGGCAGGGAGCCATCCAACTCAGGCAGACTTGGAGGACATGTCTAGGCCTGTCCGCCGCCCGCCTCAGTCACTGGGGGCTGCTTGGGGAAAAGCGGGGCCTCAGCAGATCCTTAAGGAATAAGCCAGCTGAAAGGCTCCCCCAACCACACTGTTCTGGCTAAGAGGTAAATGCCTCAGGACCATCAAAGAACCTCCAGGTACCTTGTGCTGGCCTTACTTTCATTACATTTCTAGGTGAGCCTCCCTTTCATTCCATTTATTTTTATTCTTTTAATCAAATTTATTGAGGTGACACTGGTTAACATATGTATACAAGTTTCAGGTGCCCATTTCTAGACCACATCTCTGTATACCATATTGTATGCTTACTCTCACCCCCTACGTTAAGTCTTCATCCATCATCATTTATCCTCTTTAGACCCTTCTCTACTCCCCCCCCCCCCCACCTCTGGCAACAACCAGTGTCCATGTTCATGAGCATGTTCATGAGTTTTTTTCTTTTCTTTTGTTTTTTTCACTCAAGCCTCCCACACCCCCATAGCCACCACTCCCCAGCCGTCAGCCTGCTCTCTATGAATGAGTCTGTCTCTGTTTTGCTTTGTTAACTCATTTTGTTCACATATGAGTGAAATCATATGGTATTTCTCTTTCCCTGATGGCTTATTTCACTTAGTGTAATGCCTTCCATGTCCATCCATGCTGACACAAAAGGTAAGATTTCCTTCTTTTATATGCCCAAGTAGTATTCATTATATAAATGTATCACAGCTTTTTTATCCATTCATCTACTGATGGACACTTCGGCTGCTTCCAAATCTTGGTTATTGTACATAGTGCAGCAATGAACATAGGGAGGCATATATTCTTTAAATTAGTGTTTTGGGTTTCTTTGGATAAATTCTGAGAAGTGGAATTGCTGGGTCATAAGGAAGTTCCATTTTTAGTTTTTTGAGGTAAATGCATACTGCTTTCTACAGTGGCTGTACCAATCTGCATTCCCAACAACAGTGCATGAGGGTTCCCTTTTCTCCACATCCTCGCCAACACTTGTTATTGATTTATTGATGACAGCCATCCTGAAAGGTGCAAGGTGATATATCATTGTGGTTTTTTTTTATTTATTCATTTTTAGAGAGGAGAGAGAGAGAGAGAGAGACAGAGACAGAGACAGAGACAGAGAAGGGGGGAGGAGCTGGAAGCATCAACTCCCATATGTGCCTTGACCAGGCAAGCCCAGGGTTTCGAACCGGCGACCTCAGCATTTCCAGGTCATTTTATCCACTGCGCCACCACAGGTCAGGCCTATCATTGTGGTTTTAATTTGCATTTATCTGATGATTAATGACATTAAGCATCAGTTCATATATCTATTGACTATCTGTATGTCCTATTGCAGATATAGAGGTCAAAGTAACGGTTATACAGATGCTCAAGGAAAGTGGTGAGAACTTCAACAGAGAGGTAGCAAGCATCAAAAAAGACATAGCCATAAAAAGGAACCAGTAGAAATGAAGAATACAATATTCAACATCAAGGATACACTGGAAGCAGCTTGGCCTGTGGCTCAGCAGTAGACCTTTGGCCCAGCATGTGGGAGGCCCAGGTTTGATTCCCAGTCAGGGCACACAGGAGAAGTGAACATCTGCTCCCCATCCCTCCCCTACCATCTCTCTATCTCTCTCTCTCTCTTCCCTTCCCGCAGCTATGGCTCGAATGGTTCAAGCAAAGTTGGCCCTGGGTGCTGAGGATGGCTCCATGGCCTCGCCTCAGGTGCTGCAATGGCTCAGTTGCCAAACAACGGAGCAGCAGTCCCACACAGGCAGAGCATCGCCTGGTAAGCGGCTTGCCAAGTGGATTCCGGTTGGGGTATATGCAGGAGTCTCTCTGCCTCCCCACCTCTCACTTAATAAAAAAATGAATACACTGGAAGGAATAAACAGTAGGCTGGATGAAGCAGAGGAAAGAATCAGCGATTTGGAAAACATGGTTGTAAAAAACAATCAGAACAACAAAAAGAAAAAAATTATAAATAATGAGTTTAAGGGAGCTTTGGGACAATATGAGTGTAACAACAGTCAGGTACTTGGCCCATTTTTTAATTGGATTGTTTGTTTTTTGGTGTTTTGTAAATTCCTAATAATTTTGGATATTAATCCCTTATCACAGGTATCAGCAAAAATGTTCTCCCATTCATTGGATTGTCTTTTCATTTTGTTGTTGGTTTCCTTTACTGCACAAAAACTTTTTAGTTTGATGTAGTCCCATTTGTTTTCTTGTTTCCCTTGCCCAAGGAGATATCTCAGAAAAAACACTGCTATGAGAAATGTCTGAGATTTTACTGCCTATGTTGTCTCAGGATTTTTAAGGTTTCAAGCCTAACATTTAAGTCTTTAATTTATTTTGAGTTTATCCTTGTATATGGTGTAAGACGGTGGTCTGGTTTCATTTTTTTGCATGTATCTTCCCAATTTTCCCAACACTATTTATTTATTTATTACAGAGACAGAGAGAGTCAGAGAGAGGGATAGATAGGGACAGACAAAAACGGAGAGAAATGAGAAGCATCAATCATCAGTTTTTCGTTGCAACACCATAGTTGTTCATTGATTGCTTTCTCATATGTGCCTTGACCATGGGCCTTCAGCAGACCAAGTAACCCCTTGCTTGAGCCAGTGACTTTGGGTCCAAGCTGGTGAGCTTTTTACTCAAGCCAGATTAGCCTGTGCTCAAGCTGGCGACCTTGGGGTCTTGAACCTGGGCCCTCTGCATCCCAGTCCGACGCTCTATCCACTGCGCCACTGCCTGGTTAGGCCCAACACCACTTATTAAATAGACTGTTTTTACCCCATTGTATGGTCTTGCCTCCTTTGTCAAATATTAATTAACCATATAGGCATGGGTTGATTTCTGGGTTCTTTATTCTATTCCATTGATCTCTATGTGTGTGTTGATGCCAGTACCATGCTGTTTTGATTACTATGGCCTTGTAGTATAGCTTGATATCAGGTATTGTGATTCCTCCAAGTTTGTTCTTCTTTCTTAAGATTGCTGTTGCTATTCAGGGTCTTTTGTGGTTTCATGTAAATTTTTGAAATATTTGTCCTAGTTCTGTGAAATACACCACTGGTATCTTGATAGGAACTGTTTGAGTTTATAGATCGCTTTGGGTAATATGGACATTTTAATGATGTTAATTCTTCCTTTCCGTGAACACGGTGTATGCTTCCACTTATTTGTATCTTCATCAATTTCTTTCTCAGTTTCTTATATTTTTCTGAGTAAAGGTCTTTTACAGAAGTGGTTAAGTTTATTACTAGGTATTTTACTCTTTTTGAAACAATTCTGAATGTGGTTGTTTTCTTAGTTTCCCTTTTTGATAGTTCATTATTGGTGTAGTAAAATGCAACTGATTTCTGGATATTTTGTATACTGTTACTTTACTGTATTCATTTATCAGTTCTAGTAGTTTTTTGGTGGAATCTTTAGGGTTCTCTCTCTATATTATCATGTCATTAGCAAATACTTAGTTTTACTTCTTCCTTTCAAATTTGGACACCTTTTATTTCTTCTGTTTGTCTGAATGCTGTGGCTAAGACTTCTAGTACTATGTTGAATAAAAGTGGTAATAGTGGACATCCCTGTCTTGTTCCTGATCTTAAAGAAAATGTTTGTAGTTTTTGCTTAGTATAAAGTTGGCTGTGGGTTTGCCACTATGGCATTTATTACTCTGAGGTATGTATCCCCGATTCCCACTTTGCTGAGAGTTTTTAACATAAATGGGTACTGGATTTTACCAAGTGCTCTTTCTGCATCTATTGCTATGATCTTGTGATTATTATCCTTCATTTCATTTATGTGATGGATTATGTCTATTCATTTGCAGATGTACCAACCTTGCATCCCCAGAATAAATCCCACTTGATTAGCGTGTATGACCTTTTTAATGTATTGCTGGATCCAGTTTGCTAATATTTTGTTAAGGATTTTAGTCTATGTTCATCAGGGATTGGCTTATCATTTTCTTTCTTTGTAGTGTCTTTATGTGGTTTTGGAATTAGGATAATACTGGCCTCATAAAATGTGCTTGGGAGTCTTTCCTCCTTTGAACTTTTTGGAATAGTTTGAGGATAAGTGTTAATTATTCTTTGAATGTTTGGTAAAATTCACCAGTGAAGCCAATCGGTCTAGGACTTTTGTTTATTGGGAGTTTTTGTTTTGTTTTGTTTTTTTGTTTGCTTGTTTCTGCTTCAATTTCACAAGCTGAATCTGTCTATTCAGATTCTCTGATTCTTCCTGATTAAGTTTTCGAAGAGTGTATGTTTTTAGGAATTTATCCACTGCATACAGATTGTCCAATTTGTTGGCATATAGTTCATAATATTTTCTTACAATCCTTTGTATTTCTTTGGTGTCAGTTGTTACTTCTTATCTCTCATCTCTGATTTTATTTATTTAGGTCCTCTCTCTTTTGTTCTTGATGAGATTGGTTAACTGTTTGTCAATCTTGTTTATCTTTCCCAAGAACCAGCTCTTGGTTTCACTGATTTTTTGTATATATTTTAAAATTTTTATTTATTTCTATTTTTTTTTTTCTGAAGTTGGAAACGGGGAGGTAGCCAGATAGATTCCCACATGCGCCCGACTGGGATCCACCCGGCATGCCCACCAGGGGGTGATGCTCTGCCCATTTGGGCGTCGCTGTGTTACAACCAGAGCCATTCTAGTGCCTGAGGCAGAGGTCACAGAGCCACCCCCAGTGCCTGGGCTAACTTTGCTCCAATGGAGCCCTGGCTGTGGGAGGGGAAGAGAGAGACAGAGAGGAAGGAGAGGGGGAGGGGTGGAGAAGCAAATGGGTGCTTCTCCTGTGTGCCCTGGCCGGGAATTGAACCCGGGACTTCTGCACGCCAGGCCGACGCTCTACCACTGAGCCAACCGGCCAGGGCCTCTGCTCTAATTTTTATTATTATTTCCTCCTTTCTATTCACTTTGGGTTTTGTTTTTTTTCTTTTTCAAGTTCTTTTAAGTGTAATGTGAGATTGTTCACTTGAGATTTTTCTTATTTGTTGAGGTAGGCCTGTAATGCTATTCACTTCCTTTTTGAGTGTTTTTGCTGTATCTCATAGATTTTGGGCTAGTGTGTTCTCATTTTCATTTGTTTCAAGGTATCTTTTGTTTTGTTCCTTGATCTCATTGTTAACACATTCATTGTTTAGTAACATGTTATTCAACCTCAATTTTTTGTTTTTCATTTTTTTTCTTTTGATTGATTTCTAATTTTATACCATTAGGATCAGAGAAGATATGATTTCAGTATTCTTAAATTTACTGAGACTTGTTTTGTGTCCTACTATACAGGCTATCCTAGAAAATATTCCATGTGCACTTCAAGAGAATGTACCTTCTGCTGCATTGGGGTGAAATGCTCTGAAGATATTGATTAAATCCAGCTAATCTAATGTATCATTTAAGGCCACCATTTACTTGTTTTCTGTATGGAAGATTTGAAGATTTATCTATTAACGTTAATGTGGTGTTAAAATCCCCTACCATGAACTGTACTGCTGTCACTCTCTCCCTTTATGTCCATCAAGATTTGCTTTATATATTTAGATAGCATATATATGGGTCTTGCTTTCCTATCCATTCAACTACCCTTTGTCTTTTGATTGAAGCATTTAAACTATTTAAAGTGATTTTCGACAGGTACATATTTATTGCCATTTCATTCTTTTAACTATGTTTTTCTCTTCTTCTCCTCCTTCTTCAAGAAGGCCTTTTAACATTTCTTGTAATACTGGTTTGGTGGTAAACAAACAAAACAAACAAACAAACAAAACTCCTTTAGCTTTTTCTTGCCTAGGAAGCTCTTTATTTCTCTATCAATTTTAAATGATAGCCTTGCTAGGTAAATTGGTCTTGGTTATAGGTCCTTGCTTTTAATCACTTTGAATATTTCATGCCAATCCTTTCTGGCCTGAAATGTTTCTGTTGAGAAATCAGCTGACAGTCTTACGAGAGCTTCCTTGTAGGTAACTGCATTTCTCTTGCTGTTTTTAAGATTTTCTCTTTGTCTTTAACCTTTGCTATTTTAATTATGAGGTGTCTTGGTATCAGCCTCTTGGGCCTATCTTGTTTGGGACTTTCTGTACTTCCTAAATTTGAGTGTCTTTTTCCTTCTCCAGAATAGGAAAATTTTCAATGATTATTTCTTCAAATAGGTTCTCAATCCCTTGCTCTCTCTCTTCTCCTTCTGGTACCCCTTCCCTATTATATGAATGTTGTTACACTCATATTGTCCCAAAGCTCCCTTAAACTCTCCTCATTATTTATAATTTTTTTCTTTTTGTTGTTCTGATTGGGTGTTTACAACCATGTTTTCCAAATCACTGATTCTTTCCTCTGCTTCATCCAGCCTACTGTTTATTCCTTCCAGTGTATTCATTTTTTTATTAAGTGAGAGGTGGGGAGGCAGAGAGACTCCTGCATATACCCCAACTGGGATCCACTTGGCAAGCCCCTTACCGGGCGATGCTCTGCCTGTGTGGGACTGCTGCTCCGTTGTTTGGCAACTGAGCCATTGCAGCACCTGAGGCGAGGCCATGGAGCCATCCTCAGCACCCAGGGCCAACTCTGCTTGAACCATTCGAGCCATAGCTGTGGGAAGGGAAGAGAGAGAGAGAGATAGAGAGATGGTAGGGGAGGGATGGGGAGCAGATGTTCACTTCTCCTGTGTGCCCTGACTGAGAATCAAACCCGGGCCTTCCACATGCTGGGCCAAAGCTCTACTGCTGAGCCACAGGCCAAGCTGCTTCCAGTGTATCCTTGATGTTGAATGTTGTATTCTTCATTTCTACTGGTTCCTTTTTATGGCTATGTCTTTTTTGATGCTTGCTACCTCTCTGTTGAAGTTCTCACCACTTTCCTTGAGCATCTGTATAACCGTTACTTTGAACTCTATATCTGCTAAATTGCTTCTCTCCATTTCAGTTGGCTCTTTTTCTGGAGATTTCTCCTGTTCTGTGTTGGGAGTCTGTTTCTTTTTCTCCCCATTTTGGCTGCCTCTTTGTGTTTGTTTCTAGGTGTTAGAGAGATCTGATATGATTCCTATTCTTTGTGGGGTGGTCTTATGTAGTAAGAGTTTTGTTGAGTCAAGTGGTGCAGTATCCTAGATCAGTGGTCCCCAACCCCCAAGCTGTGGACCAGTACCGGTCCTTGGGCTATTTGGTAACCGGTCCGTAGAGAAAGAATAAATAACTTACATTATTTCTGTTTTATTTATATTTAAGTCTGAACGATGTTTTATTTTTAAAAAATGACCAGATTCCCTGTTACATCTGTCTAAGACTCACTCTTGATGCTTGTCTCGGTCACGTGATACATTTATCCATCCCACCCTAAAGGCCGGTCTGTGAAATATTTTCTGACATTAAACCAGTCTGTTGGGGACCACTGTCCTAGATCATCTGGCTCCAAGAATGTCCCTTATGTGGATTGTATGGGCCCTCCTATTGTAATTGAGTCTTTTTTCTTTCCTTTTTTTTTCTAGAGACAGAGAGATAGACAAACAGGGAGAGAGATGAGAAGCATCAACTGGTTGTTGCATCACTGGTTGTTCATTGATTGCTTCTCATATGTGCCTTGACCAGGGGGGCTCCAGCTGAGTAGTGACCCCTTGCTCAGGCCAAAGACCTTGGGCTTCAAGCCAGTGACCTTGGGGTTCAAGCCAGTAACCATGGGATCATGCCTATGACCCCACAGTCAAGCTGGCTACACCATGCTCATGGTGGTGAGCCTCCACTCAAGCTGGTGACCTTGGAGTTTTGAACCTGGGTCCTCAGCATCCCAGGTTGAAACTCCATCCACTGTGCCACCACTTGGTTAGGCTGTAATTAAGTTTTGATTGCTATTGGCCCATTGTGCATAGGATTGACCTTCAGGCTGGCTGACTGTGAGGCTCTACCTTGACCAAAGTGTACAAGCTACTGTGCAGGTGCTGAACATTGGAAGTAGAATTCGCCTCAGGTGGGTTTGGTGCCTGACAAGGCCTCCCTTTGGATATGCTGCCTGTAAAGCTGATCTGACCCTGCCCTGATGTTGTCTGAAGCTGGCCACTGGGTGTGTTGGTTCTAGGCCTCTTGGGAGGGAACCCGGTGCATGCAAATCCAAGACGCTGACTGTGACTGGCCTTCAGCAGTGTTTTGGGAGCTACAAGCAAACCACAGTTTGTATTGCCTCTGCTGGACGTAGGTGCGTGTGTGAAGGGCCAAGCTGCATACCAACACCGGCTTTTATCAGTACTGAGCCCAGGGGAAGGAGAGCAAAAGTCCCAAGGCACTGTAAGATCTGCTTCTGGCTGCCTCCACCCACTGGCTGCTTGTTAGGCTCTGTTACTACTGAAAGAGCCCCTGTGGGATTGGGAGGAGGGGGTTACCATATTTTCCCCATGTAAAGACGCACCTTTTCCTGAAAAATTTAGGGTCTAAAAATTGGGTGCATCTTATACAGTAGTTGTAGATTGTTTTTACTTGCATTTCCCACTTTTTCGTGCTCGTTTTTATGCTCATTGTTGAAGACAATGAGATGAGGACAAGCTAATGGATGGGAGTTTTAACAGGGATGAGGAGTTGCATGAATTTTATGATGAATAAAATTTGACTTCAATAACTTCATGTAATATATTATTTTTCAAATTTCAGGCCCCAAAATTAAGGTGCATCTTAAACATGGGCACATCTTCTACATGGGGAAATATGTATAAGACCCTGAGGGGTAGGTGCCAGTTGGGCTTCAGGGAAAGTGGTGGGAGTGGTCGCCACCAAAGTTTCAGGTCTGTCTGTCCTGAATTTTTCCTGGGAACTCAGCAGGAGGTCTGGTGGGTGGGGCCTTAAATCCTGGAGGGTGGGTCTGCCAGCAGCCAGAAGAGTGGTTTTACTGAATCTCCCATGATGGGGAAGCACCAGTCAGATTCATGCAAAGATGGGGAATGGCCCTTGCCTGAAAGCCAGACAACTGAATCACTTTTACCCCGAGTCTGTCCAGACCTCTACTGCCTGGCCAAGGCAGATGGCTCTTCAGCAGGGTCTTATTTCTACAGGATGGCAAGAGGGAGTCCAGAGGGTGGGTGTAAAGCTGGTATCCACGGCCACCATCACAGCCACCCGGCCCATGCAGGTTCGCATTGGATTTGGACAGATGGTAATGAAACAATGGAGACAAGAACTGGTAGACCATCATCTTTAATCCTAGCTTGCACCCGGTGGGCAAATAAAAACACACACTGGCCTCCTAAACCCACTCATTCCGTGCTCACAAAGCTACTGACTTATCTGAGTTTCCTATAATAGAATCAAAGGTTTCTAGCTCACCAGCCTTATTCACCTGTTCCCCATCTCCTTCCTCCTTCCTGCACAAACTGGCTTTTCCTTCAGCACTCTGCCATCTTGGCTGCTTCTCCTGGTGTAAAGCCAGGAGGCACAGCCAGGGCCACTATCACAGCAGCCTGGCCCATGCAGGTTCGCATTGGATTCGGACAGTCGGTAAAGAAACCATGGAGCCAAAAACTGGTGGGCCATAGCCTTTAATCCTAGCTTGCACCCGGCGAGCAAGTAAAAATACACACTGGGCTCCAAAACCCAGTCACACTCAGTGCTCACAAAGCCACTGATTTATCCGAGTTTCCCAGAATCAAAGGTTTCCAGCTCACCAGCCTTATTCTCCTCAGTTCCCCATCTCCTTCCTAATTCCAGATACAAACTCTACACAAACTGGCATCTCACCAAGCACTCCGCCATTTTAGCTGCTTCTGGCCTCCTCCACGTGGCCTCCTTCTGCTGCTGGCTCTACTCTCTCCGCTCTCTCATGCTAACCTCAGGAACCAAGCACCAAACTCCCGCTCCGTTCCCATTTTACAGTGTAGAAATCCAAACCCTCAATCCAATATACACAACAAGGAAGTCTCTTAATACAAAGTCACTTCTCTGAGGCATGATAGGATTGCACCACCTCACACCAAAAAGGGTGGGAAAGGCTTAATCCCAAAACCAAGCCCCAGGCTGCAACGATCCACAGAGACACACATTAATATCATCTGGGCAACGGCCTCCATGTGGGCAGTGGCGCCATCTTTAACAAAGTGAGCATAATACATTTTATCTGCCCAACAATCCACCCCTATGCTCACTTTTACTACCCACAATTTACATCACCAGCATTCCTGTGCAAGGAAATTAGAACATTACACAGATTACAACAGCAAAAATCATACAGTTTCAACAATTACAAAGGTACATTTCACCAATATCTGAGCACTTTGCCCAAAGTGCAAAATGTCCTCGGCCTTCTTCCTAGCCATGGGAAAAGCTTCCCGGGGCAGGGGAGTGCTTCCAGCAAAGCCACCCCCCACCCCCATCAGGGTATTTCATTGTCCAAAATCCATAATCCGTAAGTCCATCCAACAAAGGAGCCAGTGCCCACTCTGGTCGTAGTCCAGGAAATCAGTCCATGTACATGGGGCATCAGCCACCCCCCTCATTCCTGCCATCCTCGCAGGTCTTACACTGTCCCAAAGAGGGGTACATGGCAATGGCAGTCAGCATTTCCAGCTCTGCTCCGGAGAACATGTTAACGTCCATCCTATGTCCCCAAAATCGCAGACCTACCGGGGCCGCAGTAGGTGCTCCTTCCAGCTGGGCTTCCATCTTCTGGAGACTGCAGATCACAACTCCAGCCCAATTCTCCTCATCCTCCAAAGAGGAACTGAAAACACCAGCTCCCGCTGCCGGTCTCGAGCCCCGGGCTGCCGCCGCCTTCTGCTTCTCAGACTTTGCAACTCCGGCCCCAGCCTCAGCTTCAGCCTCAGCCTCAGCCCCGGCCTCCTGCCGCTGCTGGCTCTCCGCAACATCCAGGGCAAGCTGCAACTCATGAACCTCTGAATCCTCCTCCAGCGTTTGCTCCATTCCCAGGCGAATCTCGCAAACCTGGTCGGCCTCCTCCTCCAGCATTTCCTCCAGCTCCAGGGTCAGCATCGGTTTCTCCCGCGTTTGCTCCATCTCCTTCCGCTGCTCGGTTTGCAGGTCCCAGGCAGCCTCTTCCACAGAGCTCTCGGTTTCCTCACACATGGCTGTAAAAGTCAGCCAGCCTACGATCCCCAAAAGGACAGCCATGGGGAACCCTAACACTAGCCAGTCCTCTACTCCACCACTCAAAGGCTCCTTGCCGATCTGTATCGAATCCTGCCACAGACTACGCCAAATGTAAAGCCAGTATCCAAGGCCAGGGCCACTATCGCAGCAGCCGCCTGGCCCATGCAGGTTCGCATTGGATTCGGACAGTCGGTAAAGAAACCATGGAGCCAAAAACTGGTGGGCCATAGCCTTTAATCCTAGCTTGCACCTGGCGGGCAAGTAAAAATACACACTGGGCTCCAAAACCCAGTCACACTCAGTGCTCACAAAGCCACTGACTTATCCGAGTTTCCCAGAATCAAAGGTTTCCAGCTCACCAGCCTTATTCTCCTCAGTTCCCCATCTCCTTCCTAATTCCAGATACAAACTCTACACAAACTGGCATCTCACCCAGCACTCCGCCATTTTAGCTGCTTCTGGCCTCCTCCACGTGGCCTCCTTCTGCTGCTGGCTCTACTCTCTCCGCTCTCTCATGCTAACCTCAGGAACCAAGCACCAAACTCCCGCTCCGTTCCCATTTTACAGTGTAGAAATCCAAACCCTCAATCCAAAATACACAACAGGGAAGTCTCTTAATACAAAGTCACTTCTCTGAGGCATGATAGGATTGCACCACCTAACACCAAAAAGGGTGGGAAAGGCTTAATCCCAAAACCAAGCCCCAGGCTGCAACGATCCACAGAGACACACATTAATATCACCTGGGCAATGGCCTCCACGTGGGCAGTGGCGCCATCTTTAACAAAGTGAGCATAATACATTTTATCTGCCCAACACCTGGCCTCCTCCATGTGGCCTTTCTCTGCTCTCCTCTCTAATGCTAATCTCAGGAACTGAGAGAGCAAGCTCCCGTTCTGCCCCCATTTTATAGTGTAGAAACCAAAACCTGTAATCCAATATACAAACAAGGAAGTCTCTGATACAAAGTCACTTAGTTAAGGCATAATGGGATTCCTCATGAGAATGCGTCACCCCACATCAAAAAGGGTGGTGTAAAGCCAGAACCCACGGCCACTATCATAGCCACCTGGCCCATGCAGGTTCGCATTGGATTAGGACAGTCAGTAAAGAAACAACGGAGCCAAAAACTGATGAGCCATTATCTTTAATCCTAGCTTGCACCTGGCGGGCAAGTAAACACACACACTGGGCTCCAAAACCCACTCACATTCAGTGCTCACAAAGTTACTGACTTATCCGAGTTTCCTAGAATCAAAGGTTTCTAGCTCACCAGACTTATTCATCTCTGTTCCCCATCTCCTTCCTTCTCCCTGCACAAACTCTGCACTAACTGGCTTCTCACTCAACACTCCGCCATCTTGGCTGCCTCTCCTGGCCTCCTCCATGTGGCCTTTCTCTGCTCTTCTCTCTGCTCTCTCCTCTAATGATAATCTCAGGAACTAAGAGAGCAAGATCCCGTTCTGCCCCCATTTTATAGTGTAGAAATCCAGACCTTTAATCCAATATACAAAATAGGGAAGTCTCTAATACAAAGTCACTTTCTGAGGCATGATAGGATTGTACCACCCACAGCAAAAAGGGTGGGAAAGGCTTAATCCCAAAACCAAGCCCCAGGCTACAAGGATTCTGCCTGCCCACAGCCCACAGAGACACACATTAATATCACCTGGGCAACGGCCTCCATGTGGGCAGCGCCATCTTTAACAAAGTGAGCATAATATATTTTATCTGCCCAACAGGTAGGAAAGGCTTAGTCCAGCGGTTCTCAACCTGTGGGTTGCGACCCCCGCCACGACCCACAGGTTGAGAACCGCTGGTTTAGTCCTAAAACCAAGCCCCAGGCTACAAGGATCCTGCCTGCCCACAGCCCGCCCCAACACACATTAATATCATATAATTACGCCCATTCCAAGCAAGAAGGGCAACTAATATCACCTGGGTGACGGGTTTCCATGTGGGCAGCGGCATCTTTAACAGAGTGAGCATAATATATTTTATCTGCCCAACAGTGGGGTAATTCCTTTGCCCCAGGCTGATGCCACATGGAGGGGAGTGCTCTGCCCAAGAAGAATGGAGTCTGCAATTTGGTAGAATGACTCAGCACAGGGATTGTGGTTAGCTGTCCCCCTGACCCCATGTTTCCCTAGAACAACAAACCACAGATTCTCCTCACATGACTCTAGTCTGCATAGCTCCTTCTTCTGCTAGAGTCCAGGGTAAGTGGCTGTGAACAAGATTTTAGGCACTGGCCTTTTAAGATGGTGCCTGAGTCCCTGTGGATTCCTGTCTCTTTCCGGCACACAGAAACCTTGCTGCTTTTCACAGCTAAGTGCTATATGAGTGCCTCTTCCCGACTTTGGTGCTCTGGGCTGGGAAGTTTAGACCCTGTTGGTCAAATAAGTTTGTAAATATGATATATATGTTTGTTTGCTATCTTTTGCATTGGGTGTGGGGGACAGGCTGTAAGCAGGCAGGGTCCTTATAGCCTAAGGCTTAGTTTTAAGACTAAGCCTTTCCCACCCTTTTAATCCTAAAATCTTCTCAACACTAAACTTTTCCCCACACCCTTGACTGTTGCATGATGTGGGGTGGTAAACTCTTATGAGGAATCCCATTTATGCCTCAGATAAGTGACTTTTTATCAGAGACTTCCTTGTTTCTATATTGGATTAAAGGTTTTGATTTCTACACTATAAAATGGGGCAGACCCAGAGCTTGCTCTCTCTGGGTTCCTGAGATTAGCATTAGAGGAGAGAGCAGAGAAAGGAGATCAGAGAAAGGCCATGTGGAGGAGAGGAGAAGCAGCCAAGATGGCGGGGTGCTGAAGGAGAAGCCAGTTTGTGCAGAGTTTGTGCAGAGAGAAGGAGATGGGGAACAGAGGTGAATAGGCTGGTGAGCTAAAAACATTGATTCTAGGAAACTTGGGTAAGTCAGTGGCTTTGGGAGCCCTGAATGGAAAGGGAAGTGTTTTCCCACTGTGTGTATTTCTTGCCCGCCGGGTGCAAGCTAGGATAAAGATGATAGCCCACCAGTTCTTGGCTCCGTTGTTTCATTACTGTCTGTCCGAATCAAATGCGAACCTGCATGGGCCAGGCGGCTGTGATGGTGGCCACAGCTACTAGCTTTATAGACCCTACACTTCTCAAGGAGAATTTCACCCCTCCTTCTGTTGAGATATCCCCCCGAAACCTCAGCTGCCCCTCGTGGCAGTGGGGCCAGCCGTTTTCACGTCTTTGCCCTTCCTACTCGTCTTCATGTGGTTTCTTCTGTAAATCTTTGGTTATAAGGGTTATAAGACTTGTAAAGCCAGAAGCCGGCATCGTGGGCATTCACATGCAGGTTCTCATTGGATTTGGACAGTCGGTAAAGAAACAACGGAGCCAAAAACTGGTGGGCCATAGTCTCTAATTCTAGCTTGCACCCGGCGGGCAAGTAAAAATACACACTGGGCTCCAAAACCCACTCACATTCAGTGCTTACAAAGCCACTGACTACCCGAGTTTCCTAGAATCAAAGGTTTCTAGCTCACCAGCCTTATTCTCCTCAGTTCCCCATCTCCTTCCTTCACCAGTGTCAAACTGCACAAACTGGCCTTTCACTCAATACTCCGCCATCTTGGCTGCTTCTCCTGGCCACAAGGCCTCTTTCTGCTCTCCTCTAATGATAATCTCAGGAACTCAGAGAGAACAAGATCTCGGTCTGCACCCATTTTATAGTGTAGAAATCCAAACCTTTAATCCAATATACAAAATAGGGAAGTCTCTTATACAAAGTCACTTCTCTGAGGCATGATTGGATTGTACCACCCTACATCAAAAAGGGTGGGAAAGGCTTAATCCCAAAACCAAGCCCCAGGCTACAACAATCCTGCCTGCCCCCAACACACATTAATATCACCTGGGCAACGGCCTCCACGTGGGCAACGTTATCTTTTACAAAGTGAGCATAATACATTTTATCTGCCCAACAAGACTCCTCTTCATTTAATCGTGGTTATTGAGGACGATTGTTCTTAAATTTAGTTCTAACTCCAGTTTAGTCCTAGGAGGAAGTAAGTGCAACATCCATCTACTCCACTGCCATCATAGATGAACACTCTTTTACTCTAAGAACCCCTAAAATCTCACCCATTTTCATAACACTTAACTTTCCCCTTCCCCAGGAAAAATCCAGGTTCTTCTCACTCTTTAAAATATCATATCTAGAAAGGGAAAAGGGGGATTAGGCAACCTGACTACCCTTTCCTTCTCCCCTTTCTTTAACTTCTAGCTAAACCCAAATAGAGGCCAGATGTCATGAGCATCCACTAATGTGGTTGTTGGGCAGATAAAATGTATTATGCTCACTTTGTTAAAGAGGCCGTTGCCCAGGTGGTATTAATGTGTGTTGGGGTGGGCTAAAGGCAGGCAGAATCCTTGTAGCCTGGGGCTTGGTTTTGGGATTAAGCCTTTCCTACCCTTTTTGATGTAGGGCGGTACAATCCAATCATGCCTCAGAGAGTGACTTTGTATCAGAGACTTCCCTGTTTTGTATATTGGATTAAGGGTTTGGATTTCTACACTATAAAATGGGGACGGAATGAGAGTTTGGGCTCTTGGTTCCTGAGGTTAGCATGAGAGTGAGGAGAGAGTAGAGCCAGCAGCGGAAGGAGGCCACGTGGAGGAGGCCAGGAGAAGCAGCCAAGATGGCGGAGTGCTGAGTGAGATGCCAGTTTGTGTAGAGTTTGTATCTGGGATAAGGAAGAAGATGGGGAACTGAGGAGAAGAAGGCTGGTGAGCTAGAAACCTTTGATTCTAGGAAACTCGGATAAGTCAGTGGCTTTGTGAGCACTGAGTGTGACTGGGTTTTGGAGCCCAGTGTGTATTTTTACTTGCCCGCCGGGTGCAAGCTAGGATTAAAGGCTATGGCCCACCAGTTTTTGGCTCCATGGTTTCTTTACCGACTGTCCGAATCCAATGCGAACCTGCATGGGCCTGGAGGCTGCTGCGATAGTGGCCCTGGCCTTGGATACTGGCTTTACATTTGGCGTAGTCTGTGGCAGGATTCGATACAGATCGGCAAGGAGCCTTTGAGTGGTGGAGTAGAGGACTGGCTAGTGTTAGGGTTCCCCATGGCTGTCCTCTTGGGGATCGTAGGCTGGCTGACCTTTACAGCCATGCGTGAGGAAACCGAGAGCTCTGTGGAAGTGGCCGCCCGGGACCTGCAAACCGAGCAGCGGGAGGAGCTGGAGCAAACACAGGAGAAACCGATGCTGACCCTGGAGCTGGAGGAAATGCTGGAGGAGGAGGCCAACCAGGTGTTCGAGATTCGCCTGGAAATGGAGCAAATGCTGGAGGAGGATTCAGAGGTTCGTGAGTTGCAGCTTGCCCTGGATGTTGCGGAGAGCCAGCAGCGGCAGGAGGCCGGGGCTGAGGCTGAAGCTGAGGCCGGGTCCGGAGCTGCAAGGTCTGCGGAGCAGAAGGCGGCGGCAGCCCGGGGCTTGAGCCTGGCAGTGGGAGCTGGTGTTTTCAGTTCCTCTTTGGAGGATGAGGAGAATTGGGCTGGAGTTGTGATCTGCAGTCTCCAGAAGATGGAAGCCCAGCTGGAAGGAGCACCTACTGCGGCCCCGGTAGGTCTGCAATTTTGGGACACAGGGCTGGACACGCTCTCCGGAGCAGAGATGGAAATGCTGACTGCCATTGCCACGTGCCCCTCTTTGGGACAGTGTGAAACCTGCCAGGACGGCAGGAATGAGGGGGGTGGCTGATGACCCACGTGCGTGGACTGATTTCCTGGACTACGACCGGAGTGGGCATTGGCTCCTTTGTTGGATGGACTTTCGGATTACGGATTTTGGACAATGTAAAATACCCTGATGGGGGTGGGGGGGGGTGGCTTTGCTGGAAGCACTCCCCTACCCCGGGAAGCTTTTCCCGTGGCTAGAAAGAAGACCGAGGACATTTTGCGCTTTGGGCTAAGTGCTCAGAGACTGGTGAAATGTACCTTTGTAATTGTTGAAACTGTATGATTTTTGCTGTTGTAATCTGTGTAATGTTCTAATTTCCTTGCACAGGAATGCTGGTGATGTAAATTGTGGGTAGTAAAGTGAGCATAGGGGTGGATTGTTGGGCAGATAAAATGAATTATGCTCACTTTGTTAAAGAGGCCGTTGCCCAGGTGGTATTAATGTGTGTTGGGGTGGGCTAAAGGCAGGCAGAATCCTTGTAGCCTGGGGCTTGGTTTTGGGATTAAGCCTTTCCTACCCTTTTTGATGTAGGGCGGTACAATCCAATCATGCCTCAGAGAGTGACTTTGTATCAGAGACTTCCCTGTTTTGTATATTGGATTAAGGGTTTGGATTTCTACACTATAAAATGGGGACGGAATGAGAGTTTGGGCTCTTGGTTCCTGAGGTTAGCATGAGAGTGAGGAGAGAGTAGAGCCAGCAGCGGAAGGAGGCCACGTGGAGGAGGCCAGGAGAAGCAGCCAAGATGGCGGAGTGCTGAGTGAGATGCCAGTTTGTGTAGAGTTTGTATCTGGGATAAGGAAGAAGATGGGGAACTGAGGAGAAGAAGGCTGGTGAGCTAGAAACCTTTGATTCTAGGAAACTCGGATAAGTCAGTGGCTTTGTGAGCACTGAGTGTGACTGGGTTTTGGAGCCCAGTGTGTATTTTTACTTGCCCGCCGGGTGCAAGCTAGGATTAAAGGCTATGGCCCACCAGTTTTTGGCTCCATGGTTTCTTTACCGACTGTCCGAATCCAATGCGAACCTGCATGGGCCTGGAGGCTGCTGCGATAGTGGCCCTGGCCGTGGCTTCTGGCTTTACAGTGGTCCATATAGGTCAACATTCCAGGAGAGTAGGATGGAGAAGAGTAGATCTGACCTGAAGGAGTAAAACTGAAATGTTTTACTACAGTTCTGTACAATCCCCAGGTATTTAGCTAGCCAATATCATGCTGCTTTGATCCATCAGTCCTTTCTGACCATATTTCAGACTTCATAAAAGTTGGGTTTATATTTAAAATACCAAAAGTCCTTGCTTATCTGCTGATTTCTAGGGTACTCTGCAAACTAAACAAATAGTGTTAACTCTTGCTTTTCTAGTTTCAGAGTAATTTGCTTTCTTTGCATCTAGCTAGCCAACTACTGAAAATGTACAATCCAAGAGACTTCTGTAACCTAGTGTGCTTGGAACAATTCCTTAAATAAATGATCAGATCTTTGAAAAGGGCATTTTTGTTATACTGTTATCATCTCCATCACTCATCTTGGTTTATAAGTATGGCAAAAAATTTCAAACATGAAAAACAGTGTGGAAAATAAGAGAATCTATACTTATATGTGCAGCACCTTTACTTAAAAAATGTTAATCTTTGAAATGTTGGTTTCATAATTTTTTAATAAATAAAATATCACAGATGGTGTGGAAAGCTTCTTTTCACTTCTCATTAACCTCTTTATTCATTCTTCAATGCCTTCATTCATTAACTTTCATTTAGAAAAGTTATTCTTTCAATAAGAAAGATGTATTGAGCAAGAATTTATTATACTATAAAGCCTGGGAATAAAAACAATTAAGATTGAGACTTGTTTCTTTTCCTTGAGGCACTCCCAATCTAGTTGTGTGGGGGCGAATAAGAAAACACCTAGGAACAAGGTTAGTAAAAGTGGGGAAAAAAGAGTGTACATTCCAGATATTGGGATAAAAACATATGTGTAAAGATGCTCATTAAATACAAACTGTACTGAACTGATTTTCAACAGCTGTGGATTGCACCCCAATGTAGGTGCTAAAAGAAGAAGAGAAGGAACTGGAAGAGATACAGAAAAAAGAAAAGAGAAAATGACATCATAAACCCTTGGTCTCTTCCCCAGTTCCTCCTACAACCCATACCCAGTGGGTAAAGGGGTGATGTTCACAGATATCTATGCCCCCTGGGTACTTGAACAAAAATTGGCTTAGATAAGGTATTTGTAGTTTCTGGTACCATACTATAACTTCACCCTTTCCCCTCCCATGCATTATTTTAGGGATAACCTTAAATAATCTCTGATACATACAAAGAGCAAACTATTTTCAAACTTCGGTTCTCTAATTCTGATTCAAAACCATTTATGTGGAGGCAAGTACCATAATCACACGACAACTACGATAGGTCTTGCTGCATCCAGTGTAGGCGCCACCACCAATCTTCCTTCTTCACACATGATTTTGTAAAAGTCTATGGAACATTTAGTAGTGATATCCTCAGGTGGTCTCTTTTCATAGGTGGGTAGGAACATATAAAGGAATAAAAAACCACTAAAGAAGTGACAGCTTCTGCATTGAAAAATTGGCGATATAAGACCACAGTAGAAACCAAAGAGCGAAATGGATAAAACTGCAATTGCACTACCATAGTGACCGCTTTGCCTCTTCTTATTTCTTATAGAATTCTATGGTAAGCACCCTTTGAGGAAATGAAAAACCTGGCACATAATTTCATTACAGTTTCTAGTGCCTAGTCCTTAAAGCACCTAGGCAGTATTAAACACCAAGAAAACAACAAATAACTTTTAGGCCTGAAATGTATAATTGTGTGTAGTTTTAAAAAACAGTAATTGGCCTGATCTGTGGTGGTGCAGTGGATAAAGTGTCAGCATGGAATGCTGAGGTCGATGGTTTCAAACCTTGGGCTTGCCTGGTCAATGCACATATGGGAGTTGATGTTTCCTGCTTCTCTCTCTCTAAAATGAATAAAGTCTTAGAAAAACAGTAATTGAGGATAAATACAACACATTGAAAAGTATGATGCATTCAAGCTCCTCTTACTCAGAATTGACAATAAGTTCTCTAAAATCAGATACCAGTAAGACTTGGCTATTAGATGAGTAGGGTAACTATTCCTTTTAAGCTTGAATTTCTTCACACTTAAAATACTGCTGGCTGGTTTGCTCCTCCAATTAGGAAGATTGAAAACCTATATAGTATCTAGTTGCTAATTAGAAGGTACCCTATCTGGACTCGTGCAACTTTGCAAACTCAACCCTCTCCCCTTCTTCAGAGATAGCCCCAAACCAGCCCCACTTGTTTCCTTCACCAGGCACGTTTGTGTAATGCGTAAACTGCACAACCAGGTGCCTTGTTTCTTTCCTCCTTTTCCTTCCCCTCCCCTCTCCTCCCTTTCTCTCCTTTCTCCTTCCTTCCTTTTCTTTTTTGTGAGAAAAGGGGAGATAGTGAGACGAGGGGAGATAGGGAGACAGACTCCCACATGAGCCCCGACTGGAATCCATTCTGCAACCCCTGTCTGGGGCCAACGCTGGGATCCACCTGGCAGTGGTTGTCTGGGCCCAATTCTCTAATCAACTGAGCTATCCTCAGTGCCCGGGATGACACTCAAACGCAATCAACCCAATGACTATGGGAAGGGGGAAAGGGAAAGGGTGAGAAGCAGATGGACGCTTCTCCTGTGTGCCCTGACTGGGAATCGAACCCAGGACATCTATATGCTGGGCTGACCTTCTATCCCAGGCATGGCCAACATACAGCCTGCATAATGAGTTTATGTGGCCCGTGATTAAATTTTTAATATTCTCCGCTGCTTTAAAAATCTCAGCTACTCAGAAGCGGAAGCACCTTTGATTATTGGAAATCAAGATATTGAAGAGGATAGGGATATGCGGAAAAGAATTCCACATATGACTAATCTAGGGTTAACTTCCAATAATTGGTTGAATGGATTCGTGATATTTATTTTTTTTAAAAATTACATTATAAAGATTTACAACTTTTTTATTTTTTATTTTTATTTTATAAATAAATTTTTATTTTAATATGGTGACATCAATAAATCAGGGTACATATATTCAAAGAAAACATGTCCAGGTTATCTTGTCATTCAGTTCTGTTGCATACCCATCACCCAAAGAGAGATTGTCCTCCGTCACCTTCTATCTTTGTACCCCTCTCCCTCCTTCCCTCCCCCCGCTCCTCCGTAACCACCACACTCTTGTCCATGTCTCTTAGTCTCGTTTTTATGTCCCACCAATGTATGGAATCCTGCAGTTCTTGTTTTTTTCTGATTTACTTATTTCACTTCGTATAATGTTATCAAGATCCCACCATTTTGTTGTAAGTGATCCGATGTCATCATTTCTTATGGCTGAATAGTATATGTGCCACGTCTTCTTTATCTAGTCCTCTATTTTTTTTTATACAGTGATTAAAGCCTTTAAGCAAACTCTTGGCCAATACAGCAAGAATCTATAAAAGAGTAGTGTCCTTAACATGTTCATCAAGTCCAAGTTGGCCCCAATACCATGCCAAATCCCTGAAAAATGCAACCCAACCCCAGTTCAGTCTGTTAGGAGCTGTCACAAGGAACAGGAGTCCAGGAAAAGTCCACATCCAGGAAAAGTCCGCATGGCACTGGAGTTGTTGTCACAATTCTATATAAAGATTTACAACTTTAGTACTCGTCTGTACTCGATACGAACTGTTTGACGTTTAGCGGCGATGTGAAACCCACATTCTTTTAGGTGGAGTTTGCCAGTGCGCACCCAAGGTCAAATAATTTGTTATTTTTGTGGTCAAAGTGTGCTGAATCAAGTGGCATTGTAGCATAGACAATAGCTGCAATTGATAACTGAAAACGTGTTCAGGCTGTTTGTAAAAGGAAATAATTGTTTTATTTGTGACATAACCCCTTCAAGCTCATTCTATTAAATATTGTTTCAATTGATTGTGATACAGTTTGGCTATTTATACGGTATGTAATTATATTTTTATTAAAATATATTTTTGTTAAAATAATATTATATATTAAAAATTTTTTCACTCACATTTATTCATAAACAAATTACATAATAAAATTTTGTTTACTTAAATCATTTTTGTATTTAACATTTTTAAATTTTAATATTTCGTCTGATCCATGAAAAAAGTTTTCTTTCTAATCTGGCCCAGGGGCAAAAATTGTTGGCCATGCCTGCTCCATCCACTGAGTCAACTGGCCAGGGCCCACATGCCTGGTTCCTACTGTCAAAGAAATGGCTTTCAGAACAATACATTAGAATACTTCCTAATGCCTGGCACTTGGCCAGGCATTGGAAATATAAAGAGAATGCAGAGTAGTCTACCTTTGGAGTCTGGGAAGAGGGCCATGTAACAGATTATCACAGTAAGACCTAATAAAGTGATCGAAGAGAAACACACAAATTGCTATAGGATCACTAATAAAGGAACTATCCAATTTTCTTGGATAGGGCTCTGGCCAAGGAAAATTCGGAAAAGAAGAGGCATCTGACTTGGAGTTCATAGAATATCAGAAATTAATGAACTGGGAGTAGGACATTAGGACTTCTGGTAACAAGCTCAAGAGTCTTTTCCCATACCAAGCATAGGAAAACCTTGACTTGAAACTTCACCACTTTGATCTGGTCTCGAGTCCCACCATTTTAACTGGGTTTGTTGTTCTACATCGCTTTTTGCTTTTGAAGTCATCCAGACAGGCTCAGCAGTGGGGTTTGTATAAACAGTGTAATAAGCAGTATTGCCAGAACTGTTCCCCTGCATAGATCTCTTGGGAATCTGTGGAGGCAGTAGGTGGCTGGTCAAAGGCCAGGGATTCCAGAGTGTGGACAAATGGTCTCCTTGAAGATACAGCAAACAGGACATTCCAGGAAGTGAGAGCAGCATAGTCCCACAGTATTTTGTTTTTCAGATGAAAATATCCTTAGTGACAAACACATTTAATTTACTGTAGGTGTGACTTTTGGTTATGCAACAGAATTGTGAATCAGAATGTCATTTTTGAAAGACCTAGACTGCTTATTTTCCTGGACGGATCAGTGAGTTTTGCCCAGAAAAGTAGTTCCCAGACCACAGACTACATTCCTAACTCTAGTGAACCTTCTCCCTTATTGGCACGTGCTACTGGTTGCCAAAATCATGGCTCTACACAGGCCACTGTCACCTTCAGAAAAACAACTCAGTGTGTGTCCTTTTGGCAGGAAATCAGAGAGGGAGAACTATCATATTCAGGCATCAGACTGATTGTATGGTGGGGGTGGGGGGAATGGAGGTAATGATTTTTATTTCTTCCCATATAGTAGGGACTCTGCTGTTGCTGTGATGTTCTGAAATGATGGTGTCCTCTGAAGCTGTCACAGAGCTCGAGGACTAGAAGCATCACTGAACACTGTTCTGCACAGTACTGACATCAACAACAAAAATCAATAAATAAAATTAGAAATGAGAGTGGAGAAATAACAACTGACACAACAGAAATACAAAATATTGTAAGAAAATACTATGAAGAACTGTATGCCAAAAAATTAGACAATCTAGATGAAATGGACAAATTCCTTGAAACATATAATCTTTCAAAAATTAATCTGGAAGAATCAGAAAACCTAAACAGACCAATTACAACAAATGAGATCGAAACAGTTATCAAAAACTCCCAAAGAAAAGTCCTGGGCCTGATGGCTTCACAAGTAAATTCTACCAAATATTCAAAGAAGAACTAACTCCTATCCTTCTTAAGCTATTTCAAAAAATTCAAGAGGAAAGAAGACTTCCAAGCTCCTTTTATGAGGCGAGCATAATTCTGATTCCAAAACCAGGTAAAGACAACACATAAAAAGAAAATTATAGGCCAATATCCCTGATGAATTTAGATGCTAAAATCCTCAACAAAATATTAGCAAACCGGATGCAGCAATATATGAAAAAAAATCATACATCATGATCAAGTGGGATTTATTCTGGGGAGGCAAGGCTGGTACGATATTCACAAATCAACCAATGTGATTCATCACATAAACAAAACAAAGGAGAAAAACCACATGAAAATTTCAATAGATGTAGAAATAGCATTTGATAAAATCTAGCACCCATTCATGATCAAAACTCTCAGCAAAGTGGGAATACAGGGAACATACCTCAACATAATAAAGGCCATCTATGACACACCCACAGCCAACATCATACTCAATGGGCAAAAATTAAAAGCAATACCCTTAAGATCAGGAACAAGGCAGGGATGATCCCTTTCACCACTCTTATTCAACATAGTCCTGGAAGTCCTAGCCACAGCAATCAGGCAAGAAGAAGAAATAAAAGGGATCCAAACTGGAAAAGAAGAAGTAAAACTATCCTTCTTAGCAGATGATATGATATTGTATACAGAAAACCCTAAAGTCTCAGTCAAAAAACTACTGGACCTGATAAATGAATTCAGCAAAGTGGCAGGATATAAAATTAATACTCAGAAATCAGAGGCATTTTTATACACCAACAATGAACTGTCAGAAAAAGAAATTAAGGGAACAATTCTCTTCACTATTGCAACCAAAAAAATAAAGTACCTAGGAGTAAATTTAACCAAGGAGATTAAAGACTTGTATTCGGAAAAGTATAAAACATTGATAAAAGAAATCAAGGCAGATACAAACAAGTGGAAGCATATATCATGCTCATGGTTAGGAATAATAAACATTATTAAAATGTCTATATTACCCAAAGCAATTTATAAATTCAATGCAATACCAGTTAAAATACCAATGACATACTTCAAAAATATAGAACTCATATTCCAAAAATTTATATGGAACCAAAAGAGAACACGAATAGCCTCTGCAATCTTGAAAAGGAAGAATAAAGTGGGAGGCATCACACTTCCTGATATCAACTTATACTAGAAGGCCATTGTACTGAAAACAGCCTGGTACTGGCATAATAACAGGCATATAGATCAATGGAACAGAACAGAGAACCCAGAAATAAACCCACACTTTTATGGACAACTGATATTTGACAAAGCAGGTAAGAGCATACAATGGAGTAAAGACAGCCTCTTTAACAAATGGTGTTGGGAAAATTGGACATTTACCTGTAAAAAAATGAAACTAGACCACCAACTTACACCATTCACAAAAATAAACTCAAAATGGATAAAAGACTTAAATGTAAGCCGTGAATCCATAAGCATCTTAGAAGAAAACATAGGCAGTAAGCTCTCCAACATCTCTCGCAGCACTATATACATATTTGCTGATTTATCTCCACGGGCAAGTGAAATAAAAGACAGGATAAACAAATGGGACTATATCAAACTAAAAAGCTTTTGTACAGCTAAAGACAGTAAGAACAGAAAAAAAAGACAAACTATACAATGGGAGAACATAATTGACAGTATGTCTGATAAGGGGTTAATAACCAAAATTTATAAAGAACTGGTAAAACTCAACACCAGGAAGACAAACAATCAAATCAAAAAATGGGCAAAAGAAAAAAAAAATGGGCAAAAGAAATGAATAGACACTTCTCCAAAGAGGACATACAGATGGCCAATAGGCATATGAAAAAAATGCTCAACATCACTAATCATTAGAGAAATGCAAATTAAAACCACAATGAGATATCACCTCACACCAGTCAGAATGACGCTCATCAACAAAACAACACAGAATAAGTGCTGGCGAGTATGTGGAGAAAAAGAACCCTCCTGCACTGCTGGTGGGAATGCAGACTGGTGCAGCCACTGTGGAAAATAGTATGGAGATTCCTCAACAAATTAAAAATCGAACTGCCTTTTGACCCAGCTATCACACTTTTATGACTATACTCCAAGAACACCATAGCACTGTTTGAAAAGAAGAAATGCACCCCCATGGTTATGGCAGCATTGTTCACAATAGCAAAGATCTGGAAACAGCCCAAGTGTCCGTCAGTGGACGAGTGGATTAAAAAGCTTTGGTACATATATACTATGGAATACTACTCAGCCATAAGAAATGATGACATCAGATCATTTACAACAACATGGATAGACCTTGATAACATTATACTGAGCTAAATAAGTAAATCAGAAAACACTAAGAACTATATGATTCCATACATAAGTGGGTCATAAAATGAGACTCAGAGACATGGACAAGAGGGTGGTGGTTGGGGGGGGGGGGGGATGGAGGGGAGGAGCACAAAGAAAACCACATAGAAGGTGACAGAAGACAATTTGACTTTGGTGATGGGTATGCAACATAATCAAATGTCAATACAGTGTGTCCGTAAAGTCATGGTGCACTTTTGACCAGTCACAGGAAAGCAACAAAAGACGATAGAAATGTGAAATCTGCACCAAATAAAAGAAAAACTCTCCCAGTTTCATACCTATTCAATGCAGTTCGATGTGGGCTCACGCAGAGATTTTTTTAGGGCTCCTTAGGTAGCTATCTCGTATAGCCTCTACAGACTCGTCACTGACTGATGGCTACCAGAACGGGGTTTCTCCACCAAACTGCCGGTTTCCTTCAACTGCTTATCCCACCCAGTAATGTTATTCCTATGTGGTGGCGCTTCGTTATAAACGCGCCGATATTCACGTTGCACTTTGGTCACAGATTCGAATTTAGCGAGCTACAGAACACACTGAACTTTCCTCTGTACCGTCTACATCTTGACTGGCATGGCCGTGGGCTGCTCCGCTGTATATACGGTGTTACGTCATCACCTGCGCATGCGCACATGCTGCCACATCATCCTACAGAAACTGGGAGGGTTTTCTTTTTATTTGGTGCAGATTTCACATTTCTATTCTTTTGTTGCTTTCCTGTGACTGGTCAAAAGTGCACCATGACTTTACGGACACACTGTATAACTTGGAGATGTTGTCACTGAACATATGTACCCTGAGTTATCAATGTGACCCCATTAAAATTAATAATAATAAAAAAAGAGAGAAGATAAAAAAAACAAAACCCCACTATTTTACTGATTAGTTCCTAGCTATTCCAGGCCACACACTGTTAAACCAGGTTCTCCTTTGATGACCCCTATGTTGAAATAAAAGGAGGTGGTGAGTTATGCAGCACCAGCTCTCAGAAACTGCCTGAGGGCCCTCATTGCAACAATCTGATAACCACAGAAAGCATGGAGAAGTACCTCCCTGCCCTTGTTTGTAATCTTCCAGAGCCTGTAACACTCCTATGCTCTCAGTAACTAGGGAATGGAAAACCCTGGCTCTTGTTATTATTCAGGAAGAGAACGTGAGACAAACTCAAGAACATTTTGTAAACATGAAAAGAACATTTCTACAAAGTAGGCAGGCACATCAAAACATGTCAGTTCAAAGAATAAAGATGTAAGGGCAGCCATAGAGAGTTGAGGGATGTGTCAGCCTATATTTAAGGACCCTGCCAAAGGGGGATTACCTGTGAGTCATTTGGAAAGTATTATACACCAAAATATCCTCAATCACCCTATAAAAACTTTACATTCTTCAGCTCAGGGATGTGAAAAAGAGAGCCTCATCCTACCAGTTGCTTATGCCATAATCTAGGAACCATCACATTTCTTTTTCCATTATTTCCCTCCCAACACATCATCAATCCATCAGCAAGTCAACCTTCAAATTATATATTGATCTATCCTCTTTTTATTTCTACTGCCACAATCCCAATCCAAGCCACAATAACTCTTGCCCAGGCAACCTCAATAGCCCACCTACTGGTTTCTACATACTTTCTCTGGCTCCCCTCCACCATTGGTTTCTGTATGGGAGGAGGTCTTTCTAAGCATAAATAAATGGAAAATATTATCAAAGTAAAAGTTCTGTAAATCTGACAACATAGAAAGCTTAAAATTTTAAATATCAAAATTATTCCTTAGCTGTATGAGAAAGTTGGGGGAGAGAACTTTTACTTTTTTTTTTTTTTTTTTGTATTTTTCTGAAGTTGGAAACAGAGAGGCAGTCAGACATACTCCCGCATGTGCCTGACCAGGATCCACACGGCATGCCCACCAGGGGGCGATGCTCTGCCTATCCAGGGCATTGCTCTGTTGCGACCAGAGCCCTTCTAGCACCTGAAGCAGAGGCCACAGAGCCATTCTCAGCGCCCGGGCCAACTTTGCTCCAATGGAGTCTTGGCTGCGGGAGGGGAAGAGAGAGACAGAGAGGAAGGAGAGGGGGAGGGGTGGAGAAGCAGATGGGTGCTTCTCCTGTGTGCCCTGGCGGGGAATCAAACCCGGGACTCCTGCACCCCAGGCCGACGCTCTACCACTGAGCAAACAGGCCAGGGCTTTTACTTTTTATATTATGTTTTTATATCAGGGGTCCCCAAACTACGGCCCACGGGCCACATGCGGCCCCCTGAGGCCATTTATCCGGCCCCCACCGCACTCCCGGAAGGGGCACCTCTTTCATAAGTGGTCAGTGAGAGGAGCACATTGACCATCTCATTAGCCAAAAGCAGGCCCATAGTTCCCATTGAAATACTGGTCAGTTTGTTGATTTAAATTTACTTGTTCTTCATTTTAAATATTGTATTTGTTCCCGTTTTGTTTTTTTACTTTAAAATAAGATATGTGCAGTGTGCATAGGGATTTGTTCAGTTTTTTCTTATAGTCCGGCCCTCCAACGGTCTGAGGGACAGTGAACTGGCCCCCTGTGTAAAAAGTTTGGGGACCCCTGTTTCATATTATTTATGTGTATGTTTTATTTATTTATTAGCGAGAGAGACACAAACAGACAAACAGGAAGGGAGAGAGATGAGAAGCATCAATTCATAGTTACAGCATCTTGGAGGTTTATTGTTTGCTTTCTCACGTGTGCCTTGATGGAGGGGGCGGTGTGGGGGGGAGCCAGCCAAGCCTTTAACCCCTTGCTCAAGCCAGCGACTTTGGTCTCAAGCCAATGACCTTGGGCTTTAAGCCAGCGACTTTGGTCTCAAGCCAATGACCTTGGGCTTCAAGCCAGTGACCTTTGGACTCAAGCCAAAGACTGTGGGGTCCTGTGGATGATCCCACGCTCAAGGCAGTGACCTCATGCTCAAGCCTGCGACCTTGGGGTTTCAAAACTGTGACCTCAGCGTACCAGATCAACACTTTATCGACTGGTCAGGTGGATTTCATTTCATTTGTGTTTCATGCTGTGACTTTTGACTAACCTCACCGTCTTTAGTAAGGATAACAAAGCCTAGCTGATGATTATTTTTGTTCCTTAAAATGGAGTATAGCCTGACCTGTGGTGGCACAGTGGATAAAGCATCGACCTGGAATGCTGAGGTAGCCAGTGCAAAACCCTGGCTTGCCTGGTCAAGGCACATACGAGAAGCTACTATACTAGTCAGTGCTTCCTTCTCCTTCTCCACCCCTTTCCTTCTCTCTCCTCTCTCTAAAATCAAGAAATAAAATCTTTAAAAAAATATAGTATAAACATTTTTGTGAGTAATGGCATGACAACAGAGATAAATATTAAACTGGTGATAGTATTGATTGTAAACAAGCATCTATCACAAGACCACCAGGAGGTATGGTCCCTGATGCTACTGCATTCTTTGTTGCTTTGTCTTGTCAATCATTACTACATGAGTTATACCATCAAAAAAGTACAGTAACGGGTCTGTATCAGAGAATAATATTCCCATAAGTAAACTAACTACCCTATTGTTACAATAATATAATGTTATAGTAATTAAGTATATAGAAATATAGAAAAATATGGAAGATATATAGAAATAAATTAGGATATAATATTAAAACCCGTTAAGGCAAATGAATAAGGCTATGCCCTCTGGATGGGAATTAATCTGGTTTGTACAGATATGATAGGCAGATATGCCTTTTTGCGCAGGACCCAGTTAGTGCCTGTGTGAAGTTATATATAGATTAAAGGTGGCTTCCCTAGGAACACTTTAATAGTCGCTTGATGTAACATTTCTGAAGATTAACATAAAAAGGGCTCCCTGCTAGAAACTCCCAAAAAGGTGGTTTGATGTGATAATCCTGTAGATTAACACCTGGTAGGCCAGAAAAGGTACTAAAGCAAAGGGGCCCCCTGCTGCCATAGTCGCCCAGACTCCAACATTGAACGTGGACTGTCTCCATGCCGCTCTGACCAAGGACAGCTGAGAAGACCACACCGATAGAGCCCCATTAAGCTGTACTCAGGCATGCCTTAAGGATTTGAGAGTAATAAACTGCCTGTGTGATTCTTGCAACAAACTTGCGTGTGTGTTGTATCTTTCCTCCAGTGGCAATTGGTCTCGGTACCAATAAGTAGCATCCTCATAGCTGCCTCGAGTAGTCTCAAAGAGGCTGCCAGCTCTGCTGTTAAGCAGGAGTGTCCCACTGCATGGGGAAGTTGAATTGGGGACTCCTGATCGATGTAGAGCTCAGGCTTTACTGGGACACCTATAATAGATTCTGTTACATTCTATAGTGTGGCTTCATTGTTCTTTGGTCTGAAGATACCTTTTGGTTATACTGGCTATTTCACCTTCACCCTACCGTCAGACAAGTTCTTTGGCATTAAGTACATTCATATCATTGAGCCACCATCACCACCATCCATTTCCAGAATTCTTTTCATTTTGAAAAACTGAAACTCTACCCATTAAATAACTCCTCATTCTTCCTTCTCCTATACCCTGGCAACCACCATTCTAATTTCTATGTCTATGAATTTGATTACACCAGGTCTACCTTATATAAGAGGAATCATACAGTATGTATGTGTATATAATCATACAATAAGGTTCATCCAAGTTGTAGCATGTATTAGAAGTTACTTTCTTTTTAAGGCTGAATAATATTCCATTTATGTATATACCACATTGTTTATCCATTCATCAGTGAACATGTCGGCTACTTCTACTCCTTGGCTAGCGTGAATAATGCTTCTATGAACATGAGTATACAAATATCTTGAATCCTCACTTGCATATTTTTATATTTAAAACTTTTTTGCACCATGGAAATTGTATTAGTAATCAGTTCCTGCATAACAAACCACCCCAAAAGCTCATGACTCATAACAATAATTGATTTATTTAGTGACAGTGAGAGAAGGTCAGACAGTCAGGGAGAGAGAGATGAGAAGCATCAATTTTTGTTGTGGCACCTTAGTTGTTCATTGATTGCTTTCTCATATGTGCCTTGAATAGGGTGGGGGGAGCTCCAGCTGAGCCAGTGACCCCTTGCTCAAGCCAGTGACCTTGGGCTTGAGCCAGCGACTTCTAGGCTTCAAGCCAGCAACCTTTGGGCTCAAGCCAGTGAGCCTGCGCTCAAGCTGGATGAGCCTGTGCTGAAGCCAGCGGCCTCAGGGTTTTGAACCTGGATCCTCAGCATCCCAGGCTGATGCTCTATCCACTGAGCAACTGCCTAGTCAAGCATAACAATTTATTATTTCTCCTGGTTTTGTGGGTAGGCTGAATGGTTCTTTTGCTTGTTTACCTGGCCTCAGTCACATAGTGGCATTTAGCCAGACGATCTGGCCCCTATGGGTGGGCCAACAGGTCCAAGAAGGCTTTATTACATGTCTAGCAGTTGGTTTTGGCTCTTGCCTGGTTCTCCTCCATGTGATCTCTTATCCTCCCTCTAATAGGTTAGGCCAATTTCCTTATATGGCAGACTTAGAAAATGTTGAAGAGGGGAAAGCAGAAGCTGCAAGGTTTTGGAGGTGTAGGCTCTGAAACTTGCTCAGTGCCACTTCACTTATGTTCTATTGGTTAAAGCAAATGTCATAGATTGTTCAGATTTAAGTGGTGGGAAAGAAAGTCTACCTCTTGATGAGAGTAGCTGCAAAAAATCTGTGGTCATATTTAATCTACCACAGGAATATATTACCTATTCAAAAATGCTAAATAAAAATATTTATAAATAAATCTTAATGATATGGAAAAATTCATATTATACTTTAAACAACAGAGAACAAAACTGTAAATGAATTAAGATTTATATTTGTACTGCCTGGCTTCTCTGTCTTTTCCCCCATTTCTACTAGAGATAATGGCTCAACTCAAAATGGTTTAAATAGTAAGGAATATGGATTATTTTACATAACAAGAAGTCCCAAGGAAGGGCAGCTCCAATGACACCTACACACTAACGTCAGCAGAAACCCAAAGCCATGTTACATACATTTCAGCTCAATTCTTAGGCTAGTTTCCCTCATGGATGCAAGACAGCTGTTTCAGTTATAGGCATCACATTTAGAAATGGCAACATCCACAGGAAGAAGAGGTATACATCTTCCTGTGTCTCTGTGCCCTTCTCATCTCTTTCTTTTGAAAATAATTTAAATAGTATACAGAAAAGCTGAGAGTGGTGCAATGACTAACCACACACCCTCTATCTAGATTCAACAACTGACAGCATTGTGCCACATACCAACACTGCTTCATCTCTCTTCTTCACTGTAATATATATCTATGTCTATGTCTATATCTGTATCTATATCTATCTTCTTTCCTGTATCATTTGAAAGTAAGTTGTAGACATCACCTACACAATTCAGCGTATATTCCCTAAGAATAACGATGTCTCCTGTGCCATGGCTGGTAGCTCAGTTGGTTAGAACATCGTCCAGATACACCAAGGTTGCGGGTTGATCCCCATTCGGGGCACATATCAGTTCCATCTTTCTCTTTCTCTCTCCCTTCCTCTTTTTCTCTCTCTCTCTCTAAAAAAAAGTCTCTTATAGAATCACAATATCATCACACTTGTAAAAAATTAACAGAATTTCCTACCATTACTCAATGCTGTCCAAGTTTAAATTTCCTCAGTTATCTCTAAAATGTGTTTTATAGCTTATCATTTTCAAACAAGAAGCCAATCAAGTCCAAGTTCATAAATTAAATTTGGTTTCACACTTCTTCAGTACTTTTTGATTTAAAACATTGCCTCAATTTATTTCATGACCCTGAGATTTCTTTTGTATTATTCTGATATGTTTCCTCATGGTGTTATCTTGTTCCTGTTATCTTTGTATTTCTTATAAGCTTCCAGATTAGATTTAGAAGCTTAACCACATTTATGTTAAACCTTTCTTGTAAGAATATTTCATAATTGATGTATTGTATCTTGTGTCTCCTTTTATTAGTGAGGTAACTTTCTCAGAAGCCCCATAGTGAACTTTTTCACTAGTGTCATTGGTCAGAACAAAGAAACATGCACTGTCCTGGACTAATCGCTGGTGATGGCATTGGAAATACCATGCACAGATTCACCATAGTATGTATTCGGTGGGCTGAGGATGACGCCCACAAAGAAGAGGATGCTGACATCGTCCTCCTCTATGAAGGAGGAAGGTGGGTCCATGCACAAAAAGGGTTCTGCCAATGGAGGAAGCAGTCAGTATCCTTTCCCCGACTCCCCTGGGAATCTGCAAATTCCGTTGGTGCTATCTTCACCCCAAGTCTGATATCCACCCACTTTTCTCCATCTCCACTCCCACCCTTGTCCAAGTCACCAACTCTGGCCCACTCTATAGCCAAAAGCCTCTAACCTGCCTCTCTCTGCTCCTAATATATTCTCCAGACACCAGAGTTGTCTATTGAAATCTCAGTGGACTATGTCTAACCACTGCTTTACTCCCTCCAGTGGCTTCCCAGTGCACTTAAGATAAAGTCCTGAAATCTCAACTTTACCTACAAAATGTCACATAATTTGGTCCCTGCTTATCTATCCAGTCTGACCTAGTCCACCCTCCTACACATTCAGTAAGTGCCAGGTACTTTCACTCTGTTCTTTGAATGTGCTGAACCCTTGACTGATTCAGGACTTTCGCACATGTTCCCTCTTGTGGAACACTACTCCTACGCTTTGCCTGGCAGCAGAAAACAGTAGTTGTTATGTTCTAAATTGTGCCCTCCCCCATTCATATGTTGAAATCCTAACCTCTAGTAGCTCAGAATGCGACTGTTATTTACAGATAGAGTCTTTAAAGACGTAATTAAGGTAAAATTAGGTCATTAGGGTGGGCCCTTATCCACTATGACACAGACACACATAGAGGGAACAGCATGTGAGGAAACTGGGAGAAGGTGGCAATCTACAAGCCAAAGTGAGAGGCCTCGGAAGAAATCAATTCTGCTAACATCTTGATCTCGGAAAGCTAACCTCCAGAACTGTGAGAAAATAAATGTCTGTTGTTGAAGCCACTCAGTCTGTGATACTTCGTTACGGCAGCCCTACTAAACTATATGGTAAGTAGTTAAGCCATTGAATTCTGGAGCAGGCTTCCCAAGTATAAAACCTGCCTCTGTCAATCACTAACTGCAACTTGGGGAAAATTACTTAACCTTTTCATGCCTTGGTTTCTTTTTCTGTAAAATGGAGATGATTGCAATAGTATCAATAAAGTGACAACCATCTGTTTTGCACCAGTTTGAGGGGTTTTCTGGGATGCAGGCCTTTCTGTGCTAAAACCTTAGCAGACTGAATATAGTTGCTGTGAGTCTGAATTAATACTATATTAGAAGTCCTAGTACACGGTAAGCACTCAATAAATAACAGGTATAATTACTACTGATTAAATTTCAGATCTTACCTTAACTGTCACTTTTTCAAAGATACTTTCCCTGATCCCATAATCTGGATTAGGACTCCTTGTTAAATTCTCTCATAGTATCTGGTTCACTTATTGTCAGTGGTTTCCCAAAATCCATTCTCCTTATTTTCAACAACAAAACCCCTGATTTCTAACTGCCTGGATTAAAGACAATTATTTCTCAGTTTCCCTTGCGGAAAAGTTCTGACCAATGGAATACGAGCCAATAAGATATATGCAGCCCTGGCCGGTTGGCTCAGCGGTAGAGCATCGGCCTAGCGTGCGGAAGACCCGGGTTCGATTCCCGGCCAGGGCACACAGGAGAAGCGCCCATTTGCTTCTCCACCCCTCCGCGGCGCTTTCCTCTCTGTCTCTCTCTTCCCCTCCCGCAGCCAGGGCTCCATTGGAGCAAAGATGGCCCGGGCGCTGGGGATGGCTCTGTGGCCTCTGCCTCAGGCGCTAGAGTGGCTCTGGTCGCAACGTGGCGACGCCCAGGATGGGCAGAGCATCGCCCCCTGGTGGGCAGAGCATCGCCCCTGGTGGGCATGCCGGGTGGATCCCGGTCGGGCGCATGCGGGAGTCTGTCTGACTGTCTCCCTGTTTCCAGCTTCAGGAAAATGAAAAAAGAAGAAGAAAAAAAAAAGATATATGCAAATTCTGGGTTGTACCCTTAAAGCAGCAGGTTCTTTTTTTTTTTAATTTATTATTATTTTTTATTTTATTTATTTATTTTTAGAGAGGGACAGAGACAGAGAGGGAGAGAGAGGAGAGAGAGACAAGGGGGGAGGAGCAGGAAGCATCAACTCCCATATGTGCCTTGACCAGACAAGCCCAGGGTTTCGAACTGGCGACCTCAGCATTTCCAGGTCCACGCTTTATCCACTGCGCCACCACAGGTCAGGCAAAGCAGCAGGTTCTTAAACCGTGGAAGCACTGGATAAAATTCAGAGGACTTTGAACTTGAATGGAGGTGGAGGGGAGAGAGGGAAACATTTATTTGTTGTTTCACTTAGCTGTGCATCCATTGATTCCTTCCCGTTTGTGCGCTGACAGGGGATCGAAGAGGAAACCTTGGTGTTTGAGATAACGCTCTCATCCACTATGCTAACCCGCTAGGGCTGGATTTTATATATGATATATATAAATAAATGAAGCGGGTTTAAACTTGTATGAAAAGTCTCGTGTGTGTCTGCCAGAGCTAAAGAACAGAAGCCCAGAGGGAATGCAGAAGAACTGAGGTCCTGCATAGGCTGAGGAGACAGTTTTGGGGAGCAAAACCAAAGCAGGGTGAACTGGCTAGAGTTCTTAGGTTCAGACAGCAGAGTACTCTTTCCTTTGGGTTGAAGGAGAAACAGGAAGCTGGAGTCACAGCTGTAAATAGCCAGAGTTGAAGCTGAAAGGTATACAGAGGCTCTATCATGGAGGGGCTGTATCCTACGTGCAGCTGTAAAACAGGTAAGGGTCATGATCATTTTAGAAAGAACCAGTATGCCTGCAGCATGAGCAGTCGAGGCAAATCTTGAGGCAGAAGTGTCACTGGTCCTGAGGATAAGAGTCCCAAAGGAGGCTCATATTCTATGTAAATAAGTATTTAAAAGTCATAAATAAAGCTAGTTAACTGTCTAAAGAGTCTCTACCCTCCTACCTGGACAAATGCATTTTCAAAAAGAAGGACCTGGAAGGAAGGTGGAGAGGCTGGCGGATTTACGCGGGGCGTTCCTGGAACCAAGAAGGCAAAGAGCGCGGCGGCCGCCCAAATGTAGAGAACCACAGCGACACCTGGCTCTTCTTCGAGCAATTTCCGAGGGCCACCTTCCCGCCGCGGAGAGCGGCGCGGGTGTAGCGGCCGGAGGCGTGGCCTGGCGTGACCGCGGGCCGACGGCGCGGGGTCGAAGGGCACACGACGTCCGTGTCATGGCGGCCTCCGTGCTGGGCTCGGCCTGGCCCCAGCTACCGTTTGGCATACCGGGCTTGTGTCGCTGCCGGCTTCCCCGGGGCCCGTGGGCGCGCGCGCGGCGGCTCCCGGGGCCCGCGGGTTCCGGGCGGAGCGTGGGCGCAGCCAGCGGACCTGGCGCCTCGGGTACTGACCGCTACTGCATGGAATTGCTGCGGTGAGCGAACCTGGCCTGCCCCCGGCGAGAGGCCCGGGAGCAGCCCCAAGGGGCACGGCGGGCGCGCTGGCTGGTGTCGGGGCGTCCGGATGGCGGGCGAGGAGACCCGCTCCTTGCTGCGTCCTCCAGCGTGTGCGCTCGGGTTGGCTCCGGACGAGGGTGTGTAGGAGAGTGAGGCAACAGGAACTGTTAGATGGGTCACAAAATTGCCCTTTCGTCTATCGGCTTGAGTGAACCTTAATTTTTACCCAATTAAACGTTTTGCATATATAGCTTTTTTAAGTTTCAAAGACGACTAGTAATTTTAATTACCATAGCAACTGACTTTTTCCTGTGTGTCAGGCTCTGTGCAAAGCAGTTACAAAGACAGTCTGATCCTGAACAAGTTCTGGTTTAGGAGCACTCATACGCACCCCTCTTTGAAAATTTGAATATAAATTTTGACTCCCCCAAAACTTAACTGCTAATAACCCACTGTTGACCGGAAACCTTACAGATAACATGACAGTTGATACTGTATTATACTAAAGTAAACTAGAGAAAATGTTAAGAAAATAAGGAAGAGAAACCACATTTACAGTATTGATGGAGGAAAAAACCCCACGTGTAAGTGAACCCACACAGCTCAAACACGTGTTGTTCAAGGGTCAACTGTAATTTACTTAATCTTTATTACAAATTGTGAGGGACAAATGTAGTCTCACCACTTAAGGTTATGAGGATTAAAGCATATAGAACAATGCCTGCATAAAGCAAGGGCACTGTGATTATAACTGTAAGCCATTACAGTATTACCTCATTTAATGGACTGGGAAACTGAGGTTTAGAGAAACTAAGGAGTTTACCCGAGGTTCACTAGAATAGCCTCATAGAGTCAGGGGCTTGATGATCGTTTTGTTTTTCCTGATTAACACTAGAAAGCCTGGCACGTGGGAATCGCTGCTAATCAGCTGTGGAATGGAGTTAGATGAATCAGATCCCCTGACACATCTAAGCAGGGGCCTCCTTGGAGTCCAGGTCTGATTGCAGAGACCAGTGGCTTAGCCTCTTGCTGCCTATCAGATATGCTGTACTTAGTCATGACAGTGGTCAAAATGCTCTGAGTACCTGGTCTCAAGGTCTTCCGAAGTGTTTAAAAATTAAACATCTTGGATTTGATTGGGCTAGTAAATCCCAATTTTTAAAAATTTATTTTAGCAAAATGTAGTACAACAAAATTCCCATGTTTTGTTTTTAATCACTTTTTTAATACAGTTCCTCCCACACTTTATTTGTTGATTACTTATAGGGGAAACAAAATAGCAGTAGAGGAAATCAGGGCATTAAGAATTTTTAAAGTCAGAACTGCTAAAAGGTTATGTTTATTATTATGTATTTTAAAGTTGCCATTCTTTTGATGATTAATTTGTTACCAAAATGTATCATATGTATGTACCATGTCCACTTGTCCAGTGAAATTTTTCTTTAATATAAGTAGTGTCCTAACTTTTTTATCCACAGGTGAATAATTACTCTTACTAATTTCTTATGTATTCTTGCAATAATAGTCCATGGCTATCACTTGATAGCTTTTCGCAAATATGTATTTACAAACGGCCAGATTCTTACTCTGTCCATGTTGGTATTTGAATGGAATGGAGGCTATTGACTCTGGTGGTTTATTTAAAAGCCTGGATTTTGCAGGCTGACCTGATCTGAATTTATTCATCCTAGATCTGTCACTTGGGAAAGTTACTTAAAGATTCAGCTTTTTCCTCATTTGTACATTTATTTCTACTACTACCTTATAGTGTAGTTGCAAGGATTAAATGTGATGATGTATAAGAAAAATGCTGGCACATAAATACTCATAAAATAGTTTTAGAGTAAAAACAAAATGAAATTTGAAAGGGAGATTAGAACTTTTGGCTTCTAATTGTCCATTAATTTTTGCAAGATTTGTCCTCTGAAATTATTTGTGCAGGGTTCTTTTTGATATGTATCTTATGGAAGGCCTCCAAATATCATATCAGAAAAGATACCAGGCCATAACTTCAGGTTAGCCAGCTGGGTTCTCTTAGGAATCTAGGTTCCTGGAAAAATCTCAAACCTGATTTTCATAGGCTTCTTGGGGTTTGTTTTTAAGGAACTGCTGCCTCAGGCCTTAGGATTGGTGCTATAATAAGGAGGTGCTAGTGGTGGTTTCTGGAAGTGCATTTGTACTCCATGCTCTTCCTGCCTCCCTGAGGAACCAGTTCTTCCTCTGTGTTTCTGTGGCACAGATCCATGGACTTATTCTAGTAGTTCCAGCACCAGATATGCTTATTTCATGTGTCTGTCTCTCTCTACTAGACTAAAGTCTATACCTATCTTCAGTGTCTAGCACAGTTCCTTGCACATAGTAGGCACTAAATACATGTTAGAATTCGTGAGTGAATGAAAGGTTATTGGCTTTGTTGCTGTATAAAGCCATCATAGTTTGGCATTTCTATCAGGGACAGTTCTTAGGTAACGTGGACCTTGATTAGCCACTTAGGATATCTTGCATACCAATAATTGGTGTTTATAACAATGATCCTGAGTGATGAAGAAATGGATAAATCAGTATATCCTATTTTTAATGTAAGGAAGTAGGTAATATTGTTTAGAAACATTTCCAATGAAAATTAAAAAAAATAATTGTTAACAGAGCCAACTCTTAGCTGTGTAAAATATCTTATTTACCAAAGTTTGTTACAGTTGTATTACATTGTTATTTCTTTTTTTCAGTTCCCTGTAAGAAACTTAAAGGACTTCACATATTGGTTGTTTTTAGGAGATTTGCAGTCGGAGGTTATCAAACCTCATTTTGCAAATTAGGAAATAAACACGGCTGGTATCATTTATGTCAGTAACTAGTTGAGTGGTAGAAATTAAAATTGTAGTTTTGATTCTGATATTCAGTGTTTTCCCACTGTTTTCATAGTAACTTCTGAGTTTTTTAAACACTTGAAGTTCAGAGACTTTTTTGGGTTTTTTTGTTTTTTTTGTTTTTGTTTTGTATTTTTCTGAAGCTGGAAACGGAGAGACAGTGAGACAGACTCCCGCATGCGCCCGACCGGGATCCACCCGGCACGCCCACCAGGGGTGATGCTCTGCCCACCAGGGGGCAATGCTCTGCCCCTCCAGGACGTAGCTCTGTTGCGACCAGAGCCACTCTAGCGCCTGGGGCAGAGGCCAAGGAGCCATCCCCAGCGCCTGGGCCATCTTTGTACCAATGGAGCCTTGGCTGCGGGAGGGGAAGAGAGAGACAGAGAGGAAGGAGAGGGGGAGGGGTGGAGAAGCAGATGGGCGCTTCTCCTGTGTGCCCTGGCCGGGAATTGAACCCGGGACCTCTGCACGCCAGGCCAACGCTCTACCACTGAGCCAACTGGCCAGGGCCCTTGAAGTTCAGAGACTTTTTATAGTATAAAAAAATTTAAAAATATTTATATTTATATTTACACATTTAAAAATAAAAACTATAGAACTGTTTTACTCACACTGTCCATTTTGTAGCTGAAACTCCTTATAGTGAGATTTATGTTTTTTAAGTAGAGCTAAAGGATCTTTTCCTTTTGTTTACATGGAAGTTGAGGGAAATTGTGAGGGAATGACTAGAAGGCATTTAAGTTCTCTGTTATGAACCAATTGCAAAGTGGGAGCAGTCTGAACTTTCTTAAAGTCCATGGAATGAAGTTTTCCCATTTCATAATGAATACTATTTAATAGGAAATAATGTTTTCGTAAGATTCCAGTATATTACAATGAAAGTAGCCTAGTTGACAGGCAGTCTGGTAAGTACTTTATACTTCAGTCATCCTAGAATGACTGTAGTAAGGATTATATTTTTTAAACTTTTACTTTGAAGTAATTTCATATTTACATAAAATTACAGAAATAGTACACAAAGCTTCAATATACTCTTTACCCAAATTTCCTTATTGTTAACACTCTGAACCATTTGAGAATAAGATGTAGACATGATGTCCCATTCCTTCTTTATATTTTAATATGTATTTCTTAATATACCATGAATCTCTCCTGTATAACTTTTGTATAACCATCAAATCAGAATATTGAAATTGACCAATATTAACATATAATCCACAGAATCTATTTTAATTTTACCGATTATTCTGTTATGTCTTTCATACATCTGGATGATGTGCTACATTTAGTTGTCATATCTCTTTAGTCTTCTCTAATTTGTAATAGTTTCTCAGTGTTTCCTTATCTTTCATGAGCTTGACATTTTTTTTTTTTTTTTGTATTTTTGTATTTTTCTGAAGCTGGAAACGGGGAGAGACAGTCAGACAAACTCCCGCATGCGCCCGACCGGGATCCACCCGGCACGCCCACCAGGGGCGAGGCTCTGCCCACCAGGGGCGATGCTCTGCCCCTCCGGGGGGTCGCTCTGCCACGACCAGAGCCACTCTAGCGCCTGGAACAGAGGCCAAGGAGCCATCCCCAGTGCCCGGGCCATCTTTGCTCCAATGGAGCCTTGGCTGTGGGAGGGGAAGAGAGAGACAGAGAGGAAGGGGGGGGGGGAGGTGGAGAAGCAAATGGGCGCTTCTCCTATGTGCCCTGGCCGGGAATCGAACCCCGGTCCCCCGCACGCCAGGCCGACGCTCTACCGCTGAGCCAACTGGCCAGGGCCAGAGCTTGACATTTTTTAAAGAGAACAGGCCAGTTACTTTGTAGACTCCTAATTTTGGTTTATTTAACATTTCCTCATGATTTATACATTTTTGGCAGGTATTTTATAGAAATGATGCTGTGTTTTTCTCAGCATTATATCAAGAAGCACATAGTGTGCTGGCTGGGTAAGCTTGGTTAGTTAGAGTGTCATCCTGATATGCCAAGGTTATGGGTTTGTTCCCCAGTGAGGGCACATACAAAAATCAGCCAATGAGTGCATAAATAAATGTAACAACAGACTGATGTTTCTCTTTCTCCCTTTCTCTCTCTCTCTCAAATCAATCAATAATAATAAGAAGGACATGACATTGATTTATCGTATTACTGTGGTGTGAAATTTTTATTACTTGGTTGAGAAGGTGTCTTTTAGGTTTCTTCCTTGTAAATTTAATTAAAAGAATGTTAATTAGCCTGACGAGGAGGTGGCACAGTGGATAGAGCATCTGACTGGGACGCAGAGGTCCCAGGTTCGAAACCCCGAGGTCGCTGGCTTGATTGTGGGCTCATCTGGTTTGAGCATAGCTCACCAGCTTGAACCCAAGGTCGCTGGGTTGAGCAAGGGGTCCCTTGGTCTGCTGTAGCCCCCTGGTCAAGGCACATATGAGAAAGTAATCAGTGAACAACTAAGGTGCTGCAACAAAGAATTGATGCTTCTCATCTCTCTTCCTTCCTGTCTATCTGTCCCTATCTGTCTCTCTCTCTCTCTCTGTTCCTGTCATAAAAAAAATGTTAATTAGTAAGTGATACATATTTTTTGAGGAGATACTTCAGTACTGTGTAAATATCCCATTTCTATCCAACTTTTACCTACTTAACATTTCCAGACATTTATTGAATTTGATTTTTTTGCTTGAATCAGTTATTTCTTTTTAGTTATCAAATGATGATTTAAAAAGATAACATCATGTCTTCTAGATTTATCAGATGGTGTACAGATTGTTAAATGTTTCCTTCTCTTCCTATTTATTATTCTTTACTTTATATTGACATAGACTCATGGAATCCTGTTACAACCTGTTACTATCATTATTTTTTTGATGCTGAAATTATCTCAGACTTACCTAAAGAGAACTTTGTCAATTTCTTTGTCCTTTGACAAGCCCCTTCCTTTTTCCTGCTCAACATTTCTTTCTGCTCAAGAAGATGTTTCAGGCTTATCTTGTATTTTCCCTGCCCCAGGTGTGGAGTCAGTCATTCCTCTAAGGATCCCTATTTATTTTCAGTGGAGAAAGCTATTTAGAAACCATGATCTAGGTCAGGGGTCCCCAAACTTTTTACACAGGGGGCCAGTTCACTGCCCCTCAGACCGTTGGAGGGCCGGACTATAAAAAAAAATTATGAACAAATCCCTATGCACACTGCACATATCTTATTTTAAAGTAAAAAAAAACAAAACGGGAACAAATACAATATTTAAAATAAAGAACAAGTAAATTTAAATCAACAAACTGAACAGTATTTCAATGGGAACTATGCTCCTCTCACTGACCACCAATGAAAGAGTTGCCCCTTCCAGAAGTGCGGTGGGGGTGGATAAATGGCCTCAGGGGGCCACATGCGGCTCAGGGGGCCGTAGTTTGGGGACCCCTGATCTAGATGTTAGGTGTGTTCAGTGATACTGGGCTGGACCGGGAGGGATATCATTGCTGCTAGGTTCTCTCAGCAGACACTGCTAGGAAGCGTAAGTGTAGTATGTGTGAGTGTGTGTGTATACACCTGAGCATACACCACCCCCAGCCCTGTATTGTTTCCTGTCAGTATGTCTTATCTGTTTATCTATGTATGAAAAACTGTGAGTTCATACCAGTACTTGTTAAAACTATTTTCTTGATTTCTACTTTGGTAGCTTATTTGAATTCTCATAAAGTGATTCTGAAATAATTAAAATTATAAGTACTACATAAGTCAAAATAAATTAATAGAGATTAATTATTTTTTATTTTGATCTGGTCTGGGATTGTGGGTAGATATATTTTTAGTAATTGTAGGGAAACAGGTATAGAATATATGAAATTTGAGTCCTCTTTTGAATTGAAGCCTCATTGTTTTCAGGTAATTCTGATCAGTATTCTTTTGTGCGTGGTTTGAAAGTCAAAAGTAACTGCCTTTTTTTGCCTATTTGTTTTAGGAAACGAGATTATGAAGGCTACTTGTGCTCCCTGCTGCTTCCTTCAGAATCCAGAAGCTCTGCTTTTGCACTCAGAGCCTTCAATGTGGAACTGGCTCAGGCTGGTATTAAAATACCTTAAAGATTATTTGCAAAAATGGTGATATAATGTGTTTAATGCCGAACAATAAAGAAATATAGCTGTAATTTATATGTTGGATGGGTTTAAGGTCTCTGCTGGTGATTTTTTCCCCCCTATTTAGGCTTAACAGTTTATTTTCTAAAATAAAAGTAGCTAATGAACTTACTTTTTCTGTAAATACCATTCTGGAATTTGTTTTTCTTTTTGTAGGGATATTATAAAACTGTACAATGAACATTGCCTATTTGTCTGTTAATTAGGTTAATCAGAGTATTTCTGCTTATCCTCTCCCACATAGCGGTTTTAAAAGCACTTAAAAAATTTTTTTTATTTAAAAATTACAGTTGACATATAATATTATATTAGTTTCAAGGGTACAACATAGTGATTAGACATTTATATAACTTATAAGGTGATCACTTTGATAATAAATCTAGTGCCTGTATTGCACCATACATAGATATTACAATATTATTGACTGTATTCTCTATGTTGTACTTTACATCTCCATGACTATATGTAACTATCAATTTGTACTTTTTAATCCCTTCACCTTTTTTACCCATCCCTCCCAAAACCCTTTCCCCATCTAGTAACCATCAAAATGTTCTGTCTCTGAGAGTTTGTTACTGTATTGTTTGTTCATTATTTTGTTTTTTAGATTCTACGTATGAGTGAAATCGTATGGCATTTGTCTTTCTCTGTCTGACTTATTTCACTCAGCAAAATACCCTCTAGGTCAGCGGTTCTCAACCTGTGGGTCGCGACCCCGGCGGGGGTCGAACGACCAAAACACAGGGGTTGCCTAAAGCCATTGGACCCCTGTGTTTTGGTCATGTTTTGGTCGTTCGACCCCCGCCGGCGTCGCGACCCACAGGTTGAGAACCGCTGCTCTAGGTTCACCTATGTTGTTGCAGATGACAACATTTCATTCTTCTTTATTGTTCTGAGGCCTCTTGGTAGGTTTAGGCCATGGTCAGAGCTACTTGGTATGAGCTACAAAGTATCTTCAGATGGTTTCCACTTGTGCTGGGCATGGAGGTGCCTGGGAGAGGCTACACTGCCAACTGGCTGCTACTAGTGCCAGGCTTGGGACTGCTTAACAGGAGGTATGGGATATGCTGAGTTCAGATGCTGCTGGTTTGGCGTTTGTCTGCAGCACAAGCCAAAATAGGCTATTGGTATGGAAAAGCCACTGGATGCGACTTGGGTGGGCTGGAAAGTTGGCCCGGTCTCAGGGAATCACCAGGACAGGGCAAACAATGTTAGGCAGGTTGATGGAGACTCAGATATGGTGCCTGCCTGCACTTGCAGGGAGAGGGCTTAGCAAAGGCACAACGGCTTCTGTTAGCACTTCTTTCTGGGAGAAAGTTGCCCCTTTAGCTCTGGTCCTGAAGCTAGAAAATTATTTTCCTGATCATGTGTCCCTGGTGCTTTTTGAACTTTTCCCCAGAGGTGGAGCTCAGATCCAGATTGTGGCTCTTTAAGAGGGACTACTTGGATTCCAGCAGCCCTCTGTCTCACTTGGACACAATCCCTGCTGGTTTTTACCGCCAGAGGTTACGGGGACTTCTCTTCCTGGCACTGGAACCCTGGACTGGGAGCTTACTGTGGGGCTGGGACTCATCACTCCTTAGGGGAGACCTCTGCAGGCAAGATATCTCTCCCAATTAAAAAAAAGTTTTTAACTTTTTGGGGGGTGACATTGGTTAATAAAATTATACAGGGTTTTTTTTTTAACCTTTCAAAGAAGTGCTTTTATTTATAAGGCTTAGGAAAGGAAAAATGCTCTAGAAAAAGGAAATTTTAAAATAGGTGTTCAGTGAGGGCCCAGGAGCAATGAGTGGTTCTGGTGGGGTCGAGGTTGAGTTTTGCTTTTACTGGTGGTCACTTCCAGACTGTGAGGACAGTTCTCCCTTAGTCTTTTGATTAGGCCCCCTTTGGACCCTAGTGACTGGCCAGAATGACTTCTCAGCTCTCTATCAGAATTTCCTAATTGCCACAAACGTTTTGGGGGGATGATTTGTTTCATTTACAGTCTCCATTAGGGACCTCAGCGTTAAAGGTGTCATTAGTTAGGTTATACGTAAGGATTCAGTTATTGGAGGTGCTAGGTAAGAGATGGGGACACATTAACCATGATCAGCCAGGGCTTCAGCTTATTGTGTATGATGATGTTGTAGCTGTAGCAGTAAAACAGTGCTTGTCATTGCTCATCACTGGCGCCATGGCCTTCAGCAACTGCACCGTGACCCAGCGGACCTTGTCAGACAGCTTGCTGCTTACCTGCTTGCCTCAGGTGCTCTCCAGGCACAGTCGCAGGTTGTTCACAGTTCACTTGCCCCCATGTATGTGGTTGTAGTCCGCCCTGTGTTCCTTAGCGTTGGTGAGATGAGTGAACATGTTGACCAGCTCGCTGGTCCTGGTGTACTATGCAGAAGCAGCAATGCCCAGGCTTCTACATGGTACAGCTCAGCAGGTGGTACTAGCCCCCAGGACATACAGGTGCAGGTTGAACTTGCTCTCACTGATTAGTAACAGGTTGTTGATACAGAGAAAGATCACATAGGCTTCCTTAGTGGATTGAGACATGAGTGATGTTTTGCTGTCCTATCAGCTCTTTTGAGGTAGTTTCCATTCTTTTTGTGTGTGTGTATGCCAGAAAACTCCCTTCTTTCTCTAGTTCTTTCCTATATTTTAAAATATTTTTTACCATCAGATCCTCTGGGTCAGTTTATAGTGGTTCCTAAAATGGTTGACTATTTGATCTCTTGAGAACTAATAGCCAGTGTTGACACTGAAGACATTTTGGATGGTTTGCACACTCACCCAGTAAAAATGCCAGTCCTCTTTTTCTGACACCTGGCCCATCCTGTCTTTTCAAAGTTATATATCAGCACTCACTTCTCAATATCAGTAACTCATTTCACTATTCCTGCTATAATCCATCTGTACATGGAGTCAGTGGGAATGTCCAGTTTCTCTTTAGTTTCACTGACTCTTGTCTGGGCTCTTTCCTGATGTCAGATTATTTCCCTGTCACTTTCTTCCATGGCTGTAGAATGCAGAGCAGGGCATCTCTGAGTGGCTCCCTGCCTCCAGTCCCACTCTGAGCTTGCAGGAGTTTGCCCAGCCACTGTCCTGCCTACTTTTGGGGTGGTTCCCTGGCAACCAAAGATGCAATGGCTGGTGCCTAAAATCATATAGGTTTTGAGTGTATGGTTCTATAATACACATCTGTATATTGCATTGTGTATTTATCACCCAAAGTTATATCTCCTTTTTTTTTTTCTCTATTCTTAGAAATACTGTAAAATTCAATCATTTTAGTTTAAACACAATAAGTGAGTTACAGGAAGTTGTGCAAAAAGGCACACATTATTAATGATATAAATTTGGCAGCAGAATCCTATGTAATGAAAGTTACTGTCAGGTGATAGGAAAGAAAACAGATAACAGAAAAACTGAACTGATTTTTCTAGTCTAATATTAGAAAGAGGAAAACAATGCTCAGATATGGACATTCCTCACCCCTCTCTGTTTTAAACTAAAGATTCTAAACTCTTGGCTATATTACCATTAGGCCATTCTTTGCCATTACTGTCCAGAGAGGTGGACGGATTCTCTTCCTATCCTGTGCTCACAAGGCTGAATAACACTTTATAGAGACACTGATATTGTTCAATGTCAGGAAATACTTCTGACCTCATCAGATTAAACATCTTGGCTACCTGGTAAACATTCATAGAGTTTTATTTTTCTTGTTGGTACATAAGGGTTGTCAGAATACAGAAAGTTCCTGCTCATATCTTTATCTGTCACCATATTATTTGACCCTCTTTACCACTTTCCTTTACCCTTCTTTCCCTTTGATTACCACTGTGCTGTTGTCTGTATCTGTAAGTTTTTGTTTGTGTTCATTTGTTGCCACATGTAGGTGTGTGACCCATTCTACGTCTCCACCCTTCCTATCAGTCTGGTCATGGCTTCTTTATATCCTTGATATAGGACTCTGTTCAGCTAGACTTCAGGTGGCTCTCAGTGATGGTTGTTCTGTAGTTTACTTGTAATTTTGATGTTGTCATGGAAGGAGGTGAGAGCAGCATTTTCCTACTCCACTGTCTTGATCAGAACTCAGTCAAAGCTCTTTTTGAGTGTTTAGCTTTAATGTGAAATGCGGAATGGAAGCAATTATAACCAACCCAGACCTTAGATCATACTAACTCACTTAGTCTAAGAATTACAAAGGAAGGAGAGACCCTTCATTTTCTTAGAATGGGAAGAACACGTGCTGATACAATATGAATGGAAATAGAGGATGGAAATGAGGGAGGTGAAATAAAATGACCTTGACTTTCTTAGTATTTTAAATGGAAAGGTCAGTTATTTAGAATGAGGGAGCAGGGTAGAGTTTGGAGTTTTGAAGAGAATGGCACATTTTGGCATGGCCTCTCTAATTAGTATGATAGGAATTGAATGAGAAGTGAATAAAAATATGCAAATATAGCACTGAGGCACAATTGAGGTTAGACACTTTGAATCTGCATAACATAACGTACCATAGCATAACCAATAATTTCTTGGTATATTTTTAGAAGTCATGGGTCCATATTTTTCACCTTACCCCTTTTCAGGTATAAACTACCTATCAGTATCTTAAGTCAATTTAAAATGATTAAAATTCCATATTTGATAAATAAACTCTTAGGGTTTCCCCGAATTTTCTGTCACTTGGTAGGACTGTCTTGCTGCCTTTTTAAATTTTTATTTATTTATTTTTTACAGAGAAAGAGAGTGAGTCAGAGAGAAGGATAGACAGGGACAGACAGACAGGAACGGAGAGAGATAAGAAGCATCAATCATTAGTTTTTCATTGTGCGTTGCAACACCTTAGTTGTTCATTGATTGCTTTCTCATATGTGCCTTGACCGCGGGCCTTCAGCAGACCGAGTAACCCCTTGCTGGAGCCAGCGACCCTGGGTTCAAGCTGGTGGGCTTTTCCTCAAACCAGATGAGCCCGCACTCAAGCTGGCGACCTCGGGGTCTTGAACTTGGATCTTGAACTTGCATCCCAGTCTGACGCTCTATCCACTGCGCCACTGCCTGGTCAGGCTCTTGCTGCTTTTTTGCACACACAGTCTTATTTGTTCATTCATTTAACAAGTAGTGTCCAAAATATGCTAGGCACTGTTTTATGTATAGCATTGCATAAAACAAGTGAAGTTCCCTGAACTCAAGGAACAAACAAGTATTGTGTAATGTGTTGGGTGGAAACAGGTACTGTGGGAAAAATTAATGGGGACAGGGAAGGTTGGGTGCCCCAGGTTTCTATTTCATGTGTGGAGGTCAGGAAAAACCTCACTGGGTAGGTGGCATTTGCACAAAGATTTGAAGGCGGCAAGGTTGAGAGATGAAGAGTATTTTAGACAAGGAACAGGCAGTGCAAAGACTGAGTTGCAAGTGTGCCTGATGACATTCAGAAAAGAAGGCAATTGTTGGACAGAGTGGGGTGAGGTGGGGTGGGGAAGCATGGAAGGAGAGATTGGGCTAGAAGTACCTGGGCCAGAGAGGCAAGGTCTTGGAGACCATTACAGTCACTTTGACTTTTACTCTGAGTGGGATGGAAACCATTGGAGACTTGAGCAGAGAAGGACATCACCTCTTGGCCATGTTTTAAAAGGATTACTTTTGATTTGTGCATTGAGAATAGACCATATGCCACTGGAATCTGAACACTAAACATTGCTGAGACCCATCTAGCACCAAGACCATTAAAAAAAACTAACTTGTTATTTGGAAATCATTTCACACACAGAAGTGAGAATAGTACAAAGCCTACCTGTATACACTTTATTACTGTTTTGCCCCATTTGCTTTATCATTTTGTCTGTATGAATACGCCCACACCCATATTTCTTTAATGAATCATTTTAGAGTAACTTGACTATACCATGGCCCGCATCCCTATAAATTTGTGTGTTTTATAAGAATAAGAATATTCTCTTATGTAGCCACTAGTACAGTTATCAATTTGAGTACATTTGACTTGATACAATAATTTTATTTAGTTCACCATTGGGTTTCCAGTTTTGTCAAATGACTCAATAATGTTCGTTATGGCATTTCCTCCTATACAGTATCCAGTCTAGGATCACATATTTGTTTTCATGCCTCTTTAGCCTTCTTTAGTCTGGAACATGTTCACAGCCTTTCTTTGTCTTTTTAAAAACAATACTGTTTCTTTTACTAGCCTGACTAGTGGTGGTGCAGTGAATGCGAAGGTCCCAGGTTCAAAATCTCGAGGTTGCTCCCTTGAGCACAGGCTGGTGCAGGATCAGCAGCTTGAGTGTGGGATCCCATGGTTGCTGGCTGGAGTTCATTGGTCATTGGCTTGAAGCCCAAGGTTGCTGGCTTGAACAAGGAGTCACTGGCTCGACTGGAACCCTCCAGTCAAGGCATGTATGAGAAGCAATCAGTGGACAATTAAAGTGCTGCAGCTACAAGTTGATGCTTCTCACCATCTCTCTCCCTTCTTATCTGTCTGTCTTGCCAAAAAAAAGTGTCTCATTTGAAGTTTGTTTTATTTTTATGTTATAATTATGTTATGCATTTCTAGCCTAATACTTAGAACCTAAGTGGTGTGTGTCCTTTTCAAGAATCAGAAGGAGGCATGAAATGTCTCTCTGCCTCTTATTGGTGATACTAATTTTGTCACCAGTCAAAACATTAATATATTTTCCTTGTTAAGTATGAAGAGACATTTTAACACCATGATCTTTGTGAAAATTTACCACAAAGATGGCAAACAGGTATATAAAAAGGTACTCAACATCACTAATAGTAGAGAAGTAAAATGCAAATTAAAAGTATAGTGAGATACCATTTCACAACTGTTAGGGTGCCTATTATCAAAACAACAAGAAATAACAAGTTTGGTGAGGATGTCAAGAAAATGGAACCCTTGTACTGTTGGTGGGAATGCAGATGCTATGGAAAATAGGAGGTTCCTCAAAAAATAAAAAATGGAACTATCACATGACCCAGCAATCCCACTTCTGGATATTTATTCAAAGGAAATGAAAGCACTAACTTGAAAAGATACATGAACCCTCTTGTTTATTGCAGTGTTACTTACAATAGCCTAGGCATGGAAACAATGTAAGTGTCCATTGATGGAAGAATGGATAAAGATGTAATGTGATACACACTGGAATATTATTCAGTCATAAAAAAGGAAATTCTGTCTTTTGTAACAACATAGATAGGCATTGAGGAAATTATGTTAAGTGAAGTAAGTCAGAAAAACTAAAATATTGTATGATCTGGCTTATACAGATGCTAAAACAGGACAAAATAAAACAAAGCCCCCAAATTCATAGATACAGACCACATTGGTGGTTGCAAGAGGCAGGGGTGGGTGAAATGGTATAAAAGGTATAAATTTCATTATAAATTAATAAGTTCTGGGGAATGTACTGTACAATATAGTGACTATATTTAGCAATACTCTAGTATTATATATTTGAAAGTATTAAGAGAGTAGATCTTAAAAGTTCTCATCAAAAGAAAAAAGTTTGTAACTGTATGGTGATGGATGTTCACTACACTTATTGTGGTGATTATTTGACAACTTATATCAAGTCATGTTGTACACCTGAAACTAAGATACTGTTACATATCAATTATATCCCAATTTTTTAAAAAATTACCCCCTAGATTTAGCATACTTTGGTGATTATTGCATGATCCTGATCAGGCCATTCTTAATTAGTAGTCAGTGAGGGACACTGTCTAATAACTACTTGGTGAATGAATGAATGAGTTTATTTAAAATGTACATACAGCCTGAGTGGTGGTGGTAGAGTGTCAACCTGGGATGCTGAGGTCTCAGGTGTGAAACAACAAGGTCACCGGCTGGAGCGCGGGTTCATCCAGCTTGAGCACAGGGTCAGTAGTTTGAGCGTGGGGTCATAGACGTGAACCCGTGGTCACCAGCTTGAGCCCAAGGTAGCTGGCTTGAGCAAGGTGTCACTGGCTTGGCTGGAACCCCAGGTCAAGGAACGTATGAGAAGCAATCAGTGAACAACTAAAGTGTTGCAACCATGAGTTGATGCTTCTCATCTCTCTCCCTTCTTGTCTCTCTCTCTCACAAAAGATAAAATAAAATGTACATACAATAAAATGTACATTTGTGGTGTATGGTTCTATAGGTTTTCAAAAATGCATATTCACCACAGTCATATACAGAACGATTCCAGCAATCAGAACATTCCTTTATGTGCCGCTTTGTAGTCAACCTCACCTTTCACCCATAATCTTTTGCATATCCTTCTGGTTCCAGGTTATTTTGAAGTACATCTTAGATAAGCTTTTCCATCTGTAAACATTTCAGTATGTATCTCTAAAAGATAACTCACTTAAAAAATAATGAAAATCCATGATCATACATTAAGAATTTAATAGTAATCATTCAACACCCAGTGTTTGGATTTTCCCAGTTGTGTCTCTCTTTAACATATTTTTAAAGACTTAATTTATTCATTTTTGAGGTGGGGTGGGGGGTGGGGAGAGATAACAGATGGGGGGAGGAGCAGGAAGCATCAACTCCCATATGTATGTGCCATGACCAGGCAAGCCCGGGGTTTCGAATTGGTGACCTCAGCATTCTAGGTCAATGCTTTATCCACTGTGCCTCCACAGGTCGGGCAAAAATCAGGATTCAAATAAGGTCTACAGTTTATGACTGGTTGCTAGCTCTTAAATTTCTTTTAAACAAAATTTCCCATCTCTTCTTTTGTTTCTTTTCTTGCATTTGTTTTCTGGAATCTCCTATTTTTGAATGCAGACCTGGAAAATATTTTTGTATAAGCGCCAAATAATTTGCAGCTTTTACTTAGGAAACTCATAAGATTTTAACTTAAAGGAAAAATGAAAACAAATGTATAGAATTGAACTTAGTTTTTGGCTGAATTATGTGATTTTTCAGTCATAAATACTGATTTTTGAGACTGCAAACAGTGCAATTATTAAAGTTTTTAAACTCTATTTATAGATTAAAGATTCAATTTCTGAAAAAACAATTGGACTGATGCGAATGCAGTTTTGGAAGAAAACTTTGGATGATATATACAGCGACAATCCACCACATCAACCTGTGGCCATTGAACTATGGAAGGTAAAAAAGTTCCTACTTTTAATTTGTAAGAATTTTATTTGAGCATACTTTTTCATTTATGCAATTTGGAGAATAGTGATGGGCAGTTTATCTTGAAAATATCCTTAGGCTCATGTAATGTTTGGATATACACTGCTCACAAAATTTAGGGGCTATTTTATAGCTTCATATTCATTTTGAAATATCCCCTAATTTTTGTGAGCAGTATAAGTTAGTTTGGAGAGAAGAATTAACAATCATCCACTAATAATTGACACAGATCTTGGGTGTATCTTCCCCCCCCCCCATCATTTTTTCAAATGAGAGGAGTGGAAATAGAGTGACAGACTGCCGCATGCACCCTACCCAGGATCCATCCCGAAACACTGCCACCCCCATCTGGGGCCATGCTCTCAACCAGCTGTTTTTAGCTTCTGACATGGAGGCTCCACAGCGCCATCCTCAGTGCTCAGCTTATGTGCTCTCGAACCAATCGCCAACTGAGCAAGCCAGGACTGCAGGAGGGGAAGAGAAAGAGAGAGAGAGAGAAGGGGGAGGGGGAGAGGTAGAGAAGCAGATGGTAGCCTCTGACTGGGAATTGAACCCAGGACATCCACACACCTGGCCGAAGCTCTACCATTGAGCCAACAGTGCAGGGTGGAGTAATTTCCTTATTAAAGGAAAAAAGAGGGATCTGGTCTCTTTGTTATAAATTATTTTCCACATATTTGGTTGCAGAATTTAAATCCCACACATTTTGAAGCATTGGCAGGTAAATTTTCTGTTCTATCTGTGGAGAAATGTGCTCTCACTATTGCAAGCACAAATTTAAAACTGCCTTTCTAGTTTGATAGAGTTGAGTATTCATTGATAAATTTTAGGTATTAGAGAATAAAAACCTATAGGCTAGAACTATTTGTATAGCTAGATGTATGTAGTAACTAGTTTCACATTAAAGCAGCGATACGGAACCCTCATTCATAAACTGCTATGCACAATTTAGAATATGCTAAATTATGAATGAAGGAAGGGAATTAGGTGCATTTTGTCTCTGATCTATGTCCCCATTGTAATATAATGAGTGCCAAAAACCAGTTTCTGTAACAGGAGCCACTGACAGACCTGACAGTGGTACACCTCTTCTCAGGTCTGTGCACCAACAGAGGCAGACCCTGTGTCTGGGCCCCAGATTGACGTCTCTGAGCCTCAGTAAGGATGGAAAGCTAGTCTCCCCATCCCCCCCCGGGGACTGAGAAGAAAATGTGGATGGGAAGCTGTGAGTATTAGATCAGTTGTTTACCTCTATTCATTCCACTTCAGTAACTCCAATCTAGGTGACTCAGTTCAGAGAAGTTTCTCTAAAATCCAGAAACTCTTTTTATTATTTTAAACACAAACCTGATGGCAGGAGAGGTTTATGCTAAGACTTAGACTGAACGTTCTGGATTTAGTCAGGAAATATCATGGAAGACCTTAGATTCCTTTAACACAAATTTATCTTACTTTTCTGAAAAAAACTAGAAGACATATCTGAATTACAGAATGTTAACATGTGTGCCAGTTTGTCCAGTTTTATAATAGCTGCTTAAATTTTGATGATTAATGTTGGCCAGCTTTTAGATATGACCAGTGCTGAAGGTTAATATGAATATTTAAAATAAGCAGGTAATGTTCAGAGCATTTGCCTTCATTGTATGTTCTATGTCCCTCCTTCTGCAAGAGCATATGCTTATTGTACCACTGTCCAGTAAAATTTTCCAGTGGTTCTTTAGATTAAATGGGTGATGGGACAGTGTGTTTTCCAGAGAGCACTTTCCTGCTGCACTGTTTCATTGTGCTTTTAGGGTACACAATAGTTGAATATCTGAAATTTCTTTTATTTTTTATTTTTCTTAAGCTGGAAACGGGGAGGCAGACAGACTCCTGCATGCGCCCGACCGGGATCCACCCAGCACGCCCACCAGGGGGCGATGCTCTGCCCATCCGGGGCGTCGCTCTGTCGTGACCAGAGCCACTCTAGCGCCTGGGGCAGAGGCCAAGGAGCCATCCCCAGCGCCCCGGCCATCTTTTTGCTCCAATGGAGCCTCTGCTGCGGGAGGGGAAGAGAGAGACAGAGAGGAAGGAGAGGGGGAGGGGTGGAGAAGCAGATGGGCGCTTCTCCTGTGTGCCCTGGCCGGGAATCGAACCCCGGACTCCTGCACGCCAGGCTGACGCTCTACCACTGAGCCAATCGGCCAGGGCCTATCTGAAATTTCTTATACAGTTCATATGGCATTCTCCATTTCTCTGTTTATTAATATTGCAGTTTAAATTTATATTCATAGCTGAGGTTTTCATTCTGTTTGACTTCTGTTTCCAAAGTGTTAATGCTTTATTCAGCTTCTTACACATATTTATTTTTTACCTTGATTTCTGATTTCCCTCAGAATTAGACAGAAGGACTATATTTTGTGGTCAAGGAATTGCCACCGCTATTACTTCAGCCTTGAGTAAATAGGAGTCCGACTTTTCAGTGGTGAAATATTTATTGAGTACTTTTATGGTCCAGGAATGGTGTTTGATGATATGATTACACAGATTATTTTCTACGTGCCTCATTCAGACACGTAGAAAATAAAACAACAGCAGGATTCTGTTAAGATTGAAGAATCCCCAGCTGACTCTTGGGACTGAGGAGAGAGGCTTTTGGGGAGTCCTGCTTTGTAACATTGGCAGTGCTTAGGATGCTGGGAAACCAACTTCATGTAGCCCTGTTCCTTCTTCTAGGTTTCCGCCAGCCACAGTGGGCTCTGTTCTTCATAATCTCACCCTCTGTCACATAAATGTGTATTGATGAGTCTGTTAGCGAGCCTTTATATATTGTTTGTCAATGATGTTTCAGAGTATAGGATATTCCTAAAATTTTATGTTTTAGTACTATAACTGTTGTGAAAATATATCATACTTAGTGTTGATTTGGCAAGAAAACAATGTTTTTAAGACTTATCAAACATTCAGAAAGGTTTCAAAATGAAAAATAGTATGGTAAGAATACCTCTATCCCTTTTACCTATTGTTAACACTTTTTTCCCATTTGTTAGTCATTTGTACCGCTCATTTGTGTATACAGGTGAGCTTGTGTTGTCTCTCAATAGATATGTAAATAGATTATATGTATTCTCACACTCTTAGTTTTTTTTCTGAATCATTTTTTTTAATTTTCTGAATCATTTTTTAGTGTAAATTACATATCCTTTAAAACTTTAATGAATATTTCCTAAGAATAGGAGCATTCTCTGATATAACCAGAGCAGTTATTGACTTTAGTAAATTTAACTTTGCTATCACACTTTTATCTAATTTTCCATTCGTATTCCAGTTTTGTCCGTTCACCCAATAATGCCCACGGTTGTATTTTTCTCTCTAGTACAGGATCCTGTCTAGGGTCAGGTATTGTCTGTCATTTCTCTTTAGTCTACTTTAATCTGGAACATTTCCATGGCCTTTCTTTGTCTTCTGTGACATTGACACTTTTTAAAGAGTATAGCCCCTCTAGGTTGTTTTTGTTTTTTATAAAACATTCCTTATTCTGGATTCGTCTGATGTTTTCTCATGATTAGATTCCGGCTGTACATTCTTGGCCATAATACTGCATAGACAGTGTCTTCTTCTTAGGATATCATATCTGGAGGCACATTTTGTGCTTCTGTCCTTTATTGGCATTGTTAATTTTCATCACCCAGTCAAGTTGTTGCCTGGCTTTCCCCGTTTATAATCAATCCAGTGTGCAATTATATTTCCCCTAGCAACTCTAAGAGAATGTGAATGTACTGCTACTCATTAATTGCCCCTGAAACTTAGCATTTGTTGATAGTTCTTGTCTGATTCAGTACTGTTACAATTGCAAAATGATAATTTTCCAAGCCTAGTACTCTGTCCACATTTACCAGTTGGCACTCTACTAAAAGGAAGAGCTCTCTCTCCTGTATTTATTTACTTATTATTGTTACAGACTAATGAATTTCTGTATTTTTTTTCAGTAGTTTATAATTCATTACTTAATTATTTTGGTCCCAGATTTGGACAGAGGGAACCCCTTCAAACTGGCTCCTGTTTTCCTATGACATGCCTCCCATAATTTTTTTGAGCACTTTCTATTTTCTGGCACAATAAAAGATTCTAGACTCTCCTTGAATGTCCTTTGCCCCAACTCTAGAAATCACTCATTTCTCTAGAGCCCTGTTTTTTTGAGAGAAATGCTTTTAGAAACTAAGATCTGAGCAACAGGTATGTTCTTTCCTACTAGAATGCCTTTACTTGCTAGTACTGTGACTTGCAGATTATTTTCTTTGAAGGTTTAGTTACTCTTTTATTTTTGGAGAAGTGGTTATCTTCGTTCATTAGAATCTTTAGCCTATAGAAAGAGGTTTGTGTGTAATAAGCATAGAAGTCAGGGTACATCATATAACAGAAGTTTGGTATTCTTGTTTTGTTATTTTTTTAAAGTGAAGTTGTTCAATTACTAATAGTCTAAAAAATGAACAGATTAGTGGGAACATTTTAGATATATTATCTTTACTTGAAAATGTTTTGAAATGTTTTCTAGGGACATTTTCTTTTCCCTTGTATTTTCTTAACATAACTATCTAACTGGTGAGGAGTTATTACAAATATTCCCTTACCTAGTTTTGTATTTGGTTTGTTTATTTTATTTAGGTCTGCAGAAGTAATTTCTAGTACTTTCTAAAAATTGAAAATAACTTGTTTTTTTAGGCTGTCAAAAGACATAATCTGACTAAAAGATGGCTTATGAAAATCATTGATGAAAGAGTAAGTTGAAATTGCTCATAGTAAGTTTTTCCTTTCTTTTTAATCTTTAAGCTAATTTTTCATCAAAACTTGAAAAGTCATACACATATCATTATGTACATGGATCTCTGTCCAAATGGTAGAGGGAATATGGGAAGTCTAATGGTTCTAGTGAATGTAATCCTATGTAAGTTCTTAGAACTGAGTTCTATTCTAGTTCCAGCCAAGCATTCAAATTGCTCAGTGACCTGTGCTAACCTGTGTAATCTTTCTGACACATTGTTGGCTCAGTGTCCTCATTGGCTTGATATTTATAATGCACTGTTGTCATAAAAATGTAAGTTTACTTAACTTTATGTGAATATAATTTATTATTAACCATAAGCTATAGTAATAATAATATAAATCAAAATGAGATAATGACTTCAACATTAAGAAAAATTGCTCAGTTGACCTATAAAGTTAGTTAGCACCAAGAAAATCTATTTTTCAGGTGTCTCCTATTTATATGACAAAATTGGAGAACTCAAGACAGAGATACCTTTTCTGTTTAATGAAAAATAGCACTTGGCATTTGCAGGGAGGGATATTTAAAAGTAAAGGACTGGGATCAATCTCCTCTCATTGATCTATAAAAATTCTAGCTGGCTTTTTTACAGAAATTTGCAGGCTGATCCTAAAATTCATACGGAAGTGCAAGGGAACCACCAAAACAATCTTGAAAAAGAACTAAGTAGAGGACTCATATTTCTCGATTTTGAAACTTAACAAAGTTACAGTATTCAAACTGTGTGGTAGTAGTATAGCATTGACATATATATAGATCAACAGACTAGAATTGAGGGTTCAACAATAAACCCACATATTTATTTCTGGGTTTCAATAATAAACCAGCATATTTATTTTTAACAAAAGCCAATCGATTTTTGACAAGGGTGTGAAGATAATCCAATGGGGAAGGAATAGACATTTCAACAAATATTGCTGGGACAACTAGATAGCCATATGCAGAAGAATGAATTTAGACTCCTAACTCACACCATGTATAAAAATTTACTCAAAATGGATCAAAGATCTACATGTAAGAGTTAAACTTGTAAAACTGTTCAGAGAAATCATAGGCATAAATTTTTGTGATGCTAGGGTGGGCAGCGATTTTTTAGATATGATAACAAAAACACAAGCAGTAAGGGGGTGAGGAAGGAGAGAGAGGGGGTGGGGGGAGGGGAGGGGCACAAAGAAGACCAGATAGAAGGTGACGGAAGACAGTTTGACTTTGGGTGAGGGGTATGCAACATAATCAAATGTCAAAATAATCTGGAGATGTTTTCTCGGAACATATGTATCCTGATTTATCAATGCCACTGCATTAAAATTAATAAAAATAAGATAAAAAATATTTGATTGGACTTAATCAAAGTTTAAAAATTCAGAAAGTGAAAAGACAGTCCATAAAATGGGAGTTATTATTTGCCAGTTATATATTTGATAAGGGACTTCTATCTACAATTGGTAAAGAACTCTTATAATAACGCAACAGTAAAAAGACAATCCAATATAAAAACAGGCAAAGGATTTGAGTAAACATTTTTTTAAATTATTATTAATTGAGAGTCAGGGAGGCAGACAGACAGACTCCCACATGCGCCCTGACCAGGATCCACCTGGCAATCCCCCTACAGGACAATACACTCTGTCCGTCTGGGGCCACTGCTCTGTTGCTCAGCAACCGAGCTATTTTAGTGCCTGATGCAAGGCCATGGAGCCACCCTTGTTGCCCGGGGCCAACTTGCTTGAACTTTTCAAGCCATGGCTGTGGGAAGTAGAGAGAGAGAGAGAGAGAGAGAGAGAGAGAGAGAGAGAAGGAGAAGAGAAGGGGTGGAGAAGCAGATGGTCCCTTCTTCTGTGTGCCCTGACTGGGAATTGAACCCAGGACTTCCACACGCCGGGCTGATGCTCTACTGCTGAGCCAGCCAGCCAGGGCCAAGTAACCATTTTTTAAAGGAAGATATACCAATGACCAATAGGCACCTAAAAAGATGTTCAGTATCTTTGATTAGGCAAATGTAAATCAACGAGATACCACTTCACACCCATTGGGATATCTGTTGATTATAACAAAAAGATGTTGGTGAGAATGTGGAGAAATTGGAATCCTTCATATATTGCTGAGGGGAATGTAAAGTGGTACAACTGCTTTGGAAGAATAGTTTGGCAGTTCTTCAGAAAGTTAAACAGTTACCACAGACCCAGCAATTTTACTCCTATGTTTATACTGGCAAGAAATGAAAACATATGTTCATATAAAACTAATACATATGTTTATAGCAGCATTATTTATTAATAGTCCAAAAGTGGGAATAACTCATAGTCTATCAGTGAATGAATAAACAAAATATGGTGTATTCATACAACAGAATATTATTAATAATTTCTTTAATTGCAAAGAACTAAGTATTGCTAGATGCTCTAACATGGATGAACCTTGATAACCTGCTAATTGAAAGAACTCAGATACAAAAATCCACATTATATCATTGTATTTTTATTTTATAAATGATATTTTATATACAAAATAGACAAATCCATGGAAACAAAATAGTTAGGTGGCTTGTCAGGAGATAAGGGGAAGGGAGATGGGAAGTGAGTGCTTTGGGAATTTCTTTTTGAGGTGATGAAAACATTCTGGAATTAGATAGTGGTGATAGTTGCATAACTTGGTGAACATACTAAAAACCCCTGAACTATATATTTTAAAAAGGTAAATTTTATGGTATGTGAATTATGTGTCAATGTTTTTTTAAATATAGAAGATCTAGACATACTCTTTCCCCCTGGGATCATTGCTAGTGTCAGTTTCTTCTGATTAAAAAGAGGAGAAAAGTGTGTATTACCTTGACAATTGAGTCTTTGTTATTTTATTATTATAAAAAGTGGCTAAATTTTACAAGGATTTAAATTTTTCTGTTTCTTGAATACAGTGTGTTTAGTTCATCAATCCTTTATCACGGGGGAGGGGGCTGGTTATGAGTCTCCTACCTTTTTCTAGGCACCTTTTCCTTTTTTGAGAGCATGGGCTTAACAGTCAAATGTGTGGGTTTGATTCCTGTCCCCACTATTTATTAGCTGTGTGATCTTAGGCATATTGCTTAATGTGTCTGTGAATCAGTTTCTTCATCTGCAAAATGGAAAAGTATTGTTTTCCTATTTTAGAGGGGGATGCTAGGATTAAGAAGATAATGTCTAAAGTGCTTAAGAGCTCAGTAAAGGTAGTTTTTCATGATAACTTGGGCTTTTGAAGGAATTCAGAATTATGCCAACCCATGATAATGGTGATTGTGCATTGAGTTTAATCCTGAGGTATTATTTTAAGGGTTGATTTGTAAGATTGAATGTATAGAACTTTTAACATTTAATTTTAATCTTATTTTATTGTGTGGTAAATATATACTTAATATTTTATTTATTAATCAGTTATTTTGGGGCAAAAAATTGTGTCTTTATAAATTTTGGTAATTCATCAAACTTTGCCTTTTGATTGACTATAGGAAAAAAATTTGGATGACAAAGCATATCGTAATATCCAGGAACTGGAAAATTATGCTGAAAACACACAGAGTTCTCTTCTTTATTTAACACTAGAAATATTGGGTAAGGATTTTTTATTCTATTTCATATTTCTCTTTTTCAAAGAAAACACTTTCATACTTTATATTTTTTCATAATTTAACAATTGAACCAGTTTAACACTGAAGTTTTTCTTTGCATCATTTATAAAGAAACAGCTTTTTTTTTCTTTTTCTTTCTTTTTTTTGTTTTTTGGCAAAAAGGGAAATACATGGTTTTTTTTGCAGACAAATCAAAATACTCAGGCTCTAATAAAAGTACTTTAGCTACCTCATGGAATTGCTATAGTTAGTAATTTGGGAATTGCTGATAATTTTAATTTGTAAGCATCTCCTATAATTGGAAAGCTTGTGGCTTTCCTCTTCCTTCCCTGTCTATACTGCTTCTCTATGGTAAAAAAAAAAAAAAGAAAAGAAAAGAAAAAAAAAAGAGAGAGAGGAAATAGACCAATATTTCTAATTTTTCATGAAATTTTTTATTTTTTATTTTTTTGCATTTTTCCAAAGCTGGAAACGGGGAGGCAGTCAGACAGACTCCTGCATGCGCCCGACCAGGATCCACCTGGCACGCCCACCAGGGGGCGATGCTCTGCCCATCTGGGGCGTTGCTCTGTTGCAACCAGAGCCATTCTAGCACCTGAGGCAGAGGCCACAGAGCCATCCTCAGCTCCCGGGCCAACTTTTGCTTCATTGGAGCCTTGGCTGCGGGAGGGGAAGAGAGAGACAGAGAGGAAAGAGAGGGGGAGGGGTGGAGAAGCAGATGGGCGCTTCTCCTGTGTGCCCTGGCTGGGAATCGAACCTGGGACTCCTGCATGCCAGGCTGATGCTCTACCACTGAGCCAACCAGCCAGGGCCTCATGAAGGTTTTTTTAAAAAAAAAAATAATTTAGATGGTACATCTTCTCCTTTGCCTTTATTCTAATTTGGTGAGGTCTTAATGTAATGGATTATAATGAGGAAATTATCTAGGACAAGGTTGAAACCATTCATTTGAAGATGGTAATAAACCATTATGTCACCCTAAAAGAATAAGTCCCTATTGAATTTCCTAGGCCTGTTCTGCCTACACATCTAATGACTTGTCTGCCAACACAATGAAGGCTGGGAGCAAAGAGCAGAACAATTGTTAAGCTTATCCTTAAAGTAAAAATTTGTAGAATTGCACTGAGGAGAAGAAATGAAAGACTTGTAATGTTTTTCTGTGATGTGATTAAAATTCCATATATGTTCTTAGTATGCTGTAGTCTGAGGAAAACTCTTTTATTTAAAAGTTGAAGTTCAAAAACTTGATAGTGGTCAACTTGTTTTTGTTTCCAGTTTTGCTCATAGATCCTGTTTTTCAGATATGGATGGATTAGGATGAACAACTACTTTTACTTGTTTAGGTGATTTTCTTTGCTACTTCTATTGACTTGTTATGCATTTAAAGAGGAAAGAGCAGCTCCACTTAATTTCTAAAATCATAGGTGTAAAGGATCTTCATGCAGATCATGCCGCAAGTCACATTGGAAAAGCACAAGGCATTGTCACTTGTTTGAGAGCAACGCCATATCATGGTAGCAGAAGAAGGGTGTTCCTTCCCATGGATATTTGTATGCTGGTAAGGCTTGTTATTTGTATGTTCTAATAATTTATCTCAGTAATATGGGAAAGATGTTATCTGTTGGTTCTTTGCTGAGTGTATTCATGTAAGGCCAGGAGCCACGGCCAGGGCCACCATCAGAGCAGCCCGGCTCATGCAGGTTCGCATTGGATTCGGACAGTCGGTAAAGAAACAACGGAGCCACAAACTGGTGGGCCATAGTCTTTAATCCTAGCTTGCACCCGGCGGGCAAGTAAAAATACACACTGGGCTCCAAAACCCACTCACATTCAGTGCTCACAAAGCCACTGACTTATCCGAGTTTCCTAGAATCAAAGGTTTCTAGCTCCGCAGACTTATTCACCTCTGTTCCCCATCTCCTTCCTTCTCCAGCGTCAAACTGCACAAACTGGCCTCTCACTCAATACTCCGCCATCACACATTAATATCACCTGGGCAACGGCCTCCACGTGGGCAGCGCCACTTTAACAAAGTGAGCATAATACATTTTATCTTCCCAACAATCCACCCCTATGCTCACTTTACTACCCACAATCTACACCACTGGCATCCCTGTGCAAGGAAATTAGCACATTACACAAGTTACAACAGCATAAATCATACAGTTTCAACAATCACAAAGGTACACTTCACCAGTCTCTGAGCACTTAGCCCAAAGCGCAAAATGTCCTCGGCCTTCTTTCTAGCCACAGGAAAAGCTTCCTGGGGTAGGGGAAGGGCCTCCATCAAAGCCACGCCCCACCCTCATCAGGGTATTTCACATTGTCCAAAATCCGCAATCCGTAAGTCCATCCAACAAAGGAGCCAGTGCCCACTCCGGTCGTAGTCCAGGAAATCAGTCCACACACGTGGGGCGTCAGCCACCCCCCTCGTTCCTGCCATCCTGGCAGGTCTTACACTGTCCCAAAGAGGAGCACGTGGCAATGGCAGTCAGCATTTCCATCTCTGCTCCGGAGAGCATGTCCAGGCCTATGTCCCAAAATCGCAGACCTACCAGAAACATAGTAAGTATTCCTTGCTGCTGGGCTCTCATCTTCTGGAGACTGCAGATCACAACTCCAGCCCGATTCTCCTCATCCTCCAAAGAGGACCTGAAAATACCAGCTCTCACTGCTGGGCTCGAGCCCCGGGCTGCCGCCGCCTTCTGCTCCACAGACCTTGCAACTCTGGACCCGGCCTCAGCTTCAGCCTCAGCCTCAGCCCCAGCCCCGGCCTCCTGCCGCTGCTGGCTCTCCACAACATCCAGGGCAATCTGCAACTCGCGAACCTGTGAATCCTCCTCCAGCAGTTGCTCCATTTCCAGGTGAATCTCACGAACCTGGTCGGCCTCCTCCTCTAGCGCTTCCTCCAGCTCCAGGGTCAGGATCGGTTTCTCCTGCATTTGCTCCAGCTCCTTCCACTGCTCGGTTTGCAGGTCCCGAGCAGCCTCTTCCACAGAGCTCTCAGTTTCCTCACGCATGGCTGTAAAGGTCAGCCAGCCTATGGTCCCCAAAAGGACAGCCATGGGGAACCATAACAGCAGCCAGTCCTCTACTCCACCTCTCAAAGGCTCCTTGCCGATCTGTACCGAATCCTGCCACAGACTATGCCAAATGTAAAGCCAGTAGGCAGGGCCAGGGCCACTATCACAGCAGCCTTCTGGCCCATGCAGGTTCGCATTGGATTCGGACAGTCGGTAAAGAAACAACGGAGCCACAAACTGGTGGGCCATAGTCTTTAATCCTAGCTTGCACCTGGCGGGCAAGTAAAAATACACACTGGGCTCCAAAACCCACTCACATTCAGTGCTCACAAAGCCATTGACTTATCCGAGTTTCCTAGAATCAAAGGTTTCTAGCTCACCAGACTTTTTCACCTCTGTTCCCCATCTCCTTCCTGCTCCAGCGTCAAACTGCACAAACTGGTCTCTCACTCAATACTCCGCCATCCTGGCTGCTTCTCCTGGCCACATGGCCTCTTTCTGCTCTCTGCTCTGCTCCCTCTGCTCTCTCATGCTAATCATCCCAGGAACCAAGAGCGCAAGCTCTCGCTCCGTCCCAAACCCTTAATCCAATATACAAAATAGGGAAGCCTCTAATACAAAGTCACTTCTCTGAGGCATGATTGGATTGTACCACCCCACATAAAAACGGGTGGGAAAGGCTTAATCCCAAAATCAAGCCCCAGGCTACAGGGATTCTGCCTGCCCACAGAGACACACATTAATATCACCTGGGCAACGGCCTCCATGTGGGCAGCGCCACTTTAACAAAGTGAGCATAATACATTTTATCTGCCCAACAATTCAAGTAACTGCTTTGAAATGAATGAATATTACTTTATTGCTCCATGGTTATCAAGTGAGAATTTTTATCAGTCAGGCATTTTAGGTCTGGTGGGGCTATGAGTAAGAAAGTCCAGTCTGACTAGTGGTGGCACAGTGGATATAGCATCAGCCTGAGATGCAGAGGTACCAGGTTGAACACCCCAGGGTCACCAGTTTGAGCATGGGGTCGCTGGCTTGAGTGTGAGATCATTAAAATGATCCCATGGTTGCTGGTTTGAGCCCAGAATTTGCTGGTTTGAGCCCAAGGTTGCTGGCTTGAACAAAAGGTCACTGGCTCAGATGGAGCCCCCTAGTCAAGGCACATATGCAAAGCAATGAATGAACAGCTAAAGTGACACAACTACAAGTTGATGCTTCTTATCTGTTGCCCTTCCTCTTTCTCTCAAAAAAAAAAAAAAAAAAAAAAAAGGAAAAGAAAAGAAAAGAAAACAAAAGAGAAAAAGAAAATCCAGAAGTGAAACTTCAGAAAATTAACTCAAAAACAACCTAATTTTGCCCTGGCCAGATAGCTTGGTTGGTTAGAGCATTGTCTTGAAGTGCTGAGGTTACCAGTTCAATCCCAGATCAGGGCACATACAGAAACAGACCTATGTACCTGCTCTCTCACTCTCCTCTTTTTCTAAAATCAAAAAAATAAACACTTAAAAGAAAGTTAAAAAAAATTCCTTTTACAATTGCAACAAAAAAATAAAATACTTAGGAATAAACTTAAGAGGATATGAAGGACCTATAAAATGAAAACTTAAAACATTATTGAAAGAAATTGAAAAAGATACAATGAAATAAAGTATTCCATGTTCATAGATCAACATAGTTAAAATGGCCATATTACCCTAAGTAATACACATATTTAATGAAATAACCATTAAAATCCCAAATGTCATTTTGGTGGTTTCTCAAAACATTAGAATAGAACTACCATATGACCCTCTACTGGGTATCTACCTAAAAAACTCAAAAGCATTGGTATGTAAAGATACATGCATCTCAATGTTCATCACAGCATTATTAACTGTGGCCAAGATACGGAAACAACCAAAGTGTCCCTCAACAGAGGATTGGCTAGAGAAGATGTGGTACATACATACAATGAAATACTACTCAGCCATAAGAAATGATGACATAGTGCCATTTATGACAACATGGATGAACCTTGAGAACATTATACTAAGTGCAATAATTAAATCAGAGAAAGCTGAAAACTATAGTATATGATTTCACACATAGGTGGGGTATTAAACAGACTCATAGAAATAGATAAAAGTGAAGTGGTTACCAGGAGTAGGGTGGAGATAAGAGAGTAAAGAGGGCAAAGTATTATGGTGATGGAAAATGATTTGACTTTGGGTGATGGGCACACATGTAACAATTCAAATGGTATAGAAACTTATCTGAAACCTATGTACTCTTATTGACCAATGTCATCCCATTAAATTAATTTCTAAATAAATTTTAAAATAAAGTCCAGAGAACCTCACTTGGTATAGCTTCATGTGGATGCCTTACTTTCTTCCAAGCAATTACAATAATTATTCCTAATGTTCAGCTTAGCCTGTTCTTCATTCTAAAGAAGTGATTCTTAAAAGAATATTGAGGGCAGAAGAGAGAATAGCGACGGAGTAGGCAGACGTTACAACTCTGCCCAGAACCAAAGTGGATTACAACTTAACTTAGGAACAATCATCTTGAAAAACCAACTTTGGACTAAACTAAGAGGATTTTATAATCAACCATCACCGAAGAAACCACATTGAAACTGGTAGGAAGGACGGAGGTGCGGAAAGGGCTGCCCTGCTCCCAGGAACAAGAGGTGGCCCAAAGGGTCTCTCACGGCAGGGTAGGTTGCCTCAAGAGTTGTGGGTCCTCAGCCCCAGGACTGGAACCCCAGTCTGGAGCCCCAGAAAGTAGAAAAGGTGTATGGATAGTATTTAGCTGAAAGAAGAGCTAGGTTACTGTTTGTGAGAGGGAGACAGAACTCTCAGACCCAGGCTCCATTGTAAAGGACTGAGCAGAAAACCTCGTTCACAGCCACATATCTGGGGCTCTAGGAGTGGGGAGTGCTGATTGGACTGGAGTTGTGAGAGGAGTGTGTAGTCTTGGGGGCACAGGGAGAGACTGTGGGGGACAGCACCCTGACCCCTGTACTGGGTCACTTCCTAATCGTAAAGTGGCCATTTTCCTGGGAGAACCAAGCCAGCAAAGGGGAGCAATTACCCTGCCCACCAGAGGCTCTCCTACTCCAGTCAGAGCAAAGAGTTGCTTAGAAGCAGAGGGCGCATCAGGGACGCAGTTTGAGTGCTGAGGTCTGGGCTACACTGCCCCCCCCCAAACTGCTGAGTACCCTTCAAAGGGTGGAAGGGCCAGGCTGCGGTGTTGGCTGCGGCACTTGACCTGTGCGGTGGTGAGGGGTGGAGCCCTGTGAGGTGTTCCACATGCCCACGGGGCAGCCTGAGGTACGGCCCATGAGCCCACACGCTGAACAGTGCCGGTGCCCAAGTGCCTGAGGAGGCGGTGGTGGCAGGAGCCCAGTGGAAAGACCACACCTCGGGAATAAAGAGGCCACACACACTGGCCGAGAGTAGATAAAAGCCAGCCTAGGAGTGCAGCTGATATTTACAATGGCATCAGGGCCTAGCAGAGGCAGCCACAATTCTAGATCACCTGTAGCTCCAAGAAGGTTGTTAAGGGCCAGTCATAAGCAGTGGTCTGTGCCAGGTTCTAGCCAGGGAGGTCCAGGGCTGGTACATCCAATGGCCAGATATGGAGAGCATCAGCTCAGGACCTAACAACCCTAGTTAGAGTGGTATCTTAAGGAAAGACTCCTCACACTTGATCCAGCTAAGGCATAGAAAATGCTGACACAAATAGCAAAAAGAGCAGTTGCAGCAGACAAGTAGCTCACAGCTGATTACAAACAAAAGCTGAGGCCAACCCAAGAAGATCTAGAAACAACACAACCGAAGACTGTAGGCAGACAACACCAGCTAGCTACACAAACAGCACATCCAAAGGAGCAGTCTATACCAGTGGTTGGCAAACTCATTAGTCAACAGAACCAAATATCAACAGTACAATGATTGAAATTTCTTTTGAGAGCCAATTTTTTAAAACTTAAACTATATAGGTAGGTACATTCCTTATCGAGGTAGCACCTGCATGTGGTATTTTGTGGAAGAGCCACACTCAAGGGGCCAAAAAGCCACATGTGGCTCATGAGCTGCAGTTTGCCATATACAGAGACAAAATAGGAAGACAGAAAAATGGAATTCAAATGAATCAACAAGAGAAATTCCCAGAAAAAGAACTGAATGAGATGGAAATATCCAAGATACCAGATGCAGAGTTTAGAATAATGATTGTTAGGAAGCTCAAGGATCTTAGAGCAACAATAGATGGACATAATGAGCACTTAAACAAAGAGATAGTAAGCATCACAAAGACATTGAAATCATAAAAAGAATCAGACAGAAATGACAAACACAATATCAGAAATGAAGACTATACTAGAAGGAATTAAAAGTAGGCTGGATGAAGCAGAGGATCGAATCAGCGAGTTAGAGGACAAGATAAGTGAAAGCACCGAAGCAGAACAGCAAAAAAAAGGATCAAAAAGTCTGAGGAAACTCTTAAGAGAGCTCTGTGACAACATGAAGAGAAACAACATCGCATAATAGGGGTTCCTGTAGGAGAAGAGAAAGAACAAGGGATAGAGAACCTGATTGAAGAAATCATACCCAAAAACTTCCCTAAATTGATGAAAGAAAAAGTCACACAAGTTTAAGAAGCACAGAGAATCCCATTAAAGAGGATCTCAAAGAGACCTTCACCAAGACACATCATAATTAAAATACCAAAGCTAAGAGATAAAGAAAGAATACTAAAATCTGCAAGAGAAAAGCAGTCAATCACCTACAAAGGAGCCCCCATAAGGATGACATCCAACTTTTCAACAGAAACACTTGAGGCCAGAAGGGAATGGCAAGAAATATTCAAAGTAATGCAAAACAAGAGCCTACAACCAAGACTTCTTTATCCAGTAAGGCTATCGTTAAAAATTGGAGAAATAAAAAGCTTCCTGACCAAAAAAACAAAAACAACAACAACAAAAAAACCCTCAATGAATTCATTACAACTAAACCAATGCTGCAAGAAATATTAAGGGGCCTGTTGTAAACAAAACAAATGGGGAAAAATCTAGTAAAATAGGAATGTAGATTAAAAGAATAAAATGGCAAGAAACAACTACATATCAATAATAACCTTAAATGTAAGTGGATTAAATGCTCCAATCAAAAGACAGGGTGGCTGCGTGGACAAGAAAACAAGACCCGTACATATATTGTCTACAAGAGGTACACCTCAAAACAAAAGATATACATAGACTGAAAGTAAAAGGATGGAAAAAATATTTCATGCAAATGGAAATGAAAAAAAAAAGCTGGGGTAGTAATACTTATATATGACAAAGTAGACTTTAAAACAAAGACTATACAAAGGGATAAATAAGGTCAATACATAATGATAAAGGGAGCAATCCAACAGGAAGATTTAACCATTATAAATATCAAGGTGCCTAATATAGGAGCACCTAAACATATAAAGCATATTTTCATGGACATAAAGGGTGAGATCAACAGCAATACTATAATAGTAAAGGATTTCAATATCCCACTAACAGCACTGGAAAGATTCTCCAGAAAGAAAATTAACAAAGACGGAACAGACTTATAGGACACAGTAAATCAACTGGATTTAATAGATATCTTCAGAACTTTTCACCCTAAAGCAGCAGAATATACATTCTTTTAAAGTGCTCATGGTATATTCTCTAGGATAGACCACATGTTAGGACACAAAACGAGTTTCAATAAATTTAAGAAGATTGAAATTATATCAAGCATCTTCTCTGATCACAATGACATAAAACTAGAAATCAGCTACAATAGAAAAACTGAAAAACATTCAAACACTTGGAAACTAAATAGCATGTTATTAAATAACAAATGGGTTAACAATGAGATCAAGGAAGACATAAAAAATTTCCTTGAAACAAATGAAAATGAACATACAACAACTCAAAATTTATGGGACACAGCAAAAGCAGTCCTGAGCAGGAAGTTCATAGCATTATAGGCATACCTTAAGAAGCAAGAAAAAGCTCAAATAAACAACTTAACTCTGCATCTAAAAGAACTAGAAAAAGAACAGCAAGTAGAGCCCAAAGGAAGTAGAAGGAAGGAAATAATAAAGATCAGAGCAGAAATAAATGACATTGAGGCTGAAAAAACAATACAGAGGATCAATGAAACCAAGAGCTGGTTCTTTGAAAAGGTAAACAAGATTGATGAACCTTTAACCAGATTCACCAAGAAAAAAGAGAGAAGACTCAAATAAAATTAGAAATGAGAGTGGAGAAATATATAACAACTGACCCAGCAGAAATACAAAGGATTGTAAGAAATACTATGAAGAACTATATGCCAAAAAATTAGACAACCTAGGTGAAATGGACAAAATTCTTGAAACATGCTCTTTCAAAAGTCAGTCTGGAAGAATCAGAAAACCTAAACAGACTGATTACAACAAATGAGATCAAAACAGTTATCAAAAAACTCTGAACAAACAAAAGCCCTGGGCCAGATGGCTTCACAGGCAAATTCTACCAAATATGCAAAGAAGAACTAACTCCTGTCCTTCTCAAGCTATTTAAAAAAATTCAAGAGGAGGGAAGACTTTCATGCTCCTTTTATGAGATGAGCATAATCCTCATTCCAAAACCAAGCAAAGACAATACAAAGAAAGAAAATTATAGGCCAATATCCCTGATGAATTTAGATGCTAAAATTCTCAACAAAATATTAGCAAACCGGATCCAGCAATACATGATAAAAATCATACATCATGATCAAGTGGGATTTATTCTTGGGAGCCAAGGCTGGTACAATATTCACAAATTAATCAATGTGATTCATCATATAAACAAAAGGAAAGAGAAAAATCACATGATAATATCAATGGATGCAGAAAAAGCACTTGGTAAAATATAGCACCTATTTATGATCAAAACTCTCAGCAATGTGGGAGGAAATACAGGGAACATACCTCAACATGATAATGGCCATCTATGACAGACCCACAGCCAACATCATACTGAATGGTTGAAAATTAAAAGCAATCTCCTTAATATCATGAGCAAGGCAGGGGGGCCCCCTTTCACCACTCTTATTCAACATAGTTTTGGAAGTCCTAGCCACAGAAATCAGACAACAAGAAGAAATAAAAGGCATCCAAATTGGAAAAGAAGAAGTAAAACTATCATTATTTGCTGATGATATGATACTGTACATAGAAAACCCTAAAGTCTCAGTCAAAAAACTACTGGACCTGATAAATGAATTCAGCAAGGTGGCAGGATATAAAATTAATATCCAGACATCAGTGACATTTTTATACACCAACAGTAAACTCTCAGAAAGAGAAATTAAGGAGACAATCCACTTATTATTGCAAAATAAATAAATAAAGTACCTAGGAGTAAATATAACCAAGGAGGTTAAAGACTTATACTCAGAAAATTATAAAACATTGATAAAAGAAATCAAGGAAGATACAAACAAGTGGAATCTTATATTGTGTTCATGGTTAGGAAGAATAAACGTCATTAAAATGTCTATATTACCCAAAGCAATTCATAAATTCAATGCAATTCCTATTAAAATACCAATGACATACTTCAAAGATACAGAACAAATATTCCAAAAATTTATATGAAACCAAAAAAGAACACAAACAGCCTCAGCAATCTTCAAAAGAATAAAGTGGGTGGTATCACACTTCCTGATATCAACTTATACTACAAGGCCATTGTACTCAGAACAGCTTGGTACTGGCATAAGAGCAGGTATATAGATCAATGGAACAGAACAGAGAACCCAGAAATAAACCCATACCTTTATGGACAATTGATATTTGACAAGGGAGCTAAGAGCATACAATGGAGTAAAGACAGTCTCTTTAACATATGGTGGTTGGAAAATTGGATAGGTACTTGCAGAAAATTGAAACTAGACCACCAACTTACACCATTCACAAAAATAAACTAAAAATTGATAAAAGACATAAATGTAAGTGGTGAAATCATAATCATCTTAGAAGAAAACATAGGCAGTAAGCTCTCCAACATCTCTTGCAGCAATGTATTTGCTGATTTATCTCCACGGGCAAGTGAAATAAAGGGCAGGATGAACAAGTGGGACTATATCAAAGTAAAAAGCTTTGCACAGCTAAAGACACTATGAACAAAATAAGACAAACCACACAATGGAGAATATATTCGCCAATATGTCTGATAAGTGGTTAATAACCAAAATTTATAAAGAACTTATAAAACTCAACACCAGGAAGATAAAGAATCCAATCAAGAAATGGGCCAAAGAAATGAGTAGACACTTCTCCAAAGAGGACATACAGATGGCCAGTAGGCAGATGGAAAAAATGTTCAACATCACTAATCATTAGAGAAATGCAAATTAAAACCACAATGAGATATCACGTCACACCGGTCAGAATGGCACTCATTAACAAAACAACACATAATAAGTGCTGGTAAGGATGTGGAGAAAAGGGAACACTCCTGCACCTCTGGTGGGAATGTAGACTGGTGCAGCCACTGTGGAAAACAGTATGGAGATTCTTTAAAAAATTAAAAATCGAACTGCCTTTTAACCCAGCCATCCCACTTTTAGGAATATATCCTAATAATTGATTCAAAAGAATATATGCAACCCCATGTTTTTTCAGCATTGTTTACAATAGCCAAGATCTGGAAACAGCCCAAGTGTCGGTCAGTGGATGAGTGGATTAAAAAGCAGTGATACATATACACAATGGAATACTTATGTGGCTGTGAAACTGAAGGAAATCTTACTTTTTGCGACAACATGGATGGACCTAGACCTATTATGCTAAGTGAAATAAGCCAGGCAGAGAAAGAAAAATATTATATGACCCCACTCATTTGAGGAATCTAATGAACAATGTGAACTGAGGAGCGGAATCGCGGCAGAGGTGGGCTCAAAGGGACCAGAGGGAAAGTGGACAGAGGGAAAGGGGATGAGAGGATGGGATCAGAGAAGGGAGATTGGTGAAATTATATATACATAACAGCATTACAGAGAGCAGGAGAGCAAATCCTGGAGGGAAAGTGGGAGGACATTGAAGGGAGGAAGGCAACAAGGATGTTGAGGGGAACACGGGGGTGGGGGAGATGTATTCAGTGGGACACTTGAATCTATAAATAAAATAAATTAAAATCAATTAAAAAAAAAGGAAAAAAGAGCCCTGGCCGGTTGGCTCAGTGGTAGAGTGTCGGCCTGGAGTGCAGGAGTCCCAGGTTCGGTTCTTGGCCAAGGCACGCAGGAGAAGTGCCCATCTGCTTCTCCACCCCTTCCCCTCTCCTTCCTCTCTGTCTCTCTCTTCCCCTCCTGCAGCCAAGGCTCATTGGAGCAGGGTTGGCCCGGGTGCTGAGGATGGCTCTATGGCCTCTGCCTCAGGCGCTAGAATGGCTCTGGTTGCAACAGAGCAACGCCCCAGATGGGCAGAGCGTCACCCCCTGGTGGGCATGCGGGGTGGATCCCGGTCGGGCGCATGCGGGAGTCTGTCTGACTGCCTCCCTGTTTCCAACTTCAGAAAAATACACACACACACACACACACACACAAAGGATAAAAGAAAAAAATACTGTTTACAAGAACTTTTATTTTGTTTTTGAGATTCGTTGTTGTCTGTACTTTTAAACTTTTTTTTTTTTTAGTGAAATAGAGAGAGGAAGAGCGAGAGGCACAGTTAGGGACAGACAGACAGGAAGGGAAAGAGATGAGAAGCATCAATTCTTCTTTGTGGCACCTTAGTTGTTCATCGATTGCTTTCTCATATGTGCCTTGACCCGGGGCTACAGTAGAGTGAGTGACCCCTTGCTCAAGCTAGCAACCTTGGGCTTCAAGCCAGTGACCTTTGGGCTCAAGCCAGCGACCATCGGGTCATGTGTATGATTCGATGCTCAAGCCAGCGACTCCACACTCCAGCTGGATGAGCCCATGCTGAAGCCGGCAACCTCGGTGTTTTGAACTTGGGTCCTCTGCATCCCAGGCTGATGCTTTATCCACTGTGCCAACTGCCTGATCAGGATTAAATTTTTTTGTGTGAGGCCCTGGCCGGTTGGCTCAGTGGTAGAGTGTCGGCCTGGCGTGCAGAAGTCCCGGGTTTGATTCCTGGCCAGGGCACACAGGAGAAGCGCCCATTTGCTTCTCCACCCATCCCCCTCTCCTTCCTCTCTTTCTCTCTCTTCCCCTCCCGCAGCCGAGGCTCCATTGGAGCAAAGATAGCCCGGGCACTGGGGATGGCTCCTTGGCCTCTGCCCCAGGCGCTAGAGTGGCTCTGGTCGCAACAGAGCGATGCCCCGGAGGGGCAGAGCATCGCCCCCTGGTGGGCAGAGCTTCACCCTTGGTGGGCGTGCCGAGTGGATCCTGGTCGGGCGCATGCGGGAGTCTGTCTGCCTGTCTCTCCCCGTTTCCAGCTTCAGAAAAATACAAAAAAAAATTTTTTTTGTGTGTGTGTGACAGTGACAGAGAGAGAGACAGAGAGAGGGACAGATAGGGACAGACAGACAGGAAGACAGAGATGAGAAGCATCAATTCTTTGTTGTGGCTCCATAGTCTCTTTAGTTGTTCTTGATTGCTTTCTCATATGTGCCTTGACCCGGGGCCTACAGAGCAAGTGACCCCTTGCTGAAGCCAGAGACCTTGGGCTCAAACCAGCAACCTTGGGCTTCAAGCCAGTAACCTTTGGGCTTAAGTCAGCGATCATGGGGTCATGTCTATGATCCCATGCTCAAGCCAGTGACCCCTTGCTCAGGTTGGTGAGCCTGTGCTCAAGCCAGATGAGGCCACGCTCAAGCCGGCGACCTTTGGGTTTCGAACCTATCTTGGGTCCTCTGCAGGACCCTGAGTCAGTCTGACGCTCTATCCATTGAGCCACTGCCTAGTCAGGCAGGCTTAAACTTCTTTATGTTTGTATTCTTGCTTGTGTATTTGTATTTTACCTACAACTGTTGTTAATTACCATCTTGTTACATACTCTACCAGGAGTGTGTGTATGTACACACACACACACAGAAATATTTTTAAAAACGAAATAGGCATTATACTGTACATACTGTTCTCTCACCTGTTTTCTTGAGCTAAGTTATTTTTAAGTATGTTTTTTGATTGCTAATATATATAATACATTTTTAAACACAGCATGGTGTTTCACAAGAAGATTTTCTACGGAAGAACCAAGATAAAAATGTAAGAGATGTGATATATGATATTGCCAGCCAGGCACACTTGCACCTAAAGCATGTAAGTAGCCTTTTTTTTCCCCCAAAATCATTTAGGAACTATCATTTCTAGGTGTGGCTATTCCTCGAGCGTGGTTATACTGTTCCCTACTTGTCAGTCCATATTCTATCTTTCATTGAAATCCCAGTGGCTTTATTTCAGGGACTATTGTAAACTTGCTCTACGTTAAAAAAAATCCCCCTTTCTCCCCAGCAGATGTATACACCTTCTACTGAGTGAGTCCAGCTTGAGCTTCCTCAGTTAGGCTCCTCTCTGATCCATCCACTTACCGTTTCTCTGTGTGTCAAGGGGCAGCATGTCTTTCTGCTTTACAAGGCTGATGCTTCTGCCTTTCTAGGGCCTTGCAGCCTCAGCATTGCCAGCTGGTGTTTTCAGCTGGCCTCTCCGATAACTTGCCTCTTTTATCTTCTGGTTTGTTGCCACCGCCTTCTGAAGTTACAGGCCTGTGGACTCTTCTGTTCTTCTTTTTCCCCTCGCAGTTAACCTCTTTTGAATAAGTGCTTTGTGTTCATTGTTACCTCAAGGCTCTCGCAGCCCTGACACTTCTCATTATGCTGTAATTTGGCTTCCATACTGCCTGCTCTAGTAATAAATTTTTTTTGCCACATTTAAAGAGTGTCTGATTTAGAGAGGGTAAATGTTTGTATATGTATGTTTGTGTATGTATACACACACAACAGAGGTTGAATCAACTAGTCTTGATAGCTGGATGGTGGCAGGATCAGGAAGAGGGAAAGTTGAAGGTTACACAGAGTCAAGTAGAGGTGGTGATAATGCCATTCAGAGACTATAATAAAAAAGCAGTGGTACACTAGGAGCTGATCAGTAGACTTGAGACTAACTGCTGGATATCGTTGACTGTAGGGGATTAGAAGACATTTAGGGAGATGGGCTATTGAAGAATGCAGGATTGTGACTTTGAAAGGAGATCAGAACCAGAGAGATAGTATTGGGAGTTATTCACATGGAACCTATGGTTAAAGCTCAAAGTTTGGATGGTGTTGCCCAAGGAGAATGTCCACCCGGATAAAAGGACCAAGGGCAGAACCTTGAGGTCCACCTCCATTCCTCAGGTAGAAGGAAAATGGGTCATTTATTAGGAAGAAGAAGTTATGAATGATGAACAAAGTAGGAAAACCGAGTCATTGTGTTAGAAACCCAAGAGAGGAGCAAATTCCAAGAAGGAGGAATAGTAAAATTGTGCATGCTACGGGGAAATGAAGAGATAAAAGGTAGGATGATTAGTGAATGGATAATTTTGAAGAGAGCAATTTTAGTACACAGGTAAAATGAAGGGTAGGGGTTTAAGAAGTGACTCAGGAAGTAGAGGTGGTATCTGACAGTACAAATGAAGACCTGGAAACGGAAGTGGCTTGGTGAGTGTAGGATAATGAGCATCAGCCTGCCTGCCTCAGGGTGTCTTCATTGTTCATAGCAGTATGGAGGTGAGGGAGACAGCTGAGGTTATTCCAGACGTGGAAGCCTCTGAATTCCAAGATGAATAGTTGAGACTTGATCTATCAGGGACATAAGTTAAAGAAAATAAAAATAGAACAATGACTTAAGAACATTGATTTGGCTCGCTGTGTGGAATGAATTAAAGGTTGGGAGAACACAGACGGAAAGATCAACTAGGAGGATCTTATATTCATCTAAACAGGAGATAATGACAATCTAAGCTGGGAGGTGCTGGGATTTGTAAATGCAAGTATTTTTTCCTTTAACCCTAACCACAGAGATAGGGGGTCAAAGTTATAATCTGTTATAAGGCAATTGGAAAATGCCAAAGTCAATTTGTAAGAAAGAATGGAATTCTTAATATAGTACTCTTTCCTGAGTCCTTTAGGCTTAAGAAATAATTGTAATCTGTGAAAGATGAGAGCTATTTTCTTGCTCTTGATGGAGGCCCTAGCTGTGTTGTTAAAATGCTACTGTTGCATTGTGTTCATTTTCTGAGGGAGAGTGTTTATTTCCAGAAATATTTTTATTTTAAACCAGTTCCCGTTTGTCTTCCTTTTCAGGCTAGGTCCTTTCACAAAACTGTTCCTGTGAAAGCATTTCCTGCTTTTCTTCATACGGTAAGTAGATAAACAGAGAAGACTGTTTAATTAATAAAGCAGATGTGTATGACCTCTTTTTCTATTTTGAGTTTCCCAATCCAGTTCTTTAGTTAGGAGGGTTTTTTCCCTCTCCCTTGTGGGTTTTTTAGTTGCATTCCTCTTTTGGTGAAGGTCACACCTGTATTTCCCAGAAGCAAGTGAGTGCAGTAGGCAGTAGCACTGACTGCAGCCAGACCGCATCAGTTTGAATCTGCTTTGCCATTTTCTAGCCATGGAGTTTAAGGTCCTCAACTGCCATGTTCCTCAGTATACTCTTAGGTAAAATGGGAATCATATGAGAAACTTTTTGCAGTATTGTTAGGCTACTTACAGCTATATGAGTATTACTTATTCTAGTAATATTTTCTTCACTGGGACCATATTGTATAGCACTGGTTCCTGACTCGTGTGGTTCACAGACCAGTACCATCTGCTGCATCGGAATAACCTGGAAAGCTTTGAAAAAATGATAGACCCCTGAGGTCTTCTTACTAAATTAGACTCAGGATTGAGAAAGGAGGAATTCCTAGGAAAAACTGTGCTTTTAAAAAGTTCCCCAGGGCTTGGCCTATGGTGGCCCAGTGGCTGGAGTGTTGACCTGAAATGCTAAGGTCACAGGTTCGAAACCCTGGGCTTGCCCAGTCAAGGCACATAAGACAAGCAAGCAGTGAACAACTAATGTGTTCTTGCTCCCTGTAAGGACCAAGAGAAGATCAGAAAATAAGCAAGGCACTAATGGAACAGGGAACTTAAGGGTTATAGGCAGGTCCTGCTCCTGTTCTGTTAGGAGTAACATGCCCAAGGTCGTTCAAGAAGCAGAGACAGATAGGGACTCTGGGAAGCTGAGAGAGAAGAAAAAAAAAAGGAAAAAGAGACAAACGTTTGCATTCTATTGGTTAAAAGACCCTTATCAGAAGTTTAGGTTTGGAATTCACCAATGAGCTAGACCCCAGCCCCTGTTGCTATGCTATGTGCAGCCCCCTTAGCAAATAGGTTACCGCCACATCTGCTTCTGTATGAGGCTTGCTTGCTTAGCTTATAAAAAGCTTTAGCTGTGAGCGCTAGGTGCGATTCTCCTCAGCTTCTGGATCTATAGGGGTATAAACCCGGTAGGCCTCTATTAGCCGCTCTAAAAATGCGGCGGGGGATTCTTCCCTTCCCTGGATAACCTCACTTACCTTACTGAAATTAGTGGGTCTCCTGGCTGCTGCTTTTAAACCCCGCAACAGAGCCCGGCGATACTGGAAGAGTGCTTCCCTTCCCCCTGAGGTATTTGGGTCCCAGGCTGGGGGCTGCTTGGGAAGGACATTCTCGGCTTCCCCATCCATTCCCCCGTCCTCTAAAACTGCTTTTACTGCTTCTCTCATTATTCTATTTCTTTCTTCTGTAGTAAAAAGAGTTTGTAAGACCTGTTGGCAGTCATCCCACATTGGCTGGTGGGTCCTAAAAACTGTCTCAAGCAAGGATATTAGTCCCTGCGGTTTCTCAGAAAAAGGAGGATTTTCCTTCTTCCAATTGTACAAATCACTGGTGGAAAAAGGCACATAGATGAAGTGAGGGGGCGCTCGTGGACCAGCATCTGGTGCCAGTGGCGCTTCCCGGAGTGGTAAAATGGCCGCACTCCCCCTGGCACCTCCTGCAGAAGGAGGCAAGATGGCAGTGCCTCCTGCAGAAGGAGGCAAGATGGCAGTGCCTCCTGCAGAAGGAGGCAAGATGGCAGTGCCTCCTGCAGGAGACAAAGGCAAGATGGCGGCATCTCCTACTGAAGGAGGCAAGATGGCGGTGCCTCCTGCAGGAGACAAAGGCAAGATGGCGGCATCTCCTACCGAAGGAGAAGGCGAATATATCGCCCCTCCTCGGGTGTGTGGTGGACTCAAAAATCCATTTATGTCCTGCTGCGTGGAATCAGGTCCTCCCTGCCGCCGATAGGGAGGAGGGAAATTTACTGGGTCTAAGGGATCCTCCAGTGGTTCAGGCAAGACAGGGTAAATTCTAGATGATGGTACAGTGGACTGTACTGGGGAATTGGTCTTCTCCTTTTCCTCCCTACTGCCTTTCCCTGCCCTCTGGTTACTTGCAGTAACACATATTGCCCTTCTCTTTCTCTCTTGCCATTCTTTATGTACTTTCTGATATACCCTGGCTTATCTGTGGCAATATTAACCCACACATCTATATACAAATATTGGTCTGGATGGGGCACCTGGTAGATAATAGCTCGGACAGCAAACACAATAGGAAGATCAAAAGTTCCCTCAGTGGGCCACCCTACGTTGAAGGCGGGCCATTCTAACTGACTCAAGGTCAGGAGGGTCTCTCGGTCCGGAGGTGGCCCTCCGTACCCCTGGGCTCTTTTCTGAAAATCAGAAAAGTTGTTTAGCAGGCACTCAAGTGGAGAACCGGGTACAGACTCTTGTTGTCCTATTCTTCTTTATCCCGCTTTGTCTGCTTCTAAACCTTCAAGAATTAACAAAACAATTATCAAAATACCCCAACCAATAAGCAAAAAAAAGCTAGAGTAAAAGATTGTCTCACACTCAATTCAGGCATTCACACACAGACAAAACGCAGCGCAGCGCGGCGCAGAAATTCCTAATGTGACCGGTCACTTCTAGAGTTAACTCCTAGAGTTAACAATTCCTTTCAGAAAACGGTGTCCCGTTCTGAAAGCCCTGGGTAGGTTACCAGCGGTGTCCTACCTACTACCTCAGGTTTATATGCTCCGGAGCTCAAAACCAAAACCAAATGAGGATCCTCAAAGAGTACTTACTCAACTCGAGCTGTCCCTCTGGTCTCCGACCAAAAAAACTCCACCAAGGGAAATCCCGGGCGAGCCCCCAGAGATGTAGCATCCACCGGGTCAAGAACAAACGTCGGAGACTTTCAGGAGTATAGATGTAACTTTATTGGCCAGTTTTACCTGCGCAGGGGCAAATTCCCGAGGTGTCCAGAGACACCGTGCTCACAAGGAGCTACAGATGGGAATCGCACCTAGCGCTCACAGCTAAAGCTTTTTATAAGCTAAGCAAGCAAGCCTCATACAGAAGCAGATGTGGCGGTAACCTATTTGCTAAGGGGGCTGCACATAGCATAGCAACAGGGGCTGGGGTCTAGCTCATTGGTGAATTCCAAACCTAAACTTCTGATAAGGGTCTTTTAACCAATAGAATGCAAACGTTTGTCTCTTTTTCCTTTTTTTTTTCTTCTCTCTCAGCTTCCCAGAGTCCCTATCTGTCTCTGCTTCTTGAACGACCTTGGGCATGTTACTCCTAACAGAACAGGAGCAGGACCTGCCTGTAACCCTTAAGTTCCCTGTTCCATTAGTGCCTTGCTTATTTTCTGATCTTCTCTTGGTCCTTACACTCCCCACCTCCTCTCTCTGTGAAATCAAGAAATAAAATCTTAAAAAAAAGTTCCCCGGATGATTCTGATGTATAGCCAAGTTGGGAATCATTATTGAAAAATACATAAAGACATGAGAATAGCTTCCAGTTATTTAGTACCTATTACGGGACAGGCTTTGAACTAGGTCATTTCATAATTATCTGTAATCATCCTTAGGCATGGTTACTTCATTTCATAGATAAAAGCCAGAGTTCAAAGATTTGTGATCTTTGAACATTGAAAACTCATGCATTTTCTACAATATCAAACATACCATCTACCTTTCCCCCCAAAATATATGTAGCCTGACTGGGCAATGGCACAGTGTATAGAGTGTTGGACTGGGATGCAGAGGATCCAGGTTCGAGACCCTGAGGTCGCCAGCTTGATTGCGAGCTCATCTGGTTTGAGCAAAGCTTACCAGCTTGGACCCAAGGTCGCTGGCTTGAGCAAGGGGTTCCTCGGTCTGCTGAAGGCCCGCAGTCAAGGCACATATGAGAAAGCAATCAGTGAACAACTAAAGTGCCACAACAAGAAACTGATGATTGATGCTTCTCATCTCTCTCTGTTCCTGTTTGTCTGTCCCTATCTGTCCCTCTCTCTGACTCTGTCTCTGGGGGGGGGGGGGGAATATATATATATGTAAATATTTATTTCTGTCCTTTCACATCTTCTATCCTAGGTCTCAGATTTGAGTGTTTGAAATCATTTTGTTTCTTTAGTGGGTTTACTTATTATAAAAGTAACACATTCATATTTTAGATGTTCACATATATAAGAGGAGGAAAAAGAAATGAGAATCATTTTACAATTTCATCATTTCCAGAGATATCTGTTCATCTTTCTGGACTTTGTATGTTCATATGATTACATACGTATTTTTTGTGTAAATGGGTGTTAAGCAGCTTTCTGTGTCTGCACATCCTGTTCTGTGTCACCTTTTTTTTTTTTTTTTCATTTTTCCTAAGCTGGAAACGGGGAGGCAGACAGATTCCCGCATGCGCCTGACCGGGATCCACCCGGCATGCCCACCAGAGGGTGATGCTCTGCCCCTCTGGGGCATCGCTCTGTTGCTTCTAGAGCCATTCTAGCGCCTGAGGCAGAGGCCACAGAGCCATCCTCAGCGCCCGGGCCGTCTTTGCTCCAATGGAGCCTCAGCTGCGGGAGGGGAAGAGAGAGACAGAGAGGAAGGAGGGGGGAGGGGTGGAGAAGCAGATGGGCGCTTCTCCTGTGTGCCCTGGCCGGGAATCGAACCCGGGACTCCTGCACGCCAGGCCAACGCTCTACCACTGAGCCAACTGGCCAGAGCCTGTGTCACCATTTTTAATGGTTATTTAGTCTTAATGATATTTGATGATGTACCATCACCTGTTTTTAAGTTGAATTAAACTTCCATGAAGGTCAAGGGTTTTGTTTTGTTCACTTCTATGGAAAAAGTTGTTCTTAACTCTGGTTGCACATTAGAATCACCTGAGGGGGCCTACCTCCCCCGCAAAACAAAAGTAATGTTGGGCCTCTCCCCAAATGAATTAAATCAGAGTATCCAGACATTGATACTTTTTAAAAACTCCCTCAGTAATTGTGAAGTGCAGCTAGGCCACAGAATCACTGTCTTAGACTAGTGGTTCTCATAGTGTCTTCCTGGACAACATATTGGCCTTACCCAGGCACCTGCTGGAAATGTGGATCTCAGGCTCCACTGCAGACCTGGGGCTGAAGCCCCGCTCTCAGTTTTCAGCCTGTGCCCAGAGAAAAAAACAGGAGGGCCTACCCGGCAGTTCCTGAAGGACTGCTGCTGTCCTACATTCTCATTCTAGCTGGGTCACATCTCTGCTTATTTGTTTTATATATGGGGCATCTGTTATTATTTTGTTCAAAGAAAAGGTTTTGTTGTTTAAAGTTGATTAGTCCAGGTATATTATGCTCCTCTGCATAGATAAAGCTTTACAGTGCTATATTCAGAAATTGTAATAATGTCTTTGAGAGTTTTCAGTAAATTCTTCATATCAAACAATTTATTTAGCATTAGCTAAACTTGCCTTTGAACCAAATCCTAATTCGTGGATGTCTAGTTGGGCTCTAATTTTGGGTCACATTTCATCTGTATTTTAATGGAATTTCCTAATTGTAAAAGAAATATATTCTTATAATAGAGATTTGGACAACACAAAAAGAATATTAGAAGAAAATAACTATCACTTATAATTCCAGGACCCAGAGACAAACCACTATTTATTCCGTTCTTTTTTTAAAATGAACTTGTGTATAGATGAAGTCACACATTATATTTCAGTGTCCTACTTATGAAGTGTTTAACCACATCATTAAAATATTTATAAATATAATATTTAATGGCTGTATAACATTCTATTATGTACCTGTACATTAATTTCATCAACTATTTCTTATAATTAGACATTATAAAACTATAAAATGAGCATAATAGAATTCTTAGAAGTGAAAACTTGATCACAATATATTAAGTGATAAAAAGGGTATTACAGAACATGAATAACATGAGATCTTTTAAAAATGTAAAAGAATGTACACTAAAGTATCTTCGTTTTTTAAATTCTCTTTTGAAATATTTAATATTTGAGATCTGAAAATGAATATGATATATCTGTATATGTACACATGTATTAAAAATTTAGCATAATTAACACTCATGAATTCACCACTCAATCCAGGAACTAGAATGTTACCATCAAATTACACTGTCTCTGCCTTCCTCCAAGTAGCTGTCCTGAATGTTGTATTTATTATTCTTTTCCTAAACCATTTGTTGCCGAATTTTGTTTTTGAGATTCATAAAATGGGTCATTTTCTGTTTCTGTTTTCTAGGTCACTTACACACATGTTTCTAAGATTTATTCATATTATTGCATATCGCTATAGTAAATTTATTTCACTCTAGCACAATGTTTCATTGCATGAAGTTTATCTTTTTTTGTCAAAGAACTTTTTAAATTTTTTTGCTAATATAACAATGCAACTGGGCACATTCTTGCACATTTCTCTTGTTATACATAAGTTTAGGGTTTAAAAAGTAGATACTGAAATTGTTTGTATGTACACTCAACTGTTTATAAGTATATAGAAAAAAAATCTGGGAGAAAATCCAGTCCTCTGTTTCTTTTTGCTCAGAATCCACAAGCATGATCTTCATGGGATCACACTGCTTGTGCTGCAGAGAGCTTGGTGCTCTAGGGGGAGCTGTGCACATGGACTGAGACAGGAGTAGTGCCTTTAGAATTGTGCAGTGCAAAACTAAGTGGCTTCTCTTCTTTTTAACGAGACAGTTACTGAGCTGTAACTGGTGGCACAGTGGATAGAGTGTTCTGGAGTGCTGAGGTCCTGGGATCAATCCCAGGGTTGCTGGCTTGAGGCCAGGGGCACCCATTTGAGTCCAGGTCAAGGCACATATGAGAAGCAATGGTTCTCCCTTCCACCTCTCCCTCAAAAAAGAGAAAATTATTGAAATAATTTATAAATAAGTAAAAATAAGTGAAAACCAAAAAATAACACTGATATTGTCAGTGTTTGCAACCTTGCTCCCATTACAATGAAAACTTGGGTGACATTTGTAGGGACCTTTGACTGTTCTCCTTGGGTGTGAAACATTTTCTAACAAAAGTATAGAGACCCATTAAACATTTTCACAATATAATTTTTTAAAACAGCTTGAGCTCCTCCTCCTCATGGCACTATGCATTTTGTGGTGGTGTTCATTCTCCTTGATTGAAACATCCCTTTTGTATTCTACAGAGTCTAGTAATAAAACTGGCAAGCAAAAATTTCTCTGATCTTTTACATTTTGACCAGAACAATATAAATATGATCAGAATTGCCTTGGTATTTCTAGCACTAATAACTCTATTATCTTGCTTTACTGGCCTAATAGAAACTTTGTAGAAGATGTCTTCATTTTATTTTTCCCTTTTAAAATTCTTGTTTAAATTCTTAGTATGTAGAAGACAATTTCAGGAAAATTAAAATAGCCTTAATATCAATACTTGTAATTTGTCTTTAATTTCTTTTAAAGTCTTAATCATTTTATGATCTAATGGGCATTTTTCTCTCTTTCCAGGTTGCTCTGGAAGACTATTTAAAGAAAATTCAGCAAGTGGATTTTGATATATTCCACCCATCTTTACAGCAGAAGAATACATTACTTCCATTATCTTTGTATATTCAGTCTTGGAGAAGAAGATACTGAAAATAATTTCATGACACACATATTGATTCATTTTTATTAGTTTTACAAAAATGTACTAGGTAGGGTTCTTGTTTACAGACCACAGGTTCTGTTTACTTAAGGAGAAAATGAATTTATTGGGTGGATGTGAGTAGCTGACAGAATTGTTGAGAAAGCACTGTGTGGCTAGGATGCCAAAACACTGTTGAATTCTGACACACTGTCTGCTGTACTATCCCTGCAAAGTCACAGGCCCAGGAGGGAGCATGGTTTTAGCATTTAGGCTGCAAGCCATGCTTCACCACCAGGGGGCAGAGAGAAGAAATGTCTCTTCTTTTACTCCCCTTGGTAAAGAAGAGGGAGGGGCTCAAGTAATGCTGAATTTTCCTGTGGAGAGCCAGAATTCATGTGTCCAGTACAGCTAGGAAATGAGTTTGTTTAGTGGTCCAGGAGAGTGAGGTTAATACTTGAGGAGTGCCAGTCACTATCTAGAGGGTTTTATATCCCTAGTATTTCACCTTTATAACCCTGTGAAAATTTATTTGTGATGATAAAATAACTTCTTTAAGGCAAGACAGTTGGCTTTCAAGAGCTGGAACCCTAATTTGACTTAAGTCTAGTCAATTTGAAAGCTTTTACAGTTTTGTTAATCTCACTGCTTCACTCTCTGTCTTTCTGCATTATCTTGATCATGAACAAAGTTGTATTAACAAAATCTGTTTTAATGTAAATTATATTAAGGGATACTACCCTTTTAAAAACTAGTATACTAATTGAGCTTCCCACTGATAAATTCTGGGCTATACAGCTTCATCAGTGTTCTCATTTGATCTTTAAAACTATGAAGTAAATAATTTTTGGTAATTAAAAAACTTAAAATTATAAAATACACACTAATTGCAAAAACAAAAATGTTTGCATTGCTGGTATTAGCTAATCTGGATTCTGATGGAGTCTCACACTGCCCAGGCCAGGATTATATCAGTTTCTTTCTCCTGCCTTTTCAATGGTCTTGTCTCCTGCCCACTCACACCTCTGGTGTACTGTTCCACTATCCCATCTCTCTTAAGCCTTTCATTTCAGCTGTGAATTAGTGCCTACTACAGTTGTGAATTAGTGATAACCAGGCTTAAAATATTATTTTTTTTTGTAAATATTCAAAAACTCAAACCAAGAGCTGCATGTGGGTAAGAATACATTATTTTGTTCATTTTGGGATCCCCCAACACCTAGAATAGCTTCTGATATAGAGCAAATAGTGATTAATAAATGTATACTTAAATGAATGTGCAATTTGACTGTATATGTTAGCATACTCTTTTTTTTTTTTTTCATTTTTCTGAAGCTGGAAACAGGGAGAGACAGTCAGACAGACTTCCGCATGCGCCCGACCGGGATCCACCCAGCACGCCCACCAGGGGCGACGCTCTGCCCACCAGGGGGCGATGCTCTGCCCATCCTGGGCGTCGCCATATTGCGACCAGAGCCACTCTAGCGCCTGGGGCAGAGGCCACAGAGCCATCCCCAGCGCCCGGGCCGGGCCATCTTTGCTCCAATGGAGCCTTGGCTGCGGGAGGGGAAGAGAGAGACAGAGAGGAAAGCGCGGCGGAGGGGTGGAGAAGCAAATGGGCGCTTCTCCTGTGTGCCCTGGCCAGGAATCGAACCCGGGTCCTCCGCACGCTAGGCCGACGCTCTACCGCTGAGCCAACCGGCCAGGGCCATGTTAGCATACTCTTAATTGATACTGATGCTCAAAGAATATCCTCTTGTTTAATTCTGTGGCTTTCGAGAGCCTTTTAGCTTATCTTTGAAAAAGGCAGTACAAAGAAATGGGATTCTGAATGATCCAGGGTTAGACTTCATTAGAGATAGTCTTTGTTAACATTGTCTATGGGTCTTCCTATGTTAAATTTTGCAGGAATCAGCTGCTAAGCTTCTTGGTTCTTGTCTAAGGACCTTAAAAAACAGGGTTTAACCACTCTATTGGATTACTGGATTCTTGACTGGCTCAGAAGCCAGTTTACTATTAAGTAAATAATTTCAAAATACTTTCGAAGCCGTTTTAAATTTGGAACTTTGAGATTTGGATGAACTGAAGTTTCCAGTCTCCTAGAGATTAAGATAGGATCTTTTTTTTTTAATTGAGAAAATTAAATTTAATGGTAACATTGATCATCAATAATACATAGATTTTGGGTAAACATCTCGACATCATTTGGATAATTGATTATGTTGTATACCCATCACACAAAGTCACATCATCCTCAGTCACCTTATATTTGTCCCTGTTTATACCCTTCCTCCAGCCGCCCCCCCCTTTACATTACCCTCCTCATGGTAACCACTGCACTCTTATCTATGTCCATGAGTCTCAGTTTTGTGTCCCACCTATGTGTAGAATCATACAGTTTATAGCTTTTTCTGATTTATTTCATTCAGTATAATGTTCTCAAGGTCTATCCATGTTGTCGTAAATGGCACTTTCTTACAGCTGAGTAGTATTACATTGTATATATGTATCCTAGCTTCTTTATCCAATCCTCTATTGAAGGGCACTTTGGTTGTTTCCATGTCTTGGCCCCTGTGAATAATGCTGCAATGAATATGGAGGTGCATGTGTTTTTACGTATGAGTGTTTTTTAATTTTTGGGGTGTGTACCCAGTAGAGGGATTGCTGGGTCATATGGTAATTCTATTCTTAATATTTTGAGGAACCACCATACTTTCTTCCATAATGGTGGTACTAATTACATTCCCATTCTGCACTCCATCCTCCTTTGCTACTGCAGATCTTTATCCTCTCCCCTTTTATGTTATTGTTGTCATAGATTGTTTTTGTTTTTATTGTGACCTTGTTGGAGCTTTTACTTGTAGTTTTGATTTGTTTTGTTCTTTGTGTCTGGTTGAATAACCCCCTTGAGTATTTTCTGAAGTGTGAGTTTTCTGGTGATAAATTCCCTCAGCTTCTGTATGTCTGTAAATGTTTTTATTTCACATTCATATTTGAAGGATAACTTTGATAGATATAGTATTTTTGGCTGGTAATTCCTCTCTTTCAATACTTTGAATGTTCCAGTCTACTTTCTTCTGTCTTGTAGAGTTTCTGATGATAACTTAATGGGCTTTCCCTTATACGTTATGTTTTTCTTTTCCTAGCTTCCTTGAGAATTCTCTTTGTCATTGATTTTTAACAAATTTATTATGATGTGCTTTGGAAAAGGTCTGTTTGGGTTGAGGTAACTTGGCTGTTTGTTTGCTTCTTGGATTCAGTGATCTAACACTTTCTATAGGCTTGGGAATTTCTCATCAATTATTGTTTGAATAGGCTCTGCATTCCCTTCTTCCTCTCTTCTCTTCTGATATATCTATTATTCTTATATTGTTCTTTCTGATGGAGTCAATCTTTATAGCACTTTCTCTTTTTTAAAATTCATGATTCTCTCTCCTCTCTGTAGCATCTCTAGTTGCCTGTCTTTCTTCTAGCTGATTCTTTCTTATATCTGGCTTGTTCTATTAACTAAACTTGCTAACTCAGTTTTAATTCATGTCTTAGGTTCTTTATATCTGTTGTTAAAGTTTCAGTCTCCTTGGTGAGGATTTGTTTTGTTTTCTGAGCACATTATGCTATCTATTGGTGTCTTCTCATATATCGTCAAGTATTTTTAGAACTTTAATTTTTTTCTGGAGATTGTTTATTTTCTTTCTGAACTATGTCTCTGTTTTGTGTAGCCATCATATTAGATTTCTTCTTCCTTGATGGCATTTGAGAGTGATATTGCTAAAAAGTCCAACAAAAAGCCACTTAAAAATGAAAAGTAAAAGTGAAAAATACAATAAAAATATAAAAAATAATAACAAGTAAAAAACCACACAGAAAAACAAAGAGCAAACACCAAAAATATCAGAAACAAACAAAACACCCAAAAAAGAATAAAAAAATAAAAATTAAATAAAATGCAGTTCAAAAGAAGAAGGAAAAAAAGAAAGAAAAACAAAAAATATTTTAGTTTTGAGAAGTTTTTCTGTTTTCCAGTAGGTGTTGTGTTGTAAGTTTTAGCTCTGTTAAATTCCTGGGCTGAAGTCTGCTGAGATGTTGCTGTTGCAGTGATGCAGGTGGGGCATGTTGTGAGGGCTTTATGGCTTTATGGATTTAGCATTGGCAACCTCAGGCCTCTGGGTGCTTCTCCCTGAGTCTCAACAAACCAGAGGACCTCTCAACAAATGGAGCACCTCTGCTTTTCAGGGGAGAGAATGTCTCTGGAGAGTTAGCTGTGGGGTCTGTCACTGCAGCTCTCCATACCCTGTGAGGTGTAGGAGTTGGGATCTGGGAGGCTGGGACACCACACTTGGGTTTTCTCTGAATATGCATTGAGTGCTGGCTGTGGGCAGATCATAGGAACACTAGCCATGGCCCCCTTGTTCTGCCTCCACTGTGGTTTATAGTATCTCCCTCTTTGCCCCTCAGTCTTTCTGCATCTCCCCTCAGAAGGAGACCCAGACACTCTGAGCTTCTCCATTCTCCATAGCCCTGGCAGACAAAACCCACAGTCTTAGCTTCCTTCCTCTCCATAGCTCCAGCAGAAAAGAAAAACCCAGTCTTTCTGCGCTTCCCTCCTCTCTGGAGCCCCAGCGGACAAAATCCCGAACAGTCCTCACCTCTCTCCTCTCTGGAGCCAACTGCAAGTGCATCTTATTTTCTTTACCTCCTTTTCAACGCTTTCCACCTTTAGTCCACTTGGTGTGCATATTTTTCAGGCAAGCCTGTGAGCCCAGGTGGGGTTGCTTCGTGCTTTATAGCTGTTCAATTTGTTGAAATTTCAAGAGGAGAGACCAGGGGTATTTCTCATGCCACTATTACTCTGTCATATCCATCTCTGTCAGTTTAGTGTTAGCCTTGATCTTTTCTCTTTCAAGTTGAGATTTTTCTGATTCTTAGTGTGATGAGTGATTTTTAATTGAAATCTGGACAGTTTGGATATTATGTTATGAGACTCCAGATCTTACTCAAACATTTTGTTTAACTGGCTCTTCTAGTAACAGTCTTGCAGGGCAAGGGAGGAGTGCTGCCGGGGGTGGGGGTAGGATCCATTTGGTCTCTGCTGATACTGGAGAGGGAAGAGGCTCCTATTTACTTCTGGGCAGGGTTGGGAATTCTGGATTCCACTAGGCATCAATTGACTAATACTGTTTTAGCTGGAAAGGATAGGAATGCATTGTTAATGTTGCCCATGTGTCCCCTACTGACTCCACAGGAAGGTGACCTCACTACCTCTGGGCAGTGGGTGGAAGTTCAGACTCCCTGTGTGGTTTCCTCTAACACGAAGCGAGTAGGAGCCCTGTAACTGTCAGGTTAGGATGAAAGTTCAGCTCTTATCGCCTTCTCTGATACCACGTCTCTGTGTGTGTGTGTGTGTGTGTGTGTGTGTGTGTGTGTGTGTGTGCATGTGCACACACGGGCTTGCATTGCAGTTGGGGCCCTTTGATATCGTCTAGTGAGACAGGAAATCTAGGCTCCCACTCTTTTGCTGGCTGGGTGGGGCGTGGGGGTCACTATTTTCTGTGGTTTTCAGCTGAAGTAAGTGGTTATTTTCTAAAAGTTTTCAGTCTTGTTAAGCTGCTTTTCTTTCTCTAGAGGGAATAGGCTTTTGTTGGGATTTGTTCGTCTGCTTCTATTAGCATTTCCTGATTGTCAGCCTTAATTCCAAGTGTGGGGTATATGAGGCTAAAAGAAGACCTAGGGAACTCATCACCAGGTTGTGTCTTGGATCCCATAGTCTGTCTGCTTTCTCATGTCTTACATATTTATATATTATCCAGGGTTTTTAATTGCACGAAGTGGGAGCAATAGTACATCTAGTTGGCTTAATGCTTTTGGAATTATACAGAGATCTATTTACCACCAGTATGTAAAAAAAACCCACTAGAACAATGGCACATAGTAGGAGCTTAATAGTCAGTGACCAATTGAATTCCCACTTTACTCATGAGAAAATTCAGGTAATTGAGTCATTTCTCCTAAGTATCCAGCTAGTGATAGGAAGAACTGCGATTTGAACTAGGATTTGATTCCAGAGCCTGAGCTTTCAGAAACATCACTGGAGCACAGGTGAAATTCGAGGTCTCTTTTGTTCTCTTAGAACAAAGAGGAGTAAGAGGGATCCCCTACTCCACACACTGACTAAGTGACAGCATGACACTTAACTAAATTAACAATGACCTTGCATTCTGCAAGCAAATACCCAATACTGTCATCTTTATTTCTTCTATTCACTGCCAATCTTCCTGCCTCGTGTCCTAATTACTCCTTAATTCCTGTGCAAATGGGGCTCCACTCCAATTTCTCTTTTATAGCAACCTTGTTTCAGCCTCAAACACCAAATGCAACAGTGTCTTCACAATTCTCACCCTTTTAAAGTTCTCTGCATTGTTCCTTAATTTGTTTACCACTTTCTAAACTCCCTACTATTGACTTCATGATCCTCCACTTTCTGGATTTGCCCTCCATCCCACTAATTGCTTTGTCTCCTTTTTCTATTTCCATCCTCTGAATGACACAATTTCTCAATATTTTTCCTTTTTCTTTGTTGTCCACAGTCTATTTCTCAGAGAGTTTATCTAAGCTCACAGCCTCAACAAGGCTGGTAAATCCATCTATCCCTCTAACCTCATTTATTCATTCCTTCAAAGTTTATTTATTGATCACTTGCTGTGTAGCAAGCACTGTTCTATAGCAAGGAGAGATAAACAAGATGGCTCTTCTCATGGAGCTTACACTCTAGTGCAGGCGTCCCCAAACTACGGCCCTGTGGGCCGCATGCGGGCCCCTGAGGCCATTTATCTGGCCCCCACAGCACTTTCGGAAGGGGCACCTCTTTCATTGGTGGTCAGTGAGAGCAGCACTGTATGTGGCGGCCCTCCAATGGTCTGAGGGACAGTGAACTGGCCCCCTGTGTAAAAAGTTTGGGGACCCCTGGAAAGCAAACAACAAATCAGTTAGTTATTGAGCCATATAGCATTTCAACAATATTAATGAAACTTTTAAACTTTCATGTACATAATCTCAGTTATCTATTAGATTCTAAAACTACTGAGGGTAAGAATTTTCATAAGACTATGCTACCACCTTATACTTATTTGTACGATGGTTTACTTTAAAGATACACTTACACATAGTTGGTCATTTTTTCCTAAGAACTTTATTTACAAATACCCCAATATAATTTCATACGTTCTTGATGATATACAAAAACTTTGAAACCTATCCAGCTGTATACCAGGGACACATTTTGGGGCAAGTTACTTAACCTCTCTGCAGCTTTGTTATTCTTGTTTCCAGGAGATCCTTAACTCATAAGCCTCATACACCAATGGGGACTCCAGGCCAACACTTTGAGGGGCCTCTGTGTCCTAAGGGGAGGGCCTCTGGATCCAGGCATCTTGGATTCACGTGCTAACTCTGGTGCTTTCTAGTGTTTGACCCTTACCAAGTTATTTAAACTCCTTGTGCCTCCATATTTTTATCCATCAAATGAGGTATTCCCTAGAATTGTCATGAAGATTAAATGAGTTGATACGGTAAAGTACTTAGAAGAGTACCTGGCATTTAATAAGTGCTACATGTATGTTTGCTATTTTAATCCATTTATAAACATACTGTATCATTTTCAGAGAAAACCAGATCACTAGATTTTATCTGTTGGAATCTTACATTAAGGTTTGAATCTTGGACTTTTATATCTTGGATGCTTTAAGAAATTCATATTATCAAACAACATTAAAAGAAGAAATATATTTTATGTCTTTTAACTACAGAGAATAAGTTTCTAAAAATGAGTACTGATTTTCTGTCCATTTAAGATTATAAAAATATATTTATACAAAACAAAACAAAAAGCACATGAAATCCATTAGTTCAAAAGCTATATTTAAAACAAATAGATCAGATGGCAGATATTTAATACACACTAAAACTGTTAATGTCACAGGTAAGGATTAAAATGCACCAACAACCAGAAGCTGGGCGTAGAATTGCTGGTGTCGTAATCTGCTGTAGCACTTTGCTGTGCATTTGAGCTGAAACTAACAGGAAAAGCATCTCTTCCACACTTCTCCCTCCTTAGGTTTGTGGTTTTGAAGCATATCCCCCAAGATTTTTTGTGTGTTTTTTCCCCTGTCTAATCACCTAATCTTTATTATTTAAGTCAGAGGGGAAAAATAATTCTAGAAAAACAAGTGGAAAAAGCAATTTCTACAACAGAGAAACAAACTAGTGATAATCTAGATCACTTAGCAGTTAAATTTACCCAGTAAAGACCTAGTTTTGGGTTCTGGCTGGTTGGCTCAGCAGTAGAGTGTTGGCCTGGTGTGTGGATGGTTTGATTCCCGGCCAGGGCACACAGGAGAAGTGCTCATCTGCTTCCCCACCCTTCTCCCTCTCCTTTCTAACTCTCTCTTCCTCTCCCTCAGCCAAGGCTCCATTGGAGCAAAGTTGGACCAGGCACTGAGGATGGCTCCATGGCCTTTGCCTCAGGCACTAGAATGGCTCCAGTTGCAACGGAGCAACGCCCCAGAGAGGCAGAGCATCGCCCCCTGGTGGGCATGCCGGGTGGATCCAGGTTGGGTGCATGTGGGAGTCTGTCTCTCTGCCTCCCTGCTTCTCACTTCAAAGAAAAAATAAAGGAGGGATACTTATTGACATCACTGGCTCCTGGGGTTCTGTGCTCAGCCTGCAGCACACGCATCCTGGGCATTATTTTGGTCTCTTCTTTTCCCAGACTTCCCAGGGCCCTGGAAAAGAGAGGCAGGCTGCCCCATTGCCTTCTGCAGTGGGTGAGGCGGGTAAGCAGTGCCTTTACCGGCTTCTGGGAGGGACAGGAGGGACATGGTGAAGATGCCAGCCCACTTCCCAGAGGAGGGGTTGGCCACCATTTCACCTCAGCCTCTCCTTGGCTGCTTGCTCCTCGTCTCTCTCAGCAGTCTCTTTCTCCGATTGCCCCTTAAATGTTGCCCTTCCCCAGAGGTCCATCCTCAGAGCCCTCACTTCTTTCTGCTGACCCCATCCACAGCTGTGTCTCCTCTAACACCTTTACTGAGTATCTTTTTAATAACACAAAATAAAGGTGGGTCTGAATCTGATCAGTACTTGCAATGTATAGGGCATATAGAGGATTGAGGAACACATTACACCAGGAGAATGCAACCAGCAAAATCCAGAGCGTGGGGAACTCTATGGGCAAACATCTTTATTTCTTCAAAAATAAATGACAAAGGAGGGGCATGGAGAGAGAGAAACTATAGGTTAAAAGATTTGAAAGCCCATTATTCAACTCCACTCTGGTTTAATATGAATGCTAATTTAAATAAATTTTTTTAATGGAAATTTGAATCTGACTTGATAGTTAATAATTTACTATTTTTTTCAAATTAAGTTTATTGGGGTGACATTGGTTAATAAAATTATACAGGGGTGGTTTATAGTTGTTTGTGGAAGAGTTAATAGAGCTATTTCAATAATCATAACCTGCATGTCTTTTTTCATATGAGCAACCATAAACCTAATTTTGCCTGTATAGGTTTCAAATGGTCAATTCTGGTACATCATTTGTATATTGCATAGTGTGCCCAACACCCAGGGTCAACTGTCACCACATATTTGACTCCCTTTACCCTTTATGATCCCCATAGTCCTCTTTCCTCTGTTGACCACATTCTGTTGTCTGTGTCTATGAATTGAGGGGTTTTTTTTTTAGTCTTTAAAAATTTTTTTAATACAGTTTATATCTGTAAGGCCAGGGGCTGCTGCCATGGCCATGCAGGTTCAGGTTCTCATTAAATTCAGGCAGACTTTTTAAGAACTGTGGAGCCAGAGGATGGTGGGCCATTCCGTTTATTAAAGTCTCATAACGGAGGATGAGCAAACAGGCAGGGAAGACCACGTCCCTCTCACTCAGGGCTTCCAAACCCTCGACTCATTCTCCAGACTCACCCAGACTCACAGGCCCCCACCAGCCTCAGCACCCTCTTTCTCTCCCTCAACTCTCTGCACTCTCTGCAAAACAGGCTGGGGAATAAAACCCCTTCTCCAGCAAACCATAGCAAACAATCACCCCTCCCAAGCAGGAAGGCAATCCACAATTTGCAATCTGCCACCCTGAGGACAAGCACCTGTAACCTTCCATAGACTATACACACATGGCGCTGCCCCAACACAAGCAAGCACACCTAAAAAAAAAAAAACACTTGTTTACTCAACATTCCACCCCTCTTGCTCTCTTCACAATCCACACCACAGGTATCCCTGTGTAAGGAATGTGTTACATTACATAAACTATAGCAACAGCACAAGTTATACAATTACAAAGGTGCCCTTCACAATGTCTCCCTGAGCACTCTGCTCCAGGTGTGAACTGGAGGCCAGTCTCTAGCCCCTACTCCAAGGTAGGAGGGAGGGCCTTAGGGCTGTATCCATGGAAACCTTAAAGTGTCCTTGCTGCGTCTCTCCATGTATGAGGGCCTTCACCAGAGCTGTCTCCCACCCACCCCCTGCCATCCAAGTCTCTCATATTGTCCAAAAGTGGCATGTCCATCCAAAAAGGGAGCCGGTGCCCTCTCTGGTCGCAAAGAGTCAGTCCATGATAGACAGCCCAGCTCTCTGTGCTAATCAAGATAAAGGTCCAAGGTCCATTGCAGGTTCACATGGGGCCTCAGGCCTCCCCCTGCATCTCTGTCATCATGGAAGCTCTGAAGATGCTGCCCCAAGGAGGAGTGTGTGGCAACAGTGGCCAACCTCTCCACCTCTGCTCTGAGAGCATGATGTCATCCACCCCCACCCCTATGCCCCACAATCGCAGCAAGCCTACCAGGGGCTCAGTAGGTACTCTTTGCTGCTGGGGTTTGTTTTTTTTTAATTATTTTTTATTTTTTTATTTATTCATTTTTTTAGAAAGGAGAGAGAGAAGAGAGAGAGAAGGGGGGAGGAGCAGGAAGCATCAACTCCCATATGTGCCTTGACCAGGCAAGCCCAGGGTTTCAAACCAGCGACCTCAGCATTTCCAGGTCTACGCTTTATCCACTGCGCCACCACAGGTCAGGCCTACTGCTGGGTTTTTACCTTTTGAACAACCACTGGCCAAGCTCTGAGTGTGCGGATGGCAGGTTCAGCCTGAGCCTCCTCATCCTCAGAAGAGGAGCTGGAAATGCCTGCTCCCGCTGACTCAGAACCACTCCATCAGCACAGCTCCATCTTCAGCTCCTGCAACTGCAAGCTCTCGGCCTGAAGCTGAACCTGCCATTGTTCCTCCAACAACTGATGCTGCCAGCGTTCAACTTCCAGGGCAAACTGTAACTCACGACCTGTAGTTCTCTCCAGTTCCAGGCGCTATCGGTGCTCAGCAGCTCTCGAACCCAGTCGGCCTCGCTTTCCAGGGCTCTCTCCAGTTCAAGCCGTTGCTGCTGCTCGCTCTGCAACTCATCCTGGAACTTTCGACTTCAGGCGGATTCTTGCACAGAACTCCTGGTTTCCTCTCTCAGGGCTGTAAAAAGCAGCCAGCTGACAGTCCCCAAAAGGAGAGCCATGGAGAACCACATATTGGAGAGCAATGACTAGTCCTACCCCACCCCTCAAGGGTGGCTGCTACTCCATACCTATCTGATCCGAATCCTGCCGGTTGCACCAGATGTAGAATCAGTGGCTGCCACCATGGCCATGGACGTGCAGGTTCTCATTGGATTCCGGCAGACAGGAAAAGAACGGTGGAGCCGGAGGGTGGTGGGCCATTCATTTTTTAAAGTCTCATAACGGTGGATGAGTAAACAGGCGGGGAAGACCGCTTCCCTCTTACTCAGGGCTTCCAAAGCCCCAACTCATTCTCTGGACTCTCCTGTATTCATAGACCCCCACCAGCCTCAGTACCCTTTTTCTCTCTCTCAACTCTGCACTCTCTGCAAAACAGTCTGGGGAAGAAAAAAACCTTTCTCCAGAAAACAATAGCAAACAATCTACCCTCCCAAGCAGGAAGACAGTCTGCAATTTGCAACCTGCTGCCCTGAGGGCATGCACCCGCAGCCTCCCATAGACTCTGCACACATGGGGCTGCCCCAATGCAAGCAAGCAAACCTACAAAAAAACCCACTTGTTTACCCCAAAATATTCAATATTATTATGTATTAGTTTCAGATGTACAGCAAAGTGGTTAGAAAATCATGAACTTTACAGAGTGGTTCTCCTGCTGCTTCAAGCACCCACCTGGCCCCATCATCATAGTTATTTTTTAAGGCATGATACTCAT